>NW_024351729.1:16522026-17234567 GCF_902729225.1 Pteropus medius
GAGGAAGCACAAGTTATAGAGAAGAGTTTAATGTTAGGTATTTGAAGGGAGCTCAAGAGTAAAATCAGAGGCGTTTCGAAGAGGAATAAAGAGCATGGATTGTTCCCACACACATGAAGCTGGACCTCCCTTTTGTGTGATAGCTTTTCCCCAAGGACATTTGGGCAGTGAAGAGAGAAGATAAGGATAAAGAATGAGAAGAGACAAAGAGTGCGATAAAAGAAAACCAAGTGAATTTCAAATTCACTTTTGTGTAACAGGTCACCGAGGAGGGAATCTCTCCACCAGTGCTCTGGAGTGTGACACTGACTGCCCTCTTCTGCCTCATTCTCTGCCAGTAGTCCTGCCACTCTCCCCTTTTGAGAAACCATCAGCTAGACCTAGCTGGTCTCATGTGATTGATGAGGCAGTTATCCTCCTCTCTTTTTCTTGCCTGAACATTGGATCTTATTGGGCTTCTACTCGGTAGAATATTTTTTAATTTTTTTTTTTTTTCTGCTAGCATGTGAATAGAACCCTTATGAGACCAAAGTTTTATAATAGAGATGACTGAGTACTCTCTGATTCAAGTCTCCCCATCAGACTTTAGCAGAATCTGCGATACTCAGTTCAGGGAATCTAGAGTAAAACCAGCCCCCATTAGTCATTTATTCATTTTAGCACCTGCTATATAATGGCATTGTTCTTAGTATCACAGGTTACAGTCATGAAAAGGTAGGTACAGTCTCTGCTCTTACAGAATACTCTCTTTGCTAGGGACATTGGGCATCAGATAATTACAATTAAATATGATGACACTGCAATAGAGAAAATACATGATATTGAGGGGGAGTGCAAAAGTGTTGGCGTCCAGTTCCTGAAAAAGGGACTTTTGAATTGATTTTAAATGGTTGATTCATAGTTAGAAGGTTTACATGGTGGGTGTGAGGAGGAAAAAGGAACAGCAAGCATAAAGGTCTGAAGCTGAGAAAAAGCATGGAATTTCTAGAAACTGATCAAGCATTCACTTGTCACCAAATCTGGTGGGAAGCATTGATCATAATCATGGAGAAGAAGTACATAGATGGGGAGCAGATAAAGAAGATAATACGTTTGGATTTTAGTCATATATTCTATTTTAAAAAGATCACTCTGCTGAAGCCTAGAGAGGGAATTCTGGGGCAAGAGTGAATTCATGGAAAATGGTTAGGGGGTTGTTTCTGTAGCTTAGGGTAGAGATAAAAGTGCCTTAGATCAGAGTAATGATAGTAATGATAGAAAGAATTGCATGCATTCTAGGAATATTGAGAGTGTGTATTGAATGCAGTTAGTGCACGGACAGAAGTGGAGGGTGAAAGAAGATAATAGGTGACTGCAGAGTTTCTGTCTTGGACAACTAGATGGATGGTGGCATCCTTTATTGAAACGGGGAACACTGAGGAAGGAGAAATTTTAGAGAGAGAAGTCATATATTTAATCTTTGACCTTTTGACTATGAAGTGCATATCAGGAGTCCAAGTGGGCAGGCTTTGAAAGCAGAGGGCTATGTAGATTTGGAACTGAGGATCAAGATCACAGCTAAAGAAAGAGATGCAAATATAGACCAGGAAAAAAAAATAACATTATTGTAATTGTGGCTTTGAGAATGGAAGCAACCACTGAGGAGAGAGGAAAAGGAATAATTAAGACAGAGAAAAGAGGAATACCAGTATCTAAGTGCTGAGAGAAGACAGAACCAAGAAAGAACCTGAGAAAGAAGCATGAAAAAGTAGTTCATGGCACCAAAGGAAGAAAGTATTTTGAGAAGGGCAACAATGTATAATGCTGCTGAAAAATGAAAATTTATTAAAAATTTTTTTTTTCCTCAGTGTAGTAAGGAATATTTCATAAATTTGTTCAATTGGCCAAGATGGCGAATGTGGTTGTTGTTCCACTCAGATCCCTTTATCTGGGGAAGTACCTGTCCCCCAACTGCTGTGATGGCTGATAACACCTCCCAGCTGCACTTCTCTATATAACTATTCTCAGTCAAATGGGAGCCCTCACCTCACCACCACACTCAAATGACCCTTAGCAATGACATTCACCTCAAGATGGAACTTACTTTGTGCTGCAGTTCATGTTCCAGAGCTCCCTGTGGGGTAAAGCTGGACCCAGCCTCCACTGAGACCATAATCTTACTAGCTTTTCCCTGCTGCCGCATCCTGCTTTTCTAACTCCCTCAATGAATCAGTTGAATAAGAAGCCCTGTCTCAGGCTTGGCTAAGGGAAACTAAGATAGCTGGTAAGCTTTATCTTTTTTTGAAGTTATATTGTTATCATTATAATATAGAAAAGAAAAAAAAACAGCAAACCACATAGGTCTCAGCACAGCTCTACCGGGCCTGCCATAGTAAACATCCAATATTTTAAGAGGGAATGGAGATGGAAAAACTGCTGTATTTGTTTGTTTGTTTTTTGTTTTGGCTAAAACACAGTTGTATGTCCAATAGGCATTTGAAGAAAAGGAAGTATGGAAATTTACCTCATTTAATAATAGATTTTAAGAAAAGAGAAGCTTATTTGTGACACGACATTGGTTATTTTGAATTTTCCACAACATTTAATTCCATTTAAAGTGTTTCGTTAAAGGAAATAAGACACGTTAAGTTTAACATATATGCATAAGGTGATGAATTCCACGATAGTGGCCAAAAAAAGTTTTGTGGTGAGAGGAGAAAAAGATGTTCAGAGAAGGCTTCAGGGAGGAGGTAGCATTTGAGCTGAGTCTTGAAGGATGAGTTGAGATTTGAAAGATGAAGCTGAAGAGAGAAGATGGAGTGAGTGCAGCGTCTGGGAAGAAAACAGCATTGGTGCAGGGTGCTGGGCCTGGAACATAGAGAAGAGATACCTCAGCCCTGGAACTCTTCATTCAGCCTCTTCATTTCATCCGGAAAAAGCAAGCAGTGGTCAGGTCGTGGGGAGCATCACAACGTCGTCACGCAAAAACGGAGTGTGGGAAGAGCTTCGAGAATGATAAGGGCGTCTGAAACAGCTCAGAAAGAAAGGACCTTTTCAAGTTAACAAAGGAAAGTGTTTGATTTTGCAGTTGCAAATGCCGTACTTTAGAAATGGTTTAAGGCATATCGATTTCACGTTAAGAGTTTCATCTTTGGTTTAATAAAACTCATGCAAAATGCTACTCTCTTAAGTTCTTCACAATTCTCACATGGAGATCAGATTTAAGAAATTGTAGCACTTGGAGAAGATAAGTTTTGGGAGAGAGAAAGAACCTGAACCAATAATAATATGTAAAAAAATAAATAGATATTTTATTCCATAAGTTATTCATAACTCTGGAAACAGACGAGGAACCCCCATTCCGCCCTCTCATTAACCCCCTCTTTTCTCTAACTCAGAAAAGAAGCCTATATTTGAATTTAAAAACTCACAGAGTACTTAAAACTGGAGAAACACCCTCTGCCTCACCGTAAGCAGAGAATGACCTTGTTCTTACAAAACAAATTGGCTAATGAGTTTGTGTAGTATGTTTAGCATTAAATTTTTTTATAAGTATTGCCCTAGTATTTTCTTAAGGTACATGATTTACTTGACACTACACATAATTTTAGCTAAAGGTTCTATTCTTCTGTTTTCCTTGGTGACAGGAACACCCAGTGGTGCTGACGAAATTTATCGAGGGGGCCAGGGAAGTGGAAATGGATGCTGTTGGCAAAGAAGGAAGAGTAAGCGCTTTATTTCCATCTCTGTCATCCCTGTTTTCTCATGAAAACTTTTTTTCCTGGCAGTTTTGAAGCATAACATGGATTAGAGTTCATGATTTTAACAACAGGTCTCTAATAATAATAGACAAGCTGCTCAGTCAAAACAATTTTCAAATTCACTGACAATTCAGTTGATGTGTCATGGGTTTCATATTTCCTGAGTTTCATACTGTTAGAATTTCTCTTTGATGATATTTGAAATTAATTATCATCCTGTACTCATCATTCTTTTTGAATAGATTTTCTTTCTCATTTTCTTTTGTCTGTGTTTCCTTTTATGTTTCAGTGGCTATTATAAAAACATCCAATACTTTTCTTTCTGAAGTTCTTAATTGAATCCCTGGTTTTTCTTCTCTCTTGATTTCCCACCCACCCCCTTTTTATTGGGTTAATAAAGGCAAAACTAAACAGAGTAGGGTAAATAATGATAATAACATCAAATAGGCTTACCATATCACATCTTGTATTGCTAATGTAATGAATGTGTTTGACTTTAGGGAGAAATGAAAATGTGAAGAACGCTCTCCTTTAGTTTGCTAGTTGTGCAATCAGGCATTTATGATTTCTTTTGAAATATAGGAAGTTATGTTTTAGGGAGTCGATGTCATTTTATTTGTTTGAAGGAATATAAAAAGTTGACCTTTATCTTTTACTTTGCAGATATTTCAAAACATTACTGATGTTAATTTTTTTTGTTTTCCAAAATAATAGTTCAAAGTAAGGTTATTTTAAGAAATACATATTTACATAGTAATGATAACTTCTTACCACAGAATCTGCTAATCTTGAGTTGAAGCACCCTTAGAAATCACTTATTTTGACCTCATACTCTCCAAGGATGAGAATTTTTTTCATGGCATCCCTGGAAGGTGGTCGTTTGGTTTACTGTTTAACTCTTTTGGTGATGCAGAGCACCAAAAAGTTGTAAGATTACACATATTTTTCGTTTTAGAGTTTTTTGGGGGAGGGACAGCTCACATATTCCTTCTGAAGTTTGCTTCCCTAGAATTTTCTTTCCTGACCTCCTGACTTCCAGAGTTGTAGAGCATAAGTTTAGTCTTTTCGCTTTTTCAACATTTTAAGAATTGGAGACTGAGGTATAAAATAAGAGAAATGTGATCATACCAACATGGAAGTGGAGAATGTAAGACTGGCCTAGTTAACACTCATATTTTTCTCAAATTTCCTGCTGGTTAAGTAAAGTTGGTCTGTTGGTCTGATTTGGCTCCACGTTCCAAGATAAGCTCTTGCCCTAGGCTTTTCTCAGACATCTGCTTATAATCCTGGACTCCTGCTCTTGGAAATGTTCCAAGTTATTCACATAATTTTTAACTAGTCACATTCAGAAATGGATATAGTACTTCGGATATATTATGATATTTTCAGAGCTCAGTGGGACTGTTGCCTCCCATTTCTATATACCATAAAAAATTAAGTGCTTATTACGCACACAATATCATGCCAGACACTGTATGTGTTTTCTTTTATCCTTACAAATATTCTATGAGACAGATTCCATTGTTATTCCCATCTTATCGGAGACCAAGACGGAGACCAAGACAGCAGATAAAGTATCTTGCCCAGGTCACAGCAGGAGAGCTGAGACTCAAATGTCACTCTACTTTAAGTCGTCTATAAATTTGATAAGCAAATTGTCTCTGTAGTTTAAGTCTTTTACAGTCACTCAATTATTCTCCCCCACTCTAAGCTATATCATTTCCCAAAGACTCATGTTATTAACATTCAGATGATAGCGGTTGAGACCATAAACTTTAGAATCTGACAGGTACGAGTTTAAAATCCTGACTCAACCACATAGCAGGCACATGTTTTGAGTTATTTATTCTTATATTACCTTAGTTTCCTTACCTATAAAAGAGGACACAAATATTTTCCTTTGGCTTCCCGCTTCTCTCAAATTTTAAAGATCTCTTGATCTTTAGATCTAAAGTCTTATTTCTGGCCCACCTAAGTTATGACACTTATCTAGCTAGATATTCACCTCTCTCATCTTTTTTTTTTTTTCTTTTTCAGTGTCTTAAACTTAACCTGGAAGAAAAAGATAAAGATATCTCCAGTGCCTCCCAAATGCTTTAGTTTTCTATCTGTTTTTAAACATGAGTCTAAACATGAGTTGGTTTTACTTGTCCTCTTTTCCTATTATTTATATCCATTCTAATCAATAGAAAAGGGAGGTAAGCTCTCAGCCACTCTCAGGTTCCCCTAGTGCCAATCTGTCAGTGCACAGGGAGGCTTGACAAGTCTTCATGTGCAGGTCTTTCTACTCCTCTCATCAGGGACCTGGCAAAGGAACCGGTCCATGCTTAAGGCATCTGTCAGAATCAAAGGGGTAGGCAAGGCAGTAGCTTTATTGAAGTTGGTGCCTGATAACTCTTCCTCAAATCCTCTTTTGGCCAGGTTATCTCTCACGCCATCTCTGAACATGTGGAAGACGCAGGCGTACACTCGGGAGATGCGACTCTGATGCTGCCCACACAAACCATCAGCCAAGGAGCCATTGAAAAGGTCATCATTTATAAATAAAAGTGGAAAGGAAACAAGCAAAGATAAATTTTTTTTTTAAAACGAGGTAGCAATATAGCCCCAGGTAAAATTTAATTATGAGGACTTCTTTGCTCTGAGTCTGCTGGGTATTTTAAAGGTAACAATTCCCTTCATGAACCTTTAGAGACGGTTGGGTCATACAGTAGTGCAGTGCCCCCCTAACTGTAGTGCATATTGTAGCCACCAGGGGAGCTTGTTAAAGTATAGATCCCTGGACTCTACCTTCAGTTTCTGATTCTGTAATTATGGATGGGGCCCCAGAATTTGAATACTTAACAAGTTCCCAGGTGATGCTGTTGCTACTGGTCTGGGGACACATTTGGAGAACTATGCTGCATTGGATGCTAATATTTGGAAGCCACTTACAGGTGAGCAGCATATAAAGCAAAGTTTCTCGGTTAGAAGCAGGTCTGCAGCAGTCACACAGGAATTTTCTGGAACCGATGCTTTCACTGTCCACTCCCAACCTCACCTCAAACCAGAACTTTCTGATATGTCTCTTCCTACCCCTCTTTTAGAACCAGTGGTCTAGAGACCTCCCCAGGAATGATGACTCTGCCTCAGTACTCAGCAGGCACAGCTAGGTGTATTAGAGACTCTTACCTTAACTAACTCCCATGGATGCTCCTTTCATCTTCAGGTATTAGGTCAGGTTTGGCTTTTAGTGAGCCTTTCCAAGATTCCTGCCCTCAGAATCAAGGCAGGCCTGTCTAGCTGGCTGTGCATTGGATTGGATTCTGAAGGTTTCACCTTATTCTGGAATGTGAAGGTAGCAGGATGCTTTGTCATACCAGTAGCATATAAGAACAACATCCCCGGATTTCAAATGTGCTTCATTTTCTCATATCAGGACGCATGGCTTCAAGAGCTCAGGTTTTTCCAAATCTCTCAGAGCTCAATGTGTTATGGGCTCTACTTTCTTTTATAACCAATTAATTTGCTGAACCACTCTTGTAAGTGTGATGAAAGAGAAGCTCTCGCTTCTTGCCGTCAGTGCCCGCTCTTGGCATGGGTAACTTCTGGCTCTGGTTACAGGACACAGGAATTCCTACATGTGACATGCAGAGCCTCTCTGTAAGGAAGCACTGTTTCCTTCTAACCATAATGTCTACCTTGTAGAGTCTAGGGCAACAGAAAAACACATAAAAGAAATCTCCGTGCTCCCTTTGCAATACCATGTGATTTCAGTCCTGCACCTCTCAGCAGGTGGATCATGAGATTAATATAGAGTTTAGCCTTTAGTCTCTGGTCTTCAGGTAACTAAACTGAAAGGATTCTATTCATCCCTCAAAGTAAAACCAGAATATATAATTGTAGGTAGATAGGGGTATTTGGCAGAGAGATAATCTTATAAAATTAATTGTCCTTTTCCCTGGTAGCTGTTGTGAATATTTAGTACATATTATTTTGTTAACAGAAGTTTAATAGTGGCTTCTATTATTATTATTATTAAAAATATAGCTCTCTATAAAGAGAAATTCAAGGAATCTAAATTTAAGGTGCTGTAAATTCTTTTTTGTTTTTGAACTAAGCTATATTCTTTAGTGTTATGTCATTGTCTTTTTGATCTAGGTGAAGGACGCGACCCGAAAGATCGCAAAAGCTTTTGCCATCTCTGGCCCATTCAACGTCCAATTCCTCGTCAAAGGAAATGACGTCTTGGTAAGAAATGCCAAGGTGTTTAAGAGGATACCACTGCTGCGTTAGGTCACGTTGGTTTGTGTCCCTCTGGTAATCTTCTCTGTGAACACAGCCAAAGAGAAACTGAGACCCCTGCAGCTGTTCATATCTGAGTATGGGATGCTGCACAGCAAAGAATGCCTGCCTGGTCTGAAGGCACAGGCTCTCACTGGCACTGATAGTCACAACTTTGTAAAGCACTCTGATCTACTGGAAAGAAAATCACGGTCTGCCATCTACAGTGTAGTGGAGATGGGTACAGTGACTATCATAACGTAATCTGGACATGTGTAATAGTTATAAATTACATGCATAATAGTTATAAATTACATGCAGTTTTGCATCACCGCTTTCTCAGAGAAGGAAAGTGTTTTGTATACCATTTATCAAAACAAAACAAAACAAAAGAAATATTAAGTCAACTAGGTTAGTCTGAATTAATTTAGTCTATTTCATTTAACCAATCAGTAACCGATATTGATTCAGCATCTGCTATGTAAAGTCATGTGGTAACTAAAAGATTGATGAAACAACCTCTGCTCCCAAAGATCTTCAGTTTAGTGGGACTAGAAAGAAGATGGATTTGTAGATAATGATAACATAAGAGTATAATGGCTGCTAGACAGAATATACAAATGAAATGATATTGAAGTCATAGAATAGAGAGAACACATCTGCTAATGAGTGTGTATGTGTGCGTGTGCATGCACGTGCAAGCACATATGTGCACGAGCATGTATTTGAATGTCATATGTCTGGTTATCTGGTTTGGGGTGAATCATAAAAAATTTCAAGGAAGATTTTGTATTTTTAGCTGGATCTTAAAGAATGGCTGGAAGGAAGGTAGAGAGGACATTATATATGGAACACATCTATGAAAAAATTTGGCACATTTTAGGAGATAGTGACCACTTCAGTTTAGCAAGATCATTTTTCTTGGGAAACAGTGGAAGGTACATTTAGAAAGTAAGATTGGGGCCAGGAAAGTGGTACAAGGTAACATTGACAGAAAGGCACACTGAGGCAGGAGGATAAAAGGTCTTCAAGGACTGGACCTCAACACTGCAAATCCAATGAAGGCTCTCAGTAGGGAGGTGACATTATCTGAGCCCTGCATGGCATTGATCTGTCACCAGTATATGGGGATGCAATTGTGGAAAGGAAATGGAAGAAAGTCAGGGTTCGAAGACACTTCCTGAAAGAAAACCAGTTAGCAAAAGTGAGGTCAGTTGGGGAGGAAAGAGAGAAGCTGGCAAAACAAGACTTTGTCCTCGGTCAGTAGCAGTTGGAACCCAAGTGGCGGGGATAATATTAATGTTGTTGTGGTTGGTTCTCACCATTCTTTCTCTTCTTTTGAATTTTGTTATCTCTCCAGGTGATTGAGTGTAACCTGAGAGCTTCTCGGTCCTTCCCCTTTGTATCCAAGACGCTTGGTATAGACTTCATTGACGTGGCCACCAAGGTGATGATTGGAGAGAATATTGATGAGAAACCACTTCCAACACTGGAGAATCCCATCATTCCTTCTGAGTATGTTGCAATTAAGGTAATATTTGAAAACAATCTATTAGTCATTTTTGTAAGTTCCAAGGAAATTAAGGAACAATGTTTCATCAAAATAATCTTGGTATTTTATGAACTTTCTAACTAAAGTAATGGACTGGGGATTTACAATGCAATATAGTCAACTTTGTGTGAACTATTGTGCATTTCAAAAAAATTTTTAAATCATTTAGAATTGCATAACTCAAAACTGACTAGCAGAGTAAAATAAATAAGCTACATTTATGCAGCTAGTGCACGATGATGCCAATTTAGTTGGTAAACAGAAATCATGGACAAATTTTATTAGGATAAGCCTTGAATTATACCACTTTTGAATTGGGCCGAGATTTCAGGAATGCAGGAATCTTGAAAAAGTCTTCACCCCGTGGTGTTGGTTAAATTCTTACCACCTTGGCCACCTTTGCTTCATTCTCAGTTTTTTCGGGGGCACAATTTTTCCACTTGAAACGTTGAAATAGCTGTTGCTATTTGCAGTGGTGCTGTGAGGATGGTGCAATTGCTGGCATGTCATGAGTGATGAGAAAAATTTAAGAGAAGTTCAGTAATTTCCAATATATATGTATATTTCTAAATGACACCTTATAATAACCTCATTGTACTCCTCTAGCTGCCTCTATGTGTTCATGCACAGAGTATTTATAATTATGACTTTAACTACTTTACTGGACAGGCATGAGGATTAGTGAGGTATTATATAAATATATTTGAATTTTTTAGGTGAAACACAGTAAAATTAATTTATATTCTGTGACATAGTTATGTGACATTTACATATTTTGGGTGCCTTCAAAAGATTTCCATTTCTATGTGTAATAGTGACCTCAACCATAATTGTATTATAGCTGAGATTGTGACTTCTGGCTTTTATGGTAGAAGTTTTAAGTTGAATCTATAAATCAAAAAATATTTGTTAATCTTATTTAAGTTAATAATTTAGGATACCTTGGATTTTATAATGCTTTGAAATGGGATGTCACTTTTTATGTTGGGGAGGGTGGCATTTTATTCCTAGAGACTATGACAAAGCATAAATTTTAAAGCTTTCAGTGGGATATGCATAAAATGTTTTTAAGCAAGACCAAGTAGAACAAGTAGGCTCCCCTAAAATATTTTTGTACTGGAGAATCTATAAATAAATTTAAAAGTCATGTTTCTTTATTCATATACATATGCACATATACACTCACATGTATATGAGACAATTTCTAACTAAAAACAATATTGGTGGATAGATATGCATTTTTAAAAATGTTTATCTTTCAGTTTACTTTTTTCCTAGTTATCATTGTAAATGACTCTTGGCTTTTTTTTCAAATTGCTTAGTGTAATAGTTCATCTTAACAGAGCCTTAGTGAGGCTCTATACCTGACAGATGAGGGTATAGAGAAGCTGAAATGTATTCTAACTCGACTAATATGATCCAGTGAAATGACTTCTCTACATTCGACAGATGAGGGTATAGAGAAGCTGAAATGTATTATAACTCGACTAATATGATCCAGTGAAATGACTCCAAGCTAGAATCCCCATGAAAACTAAGAGGGGCGCCAGAATCAAAGAAAGAATAGTCTAGATTAGATAAATGAATATAGGCAAAAAACCAAGAATCCGATTCTTAGTAAGTTGCACTGATAAAAATAAATGAAAAAGCAGCACTCCTATCTATGTTCTGGTTCATATGAAAGTTCCGAGTAAAAGTGTCTCCAAGCAGAATGTTTTTCAAAGCCTTTTAAGAGGTGTCAACAACAGTTTAATGTTTCAGAAGTCAGCTTACAGACAGAAATTTCTGGCAAGGTAGCTCGTTGCAAGTTCAAGTCATCAGAACAAGAAGAGGAATGTTTCAAAAGCCAACTCTGTTTGGAGAGGCCAATGCCCAAACAGACTTCCTTTGAAATCACTCCAATAAGAATCTGTGTAGGCCAGATTAGAAACACTGGACTAGACTCGTCACAGGAGCCCTATTTACAGAAATAATTTGTGATTATTTAACCCAAGTTTTTGGCCAGAGCTCAAGTAATTCTTGGAACAGAGTTTTAAAGCTATTTTTGAAGTCAGATGCTTGGACCAAAGAGATTTTTTTACATGTCTACCATAGCCTAAATGAATCGTATGAAGATGATTCACTAAATATATTTGCCCTCTCTTAGTCCTTTTATATTTTTTCTCACATATTTTCCCTTCCTGTTATTTCTGACAGGCTCCAATGTTTTCCTGGCCCCGGCTAAGGGATGCTGACCCCATTCTTCGGTGTGAGATGGCTTCCACTGGAGAGGTAACTAGTTAATGATCCAGGAACATTTGCTTAATTCTACTTTGAAATATATGATTTTGTGATCTGAATATAGTAAAGTAAGTAAGTAAATAGTAAGGGGCACACAAACTTCTGTTATCAGAGTAAATCTGAAAGGGCTTAAGAATTTTGAGCTAAAGAAAAATCTTTTATTTTTTGTGGATCAGAGTCTAAATTCTCACTTATATTTCAACATGTGAATATAATACACATGTTCCTAATTCATTTCCACATGACACATTGAGAACATCTTTCAGATACTATTCTAGACAAGGAAATATCTTCTGGGTCTTTTTTTATTTTAAGGTTCTCAAGTCTTGTTGCAATAGTACCCTCCAATTAAGTCATTGGATTTTTACTAGCAATATGTAGAATAAATATACAGCATTAGAAAGATTGTGGACCTAAACATTGTACAATATGCAGATAATATGAAAAATTCAAGGACCACTTTCAAAGCACCTTTAATCTCCTAGGGATTATCTAAAAACTATAATGGGACTGGCCACTGGATGTCCCTCTTCACTTGTATTGGGACTCTCTCAGCTGAAGGTTGCTTTAAGAATGTGAAATGTGTTTCTTGTCAAGAGCCGTCAGATTCTAGAAAGTTCCCTACATGTCAGTGTCAGGACATTTTATGAATCACCTAGCCCTTGACAGACTTACTAGATACAACCTTCAAATTCTTGTCAGTGCACATTGGAGTGTCAACACCAGACTGTGAGGCATCGTTGTCTCCTCTTGATACTAAGGAAAACCTGAAAGGGGGAAATGCTTAATTACAACAAATATGTGACATTTTCTGTGGTTGCTTGGTCACAAGCAAGATCTGTGATGAGTAGCCAAGTGAGACAGGAAGGCAGGCAGTGAGGAATAAATGGCGATCTTGTTTGTATTTAGACTGATGATTGCCTTCTCTTAGCCCCTTTGCTGCTTATTTTAATTTAATAAGTGAGAACACATAACTTTAAAACAAGCAGCCTTCATTAGGCTTCTCGGCTCTTGAAGGAGACACCCTTCTGGTTCATCTTGATTCCATGGTCACTTAGTAACAGGGCTGTTTTCAGCTGGTCCAAGGTTCAGATCAGAGAGAGAGAGTTGTTTTCCTTCATGCTCTTTGCTGTAGTGTGGCAAATCCATTTTCAGTGCCTAAGTCTATTCTGCTTCCAGACATACATTATTGGAGTTGTTGAAATAGGAAAATATGAAAGAATTAGAAATTCAGCTCTGCCTTTGTTGTATCTGTTTCAGAAACAGAAAGAAGAGATAATGCTTCTTCCATTATTAGAATCATATTTCCAAGTGTCACTAAGTGTGATGTTACAAGGTCTATTTTATAACTGAAATCAGAATAATAATTCTAGCTTAGTGAAATTTCAATTATGCTTCAAAAAGACATTTTTAGTATTCAAATAGCTTATTTTGGGATTGAATGAACTTTTAACTCCAGATCTAGGTATGGGGCATTTTATTTTCCTAGTCGTGAGGTGGGAGTGGTAGTCTTTAGTTTTACTATGTGTTTTTATAGCTGCACTTACGAAGATATGGTCTTTAGAATTAGATTTCCAAATTAGAATTTGGGTCCTATTAACGTATGTTGACATTACTTGAGTTAGATAGCCAGTACTCGACCAAAGGAGATGCTTACTGTGGAGTACGTACTGGTAGTCGACTGAACATTGCAGTGATGAGAACGTTCCTTTCACAGAAAGGGAGTCATTTGCTTAAAGAATGAATTTAGCCATCGTTACTGTAATGGTATTTCTGTACCTGTGCCACATGGTGATGTGCATGACAGGATCTACTGCCACCGTGCTCACATATACCACTCGTTATATAGTTATGGTAGCCATTTGACTTGTGGTTATATTGTAGCACATTACCACCAATGAAGCTTCTGTATATCCTAACATTATATGTTTGAAATTGTTTTTTTTACTTATGGCTGTGGTATTCAGGAGTACTAGTAGGATATTTTGGTTCATTTTGTGAATATTATTTTAAAAACAAGCTCATTTGATATTTTCATGGATTTGTTGAATTTCTCAGAAGGCTTTCTAATAAGCTGTATGACATGACTTGTAACTGATGGATCAGCAGTTATGCATTTGTGATACTGACCCATGAATTCATGCAGTGCTGCATAGCATGCACAATATACACTGTTATTTAAACATTATGTCATATTAACATTTGGCAACTCACCACATTATGGACCGACCAGAAGCTGTGATTGGTATCCAAATAACTCACAGTAGAATTCAGTTATATTGTTCCATGGAGTGTTGTTGGATAGAGAAAAAATTGCTTATTCATTCATTATGCTTAATTAAAAACATAAGATACATCTGTCCTGGCCAGCCTTTTTATCCCTACATTCAGATTGCTCAGGCAACTCAATAAAATCTAGCAAAGGAGTCTATGAGTAAAGTGTTTTCCATTTGTATTTGTTTTTCAGTAAGAGTGGTTGACTATTATTTGCTTCCTTTTATTTTATTTTATTTTATTTTATTTTATTTTATTTTATTTTATTTTATTTTATTTTATTTTATTTTATTTTATTTTATTTTATTTTATTTTATTTTATTTTTTATTTATTCTAAATAGGTGGCTTGCTTTGGTGAAGGTATTCATACAGCCTTCCTAAAGGCAATGCTTTCCACAGGATTTAAGATACCCAAGAAAGGCATCCTGATTGGAATACAGGTACGTGGTGTGTAGTTGTGCGTAGGCCTGTGAGCACATGCTGGGAATGGCTAGGGGCAGGGACCTTAATTGGGGTATAGAAAGGGTGGGGATTTGTTTTAAGTTCCTCTAAAGAAAACAGCAACTTATAGAAGGAATGGACATTTATTCTATATTTGTTCCCTGATTTTTGCCTTTTTCCATTGCAGTAGCCAATACAAATAAGTGAATAAATAAAAAGAAAGAAAAAGAACAATTCTCTAGTGAAGGGGTATTTGTTCTGAAAGAGATTTTGGATACCTTATAAAAGAATCTCTTCTATTCCTTGGTTATATCTTTTTTATATGTTTTACTTCTTCCTCCTTAACCCTGAACATAAGCTTTCCATAAAGTTGGGTCTTACCTCATCTTTCTCTCTCTCTGTCAATGTCTATCTCTATCTCTTAACTTTCCCCTTTGCCAGCTCATCTATGTTTACAGTATCCACTCTCCTATCTATAACTATCCTATAAATCTTAATCCTCAGCCATCTCATATTTCCAACAATCTTCTGGATACCTCTGTCTGGATGTCTCAAATCCAACACATCTCAAACTGAAGTTATATTATCCCCTCCTGATCTCCTTACATTCATCCGTTCAATTTCTACTAAATGTCAAAGAGTCCAAATCGAAGAAGACATGGGCATTGTTTGGGAAAATTTCTCAGCCTGATACTCCATGACTAATTGAAAGTTCTTGAAGGACAGTGACTTTATGGTCTTAAGAGAGTCAGCACAGTATACTGTGGAAGTTCTTGAAATATTATTTGGTAACCCTTCTAAGTCAAAGTAGGGTGAAATAATTATAAATGAATATCTTTGTATAATGAAACAAGAGCATTATTAGTTTATTATAGCAAGTCAAATGTAAATCTTAGCACAAAATGATAGCCAGTAAAGTTCTATTACTCTTTGAAATAATTATTGCAAGAATGTACAATATGTTCTATTTATAAGTTCCCTGAAAAATACTAGGTGTTTCCAACTAGTCATTCACTTTCGTCTGAGATTAGTAATTTTTGGATCCTGTGAAAACAATAGATGGTCTTACATATCACCCCTGCCGTACTTTTAATAAACTGAAACCCAGCATGGTTGCATAAAAAAAAATCATTGCACTATAATTGGAACAGTACCAGGTATTCTCAAGCTAGTGAGTGATTATTATATATGCCATCTCTTTAGGGTGTATTAATATCAGCAAATTGGACTCTGGAGACTGGGTCAGGAGTGGCTTTGGAGAAGTTTTTGCAAAGAGTAACTTGGGATTTTGCTTTATAACAGCGCCAAAAGGGTGATGGTGAACAGTTAGAACAGGCTAACAAGATGACTTGCAATTGAGAAGCTTAATAGCAGTTTAGAGACACATCACACCATATGAGAAACTCATTATGTTATACATGGGTATTAAGTATTATTAAGTCACAAGTATGAGAATATTTGCCCAACTTCCAGTTATGGCTTAAAGTTTAATGTGAGACCTGCGGGCATTCAGAGGAGACCATGCCCTTAGTCCTCATCTTCAAAACTAATCATACTAGTGCTAACATTTTAAAATACCAGTTTAAAAAGGCAGTGATGTATAAAATTGTGCCTTGTTTGGTTCCAGTGCTGCAGGGAAATGTGAAGCAAAAATTAATTCGATCCCTATGAAGTGTTTGTGTAATTTTGGCATCAGCGAACAGAATTTTTGCTTTGTAGGAACAAAAAAGGTTTTGGGGGTGGGGGAAGAGTTTTCCTAAAGCAATGAGGTTCTCTCCATTGAGGTTCTATCTTTCAATGCATTCATTTTTAGAGAAATCAAAGTTTCTACAACTACATGAGTTATTACAAAGAACTTTCTCCCTGTGCATGAAAGCATAATGTTAGGAATTTAAAAATACATGTATTTTAATTATGAAGTTTAAAAAGCATATTTAAAGAAATATTTAATAAAAGTATATTTAATAAAATATTTGCAGCTGTGGTAAATTTGACTGGGATGACTCCAAGCCTTCAGAGATATATGAGAATCATTTTCTGACCTACTTTATGTGGGAGACAAGGAAAAGCTGCCATCATCAACAATTAATGTGTAGTCTTGTTGTTACTATATGAAGGATTTTCATCTACAGTGATTTTTAAAAATATGTAGTTATAAATTTAACTGAACAATATGGCAGAATATACTGAGTTGAGAGTTACTAGCTTTAAAACTCACTGGACATCTTAGTTAGAATGGGACAAAATCTAATCTCAACTTTTTACCCAAGCTTCATAGCAACTGTGAACCAAGTAATTAGGGTCTCATATTTTAGGATACACTGTACTTTTAAAAAAATCATTTTATTTAAGATGATTCCACTAGATCAGAAGAATTCATATAAATGCATTTAAATATATAAAGTCAGAACTGAAAATGACCAAAAATAGTACTGCTAATATAGAAATGTACTGCTAACATATATACAAGGGGAGGCATTTAGATGAGTTATGTAATGAAGTTGTAAGAAATAGTCCATAACCTCATTTCGATCTCTTAATATAATCACTCGTTTAGCATGATGCTGTGTAGACTTTACTCACAGGAGAGCACTGGTAGTCAGCACTGTTGCAGTTAATTTGCCTTATTATTCCTTCATGAATAAATGGGGAGAATGGTCAATATCTACCCCATTTATTTGAGGTAAAAGTCTTCTTTTCTCTTTATCTCCCTATCCTGACTTGCCTGCCTGCCTTGAGTAGAAGGATTTAATTGAAGATACACCTTAACTCATTAATTCTTCACAAGTTACAAGAGAAAATTGGGGGAAAAATGAAGTATGAGAAGAGGTAAAAGAGACTCTAAGCCAGGAAACATTTTTTCTTAATGTTTGTAGTAACACATATTTTAAATAGTATTACTGGTAAACATCAGCCAGTTCTCAACATTTAGTAAATAGGTATTGTGTGTGTGTGTGTGTGTGGTGTGTGTGTGTGTGTCCATGCACATGCAAACACACATACACTCATTAGTTATATTGCAGTCTTAATTTTTCATTTCTCTTCTCTTTCCCACTTTAATCCTTTACACACGCAGACCCTCCGTGTCTGCCATTCCGAGGTTAAATCCTATGGGTCAAATTCCTTGGGCAGTTTAAAATAGTCATAATATCATTCTTATGTAACAAGTATTAGGAAAAACAAAAATCAAGGTTTAGATTTTGTCGAAAGATCTTGTCAACTTAACTGTTACATGCACTGTGTCTAACAAGAGGCTTTTCATCGGCATAGATACTAATATAAAGAAAGCATAATGCAAGTTTATATGGCAACAAAATCATCTTTGATCTTCCTGCAGCGTTTCCTGCCTCCTTTCATCCCATCAGGCCTTATTTTTAGTTGCTATGAGTAGGCAATCTGCCTCATTTTGAAGTTTTCTGGGACACCCTTTAACAGTAAATGATTTACTCTAGAGTAGATCAAGAGCCCCGCCATTTCTTCTCCTCTGATTGGGCTATTCAGTTGAGAAGCGAGTACCATCCTGACATCTGTGCCACGGCATTGCTCAGAAACACAGAGCAAGCATTTTATTTGAAAAAAGACAACTCCAAGTGACACGAATAACCTTTTATCTGCAATACGGAATCATTAGGAACAACCATCATGTCATCAAACCAGATGTCCCTGTGGGGTCCACAGACGTGGCACGATGTTTACTTGGCTTTCTGTTCTGCAGCCAGAAATTGGAGTAATGTGAAAATGATAATTGAAGGAAATATATATATATATTTTTTTCATTTTTTAAAGGACTTTTTTTCTTATAAATATTTTCCAGAAAATAAATCAGTTCGTAATTTTCACCTCTAGTTACAAATGGTTTCTTACCCAGGTATTTTCAATCAGCTATTAAATCTGGGGCAACTCAGATGCAAGCGGATGGCTGTAATTTCTTTTTGTAGAGAAGCTGTTTTATGTGTCACAAATATTCAATACATGTGTGATAGAAGTTTATAATGTGGCTATGAAAGCCAACACTCCAGACCAGAAGGCAGAGAAGTTCCTTGGCTGGGAACTGCCAATACTGTCATGTAGGATATTTATCTTTTCCACTTGGGGGACAGCGTTGAAACAGCTCCATAATGAGGTTCTGACTGGTGTCTACAAGTCTTAGAGGACTTGCTGACTTATTTTACTTTAAAATGGCAAAGAAAAAGATTGCATTGTAGTACTCCTCTCTCAACATTTTTTATAATAATAAAATGAGGGAAGGATGGTTCTCATATTTCCTATTCCCTCCTATTCCTAGATTTAAGTGTACATCAGAATCAGCAGGAGGATTGTTAAAATGAAGATTACTGGGATTCACAGAGTTCCTGATTCTATAGATCTGGGGTGGGGCCCCAATTTTTGTGTTCTAAACAAATTTCCAAGTGATGCTGATTTCCCAAGGGACTACATTTTAAGAACCACTCTACTTGTGAAATAATATTTTAGAAACTGATTCAACATTTTGTTATCACATAGCCATATATTATCAGTGACTTATTGCTAGGGGAAGAGTTAAGAGACTGCGAATAGTTTTGTTCGGTTCATGATTCATCAGTCAATAAGTGTTCGTTGAACACCTTTATGCCAAGTCTTCTAATGTACTTTGGTGCTTACTTAAGTTTGTTCTGTGTTTAGCAGAAGGCCATAATATAATGTTCCTTATTGGGTCATGGGGAGGGGGGGAGTGACAAAATTCACCAGTTCATTTAGAATATTTCATATATATTTGCTGCATTTCAAGGAACCTTAAAACATGAAGAAAACCTAAATGCCATCTAATTCAGTCCCTTGCTTTCCAAGCGGAATTAAACTTGAACAAATGATTGTCCTAATCTTCTAACCCATTCTTAAAGACACTGCCACATATTTCATTAAATTGCCCTAAGGTCACTCAGTTATTTTCTGATTTTATACTTATTCATTTCTTTGTGTGTGTGTGTGTGTGTGTGTGTGTGTGTGTGTGTGTAGTTGTGATGAGCTTCTTGCAACTAAGACATTTTTCCTGTTTGGTCCTAAGTGGGAATGGAAAGCTATTTTCCTGGGCATGGTTACGATTCGTGTTCTAGGAGAATTATCCCTGAACCTACTGTAGCTGAGATTAATTCAGTTGCATTTATCTTTTCTATTTGCCAGTCGTTTCCTCTCATAAAACTGCAGTACTGGGATTGAGAGGGCCAGAATCTGAAAGAATTTTATATTTGAACCTAGTCTTTGGGGTCTTTTCCTAGGATCTAGATCTGTTCTCAGAAAGCCTCCACAAGTAAATATTAGAAGGTTTTATGGGCTGAACATGATTAAAATTGAGCAAGAATGTTGATATGTTTTGTTATCACAATTTGTAGTTTCTCTAAAACTCTGAAATAAGATCATATTCATGATTTTTTTCAACCATTATTAATATGGTTTCTAAATAGATGACAAAACATATACTAAAGTAACCAAATTATGTACAAACTTTTTACAAGGGAAAACAGCCAAAATGTTCTCATTTAAGGCAGAATGGATGTTTTTAACATTGTATGATTTTGCATACTCTATTTAGCTCAGTTACTCACACATACTCACATTAATGAAATCGAAGACAGAAGCTGATCTTTGGGCGGGACATTCAGCTTTGCTTTTTTTCACCCTGGTAACTGTCCTGCAAATACTGGCTTTTGGCTACTAGAAGGAGGTATGTTCAGAACTGGGGAACCCTCATAGCAATGGGCGGGAATCCAAGGGAGGCAGGACCTGGAAACTAGATGGGTCCAGCTGGGGCTCCAGGAAGTTCACTCCAGCAATGGACTCTAAGAAAATATCTGAACAGTGAGATGGAACATTAGGGAAGCCTGTCTGGAAGTAAAATATATATGAGGAGTAAATTGGTTTGTATGGTAAGTATGACAGCCAGTAGAGGAACCCAGGCTTAGAAACTAGGGTGCAAGGCAGGAATATAGTCTCTGGGGGATGAAAAAACAATTATTTCAATAATAATTAATATTTAATGGAAATTTTTAATAGGGCAGTAATTATGCTAAGTTACTGTACTAAACTTTAGTGCTTACTTATAAATTCACTCATTAAGTACTCACATGACCCTATGATGCAGATGCTGTTACTATTCCCATTTAGCAGGTGAAGAAAGAGCATCATAGTGTGGTCAAGTTGCTCAAGGTCAACAGTTTATTATGGAGCCCCCAAGAGATAGATGCGCTATTATTCCTATTGCTTTTTTACAAATGAAGAAATGGGAGCTCAACACTAACTTTTCTAAGCACACATTACAAGTGAATGGTAAAGCCAGGATGTGAAACACAGCTGAATGACTCCAGAGCCCATTCTTTTACTCTTTACTTTAGAATAAATGCAAAACTGAGTTCCAAACGATTGACTTATTACAGGGTGCTGTGCATGAGCTACTAGAACAGGGCCTAGTTATTGAAGGGCAGTACCAAGTTTGAATTCGGTAATTAGAACAGGTTGAACAGGAGAAACATCCAGCAAGGCTGGTAAGTGTGGTCTCTTAACAGTGGTGTCTTTAAATGCACCTGACAGGGAAAAGGATCCATGCAAAACTGGAGTCTGTCTGCAGACAGATTAAGTAGATTAAATAGGGAGCGGGGGGATTTGAGGGGAAGGTGAAAAGTAAGACAATAAAGAGTAAGACAACCTGGACGGAATTTCATCTACATTGAAAAATGAGTAAGAGCTCAAACTCACTATAGGAGGACAACATTTGTCATCATCTTTAAATTTAAAACATGTGGCAACACAAGATATTGGCTTTTATGATGGCATGAGAGAATATCATATTGCACATGACTAAATAAAGAACCTGTATATCTAAAAAGTGAATATTGTTAAATTCCTTTAATTTTAGCAATCATTCCGCCCAAGATTCCTTGGTGTGGCTGAACAATTACACAATGAAGGTTTCAAGGTATGTGATATAATTTTTTTCAAGTTGTTGTTGTTTTTTTAATCAGCATTGAAATCTATCCACGAGAGAGAATATCGAAGAATCCTAGGGAATGAAATAGCTCAGAATACATTCTTTCAACCTGAAAGATATAACTAACTTGATAGTTTCAAAGCTTCAGTGGACTAAAATAGTTAGAAAGACTAGTTTTACCTTTTAGCAATCATCACAAACTCAATAGAAATCGTCAGCTGAAAACTTAGAAGGTTTAGCTTACACAGAATTGGGATGAAGTTTCATATATTTCCCCTTTTTCCTTTTCTGGTTCCTATACGAAGTCATAGTTTCCAGTTGTTACAGTTACATGCAAAATTCTTTGCTATGAATACCCTTATGCAAAGCCTGGGTCAGGAAAATAAAATAACTCCCCAGGCTCAGGGTGGGTGGGCCTGTGGTGGTGGGGCTCTGACAACCTAATAAATATAAATTCTCAGCCATGAATAACTATTTTTTTATTCTCTACAAAAGCAGTTATAATTGAGATTATTACATTTTTTTCTCACAGCAAATAATTTTAAAATATTTAAAGTGCCCGTGACTCCAGATACTGAGTCTGAATCTCTATTTTTGGTATCATATTGCTTCTCGTATTCACCAGTTTCTTCTACTTTATGTTTTAAATGACATGTGTGTCTCAGTAGACTTCTTTGCTTCCTAAAAGCCTTCCCTGTGATACAGTAACTGACTTTTCCATTTTAAATACAGCTGTTCGCCACAGAAGCCACATCAGACTGGCTCAATGCCAACAATGTCCCTGCCACCCCAGTGGCATGGCCCTCTCAGGAAGGACGGAATCCCAGCCTCTCTTCTATCAGAAAGTAAGAACTGGGCAGAGTTATTTGAGATTGGCAGAACAGATAGGGGTTAACTTTGGGAACTGGTATGACATGAATACTTCACCTTACCTACCCTAAGTCTAAAAGTCCTCCCGGTCAATCAATTTAAAATGAGTACATTTATGGATGACCGTAAAGTTTCATTCTCTTGAACTTTGCTATTATTATGGACACGTAATGCCATATGTGCACATGGTGATATGTAGCATCCTTTAAAACAGTTTCTAGTAAGGGTGCTTCCCTTGACTGACACCAAGATCTCAGTGATGAGAATGGTGAGTGTGAAGAATGTAATGCAGCACTTTATATTTGACATCAAACTTACGTTGCATATGTATGTGTACATATCAAGTATAAGATTGACCAGCTGCCTTCCACTGAAGCTATGCATCAGTGAATCAGTCAATATATTGAGTGCTTGCTACATGCAGGAGACTATAGTGAGAGCTATGATAATATCATCCATTTGATTAACTAATTTGCCGTTCTTTAATCAGGTTGGTTATTATGCCTTAGGCTATGCTATCATTTTATGTGTCAGATATATTATTTTAGTATACTATGTGAGCCTTCGGGAATATCATCTCATAAACACTCACAGAACTATGTGGCATAGGTACATAGGAGATAATTTTCAGTTACTTCATAATATTATAGCTTATAGAATGGGTAGCCATACCAAATTCTATGCAACATACTATTTGTGAGAGCTCTTAAGGTAACCTATAAATCATTATCAAATTAATACAAGGGCACATTTTTCAGAACCTTAGTAAACTTTCAATGATGCTATAAGCCCTTGCTTAGAGCTTTGTAAAACAATTATTATTAGCATTGCTTCATGCTTTTGACATTTAAATGTATTCTAGTGGGTCTTGCAGCCCAGCAGCAGAATACAAAATAGTTTAATTCAAAATCAGGTGACTTGCCTTCTCATACCATCAGCTGAGAGGCACTAGGAAGCAGGCAGTGAAGTAAAATTAATCTGAGAGTGGAAGTATGGGGGCAGGATGGACTTAAGTGCTGGAGAAATCACCTCCTTGTAAAATAAGTAAATATCTATCAGATTACCAATTCTTGTGTGGATAGATAGCATATCGAAGAGAAAACAAACCTTTCCAACCAATTAGTTAAACTTTCACCAGAATTCTTTCAAGAACACAATAAAAAATTTATAACCTCCAAAGAGTGTAATTTGAACATTTACTTAGGAATGGAGGAGGGTAAATGACAGACAACCCAGTCTGGCATTGACTTAAATGGCTGAGTAATGTATGTTAGTGTTTTAAAAATAAGTCATAAAATATACATGGTCATCTGCAAGTTTTTGTTTATTTTGTTGATTCTTCCAGACTGATTAGAGATGGCAGCATTGACCTGGTGATTAACCTTCCCAACAACAATACTAAGTTTGTTCATGATAATTACGTGATTCGGAGGACAGCTGTCGACAGTGGAATTGCTCTCCTCACTAATTTCCAGGTATGCTCTTTTTCTCAAATACAGGCTGCATGAGGATTTCTATTTCTGTTCCTTTCTTAAGAGTGTCCATCGATCTATGCACATCTCTTTCTCCCCGTCTTGTAACATTCAGAATGGAGAAGAATTTCTAGGTAGACTCTAAAATAATGGTGCTATTATGGTAGGTCATGGCTGAACTGAGACTGTTGGTGATGAAGCAATTGAGATAATCAAAAGCCACAGATAGCCACGGCTCTCTCATTACCCATTCAGTTATCCTCTAAATAAAAAGTGTGGTGCGGCACGGAATAAAGATACAAACTTTTATTTCATTGTTTCTAAGTGAAAGCCACCACATAGAAGCAACAGGTTAATGATAATGGAAGATCCAGATCTAGTGCAAGCACTGTCCAATTCACAGAAAATACCACATGAGGCGTGTTTAGTTCCGCTTGGACATGATTCACCAAGTTCTTTAACATGAGAAAAAAGAAAAAACTATTCCTCAAGACTCATTAACTTTCTGCCCATCGTATTTTTTTCCCTGAGTCAGTTTTAATCCCTACGTGGGATGGGGTAGGGGGAGGATGGGATAAGCTTATTCATGAGGTCTGAGATATAGGAAAAAGTTCCCATTACATAAAAATTTTTGTTCCTTTCATCCCATGCCCCTTTGAAAATTGGGATCAGAAACCATGACTTTTCACTCCTGCTTCATTAAACATTCACTTTCATATTATGTGGATTGCTAAGGTTCCTACCCTTATATTTTCAGGTGACCAAACTTTTTGCTGAAGCTGTGCAGAAATCTCGCAATGTGGACTCCAAGAGTCTTTTCCACTATAGGCAGTACAATGCTGGCAAAGCGGCGTAGAGAGATGGATGCCCAGCTCCATTCTTAAACCAAGCTAAGCCACATTTTATCTAAAGGAACTGATTCCCAACTTCCTTTCCCAGATATCGATACCAAAACTTATTTCAGTTTATACTCAGTTATGCCTTAATAGTCTTGTCTTTCACGATTAAATTGTCGTCAGTCACTTTTAAAAACCTTTCATGGAGAGTCCTTCATAAGTAACTTGTTTTTCATGGTAATTTATCTCTTTACGACTGCCTTGTTTTTGGTGGGCTAAGCTTACCCACATGCTTACCTGCAGCTAACATTTTATGGTGCCGATCATCAATAATCAAGGTAGTAAAAGTTACTGCTCTATCTTCTGAACTCTTTCTAAATATACTTCACAGACACTATTGCCATTGTTCTTAAATAGCATCTGCCACACTCAGGACACTTAAAAAAGGCAGAATACCATCAAGATTTGTTAAAATGAAATATAGATTTAATTTATAAAGCCCTTCATTATAATGTTTGTTTTTTACTTCTTTTTAATAATCATTCTATCTGGTTTATCCAGAAATACTATTATTCCTTAACACAGTATTGAATTTGAGAAGTGTGACAGAGGTCTTTAAAAAATGGATATCTTTAAAGGACACTGGTTTGCAGTTTTGTGTTTTGGATATGTCAGCAGATGGTAGATAGCGCTGAAGTGGTTTTATTCCTATTCTTTGGATTTTTAACCTGAGCCAAGTGAAATCTTCAGATTTATGCCACCTCCCCACCTTCCCCCACTTGTGTCAAATTTGGAGTAACTTGGAAGTTATGTTAATTCCCTTCAGATTATGGATTCTGATGTTCTGTGAGGCCCACATACTTTGAGTTCCACACACTTTAAATGTAGTCTCCATTTCTTCTGCGTATAAGTCCTTCCCACAGGACAGCCTTTGTATTTTTAAACTTTTCGTGTTATTACAAATGCTGTAATTGGGAAATTTTAAATAAAATACTGTAAGAGGCAATACAGTTGTATTCTTGCATTTATTTATTTATGTACTTGTTTATTTTTTGTTGAAATACAAAATCAGTTCACATCTCTGATTTGGGGGTTTTGGATTTTGGACCAGGATATCTCTTTTTCTTTTTTCGATACAAAGATATATAGGGTATTAATATTAAAAATAATGAATCCTAGGCTGTTGCATTTTTTCTTTTTTTCTTACCTTCCCCCCATTTTTAAGTCTCACTAAAATTTTTATTAAGTGGTAATGTGGTTATACACCACCTTTGATTTGGATTCTTTTAACTATATAGTTACAACCACATACTGATGATTGCCACACAGATATAATAAACTTTTAAACAAATATCCAGCATAATATGGATAAAAGTACTTGAACCCAATCAAAGGATAATTCATATTGCCAATGGCCGTGGTGAGACCATATTCTAGAAATACTGCCTAAAATGTGACCTTGTGATGATCCTAAGAGAAGGAAGACATAATAGCTTATATCCCCTTCCCTCTCACCATCTCAAATGATTACCACTTGATATAGATTTGCATGAAGGCTTTTCAAACTCAATTTCTCCTTCTTTTCCTCTTGATATGACTGAGGTAGAGACCTTCATTATTTTTTCCCTGCAGTATTATAATAATGTACTCCCTAAACATCCATTCATTCACTTGAAGATATTTAATGAATTTTCCCAATGTTTGGTATAGGATATATCATGATTCCTCCAATTGCTACTATTCTAGTACTTTTCTGATATTATGCTACTTATCACTATCATACCACCAGCACCGACATTAGGAGCACCTGCTATGTTTCAGGCATTTCTAAGTACTATATTTTACATGAGTTAACCCGTTCGATCTTCAAAATATCCCTCTGAGTAGTTGCTGTCATCTCCATATCATAAATAAACTGAGTCATACAGAAGTTAAGTACCATGCCCGAGTTGCACAAAATGCAGGGTTATTTTTTCACATCTTATATTCTAACGAAGAAACACATGTGAAAAATTATTTCTCACAGTGAAGAAAGTACTTACCTCACCTGAAGAGATCAGGAAAGGCTTTTTTGAAGAGATGACCTCGTGTGTTGCCTTGAACAGTTATAGTTCCCAAAGCAGACTAGAGGATAAGGGTATTCATTTGAAGACATTATGAGTTGTTTGGTATGACTGAAGCTCAAGGTATGTATAAAGAGAAAGGGCTGGGGGCAGATGTTGAGACTGGATTAATTGTGTGTGCTTAAACCACATGGAAGTTTTAAGACTTTTTATTTGGAAATAAGTGTTGACTTAAAAATGCAAAAATAAAAATATTACACCCTTTACCCACATTTACCTATTGGTAATATTTTACTCTATTTGATTTATGATTGCTTGCTCTATCTATCTACTCATCAATCTATCTATCTAATCTTTATCATCTATTTACCATGTATCTCGCTTTCTAAACACATACACACAGAGGAAGAGGAAAAGTACACTCTGACGAAAAGTAAACAGGCTGCAGGTGACCAATTTAGAAATGTAACTTATACTTTGAAACAAACAATTGCTAGCTGAAAGTAGCAAAAGTTCGAAGCAGTAGTTAAGTTTTCTATTGTGGGAATTTAATAAATGTTCTCAATTTTTATATTAAATTGAACAAAATTAATATAAAATACAGAAAAATGAGAAGAGTTATTAATCAAGCAACACCGTTTCTAAATAAACCCTATATTTTTGTTGGTGAAATAAAGGGTGTTTGGGAACAGAAAAAATACACTCTCCATGGTGCTGAAAACCGAATGGCATTAATTTTGGTTTTGTGACCTTCCTGTTTTCTAATGTTCCAAACTTTAAGAAGACTTAAAGATAAATAGATAATGCACTGAAGAGCTTTGGTTAGAAGCGGGAAATGCAAGAAAATGGAAGCCAATTTGAGTTCAGATTTGGCAAGGCTTTGTCCTTTTGGAACATTTTTATCCTTTCATATAAACAGGTTAACACATTTTTAAATGTCTGAAACTGTTATATGTCACAACTGCAGACAACATAAGGGTTATGTTTGTAGAGCCAAGTAGAAAATCAAAGCAACTTTTTCCATACTGAGAATTTAATAGCAGGCAAAAAGGACTGGCTTTACTGGGTGGAGTGCAAAGGGGGCTCATCCAGCTTTTGAAATGAAGAGGAATAAAGAAAGATCTATCTACAGATTCAGGATTTCATGGCTTTGGAAAGGTAAGTAGACTATTTTAACTGTACTTTCATCAAACTTTCCTCTTAAAAACGTTTCTACTGGAAACTTGAAAACAGCTACAACATTCATTTATCTCAACAGCTGCAGGTACTTGAACCTCAGCTCCTACAATGGCCACAGCCTCTTGAACAATGAAAGTGAAAATTATCAGAGAAACAAACCATGCTGAATTCAGTTAAGTGCTCTGTAATTACACACCAGCATTACCATTTGGCCGCTGGTATGGCCCCCCCGCAGGGACAGGTGCCATAAATGCTCACATACTCGATCAAATACACAAAGACCTTTCATTACATATAATTCGAGACACCCTTAGCTTGGTAAGAAACTAGCTCAACTTTATTTCTTTCCTTTCTTTCTCTTACTGTTTCATTCCCTTTGTTCTTAAGTACAAAAATTCTATTTTTCCTAATGAATATTACCGTGCTATTTTATAAGAAGTGGTTGCAATCGGTGAGTGTGAAGATATTATGGCAGGAGGAAGACTGTCTGTCCTCCTCCTGAGTCGCCCCCTGGGCTCTGTGAAAAATTGGTAATAATTGTCCCTACTTCTCTTGTGCATAATGTAGGGTGCAAGGGTTCCAGAAAGAGAGTTTAAGTACCTACAGCTGTTGAGATCAGTGCAGTAATGGAGAAAAAACCCCTCAGCAAGTCAAAATTAGCACCATTTGTGCATGCTTCTTGTTGCTTAATGATCATTTTGAGATCTTCACAACTTTCATTTTATGAAGAACTTGTATCCACAAAAGAACTATTAATTGTTGACCAAAACAACAACAAGTACAACAACAAAACAGGCTTTTCTGGTAGCAGTGAAGGTCTACTTTCTCTCTCCTGAAACTACCAGCTTCGCTAATTATTTATTTAAGGTGTTCCCTAGAAGAAACACAGAGACCACAGAGAAGTGACTTGTTCATCAAGGCAGCAACACCATCAGTCTCACAAAAAAGTCAGAAATAACTGTGTCCCCAAATAACAGTTTTCCACATGAAACTTACTGACATTGGCAGCCAAAGTCAAGACAGGCAAAATATCAATGTGAAGAAAGGGGAGAGAATCCAACAAACCCAAAATGTACTATTAAAAGAGAAATAACTTGAACAAATGTATTTGTTTTATTAATAAAGATACATTCTAATATGCAGTGTCTGAATTACTATTTTCCTTTCTGAAATTTAAGGACATTTAGGAATCTCTTTCATAGCCTCTCTTTTACTTGACTATGGGACATCCTGAAGGACGAAATACAGCAGGGCTTTGAGGCCTTTAGCATAACAGAAATATTCTGCTAAATGTTTTCCATAACTCTTTACAAATTTCTGCATAGAATGCTGCAAATGAAACTTACATGGAATAATTTAATTCGACTGTAACATTTATTTTAATATCTCCCTTCAAGAGGATTTACATATAAATCCTTATAAAAAGTTTTCTAATTAAATTGAAGATATCATGTCATATTATTTGCCAGGTTTGATATACTTTCTTTCCCACTCATAATTAATATATATAGGGAGCTGCAGGGGGAAAATGGGGTGTTTGAAATTAAAATATGAGTAGTGATTTTTAGAGATTTTTAAAACCATGAGGCATAAGAATTTAACGTAAATTAGGCTCATATTTTATTCATTGTACCAGAATAAAGGAAAGCAACACTGACTTGACTTTGACAACATTGGGGGCCTCCAGAGCAAAAAATCACCTTGTACTAAATCTATTATTATCTACCTTGGGGTACTGTGTGAAATCCTGTTTGTCTCAGAAGCAACTCACTAACTCTAGTGCCTGGTTCTGTTGAAATCTGTGTATATGTGGGGCTCCCGGGACTTCTGAATGCAGATGGTACTTTGTAGACTGACTCATCAGTCTCTGGCTTACTGTGTTTGACTTTTGCTATGCTAATCTCTCTGGAAGACTGATTTCAAACTGATATTCTCATAAGTACATGAAACACAGAGGTTCTTGGGTTATTGTACTGGTACTAATGTCTGTCTGATGAAGTTAGCTTCAATCGATGATGGATTTTGTTGATCCATTGAGGATACCCCACTAGAAATAATTCCAGATCATTCAACATCCCTTTATTCAACTTGAAACACAGAGCTGAGAACTAATCATGAGTCTCTGGTACTTATACAGGTCTCTGGAAGGTATAGATATGTTTAGTTTATTGATTTTTGTATTCCCGGAACCTAATTATAGTAGATGTTTGAAAGTATTGAATTCACAAAGTTTTGATTCTAAAAAAATGATTAGAGTGAGAAGTGTTTGATCAAAATGATTATGTTTCTGTATTGTCTTTTTAGTTACAGGTTATCTTCTATCTTGGTTACAGGGAACTTGACCCAGTTTACACGAGGTCTCCAGTTTTAAGTTCACTCTTCATCATTCAAGTATTCAGGAGGCTGGAGCAGTTTGTAAAGGAAACACTGATAAACATTATTTTTCCCAAATCTTTCATCTACTTTCTCTTCAATACTATCATAGATCGATAGAACTATCTCTCATCTTTGTTTTGTTTCAGTCATCTTATGAATGCTTGTGTCTCCATGCCCATGATATCAAACAAGCATGTATTTATCAATCTCTGAAAGTTATATTTTATCTGTGCCTTCATTAATTCTTGCTCCATTGTACTTTTTATGGCCACTTACCATTCCTTCTACTTCTTTTTAATTTCTTACAGAATATTTTACACAGAATATTAATGCAAATATATTTTTGATAGAAAATAAATAATATTATGTAGTTCTTTTTATATATTTCTGTATCACTTTTCTTTAATCCTTACATGCCTTAAACTTTATTAAGTTCACAAATATTTATTGAGTAGTTACTTTAAATAAAATAGAGCAGTTTTGTACTTATGAAATTTACAGTTTAGTGGTGAATGCAGAGAGCTTTTAAAAGATTATGATAATAGAGCTTGATTAATGATGTAGTAATGGAAATTGAGGGGCTATATGAACATGTGCCCAGGGCAGATCAGGGCAAACTTTCACAAGAAAATAATATCTAAGCTGAAACCTGAGAGATAGGTAAAATTTTGCCAGGTAAATTGTGGTGTGTTCTGCAGTATGTACACACAGTGAAAATAATAATATATGAAGAGCCCAAGGCAAAGAAAACATACTGTACTTGAAAAATTGAAGAAAGCTGAGTATGACTGAAACATTGAGTATGCAGAGTTGATGGTGAGGCTAGGGAAATAGCACAGTAAATCATAAGCACCCAATAAGCCCTGTAAGAAGTGCGAACACTTTGCTGAGGATAATAGGAAGCTGTTAAAGTGTTTTAAGGTAGAAGGTGATATAATTACTTTTGTATCTTGGGAAAACTCACTTTGACTGCAGAATGAAGAATGGATTGAATGAACCAGGACTGGAGGCTGAGAGACTAGTTAGAAGATATTACAATATTACAGTGATTCATGAGAGAGGAGGAGGGAGAGGAAAAGGAAGAGAGAGAATCACATGATATATTTGGATGAGCTAAAGTGGGTACTCAGATTCAGAGTGCCACGTGCTAGTAGTCTGGCAAATAGGTGAGATATCTCATGATGTTTCTTGGTGCTAGATAACCCAGGAATTAGAGCAGGTTTACGATTGAAAATGGTAAGTTTTATTTTAGGTACATGAGTGTCAGGTGTCTGCAAGAAGCGGAATGGAAATAGTATACAGTCAGGGGTTAAAAGTCAGACTCTTGAGCCAATCTTCTTTGGTTTAAATCCAAGCTCTGACACTCAGTAGCTATGTGATTTTTGAGTAGGTTATCTAAAATTTCCATACCTCATTTTCTTCTATAAAATAGGAATAATAATACCTACTTATAGGGTTATTGTGAAGGTTAGATTGAGAAAATGTATTAGGCACTTGTAATGTGCTGGGCAAAGAGAAAGTGCTGTTAGCCATTATTGTTATTGTTGTTGTATTTTTATGGACCATCCAAATGGAGATGTCTAGTAGCAGTTGCATATTCATTTTTAAAGATTGGAAAGAGATTGTTTATCAGTGATTATGTATCTTATTAAATATTATATTCTGGAAATAAAATGAACCCTAAAAAGAGTAGTTCTAATAGTTATCATTGACCTCTTAGCAATGAAAAAGTAAAATTGATGCAATGTTAAAATGTTTAAAGACCTCTGATTAAAACGTATTCTAGGAAGTCAAAATTGCAAATTGTTATTTCTCTTGGTTGACATATAAGAAAATATATTTTAGTACCATATTAAATTACTTGGACTAAAATAAAAAGGTTTAATATTATGCAAGATCAGATTAACACAAGTTAAAATAACTAAAATGTCCATCAGAAATAATATACTTATGTTGAAAAATTATAAAGAGTAATTTAGTTGTACAAATTTGGATTTCTGGAATTGCCTCAGTGACAGTTTGGCAGACAGTTTCTCTGTATGACAGGGTTGGACATTATACTTCTTCACATCATGACAAGCTATGATTTTCTGGACAGCGTGATTACTTTGATTTGAAGGTTTTGATTATGGAAGAGGTTGTCCCAAATGAACCCGAATCTAAGTTAGACTTTTATGGGAAGCACCGATGGCATGTTGTAGTTGGTAGTCAGATAGGTATTCATTGGCATGAGTTGACTGGCAGGGCCACTATTGCTTTAGACCAAAGGATAATAGTAATGTTATTAATAATGGTGAAACTATTTTGAGCAGTTACATTGTATTTTGTGCTATGCTAGCATTTAAATTATGTGATCTTATTTTAATGCTCAAGCTATACCTAATTTACAGATGTGGAGAGAGGTAAAATGACTGTCCAAGGTCATACAGAGATAAAAAGAGGAGGTATAAGAGAAGCAATAGTTCTCAGGAGATGGAGCTGCAGGAGATACAGTAAACAAGGGCAAGGTGGAGATCAAAGTAGAGAGGAAGGCAGGAGAAATGGACAGATAAAGGAAGAGCTGGATGTTATCCGAATACATATTTTGTCACATGAACCAATTTTGGGATCATTGTGAAGGTATTAATAAAAACATGAGTTTTAGTCAAAATTTATGGGAGATAGTGGCCTTTCAGGGAACCCCGCAGATAAAGAAGTCTGCCAGGAGAGCAGCCAGCTAGCATGGACTCATTCCTCAAAATGCTGGAGATGCACTCTGAGGGGCAGGCATCGGAAAGAGTCAGAGGTCTGCGCTTATTTATCTGGACCCCAGTATGTAAGTGAAACCTCCTTATAATTGTTTAATGACTTCTTTAGGGCCTGGGGACTTTAGGATTATGTGATGGTAGAATCAGAATGTCAGGTTTGATTCTCTTGTGGCAGAGCCATATATCATACTTTGTGTGATTATCCATTGCTGCATAAAAAACTACCCCAAAACTTAGTGGCTTAAAATGACTATTTTATTATATCTCATAATTATGTAGGTTAAACATTTGGAACAGACTTGGCTGTATAATTCTGCTTTGTGGCATTGATCGAGGACATTTTGTGTACTCAGGTGGCAGTTGGACTGATTTTGAAGGTTAAACATGGCTTCACTCCTCTGTGTAGCACCTTGGGAAGAGTGAGTAGGAGAATGGACCCAGCTGAGTCTGTTGAGCAGAGTGCCTACATCTGGCCTCTCTAACGTGGTGTAAATTCAGAGCAGTTTAACTTCTTATTTGGCAGTTGGCTTCCCTCAGAGCATTTAAAAATACCTAAATGGAAGCTCCAAGTCTTTTTATTACCTATCCTCGGCATTCCCAGAATGCCATTTCCTTTGCATTGAAATTGGTCAAATACATTACTAAGGCCAGTTCAGACTCAAGGAGAGAGGAATTAAACTCCACTTCTCAATCGGAGGAGTAGCAAAGAATTTGCAGCCATACTTTAATTAGATAACTTGCAAATAATTTCAATTGATTCTAAAGTATGAAGATTTCTGTGCACAGTCACCATCACAGCTGTAAACACCATTCACAGTGCAAATCTCATCAGCAGTGTATGGACATTTTCTTATTTGAAGACATACCTCGGTCTCCCACAGCACAAAATAATATTTTGCTATTGAAGGTTAGATGGTACTTTAAAGTCAACTGGGGTTGAAATCTGTAATGATAGTAATTTTGAATAACTTAAAAGTAAAACAGAGAATCTTTGCTGGAAAGATCTATTTGGATGAGGTTTAGAAAAGAGGTAGGAAGTTCTGAAGCAGTTGCATAACTAGAACTAAGAACAGACTGTGTCTGCTTGGCAATAACTATTACTTTGAACATGATCTACCAAAGAGACACCTACATATAGTATGTACACATATAGAATTTTATGGTATTGATCACAATACTTTGCAGCAGTAAGCGCATGATAGACTTTAAAGAAATGAGTGCACATATATGTGTACATCCTTTTCTATCCATTAGTCAAATGAGAGTACCGGAGTATAGTGATTAAAATCCTGGTTTCTTGGGTTTAAAGTCTGTCTCCACCATCGACTTGCTGCATGACTTTGGGCAAGCTATCTAAACTTGCGCTTCAGTTTCCTCATGGTAAAGGGGAGTCGGTAATAGTTTATGAGTTGTAGTACAGGTAAATAAGATGAGCAAAGTGGACTGCTATAGAAAAGTACCTGACCCATAGCAAAAAAATCAACAAATATTAGTTCTTACAATTACTTTTTAAGAATAAACTGCTGATTTCTGGGGACAGCTTAATCTTTTATGGATAGAGGGTCATTAAATCCATAATGTCCTTGTTAATATACTTTCAAGGGATGAAGTTCTCTCTCACAAACATTTGGCCCCTATCGAATCTGACAAAATCAGAATGAATTTTGAAATGTTTTGCCCTTTTTGCACTCTCACAGAGGTGCCAAAAAATCAATGTAGAGACATATATACAGCTGTTCAGAGATGAAAGGGAAATACTTCTTTTAACAGAAAATAAAAATAGGTCTCTAAAGTACAGAGAATGCCAATTACATAAAGACATATCCAAGAATTCAGTTCTTAACTAATTGTTTTCTAAAATATAGAAACTGAACTGAAGTTGCGGATGTATTTGACCTACCACTGCAAAGCAATGTTATACCAAAGCTACTTAACTAAAAATAAAGTCATATTTTAACAAATTAACTGTTGGAAAAATAGCCTCAACAAATTTTACTCACTAGCTACGATTGAGCAAAAGCCTATTAGCAATAATTGGTGGGTTCTTAGTTTTTAAGAATCCATAATTAAATTTTATTGTCTTGTAAGTGATTTGGATTAATTATGTCCATAATAGACTGATGCTTATTCTCCACTTTAAGGGAAGAGATGGCAGTTTCACAGAATCCAGTCATTCATTGCAATCCTTAAGCATTTTGTTTCCTGCCAAAGCAAATCTGCTATAAAGCACCAGTTCCTCTTAGGAATTACTGAAAAGTGACAGGTGTTGATATGCTGGTATCTTTGTCAACAGATCCGAATGAGCTATACAAAATGACTTCTCTACCCATTTAGGCAGAAAAATAAATGAGGACACCAGCTAATGAGGGAACGTAGAGTTAGCTGGACTCAAAGCATTCCAAGCAGTTGGCAGCTGGAATCAAAAGAAGAATCATGCAGACAGTTGCTCATGTTTATTGCTGAACATGAAATTAGAAAGATGCTTCATCTTCCCCACAGGTGCAAGAACATATAGTTATTAATTATAGCAAAACACATTTATTGACAACCCCAAGCCTACAAAACCTCACACTCAGCAAATGGCTTTCAAAGTTCATCCAAAAAGCACTTTAGAATCAATACAAAAGCATCACATAGTTGATAAATCTGTGTCTAGTAAAATTCTGTATCCTGAAAGCATGGCATAGCCTGTCTCTTAATATTTATGTAGTTAAACATCATCAATACTTTCTTTGTTCTTGTAGTAAACCTATAAGACAAAAAATTTCCTCATTTCCCATTGCTTTGATAGGTATGATCCAGAATATTAGGTAGACTGAACTAATTTTGCATTATTTTAGGAGTTTTAAAAATAATATTACTCTTCGTTGAGCCACATGACATATTGAGCCGTTGGTGCATTGATTAATTTAATAAAGGTCTATTGAATACCTATTGTGTGGCAAGTTCTATTCTTAGTGCTGTGGAGAATATGTATAAATACAAAGGGACTTAAAAATCTTATGAGATCTACATTAAGAAACAAGTAGAGCTTACTGTAAGAGAGTATTTGATTGAAAGCTAAATTGTAACCAGTGGACTTTAAGAGCTACCTTAATTTTAAAGAGGGTACATACTTGAAAGATTTGCAAAGGTGGAAATCCTAAGCTAGGCTGATTACAGACATTGAAGAGACATGCATATTTTATGTATTTGTTCTTTTTCTTCCAATTTGTCTCATTCCAAATAGGATTTAAGACATCTTACAGAAATGCACACAGCATAACATGGTAAATAAAATAGAATAAAATAAAAAAAATAATAAAATAAAATAAAATAAAATAAAATAAAATAAAATAAAATAAAATAAAATAAAATAAAATAAAATAGAGATGGATAAAAACCATCCTATGCAATGACTCTAGGGGTGAGTTCAGGTCTCCATATGTGCACCATAAACTTCTGTCTGGCTTTTGGAGATGGGTCTCAGGTTTGGTCCTGTGGTTTTTGTCAGCCAGGGATAGAAACAAGATAGGGTACAAAGAGACATGATCTCAGATCAGAGCACACAAGTTGCTAGTTGCTCTTGTATGTAAATATGCAAGTTAATTATCCCCTATAAAATGCTTTAGAGAAATGCTGAGGGATATAGTAGATTAACTCCTCAAAATTTTTATTAGAATATAAAAGCTAGATTTTATGGCTGCTTGTCCCTCGATGTAGGTTACTACTCTGATAATCTAGCTTGCTTTCTTTCTTTCTTTCTTTCTTTCTTTCTTTCTTTCTTTCTTTCTTTCTTTCATTCAATTAAATATTTAAAATATTTATCAAGCACTTGCCATGTGCTGGAGACAGACTGGTGAATGAGATGGATAAGGTGTCATAGAAGATGCACTGCTTGGAAATTAGATTAAAGGAATCACTAAACTCGTTTCAAATAGTGATAAATGTAATGAAATTGACACAACAAGATCATGTGATGTAGAGTAACTAAGAGGATGAGAAAGTCCTCTCTGAAAGATGATAATTAAGGCACATTTAAATGACAAGAAGGAACTAGTCATGACAAGATTAGGAGGAAAGATATTACAGGCATAGAGGGCAGCAATTGCAAGGTCACAGATGGAAAAACAATGTTGGGATTTAGAAAGAAAACAAAAATGCTGGGTGGACCATGATAAATGAGAAGAGGAGTTAAATGAGATTAGGAATAGGCATACTAATTTATGGTAAAACGTGTGGATTTTAATCCAAGTGCAATGGGAAACAGGTTACATGATTTGGATTATCCAGAAAAATGGGTAATTGAAATCCTCTTTGAATTTTATTTAGAAAATTGAACATCAGATTATTTGAAAATATCTTCTCTGGCAAACTCTGGAAATCAGAATTTCTGTTAAAGTCAAGGCTGTTCTTTAATTCTAATTGCTATCTGAATTTGGGTGGCTTTTTTGACAAGCCGAATAATTCCAAAGCCGTTTTAGTGTCAGGTATATTTCAACAAATGAATAAAGGGGCACTCAAGTTCCCAAAATTTTATGCCAGAGAACTATACAGCATGGTCATAATTTTATTTTGAAAAAGTCAAAGCAGATTTTCCCAATTGTTCATGGTAGTCATAAACATATCAATAAGGCAACAACAGAATGCCTAATATTAATCAAAGATATTTCCTGGTACATCTCCAAGATAAACTGTTTACGAAAATATACCCCTAGGTAACTAAATGAATTGACCTATGATATAAAGTTGTTAACTATAAGCCAATCAAGCTTTGGAAGTCTTCCAAATGATTATTAAAGCTTTTGAGTAGGTTTATTAAGCCATACCTTCTGACAGTAATTAGGTGACAGGATCAGTTATCCACTGAGGCCACTCTTAGTTGATGACAATAAAACACAGGATCAGCATATATAGACATTCTCTGCCTCCCCACCCCGAACCCCCAGCACACACTTCTGGTCTTTTCCTTAGAGTAGAGAAAAAACTGATTTTTCTTATCAGTCAAGTTAGCCAGGAGACCAATCTGCTTTCTACAACCTGGATTGCTAGGCCTTCTTGATAGAGAGCGCTGCCTTGGGGGTAAGAGTTAGATAATTATTCTAGTCTAGCTAAAGATCTTTAGCAAATAAGAGGACTCAAGTTATTGACAGCCTCATCAAGCTAGCTGAGAGAAAGATCAGGCCAGGCAACATCAAAATTTTAGATTATATCCTTAAAGCAATGGAAAGATATTGTTTTAAACAAAGTATCATGCTTTTAAAAATGGATTGATTTACTTTTAGGATCAGTAGTTTATACACATGTTGCAAAATTTAAAATATAAACAGATCATATGATGAAAAAGTATGTCATCCTCCAATCTGTTCCCCGGGATAGTTATTCCTCTTCTCTAGATTAACTACTCTTATAAAAATATTCAAAGGTACACACATATACCACAACACACTTTTAAAACTCCAGTTAAAGCATATTCTTACTCCTTGCTTTTTTCATTTATGAATTTATTTTAGATATTGTTTCATATATGTACATTGAGAATTACCCCATTCTTTTTAATAATTTTATAAAATATCACTATGTAAACAAGCTACATTATGTTTATTTCTTATTAGTAAACTTATGTTATTTTTGATAGATATAGACACATTTCTCTTTGTAACTGTTTCCATTTGTATCAGTTAGCCTTTGCTGTGAAACAAGCCATTCTCCAAATTAGTGGATAAAACAATCACTTATTAATTCAAGATTCTGTAGCTTGAAAATTGGGTTAGGTTTAGCCAGGTGGTTCCATTTCACCTGGCTTTCTCCATATGACTACAATTAGCTGGTGGTTATTTGGTCTTGTAAGGCCTCGCTCACATGTTTGGAGGTTGATGGGTCAATGGAAGTGATGAAGCCACGAGTCTCTAGCAACCTGCAGACTAGTCTGTTTTTTTTCACATGCTAACTGAGTTTTAAAAGGACGAAAAAAGCAGAATCCCTAATGTGTAAGCATGTTTTAAGCCTCTGCATGCATTATGTTTGCTAGCATCCTATTGGGTGTTTCCTATATCATGTTGTATGATTCCCAAGAGGATATAGGGGAAGAGATGATTTATCATTTTGGATGCAGTATGACAATGGTTTGTAAGAACACAAGACCGAACATGAAAATGCCTTTTGAGAGGCCATTGCAGTATTTGGGATGCCTTTTATTTTGGTGATAATTATAAAAATGGTGAGAACTGTATAAATTCCAGATATATGTAGCTGGTTTAGCAGCACTTGGTTGGTTGATTGGCCATGATGATTTAAGCAGAAAGATATTTCTCACATTTCTGACATGTACATGTATATGGCTATTGATTCTATTTGCTTAGAAAGTGGATTCACAACAATAAATTTTCCTTCATCACCCTTCTGTCTTCAGTCTTGTGCTCTTCAACTTAAAACAGAGAATAACTCTTACAATGCAAAATTAACACTTTTTTTTTTTTTACTAATGAGGTAAGTTAATACAATCATAACCTTAATAGTTGCACATGTATGGAAATCTGTATATTTTCATCCCGGAGTATAAACAAGTTGATGGACTCTTCCCTGATGTCCTCCTATTTTGTGATCTAAATATCCTTTCTTACTTCATGTAACAGTAGAAATGAATGAAACAGAAAATGACACAACCATGCTAGAGAATGTGGCATAAAAAGATATTGGAACTTTAGGAGTGAGTGGAGTTTAAAAAGTATTGATGCCTCTGGGAGAGGAGGAGATGTGTTCCTTATGCAGATGAAGAAATGTGGCTTTGTTGGTCCCCCCTAAAGGTATGCAAGTATATATATATATGACAGTTTCTGCAATCTGTTAGTAGGGAAAATTAATTTTCAGTAAGAATGTTTCCATCTCTGACTATCCTACTATCTCCCTATAAGATAAAGAATATTTTGATCAGGTTACACAAAAATATTTGATGAGAATCAGGTTTGGGAGTAAAATCATAAGTTCAGTTGTGGCACTGAGGTTCTAGTACCTGTGAGATATCTAAGTAGAGACTTCATTCCAGCACTGGGATAGACAATCTGAGGCTTAGAAAGAAAGAGTGGCTGAGTTGGAGACAATTTGGGGTGTTATTATCATATAGAAGATGATGAAGCTGTAGAAATGGATGAGAATGGCTAGGAATAGCGTATAATAGGAGAAGTGCTCTGGAGAATCTGGGATCCTCATCTGCTCTTGCATTTAAAGGCTAAGAATGAATTATCAAAGAAAATTGAGATCGGCTGGTCTTAGGAAAGTGGAAGGAAACCAAGGGGAATTTGATGTCACAAACCCAAGGAAAAAAGTATTATAAAAATGAAAGAGAGGCCAATTATGTCGAATAGTGCTAAGAAGTTCTGTAAAATGAAGAATCAAAAATCTCTGAGTCACAAAGAGTATTAGTTTTATTGAAATATGTTTCCATTGGTGTTACAGCAGAAGCCATACTAGACTGTATTGAAGAGTCAATGGACAGGATAGACATGAAAGTAGAGAACTCTTCACAAGAGTTATGGAGGCAAAAAAGATAGAAGAATAACTAAGGAGAACATAGAGTCAGAAAACTGTTTATTATTTTTTAAGAGAATGATTAAAGCATGTTTAAATTCTAAAGGATAGGATCTAGGAGAGGGAGGTATTCAGCAAAGAGGCCAGGGAAAATAACCTCTACCCATGGAGTTATGAGAGGATGGCAGGTAAAACCTTTTAGGAGGATAGAGAAGGGTCGGGATTTAAGAATACCAAAAGCTTGAAATGATCATTGTGGAGAGGCGGAAAGCAAACTAGGCAATCTTGAGTTTCTTGATGAATTGGGAAACCATAAATGTGCCACACTGTACTATTTTTCTCTAGCAATTTAGAGCTTTCTGAGAAAGAAAGACTAAAAGTGTGACTGTGGTATCTAAGCCTGGAAGAAAGAGTTTCTGTGTTGTCTCTCTCCAACGTACTTAATATATGACCACAGGGAAGCCAATTTGATCATTGTAGAACAAACTCCTTCTGTTGCTTAATTGAGACATTTTTTTTTTTGTGGTAGATACACCATCTAAGGTAATTCTATTTTCTTAAATAAGATTTCTAGTGGAACAGTTATTGAAAAGGCCAACAGGTGGATTTTGAGTAAGAAATTAAAATTTGCCTTTCATTGATTTGTGCAGCCATTTGCCTCAATTCTCCACTTCAAAATCAATTTAAAGTGCTTTTTAAATACTAACATATGCCTATCTGTGCAGTAGGCACAAGAGATAAAGCAATATAGAACATAGACCTTCCTTCAAGGAACTTGTAGTGTTCTAAACATAGTTTTAAGAGGCTATTTTCTTAATATTCATATCAAAACTTAAAAAATGTGTTAAGTCTTCAAATATTAAATTTGCATTTGTAAGTCTGTTTGGACCAGAAATAAGTCATTTATAGGGCGATATGTTTTATAACACAGTTTCTATAACAAATCAGACTTAGAAAATTCTGGTTTTGTAACTAAAATTCTTGTAACATTTGTCCTTAAAGAGAGCAAAAAACAAACTTTGTCTAGAACATAAGTAAAGGGGTTAATATATGGATATATGTATATTTTTAAAATTAGAGATTAAGTTTCAATTTTCTAAAGTTCTCTTTTTTCTTATCTGTATCAGAATTTGAACTACTTCATCTTTCCCTACCTCTCAAATAATGCTGAGGAATGTCATAAATGTTAAAAAAACATTTAAAATAATGTTCTCATAAGGTGGACTGTAAGCCACACTTGAGTGTTTTGAAGATTGAAAAAAGTGGAGGCAATAAAGTCAGCAGACAATGTTTTCCAGGAGGCAAGAAAATTAACTTCTTTATTAAGTCTTAAGTACTGGTAGGCATGAAAAAATTTTACTGTGTATATCCAACCCCAAAATACAGTGAATAAAATGAAACTTTTCATTTTCAGCTGTTTAGGTCACCTATTCAGAATTACTAAGAGAGAGAGATACCACAAATCTTTTAGTGCAAGAACAGTTATTGTAAGAGGCACGTGTGAGTAGCTTTCATTTAAGACTAAAATATTTTGACAAATCAAAACTTCAACTAGAACCACCGTGACTAAATTTAAGTCTGTACATTAAGCTATAAAATGACACTAATCACATATTTCAGCTGTCAAAATCTTTGGCAGAGTGGATTAGTGAAAAGAGAAACCATAAAAGAATAAGGAAAACAATTTGACAGGGGAAAGAAGATGGTTACAAATGCAACAAATTTTCTCTGCAGATTTTAATGTTTTTACTAAACAAGTTAAGAAAGGATAATTTAAAATCTCTGTAACAGGAGTTAGAAAGTCAAAAACAGACATGAAAAAGATAAACCATACAAGTGACAGTTTAAAGAGTAGGGGAAAAAAAAAACCTCAAATAATTTTTACCTAAGGTCTTTTAATCTCATTGAATTTGAATGTGATTCTAACTTGAGCACATTAGGAAATCTAAGATCAGATTTGTTTTTCCTATTGATATTCAGCTGGAAGGATAAGTCATACATTATTTAAATAAAGAATAATAAATCCATTGAAGGGTCTAGATCAAACTCATAGAGATATGTATTATTCTCCCAGAACTTCACAGACTCCAAAGGCAAGTAGAAGATCTCAGAGGTCATACAGTTCATTTTCCTGTACTCCAGAAAGACAGCTTTGTTTCTTCTTATTAATTTTGCAGACAGGCAGTTGCTATACTACTGATCCAATTTACCCATTAAATTTTGGTTCAATGATTTCTTCTCTATTATCTCTAACATCCCATTTATTCAACAATTAATAAATATCTAGTATATGTCGGACACTGCACTAATCACTGAAGAAAAAGTAAATAAAAGGGCCTCTGTCCTTGGAAACACAAAGAATGCTAAATGAAATAAAGTGGATACCCTTGGAGTTTGGGGAATGGCATCCAAACCAGATAGAAGGGGCCAAAGAAGGTGCATTTGAACTTAGTCTTGAAGGCGTGGTGTAAATCAACTAGGAGAAAGAGTAAAAGCAGAACATTTCAGGAGGAGGAAAGATTGTATGCAAAGATGAGAGGGTGTTAAGAGTGTGATAGGTTCTAGGAATCTCATGTGCATTGAATAAAGGCAACTGCTGGTAGAGAGATGGTGGGCGGTGAAGCTAGAGCAACCCTTTTCAAAACATCTTTTGAGGAGTATTAGTCCTAGTAGAAGCACTGCAAAAATGTTTATAGACTCAGTTGATTTTGGGAAACAAAATATGTCCTCCTTCTGGAGATTCATAAAGATATGATCACCTTATTTTTTTTTTAAATTTTCTATGCATTTTTATTCATTCAAAATTTTGGGGGTGATATTGGTTAATAAAATCATATAAGTTTCAAGTTTACAATTCAATACGTCATATATATATTGCATGGTGTTCACCACCCAAAGTTAGATTTCCTTTCGTCACCAAATATTTGACCCCTTTTACTCCTATCTACCTCCTTCCTCCCCCCTTCCCTCTGTTAACCACTAATCCACAGTCCATGTCCATGAGTGTCTGTTTGTCATGCTTGTTTGTTGCTTTCAGTTTTATATCCCGCATATGAGTGAAATCAAATTTTTCTGCCTGACTTATTTCGCTTAGCGTGATTATTTCAAGACACATCTATGTTGTCGCAAATGGCACTATCTCATCTTTTCTTATGGCTGAATAATATTGTATATGTGTATCACATCTTTATCCAATCATCCTTCCATAGGACACTTCAGTTGCTTCCATGTCCTGGCCACCGTGAATAATGCTGCTGTGAACATCGAGGTGCATATATCTTTGTGGATAAATGTTTTCAGGTTTTTAGGGTGAATATCCAGAAGGAGGATTGCCGGGTCATGTAGTAATTAGTTTTTTGAGCTTATTTTATCATTTTAAGAAGTAACTGTAGTATTAACCTTTATTTAATATTAAACTTATTGTATTAAAGAACTTCTTGTTTAATACAATATTTTTACTACACAGAAATGATGCTCCATGGTGCATACTTTGGAAAATATGGAACTAACATGGGGGAAAATTTGTTTGGCTTGTAAGCCAAACTAAGAACTTTAGGCTATTTCCTGAACACATTGCAAGACAGTTGAATAATTTTATTTACATTAACCCAGAACATTTACCAATATCTTTAATTATAATTTCTTGTGTATTAGTCCTTTTTAGGTAGAACCATATTCCTTTTATCTAAGATACTTCCTTTAAACTTTCCTTTAGTGAGATTCTGCTAGCAATAAACTTCTCAAACTTTCCTTTGTTAAAAATTTAAAAAATTAAAAATTTTTTTCTATTTCAGACATGAAAAGCTGTGCATAATTAATGTATATGACTGATGAGTTTGGAGATAAGTATACATCTTTGAAATTATCACCACAATCTATGCTATAAACATATCTAACACTACAGAAAATTTCCTCATACCATCTTATTATTTGTGTGTATATGCACGTGTAAGAAAAACACTTAACATAAGATCTACCCTCTTAGCAAATTTTTAAGTATATAATACAATATTGTTAACTATTATTTACAATAAATATCAAATTTATTCATCTTGTACAACTAAAACTTTGTATCCTTTAACTAATACCTCCCCATTTATCCTTTGCATCAGCCTCTGGCAACCGTCATCCCGCCTCTGTTTTTATGGGTCGGACTACTTTAAATTCATCATAAGTGCATCATGTATTTATTATTTGTTCTTCTGCATCTGGCATATGTCACTTAGCATAATGCCTTTTGAGTTCATTCACGTTGTTTCAAATATGATTTCCTTTTCAGAAGGCTTAAAAATATTCCACTGTGTATATATATCCCACATTATCTATTTCTCCACTGATGGATATTTAGGTTATTTCTATGTCTATACTGAATGAGGCTTTGGTGAACATGGAAGTACATAAATCTCTTTTAGATCCTTATTTCATTTCCTTTGAATATATACCCAGAAATGGAATTGCTGAATCACATGGCAGTTCTATTTTTAATTTTTTGAGGTGCTTTCATTCTATTTTCCATAGTAGTGCACCAATTTACATTCCCAACAGTTTACAAAAGATCCCTTTTCTCGACATTTGTCCAAAATTTGCTTCCTGTAGTTTTTTTGATAAAAGCCGTTCTAACAGATATAATGTGATATCTTATTATTTGTGATTTTGATTTGAATTTCTCCAATGATTAGTGATGTTAGGCCCCTTTTTCTATACCTGTTGCTCATTTATATGTTTTTAGGGAAATATTTATTCAAGTCCTTAGCCCATTTTTAATTGGGTTATTCAGTTTTTGGTATTGTTTTATATATTTTGTATTTAATTTTTTTCATCATTGTTTTTCTTTTTCTGGCTTTATTAAAATATAATAGATAGTTAGTTGCTGGTATTTACATTGTACAATTCAATGAGTTTTTTTTCAATTGTAGTTGGCATACAATAATATATTTTCAGTTGTACAGCATAGTGATTAGAGATCTCTTTAACTCACAAAGTGATCACCCCACTAAATCTAGTACCACTCTTCCCCCTTACATATTTATTACAATATTGTTAACTATTTTCCTTATGCTACACTTTATATCTCTATGTCTACTTTGTAAATATCCATTTACACTTAATCTCTTTGCCCTTTTTCGTTGTCCGCCAATCACCCCCATCTAGTAGCCCTCGAAATATTCTCTGTTTCTATGAGTTTATTTCTGTTTTTGTTTTTGTTTTGTTCTTTAGATTTCACACCTGTGTGAAATCATGTAATGTTGGTCTTTCTCTACCTGACATTTCATTCAGCACGACACTCTCTAGGCCATCAAAATAATATCTTTTTTTCATCCCCTTCCTTTTAGTTTGTGTGTCTTTTAATCTGAAGCGAGTCTCTTGTAGGCAGCATATGTAGTGGTACTTATTTTCTTATCCATTCAGTCACTATCTTTTGGTTGGAGCACTTAATTCTTTTCCATTTGTGGTACTTATTGATAGGAATGTAGTTATTTTTCTTTATTCATGTTTTTGATACGTTTTTTCTTCTTAAAGAATCACTCCAATATTTCCTGTGATACTGGCTTGGTGCTGATAAATTCTTTTAGCTTATTTTTGTCTAGGAAGCTCTTTATCTGTCCTTTGATTCTAAATGATAGCTTTGCTGGATAAAGTATTCTTGGTAGTAGATACCGGGTTTTCATCAAGTTGAATATTTTGTGCCAAGCTCTTGTGTCCTGCAGTTTCTTCTGAGAAATCAGTTTTACGGGTGCTCCCTTGTAGATAACTGCTTTTTCCTTATTGCTTTTAAGGTTCTCTCTTTGTATTTAGCCTTTGGCATTTTAATTATAATGTGTCTTGGTGTGGGTCTCTTTGGGTTCATCTTTTTTGGAACTCTCTGAGCTTCCTAGGGTTATATGTCTATTTCCTTCACTAGGTTAGAAAAGTTTTCCATTTCTTCAAATAGCTCTTCAACTTCTTGTTTTCCTTCCGGTACCCCTATGACATAGATATCTTTACATTTGTGTCCCATAGGCTCTTTAAATTATTATAGTCTTGGCTTTTTTTTTTCTTGCCATTCTGATTGTCCTTGATTCCCCATCCTCTATATTAGTGATTCGATCCTCTTCTTTATCCACTCTGTTTATTCCCCCTAATATTCTCTTCATCTCAGATAATTTGTTCTTCACTTCTGACTGGTTCCCTTTTATAATTTCTATTTCCATTTTTATGTTTTTTACTACTTTGTTAAAGTTCTCATCTACCCTTCTCTAAATTTATTGAGCATCCTTATAGCCAGTGTTTTGAACTCTGCATCTGTTAGATTGCTCAACTCTATTATTCCTGGATCTCTGCTCTATTCTCTCATATGGTTTCTGCTTCTTCATCTTCCCATTTTGGCTGCCTTTCATGTCTGTTTCTATGTACTAAGCAAAGCTCCTAAGTCTCCCAGTTTTATTGTGTGGATTTATGTAGTAGGTGTCCAGTAGCACATTCCCGAGAGGGGTGCAGCTGCAGGCCAAGTTTAGCCCCAGCCTGTGCCCCTCCAGGGCCACTCGTTAAGATTCAGCAAGCAATCCACAGATGCTGTGCTTATAGTTGCCTCAAGAGGCCACGCCAGAAACTGAGGCCAGCTGCCACCAGTGTGAGTCTTGGAGTTGGTTCAGCAAGGTGCACCGGACTTGCTGAGGATACAACCTGATGTGGTTTGGGTGGGGCTGCGAGTTGGGGGAGGAAGAGTTTCAGAGAATCCTCTGGATGGAGAGACCTCTGTTATCCAGTTTGATGAGGTCTCAGTTATGGCAGCTCTGAGTCTGCATGCTGGGAGGTGAGAAGGCTCAATAGAGGAACAATGGATACCAGCACTTCTGCCCAGGAGAAAGCCTTGCCTCTGCTTCTTGCACAGACAACTCTGTGTCCCCCTGTAAGTCCCTGGTGCTCCCCTCAGCAGCCAACCCAGTGCTGGTGCTCAGAGCAAGCAGGTCCATCACCGCAAAAGTCTGCTCATGGACACAACTCTTTTAAGAGGCATCTACAGCTTCTGGCTGCCACTGCGATGGCCTTTGTCCCACTCAGTTACTAGGAACCGGGCAGCCTCATGTCTTTACCCCCTCCTAACTTCTACTGTTGCAGAGTGATTTCTTATTTCTCTCCCTAGTTGTAATGCTTCTGTTCATCTAGATTCCAGGGGACTTTGCTTACTGTTTGCTCTATGTTTCTGTCAACTTTGATTTGGTCACAAGAGGGATGAACAAAGCCTCTATCATCTATGCCATTTTCTTCCCAATCCTATTTAATTCTTCATCAGATATTGTAAATATTGGTTTGCAAATATTTTCTCATTCTGTATATTCATTTTTCATTTTGTTGATGATTTCTTTTGCTGTGCAGATGATTTTTAGTTCGACATAATCCCACTTGTCTATTTTTGCTTTTGTTGACTGTGCTTTTGGTGTCAGGTCCAAGAAATCATTGCCAAGGCCAATGTCCACAAGCCTTTTCTCTATGTTTTCTTCTAGGAGTTGTATGTTTTCAGTTCTTACATTTAAATCTTTAATCCATTTTTAATTGATTTTTGTGTAGGAAGTGAGATAAGGGCCCAATTTCATTCTTTTGCACATCGATATCCAGTTTTCCTAGCAACATTTATTGAGGAGGCTATCCTTTTCTCATCGTGTATTCTTGGCACCTTTGTCAAAGATCAGTTGACTGTATTTGTGTGGGTTTATTTCTGGGCTCTATTTTGTTCTATTCATCTATATGTCTATTTTTATGCCAGTATCATACTGTTTTCATTATTGTAACTTTGTAATAGTAAGCGCGATGCCTGCAGCTATGTTCTTCTTGCTCCAAATTGCTTTGGCTATTTGGGGTCTTTTGTAGTTTCATATGAATTTCAGATTTGTTTTTTCTATTTCTGTAGAAAATGCCATTGGAATATTGAGAGAGATTGCCTTGAATCTGTCGATTGTTTGGGTAATATGGACATTTTTAACAATATTAATTCTTTTAATCTATGAACTAGGGTTTCATAGATTAAAACTATGTCTTTCCATTTATTTGTGTCTGTTTCTGTCATTAGTGTTTTATAGTTTTTAGTGTACCTTCCTGATTAACTTTAAACATTTTATTTTTTTGATGCTTTTATAAATGGAATTGTTTTCTTAATTTCCTTTTTGAATAATACATTGTTGTGTATAAAATTGCAACTACTTTTTGTACATTGATTTCGTATCCTGCAACTTTATTGAATTTGTTAGTTCTAACAGATTTTCGGTGCAGTCTTTAAGATTTTCTACATATAAGAGCATACTACAGATAATTTTACTTTTTATTTATTTATTTCGATGACTTTTTTCCTTGCCAAAATTGCTCTGGTTAGAACTTCCAGTACTATATTAAATAGCAGTGGCAGGCCTGGGCATTCTTGCCTAATTCCAGATCTTAAAAGGAAGCTTTCAGTTTTTTTTTTTTTTTTTTTAAACTTTGATTATGATGCTAGCTGTGGGTCTTTTACCAGAGCACAATAAAGGTCATCTATAAGTTTTGATTTATCAAGTTTTTATCATGAAAATGTCTAAAGCTTTAATGTCTATCACTACTAGTTGGGGGTACTATGGAGGTATTATCCAAGATTATGTGATGCTTCAAGTATGTGGTCCAGCTAAGCATTGTACATAGAAAATGTTCTATGCTTTAGGTCCTCTCCTTGTGGTGTGGTTACCTATGCAGTTGCCTGGCTTCCTGAATACCTTCTTCCTCCATCAGTTGTCTACAGGTAGGTCAAAAACACTCTATAGAAGGTTTCCTCAAGGGCAGTTTAGAGTTTCAAAGAGTCTGGCATGACTTTGTCAGCTGTTTACTCACCTGATTCCCCTAGCATTCCCTGTTCGTAATCTAGACCTTGAAACTCTCACCAACCTCTTTAGAATCCTGTAATTCTCATGCTCATTTTGATTCAGTGTGTCAGATGATAATTTTGCTCTCTTTTGACCACTCTCTGAAAATACAGTTTCACACTGTGGTCATATCCTTGATATAGTTTGTTAGATTGTTCTGGTAGGAAGATCAGCTGTCTTGGTTTGACCGTGGCTTAGAAATTTCTGGGCTGTGGGACTTTTTACTGAAACTGGGAAAGTAGTAGACAAACTGGAACAGTCGGTTACTAAAAGTTGCTGTCTGTCTTATGTACCACTAACTCCCAGCATAGTGTCTGCCACATGGTAGGCCTTAAATATTTCAAATAAATACTACCTATAATTAATTGAACACTTGTGATTTACCAGATATTTATATGCTTCATATCAGTTTATCTCGATGGTAGATAACACGCTATTTATTTTGGATATGAGAAACTTGAAACTCAGGAAACTTGAAACTCATCTACCTATGGCCACACACCAGTAGATGGCAGAGTCATAATTTGAACCCATATCTCATTTCGAACTTGTGTTATTTCTAGAATGCCACAATGCCTGTATACTCTTCCATCATCCACCTGCTTAAGCTTTTGTGTTAGTGTTGAGCTTTGGGAGCTGACAGGGACAGGCACCCAGGGAATGAGAAATGTTAATAGAGTACAGCACTTTGTAAACTGCCAGTAATAGCTACTACCCTTTTCTCTCCAGGGCCCTTTTCCCCTAGGGCGGCTTGTTATCTGCAAGAAACATGAATTCGCGAGACAGAAAATTCCTAGTTATCAGCATGAGTTAGAAGTCAGACATGTGTAGTTACTTTTATCTTTGGGCACATATGATAAAACATATTGCTTTAATAACCCTAAGCCTTCATATACTTTTAAAATAACAGTTTTTATAACTGAAATTAAGATGCCATAGGATAAAATAAAAGATTTCTTTTTTGTATGTTTACTTATAGGTATCTTCATGATGGAATTAGTGCCTTATGTATTTTTTATTGACCATGTCTTGGCAGTAGTTGACATGATGCCTTCGATTTTGGAAGAAAATAACTCTCCAACCATTCTGACTTCTCTTTGTAGTTTAGATTTATAATGCAATGTTAAGTTTTCTTAATAGAATATTAATATCAGATTAGTTACTCATATGGCAGTTATCATTTTAGTATAATAAACAAATATAGCTCATAATTATAAATTGTATTGTGATTAATGAATGTGTCACCCTTGCAGAGCAGTAACATATTTGCTCTTTATTTAATCAAATTTAAAAGATGGAAAAACAAATTATGATATGACACCTACTAGAGATGAAACTGATAATGGAGCTCTAACTCAGTACTTCCCTTTCTTTGATGTGAATGATTTGTGCAGCCAGGGATCATAGTGGACTAAAATGCATATAGGGTCACACATCCATCATTAAATGATCTGGTGTGAAAAGTTCTTTTTCTGAAATAAGAGCAATAAAAATGAAAATAACCAAGCTATGCATATACAGTCGATACTTTGTTCAATATTTTAAAAAAATATTCTTCCGAATTGTCACTGTTTTGCTTTCCTATATATAGTCAACTTTACAATTGGTAGATGAGTTGTTTTAGCAGATTGAACTTTAAAAAACATGTGTCTAATACCATAGTCATTAGACTGTTCACTAATGAAAAAATAGCCTAATGCAGAAAGTAATAATTGGTTACCAAAATGCTTTACGAAATATTTTCATGAATAATTTTAAAGACAATGTTTTATAATACCAAGTCAAAACAAAAATGCATTTGTCACTAAAATTGGGCTGTTTTATAGTTTTCATTTTTGAAGGAAATGAGAATATTCTTATTTCTATAACTAAGTATAATGAAGGATTATAAGCACCCAATGTGAGCACTGTGAGTAATAAACCGTGAGTGATAATCTCAAGATGAATATGATGGTCCTTGCATATAAGAGATTCAAGCTACTCATTTGGCATACTTATTACCTCTCTCTTTCTGCTTTAAAAAAATCTTTCACTTTTTAAATTCCCAATTATCTGTGACAAAAGAGATTTTATCTATCTTTGTATGCCTCATAAAGTCTAGCATAATAACTCACACCTTTTTGGCATTTGTAAATATGTATTGATTGCTGATATATAATTTTGAAATAACTGTGCTCAGAACATGCAAAGATTGCTATTGAGACAAGCGAAAGAAATTGATGTGACATATCTCAAAGTTAAAGGATTAACCAATTATACTTCAAATCTGATAGAAGGAATAATATCCCACTAATTATCAGAATTTAATGATCCATCCTTGCTATCAATTTATTGTTGCTCCTTGAGCTAGGAGAGGGCTTGACTCTTGAATTGGATGTGGTTGGTTAACTGCAGGCTTCTTACTAATGCCCAATATAGTTTAGCATGTTGCCATACTCAACAAGCATTATTTCTATTTAAAAGTCTTGTTTAAGTTGTCCTCACACTATTATGATCGTTTAGAAAATACTAGTGCTTTAGAAATATAGTTTTTATGATTTTTTTCATGAGGCTATTGTATTTTCAAAATGTAAATAGATACATCATTTAAGTTACATCTGGCTTCAATTCAGGAGTCAAATCACTGCTTGAAAGGAGAAATTTTAAAAAGTAAAGAAAAGCAAAGGACAGTGCTGGTGCCTGGGAAATTTGTCTCTGAGGGATCATGGACCAGCAGGAGATGGAAGGAAAAATGTAGAGGTTTCTCTTTTCTACTACAAAAATATAGTTCTAAATGCAAGTAGGTTACAAAGGTAAACCAATTTTTTTTTCCTAATTAACGTTGATACTGATTAATAGTCTACGGCTGTGAGAGAGAAGTTAACACTGAATAATGCTGAGGACAGTTGAGAATAAACTACTAGAGTTTTTTGTTTTGTTTTTTTTTAACAATCTGAGATGTGTAATGTGTGTTAAAATAAAAATATCCAAGGTCTTTTTTTTTAAATATTAATTACCAAGAAATACAGCCTAAGTATTTCTGAAAGAAAGCTTTCTCTAGAAAAATTACATTTCATTGGCTAATATTACTTATATTTACTTGATTTAATAGTTATGTTTCAGTACCAAAGGATGTATTTAAATCTCTTTTCTTAAATATAATTGACTAAACTCTGCCTCCTTAAAAAGCACAGATGTGGTGCAGTGAGCTGAAATTGCAGGTCCAGTGTTTTTGAGTGGTGAATAAGCCTAATTTTACAGATTGGCTCTCCTAAACGGAAAACACAGCAGAGAAGCAGGTTGTATACCTGAATGGAATCACTAATAAATTAAGCAATCCACCGATTTGGAAACAGAAGAAACAATATGGATTCTACTTACTAAGCCTCAGAATCTTTTGAGGCGAACTCCCCATCACAGAGCAATATTAAAATTTTCAATTCCTGGCCATGTGTTTATTTACTTTATTGAAAAAAAACATATACTTTATTGAAAAAAAAACATATACTTTATTGAAAAAAAAAATCTGCAAAGAGACTAAGTAATTAAAAATTTTCCCCTCTCTCCGCCCCATGAACTAAAGGAATGCTCTAAAAATTCTTGGGCAAACAAAGTTTTAGATAAAATTCTAATGGCATGAATATATTAGGAAGGTAACTGGTTGCATTGCCAGTTTTTTAAAAACAGTTATATTGAGCTGTGATTTACCTACATACAATTCACCCATTTAAAGTGTACAGTTAAATTGCTTTTAGTATATTCACAGAGTTGTGCAACTATCACCATAAAAATTTTTAAATATTTTAATGACTCTGAAAGAAACCCTAGAACTCTTAGCAGTCACTTCCCGTTTCCTCCCAACAGCCCAGCTTTAGGCATCCATTTATTTTCTACCTCTATGGACAAAATGTGACTAGCTTATTTCCTTAGCATAATATTTTCAAGATTCATTTATGTGATAACATGTATCAGTACTTAATTTTTTTATTGCCGAACATTTGGGCTGTTTCTTCTTTTTTGGTTATGAATAATGCTATGAGTATTTGTGAATACGTTTTTGGGTAGAGATACGTTTTCTTTTAGGGGGGAGTGGTACATACCTAGGAGTAGAGTTGCTAGGTCATATGGTTAGCTGTATGTTTATTTAACCTTTGAGAAACCACCGGACTGCTTTCCAAAGCAGCTACACCATTTTCCATTTTCTCTAGCTTTCTATGTGCGTTTCAACTGATGCTGATATTGATATGTTTCTCCAGGGCTCACCGTGCTTGTTTATTTATGTTTTTAGTTTCTTGGCTAGACTATTTCAGTGAAATCTGTTTCCCCCAGTGTGTTGCCTCCAAGGATGCAGCCTTTGGCATCAGACAGAGTCACCCTGGAATGACAGTGGCTTAGCAGGGCTCTCTGTCTTTTCCTCCAATCTCTGTTAAACTGCTTCTGATGGTATCACATCCAGCTGCTAGCCTCCTGTAATTGCTGGCTGATTGTCCTATTGTTTTTTAACAATGTCCTGGGCATAAATTCCTCCACAGTCTAATTCAATTAAACTCAAGTCTCTGCAGGGGTAGTCTTTGAAGCCACTGTTTGAGAGATCTTCTTAGCTGTCTCCTACCTTTTCTTTCTTTTAAAAGTCTACCTGGTCTGCAGTTTAGCTTGTTGCTTTCGTTAGAGCTACCAGCTTTTTAAAAAATTCTTACCACCAAAATCTCTGCATCACATTGCTCCAGAGCTTTGGGCAATGCCAGAAGTGACATTCCTTCTTTCTAAGTGGGGCATTAGCTTCTTGGCTTGCCTTTTCAGGCACAGCAACTGCCCTACCTATAAGTAAGCAAAGACAAAGCAATTGAGAACTAGTTTTTTTTTTTTTTTTCATCTGTTGTACTATTTGAGTGAGGCTGTGTGTAGGAAGGGAGCCCCAGACTCCTCAGCAACTCTTACCTAGAATAGAGCTTCTGCAACACACAGTTGGAGGATGAGAAGTACTGGAGACCTGCCCCACTAGGGAATATAGTAAACCCTTGACTGGGAGCTGGGGCAAGAGATCCCTGTGTTCTTGACTGCATCTGCTTGGAGTAGGGCTACCGTCATGGTGAGCTAGTTGAAGGACAAGTAAAGGCTCAAAATGCCACAGACTCTGTTCTAACCAATATTGCATATATTTTTTTTACATAAGTGTTTTCTCATTTGCTGTATGCCCCTAGGGCAATATCCAGGGACTTATTTTTTTTTTTTCAATCATTTTCACCAGTTACAATCGTTTTACTGGTGGATAGGGTCAACAGAACTCATGTTGTCATTCCAGACGTCTCTAGCAATGCTCTCTTGAAAAGAATGTGGAGGTTGAATACGTGTCAATTTGGTTAACTCAAAGAAACTTCCAGCTACAAGAGAACACGAGCAAATCACCTAGGAAGGACCAAACATCAATGTTACATCATACTTTTTGCAACAAAACTGGTTTGAGAAGATAATGGAATATTACTAGAGTATTGAAGGAAAAGAAAATAAACCAGCTACTTATTATCTCAGTTTCTGTGGGGCAGGAGTACAGGTACCTCTTAGCTGGGGTTTCCGCTCAGAATCTCATAGTCTACAATCAAGGAATTAGCCAAAACTGCATTTTCATCAGAGCCTTGACTGAGGAATATTCTGCTTCCAAGCTCCCTCTGGTTCACAGAATTCACCTTGCAGCTGTAGAACCGAGGACCTCATTTCGTTGTTCACTGTTGGCTGGGGGCTGCTCTCAGCTCCTACGGGCCTCCCACAGTTCTTTGCTGTGTGAGCTTCCTGATTGGCCCTCATACAACATGGCAGCTTACTTCAGGGCCAGCAGAATTTTTTTTCCAGTCTTCTAAGTCAGTCTTATGTAACATAATCATGGGAGTGACATTGCGCCACCTTTGCTATATAAAGTAACCAAATCAAAGGCATGGCATCCTATTGCCTTTGCCATGATCTATCTTTTAGAAGCACTTGCAGGTTTCACCCACATCCAAGGGGAGGTGATTATACAAGGGTGAGACTCATTGGGGTCACCTTAGGTTGTGTCCACCAAATCTTTCTTATACCAGGAACATTTAAAAAGAATAATTAACAAATGCCAGTATACAGGGTTTTTGTTTAACTTCAGAATAGTCAGTGGAGAGTTACTAGTTGAAAAATCAGTTCACGGAGAAGAGCCAGCTAAACATCTTCCTTCCCAACCTCCCTGATGCAATCTCTTCTCTCAGGGCAGAGCCCCAACTCTTATGTATTTGCTCTGTAGGCTCTGATGGGAATCACAGCATCAAATTACAATATACATTATTTATTTTCCATTTCTACTTTACATTCTGTGGCTTCAGCTTCCAAGGAGTATGTAGGGTAATGTACCTTGCAAACTTGTAGTTCTAAACTAGATCTTTAAAAAGTAGAGGAGAAACTTTGGGAGAGGAAGGTGTGAAGAAGCAAGACTGAGTTAGCAAGGGGAAGATTTGAGAAGACAGATGCATATGTGAGAAAAATAGGAATAGCAAGGGAACAAAAGAGCAGATTTTGTAATCTTGTTTCTATCTCAGTAGCAAATCAAAAGAGAAGTAAAATCAGTTTATTTGTTTACTCACATATGTATTTAAAATCTCCAGCTAATCAGTTAATGAAATGTTTTTAAAAAAAAAAATTTGGAAGGCATGAGAACATTCAGGGCTAAAGTATTACTCAAGATTAACACAATGAGTTTCATTCTATAGTTAGCAGTGAGTCCAGTTAAATACTATTCGGGCATCCAGTGACTTATCAAAGCAACACAAAAAGGCTATTTCTCTGTAGAGACTTGTTTTAATTGTTCGATCTGACTTTTCACATGATTTTAGTACTTAGTGGACTGCAAGTATATGTCAGCACAGAGGCTGCAGTTGGCTTTGATTTCCAGAAGCTGATTAATGACGGTCTTCCTAAGTAAGCAGAAGTTACCAATAAAACTGGCTCTAATGAGTGCTTGGGGTGTTGTTAGTACACAGATGCAGACAATAAGCCAAGAGAGGAACAGCTGATGTACATCTAGAGATCAAGATAAGAGGTGGTGCTTGGAACTGTAGTTAGTAGAAATTGCAGGTATTTAGTAGTTAGTAGAAATTGTTAGTATTTATAGTACTTATGGTATTTGTGGCGCATTAGTTGAATTGCCAAGAGTATAGTATTAAGGGAATTGTATATCTAATGCTCAAAAGCATTAAGTTGAAAAGAGGCTGAAAACTCCTACTCTAGTCAGTCTTCTAAGATGTCGGTGTTAGTCACTGATGTGGGAGAGCCTTACGAATCAGAAAATCTGCTCATACTTTTCATCTGCTTAATGTCTTTGTTTTTTTCTTTTAAGATGAATTCCCAAAACTTTACATGATCTGCAAGACTTTCCATTATTTCTTTCTTGGTCCTTTTCCAGCCTTTGCTTCAGGTACTCCAGCCTTCCTGGGTATTATTATTTTCTTTCAAAGCATCTGACTCATTCTTGCTTTAAGTTTTGTGTACATGCTGCTCCTTCCACTACCAGTACTCTTTCCCTTATTGATCCTACTTGTTCATCACTCAGGTTAATATCCCTTACTTGAGGATGCTTCCCTTTACCCTCATGGTAAACCAGTTGCCCTGTTATGTGCTTAGAACACTTCACACCTCCTATGGATCAGGATGTATTCATTTTCCACTTCCTCTGCTGGACTGAAAGCTCCAGGAGGCATGTCGCTGCTCTGTCCTCAGCCATTAGTTCAGTATTGGGCACCCAGCAGGGTCTTTTGTATCTGTTACTCAGGTGGAGTGATTAAGAGCAGGCTTGGAAGACAGGAACAACCACCAGCCATCGGTTGAATGAGGAGCATCACCATGGGCAAGTTACTTCATTTTGTTAACCTATTTTCCTTCCATGTGAAAAGAAAGTCTTTCTTGCAGTTTTTTGAGAATTAAATTAAATTAGATTATGTATATTAATCTGTAGGAACAGTATAAAAACTATGGTTGATGAAACAAAGAGGGTTCAATTAATGAGGAATGTTGGCATGTTGCAGGAGATGCAAAAATATAGTAGTAGAACAAGGTTTCATTGAGATTTCACTTTTTTTGTTGACGTACTATTTTTATCTGGATAATGTTACTGTTAATAACAGCAATAGCTAAGATTTGTTTAGCCAGGCACTGAACTAAACATTTTTTATTGATTAATCTTTGCAACATTTTAGGATAGGGACTCTTAATATCTTCATTTTAGTAACAAGGCACAAGAAGAGGTAAGATGACTTAAGTCATACCATCGTATGACATGATGGAGCTGGTATTCAAATTCTTTATTATGCCACTAAGCAAGACCCTGGAAGTACATTTCACATGTTTTAGAGTAATTAAAAGCCACCTGGGAAGCATTTTAAAAAATATATTTTTCCTAGACCTACTAGAAACTTGATTTATAGCCTGGGTTGGGGCTTAGAAATCTGTTGTATTTTTAACCCATCGTTCTAATGGATTAAATGCAGGTGTTCCGCAGGTCACTTTGAGAAGCATAGATCTATATATCCTTAAGAGAAGTTTAATTAATCTTTTGAGTTTTATAAGGTAAGATGTAGGATTAGAACTCTAAAGTGGTTTTCTAGTTGCCAAAATCACTTCTGTGTGCAAAATCATTTTTATCTTGATACAATTTAAACCAATATTAATCAGATTAACTTACTACCTTCAAAATCAGTGGTTCCAGAATAAATGATTATCATCAATATGTATGCTGGTGGGATAAGATTGTTTTCAAATTCTGGGAATCAGTACTCTTATCTGATATATTGATTTGAGTTCCTCACACAAACTTGACTCTCATCCATGTGCTTGATTCACTCCCCATAGCCCTCTTTTAGTTTCTCTTCTGTGTTGCAAGGAAAACCTTACCGAGAAAACTTGATAAAGTATATTTGGTCAATTCAGGAAAAAGAAATTCAGGGCCTCCTATAAGATTAGCCTATTGTCCTGTTATTATAATTCCTCATGCTCCACTCTGAGAAAATAGGATGGAGCTGGAATGACTTGTTTGTGGTTCACTGTACTATACCCCAGTATATTGTTTTGTTTAACTTCTTTTTCATATTTCTCAGTAAAAATTACATCTCCAGTCAGACAGAAATATAGCACCTGTCCTGACTTCAATCTTTTCTTTGCCAAGTTGCACTTCGTGAATCCATAAGCAGATTCTCCCGAGGCCAATCAGAGTAATCACCTAGCCCAGACTGACCCAATTCAGTTTAATTAGTTGTTTTTTTATCTTTAAGTTTACTAGCCAGGTGGATTGTTTTTTATTAAACAAAGAATAAAACTGAATCCTTGAAATTGGTCTCTCAGGTTTTTTGTTGGTAATAAAACTCCAGGAAATCAAGTCTCCGTAAGAAAGTCAAAAGATACTACAAAAACCCAAACAAATTAAAAAAAAAAAAACAAGTTGGCTCCTCTTCTCTTTGATGTTCTTTTAAACAGAATGTGTTCCTGTCTCAGTATGAACAAATATCAATCTCATCTGTTATTTTTTTTGCCAAGATTGTGTTTCACTAGTGAACCTTACATCGTGGCACCTCCACCACTCCTCTCCTGGTGCCTTTTTCAACGTTTTCTCTTAGGAGTCAGCTGGATGAGTCTAAAGATAGACAGTAAAGGGGGATTCAAGAAAATAGTGAAGGATATAGAATGAAAGCATAATTAAAGTAAGCCAAGAGATGAATTAGATAGAGAGTAGGACTCCTCAGTAGTATTTGCATTGGATAAACTAAATGAAAATAGTTGTTAATAATGGAGGAAAATAAGAATTATGAAAGTAGATGTATCGAGCCAATTTCATATTGAGCTATTTTGTGGCCAATAATTTTATACAGGCATTACTAATATTAGGTGCCAGAGAACTTGGAAAGTATTTTACTTTAATTTTCTCGGTTCTTATAATATTGCTGTTAAGTGATTATTATCCACTTCTGATTGGTAGACAGTTGCTCATTACTATTAAAGGATGCCTATGAGTCTCCCTTTCTCTGCCATTTTTTATCTTCTTTGTTGGTCTCTCCCTCCCTCTCACCCTCTTCTTTCCCTATCTCTTGTCCCCTCCTTGTTTCCCCATCTTTTCTTTCTCTTCTCTCCTTTCTCTCTCTTTCCCACTGTTTCTTCTTCCTCCCATTCCCGTTCTTTAACTCAGTGCTTTTCAAGCTTTTCTGTACATTGTCATCACCTGGAGAGCTTGTTAAAACACCAGTTGCTGGCCTCTACTCAGAATGTCTAATTCAGTAAGCCTGGGTCGAGGTCTGAGAATTTGTATTTCTAATAATTTCCCAGGTGATGCTGTTGCTTTGGATCCAGGGGCAGTACGTTAAGAACCACTTCTTTAACTGATGTCAATGACCTGGTCTCTGCTTCCAAAATTAAACTAACAAAACTTTAGATCAACCTTAGAATCTGTTAGTAAAATTGCCAGTACTGTCCTAGGCAATCTTTATTGTCATTCCGTATAATGAAAATTGATGTTATAAATACTTAAAAATAAATATTTGATAGCTTTTCTGATTCAATATGGGAATATTAATACTATCAATCAGAATTACTTTCAAAATTGGAAACACTGAAGCTCCCAAACTGGGATAGTCTGTGAGCTGTACGTAATGTTGCTACAGTGAGTTGTGACAACAAGAAAATTAGAAAAGCATAAAGGATTGCAAACTTTTTCACCTGATTTAAACAACTTCTAATTTTATGTCCAAAGTAATTGCTTTTTGAGCCTGTTTTTCTTTTCTCTGCTATCTCTTGCACTATTAAACCATTGCCCCCTGATACATATTAAATGTGATTTAGCTACCCTGTCTTTGGGAAGAGATACTAAAACTTAATAGGGCTACTTTCCTGGTTGCTGAAAAGAACCAGCTCTTGTCGGTTGGCAAGATCACACTAAAGACAGAGTAAGGGTTAAGGCTGGGGAGACACAGAACAATAATAGAATGGAATTCCTGAAAGATTTTTTAACCCTAAATTTGAAATTAAAGTGTTCAGCAGCATTTGATTACTCCTCCTTCCCAGAAACATACTTTCACATATTCTTTTCTGATACTACTTGGATCTCATTAGTAGCTCTTTCTTTCTCCATTTCCTTTCCTAAACCTCCCTCTCTAACCACTAAGTGTTGAAATGCCTTTGTATCCTGAGACCTGTTTTCTGTTTACAGTCATTTTTAGGAGTGATCTTACAGTCTCACATCTTGAAATAATGTAGATATGCTAGTGCATCCCAAATTTAAATCTTCAGTCTTGACCAGTCCTCTTAATCCAGATTTACATATCCAATTGTCTAGCTGATATCTGTATTTAAGGGTCTAATTGTTATCTTTATTGTACCATGTTTATAAATAATGTCTTTGTTTTTCTCAAAAACTGTTTTCCAGTTTTTATTATCCAAATAAATTGTATTTCCATTTCCTCAGTTGCCCAGGACAAAGATGTAGGTGAACTTCTAGTTCCCTCTCTTTTATATCTTTAATTTATTAACCAATCCTGTTAGCTCTATCTTCAAAATGTTTCTCATTATATTCACCCTTGTCCAAGCAACATTGTTTTTCCCTTGGATTCCAGAAATATCCTCTTGATTTCCTTATTGGAAATTTCACAAAGCATCCAGAGTGATCTTGTAAAACAAATTTTATCATGTCATGTTTTTGCTCAAAATTCTCTAATAATGTCCCTTCACTAGACCCTCAGTTATACTCATTACAATTGCCATAAAGGGCCTCATTTCTTGGCTCTCTGATTCACCTTTACTTTGTCACTAACTCAGGATTGTGATTCACTACTATGCTATCCTACTTCTTATATCTGCATCCTCTAGAATGGGTCTCTCTGCTTGGAATATTCTTTCTCTCTCTTTGCCTAATTACTAGCTCCTACTAATGCCTACATTTAAAATGTATCTCTTCTATCAGGCCTTCCCAGATACCACTTTTTGCTCATCCCTTCTTTCTTCCCGGGCGTGCTTGGTTAGAGAAACTTTTACTTTGCTCCTCAAATGCCCTATGCATGTCTTCACTTTGTTTAACACGATAGTCATCAATTGTCCTTTGTGTGTTTCTTAAGAGTAGGAGGTGAGTTTTAATCCTCCTTATATACCAGAGCCAAACTTAGCATCTGGTGCATAGTAACAGATGCTCAATGTGTGTTAATTGACGAAATGAATAAAAGAGGAGGTTGAACATTAGTTTGGGAAAGGAGATTGGGAAGCTTTTTCCCTGTGTTTCTAACAAAGGAGAGAAGGATAATTGTGGATAGAATAGGTTTGAGCACATGCTATTATTAGGATGATCCCAAAAGTTGAAAGAGGTTCCCCATGATGGACTTTTATTTTATTATTTTTCTTTTTCTATTATAACATGTGTAGTGAAAGGATCTACAAAAACCAGAAAGGTTAAAAGTACGTAAGGCACCTGAAAGAGCAAGTTTTGGGGAATAGCCATTTTATAAAGAGTATATGCCACAATTTTTGAAGAAGATTCCAGAAGGTGCCTCATGAAGTTTTATCTCATCTACCAAAACTTAGACACGTGACTTTACTAGAAAGATTGAGAAATGGTCTTTACTCTAGTTGGCTATTGTTTTGTTGTATTTTTTACAAAAGTACAAAAAAAAAAAGACATCTTGGGGACAATTGAGTTCCTGCTACTGTAGCATACTATCATTGCTAGTTCTATCATCTTCTGGAAAAATAACAGATAACATACTAAAAATAGACATTCCAGGTAAGGCCTGAAGAAAGCTAGAAAAATTTTCTCAATGGTTTGTACTGTATTAATAAATTTTTATTTTATAGTCCCACGGTAAATCTTATCTTTCTGTTAAAAAAAAAATCTATGTACTTATCACCTAATCCAAACAGGTCTACACAGGAAAGGTTTGAAGAGAGACTTGTGTTCACTGATGGTAAAAATTTAAAGTTAAATGGTGATATAAAATCTCATTTCTTTAACAAGTAACTATCTTTCCAAAGTAGATCCAGCTGTTTTGGATCATAATATTAATGTTAGGTTCTAGTGCAATTATTGGCTTATCTACATGTAAAGGTATAAGAATCTTTCTTTGTTTTAATGAATGATTAGCAAGTGCTTTTATATTTAACAAAAATAGAAAATAAAATTTGATATTTTTTAAACAAGGTGATTGGTAAAATTAACATTGCTCTTACATAAAACCTGGTTCAGACTTTTAGTGGTTGCAGAAGACATTTGACATTTAGAAATGACCTCATGTCCATTCTTTTAGTAATAGAATCCAAAAATTTTGTTGAAGAAATATTTGCCTTCTTATTGTGTAAAGTTTGGCACAATTGTACTCAAGGTGTCATGGCCCTTTTAATTACAGGAGTAAACTAGATTCACAAATTTTTATCTCTAAAATTTGAATGTTGAGTTGAGTAGCTTAAAGACAGAAAATATTTGGAGCCCATTCTTTTGAGAAGAGACTGTGGAGAATTACTCGCTTCCCAGACTGCTGAATATCTCTGGTTCCTACCAGTTTCTAGGCTTGACTTTTTTCTAGGCTTTTATTTGATTTTTGCAGCCTTTTGATATACATTCATTTGTTTCCACATTTTTCTTAATGTAACCGGAATTGGTTTTTGTTGCTTGCACCCAAACAATGATATGTACACAGTGATGGACTACTATTGGACTACGTAGCTACGTTTGACCTCTCTACCAAACTCTGGAAAAGAACCTCTGTGCTGAATTCATAAATCTAGCTTGAGGAGGGAAATAAACCACATTTTATTCTTTTCTATTAGAACCATTTCCTATTGCTAACTATAAAGTTGTCTACATGCTAAAGAAAAGAAGAGTGTTTCACTCCAAGTTCCTTATGCCTTTTCGAAGTGATACATGGTCTCTTAATCTCCATAAAAATTTGTTTTGGAGTTTCACTATAAGTTCTATCTCAGTTCTTTTTTTTTTCTGTTTTAATCATGGCATGGAGAGAATAATATCTGTTAACATATAGAAGTGTTCTGAGAAATGTTTAATGAGTTACCATTTCCTTAGGCTCGAATGATTTAAAAAATGAAACAAGGTGATCAGTATTTTACCTAAACTAATTGAATTTAATTTTTCTCATTCAAGTAGATGTCATGATTACAAACCCTACCTTTGTATTAGGTGTATCTATACTACAGCCCGCAAATTATTGAAAAATAAAAAAAAGAGTAAAGTAAGTCATTGGGTGGATATTATGTTCAAAGAAATGTTCCATGTTCAATTTTCTCAGTTAAAATACATTTATCAACAACTAAGTTTTGTGTGAGAAATGTGCAGGCTTAGCAGTGCAGGAGCATTGGGAGAGGGCATTTAAAAAAGTATAAAATTGTGGTCTTTATCTTCATGGGAACTTTCAGTCTTATTAAAAGAGTAAGCATTAAATGTTCCCGGGCATTCACCACACTCTCACCTCATCTGAAATAAAAGGTAGTTTACTCATTGAAGCCAGAGACTTTGGCATGGCTTTTTTCTTTTCTTCCCTACTTTCCCACCTCCGTATTTTTTACTGTTGTTTTGTTTGTTTGTTTGATTGATTTTAACCTTTGACTGACACTGATGAACTCAAAACTGTATTCATTTTGGCCTCTCTATGCCACAGACTGTTAGATATGCCTTCCTTGGAAATCTTTAGAAGGTTCTACTGACTCTAGCATGCATACTGGCATCAAAAGAGTATGTGAAAACATTTTACAGAATAACTCGAAGAGGTAAATTTCCACAAGTTTATTTACTAGATTTCTCAGTCTACATATCATGGGAGACCATTCATAATAATTTTTTTTGGTGTGTGGTTTAACTGTCTCTCATCCTCCTAACTGTACTCATTCCATTAAAAGCAGTGAAGTCCTTTGCACAGAAGATAAAAGAAGCCAAAAGAGCAAGACAACAAACAAAAACTGTCTTCATTTTAAATGATTTGTCTTAGGGGTCTTTTCTAGACATCTTATCCTCCCTCTGTGAACCCTTCAAATACTAAGGCACAACGGCCAACCAGGACTTAACAGTTCTGTGTCAGTTAAGGTATCTCTGCCAAGAGGTTGCTCAGAGGCATACTGTCCTTCTTACTATCCAGAAGCAATGGGCAAGATCAGTGTAAAAATTATTACTCAGTATGGGTTATCTTAATAGTAACAGAAAGCCTAACTCAGACTGGCTTAATTAATACAGTAGTATATTGATTTATGTGCCCAGAAGTTCAAGTAGCAAGGGTTTGATAAAGAAGTTTATGTCATCATTGAAACTTTGCCTAAGTTTTGCCTAATCTCCTGAGAGGGAGAGAGAACTTTTCTAGCCCAAAACATTAAACAAAGTTCCTGAGCTTTATTGTGGTTAGGTCAATGTATTTCATGTGCTTACCCCTGAACTAATAACTGGAGCAAGGGGGATTGATTCTACTCTTTGGAGCTTGGGTAGTATCTATCAGCATGGCTATTTCATAACTGTGGAGGATGGGAGGATGCTGGGGAGCAACCTGAATACCTGTGACATTTGAGTTTTAATTATATTGTATTAAATCATCCCAATTCTAACTATATAGTAATAGGCTAATCATAGAACCTATTAAAAATAATAGGATAAAATAGAACTGTGAGTTTTGACTGGGTATCTTTAAGCATAGGCAGTGAAGATTTACAAATATTTGTAAGGTGAATTAATGTGGAAAATATTTCCATAGGACTAAAAGTGTAAGGATTATTGCCTATGCAAAGATAACTGATAACCACCAGTAGTAATTCTTTTTCTTTCTTTTTATAATAGAAATCTGCAAGTTTTAGCAGGTGCATGGCCACAAAGCTACCAGCTATACTGCCTAGCTTTCTTTGGCAGTTAGCCATGGCCTTGAATAAATGTTTTTTGGTAGAATAAATGTTTTTTGGGAGAGTGGGAGTGAGGTGCAGACTGAATGAAAGTGATATGTATAATTTCTCTTCACTTTTTTTTTTTAATAGAAAGACTTCTTGCCTTCCATTCTTTTTAACCTTTCCCCACTGGCTAGGAAATAGTGGTCAGAAAATGAAATGACATGGGCCCAGAGTTGAAAGCTAAGTGTTGAAAGTGGCAGAGCCAGCCACTTACCAGATTTGGACTACTCACATTTGAATTATTGTGTGAGAGAAAAATAAACTTGCATTTTATTGAGTGGTTAGATTCTTGGTTCTTATTGTTGTAGCACTTAACCCAAATGGACAGTGATGTACTAACTAAAGATGGTAAAACAGAATTGGCATGTTTCTTGCTTTCAATAAACCCCCCATCTGAGTGCCTGGCATAGCTCAGCTCAGTTCTGTTTGAATCACCTCCTTTCAAATCTTAGAGAATGAACTGTCGGATAACTGGAAATGCTCATTCTCTGTTTGTAGGATTTATTCAACATATACAGAAGGCTGACATGTCATTAAACTGCTCTTTGAGCTATAGACACTTAAATCCATGTAGATATTTGACCTATGCAAGCTGATCAAATTTTCTCTCTTGGGAATTAGAAATTTTGATAAGAGAAAAGCAGAGGCTGGTGTTTGAATCATTACTGGCAATAAACTCGATGAAGACACAGGAGATCCTCTCCTGAAGTCCCCAGAGCTCTACCTCTTTATGCTTTTCTTGAAGTTTGGTTGTTCACACATCTTCCTTGCCTTTAGTAAGATATCCTTTATCCCTGTATCCTTAGAATCATACCTTTATTTTTTAGTAAAAAGTTTAGTTTGGAATAGTTTTACATTCACAAAAAAAATCTGCAAAAATAGTACAGAGAGTTACTGTATACCTCACGCCCAGTTTCCCTGATTATTAATATCTTCTAATAGTATGATACATTTATAACAGATAATGAAGCGACACAAATATATTATTATTAATTAAAGTCAATAGTTTATTTAGATTTCTTTAGTTTTTGCCCAGTGTCCTTTTTCTGTTCTAGGATCTCACTCAGGGTTATCACATAACATTTGATTACCATGGCTTCTTAGGCTCCTTTGGCTGTGAAAGTTTCTCAAACTATCTTTGTTCTTGATGACTTTGACAGTTTTGAGGGGCATTAGTCAAGTATTTGCAGAATGTCTCACAATTTGATGTCCTGATGTTTTTTATCATCATTAAACTGAACTTATGTGTTTTTGAAAGGAAGACTAGACAGGTAAAGTACTATTTTAGCACATAAATCAAGAGTACATGCTATCAAGAAAGCGCCATTTTATCACATCATATTAAGGGTACATAATATTAATATTGACCTTAATCATCTGGCTGAGGTAATGTTTGTCAGGTTTCTTAACAGCAAGTTTACTCTCCTCCTCACTCCTTTTAATACTGTAGTCTTTGAAGAAAGTCACTATGTATAGCCCAAACTTAAGGAATAGGATATTCTTCCTTTAAGACTGAGTCTGTACATAAATTATTTGGAATTCTTCCTCAGGGGAGATTTTTCTGTTGTCTCTCATTTACTTATCAATCAATTTGACATATTTGTTTATTTACTCAATAATTTATTTATATACTATGGACCAATGAGTACTTTTATATTTGGGATCATAATTCAATATAACTTATTTTTTGCTCTAAGTGTTCCAGTTGTGTTCAGTGGGCTTCTGTGTCCTTTTGACATATGACTATGATTGTAGTTTGTTTATTTGTTTGTTTTTAGCACTTCTTTGTTTTCCAGTACTACAAGAAATTTTAGGTTCATGTTGTACATTTCCTTTTTAGTCCTAGAGTCAACCATTTCTCAAAGGAGCTCTTGTTCCTTTTTAATGGAGAATAGCATTGAAACCAAGATCTGAGTACGAGGTATGCTCATTGCTAATGGGGCATCATGGCTGTCAGGTTCTCTCAGCTGACAGAGCAAGGAAATATATGTGTATAATATTAACCTGTACATATATACAGATTGATAAATATTTCTATATGAAACCATGTGTATGTATGCAAAGCAAAACTTGAATTTATACTTGTGTTTCTACCTCTAATCCATTACCACTCGGATCATTCTATCTTCTTTCCTTTGCTTAAATGTAATATCTTACTCTAATAATGAAAAACCTGGTTCTCCCATCTGCCATCCATTTACTTAATTTTCAGTTTCATTACAGATGTATTTCAGTATCAAATTGTTAACCTATATCCCCAATGGGATATCATTTTATAAACTAGGATACAGTGCTTATGAATAGTTTCTTTTGCCTTTAGTCTTATAGACTTTACCCCTTTCCAAAGTTACTGGGTCAGCGCCTTTTCCCTCAGTTGCTTTGATGAGGTTGCTTATCATATTTGTAATACAGTCAGATTGTTTTGTCACATTCTTTATCCTTCTGGGATCCCCTGATATGCTAATTATATACTTATTTTTTAATATTATTAAAGCCAGTCTGAGTTAGTTTCTGATAATTATAGTCAATCCAACTTGAAAACACTTTACAATAAAATCTATAGAGAGTTAAATTTGCAATAATAAGAAAGTCCACAACCATCCCAAATAGTGCCTTTGAGTGAATTAGAAAGAGACTTCCCCCTGACCCTTATGACGTTTTACTCCTTCCTGCTAGAAAATTGGCATAATAAATTACAAATTGTGGGAGACCGTGACATGACTGATGAACCTTGCACAACTTGTTTGACATTATGAAGTGACCCTAATCCATGTATCAGGTATTAGAAGAATAACTAAGTGGGTAAACAATTTGTCAGTACCAATATGCAACTGTGCCAGCCTAGAGGTAAATGGAGTATCCATTCGTGGTAATAGGAGGGACCCTATGGCAGAGAATAGCTCCAAAAATGGATTTTCAGAGAAATGCCACAGTCCCTGGAAGCATGGTAGGCAGAGTGATGAGAAACAGACAGACAAGCTCTGTTGAATCTGAGAACCTGCAGAGAACCAGAGCAGAAACTCAGGTTGGTAGAGTCAGATGACATACCAAAAGTCTGTCTCAAGAAGAGAGAGGAAAGGGGATCCCTAAAGTAAGTTCAAAGTAGCACTGACATGAAGGCTTAGTGGAGGTTTTGCCTAGAGCTCTTTAAATCTCCCATAACAAAGAATGGAGTAGGGAGCAAATCATAACTTATTAGCATATATTTTGCCCATTTATGTGTTTTCTTTATTCACACAACTATTTTTTAAAGAGTAAAATAACTGCCAATATTATAAGAAATCATTAGGTTGCATATAAAAATGTAGATTCCTGGCCTCTGTTGAGCAATTGGGAGATCTGACCACATGGGCCTATATTGCCACCTACCAATAGGCTGGAGCAGAATTGAGTCTTCTCCATGGTTTGCCACATCTCTATTATTCTTGCTATCTTATGCCTGGGTTTCTGAATTTGCAATCCTTGGTCCAGATCTAGGGTTACATGGCCCCAAGAATAAACATTTCAAGGTGACAGAACTAAGAAACTCAGTGGATTATTGTACCCATACATCTAGCTTTGCCCTCTAAGGAAGAATGTGAGGAAGATTACATTTTCATGACTAATGCTAAATTTACTAATCATATCTGTTTCTTTATTATCTACTGTTCCATAGCTTATATAATTCAATCAGTGTAAACTAAAATGCATTGATATTCTTTTTCGATTGCTTGTTTTGACAGCACCTATCCTGCTGAGATCATACTGACCTTGCAAACAGTTCCATCTTGTTTGTGTTGTTTCCAAGATCTCTCAGTTTTATTTAGTTTTTGTATTTTTTAATCTTTCAATTATCCTAACTGCTCCTATTCCTTCCACGGCAGTCAGATATTTTTTTTTTCTTAAATTTTTAGGCCTTTACTCAAATTCATTGATAAGAAATATGGATCAGCACAAGGGAACACATTCAGAGTTTGCTCTAGCAGCTCTGTCACAAGGGAAACCGCTCACATAGGCATCACTTTTCCCATTGAACCTCTGCTGGTCATTGGTGACACCACTTTCTATTCTCATAATTACACACTCATAATCCATTTGTTTAGTAACTTGTTATAAACTTTGGCCAGAGAACAATGCCAATGTGAACAGTTGGTATGTACGAAATTTAAGAATCTTTTCTTTATGAAAATCAAGGTATTTTACAGTGTTCAGTATTTTTTTAAAAATTCCATAACTTGATGATTCAAAAAATGATTAGTAACATCATCAGTAAGTTTTGTCTCCAGCATTTTATTTTTTTTTTGAAAGCTATTTATCTTCTTATCTATCTGGTATTTGATTTTAGTTACCTCCTAATAATGTTTATTCATACTCTTTTCATTTTATAATTCAGTTTTCACAAACAAGGACAAAGGACAAAAACAAGATAGAAATTTAATAATTTTAATAATTTTAATAATTAATAATTAATAATTTTAAAATTCAGGAAGTTTTTCAATGCAAGGGTTATCTACTTACCATATAGAAGAATTTCAAATAAACATTTAATGAGAACCTTTAATTTTGAGTAATTTAGTTCATGGTACACCACTCAAAGAGAGAGCAAATATACAAAATGTATACTCCTTAGTAACTAAATTATTTAACCTGTTATTTCTTTATATAAAGCAATGAAATTTGAGGGACATGGGCTTACCTCTACATCACCACAGTTCTCTTCTGATGCTATGCCTGGTATCTGCCTATAGACTTGTATCAGATTTTTCAGATTTTTCTCCCTTCCTTTCAAATTTTAGTTTAAAGACATTTTAATTAGTCATGTTCTACCAGTTCTACCTAACACAGTTTCCCAGTTTTCTTTGACTTTCTTCCTGTTTCTTGCTAAAATTCTTCACTCTGATATAAAATTAACAAGAATTGTGTGGTTATTAATACTAATAATATAATATCAGGATGTTTGATGATGCCTCAGTTTTTCTTTTCTCCAACACACATATACACAATCATACAAGTTCTATGAAACAAGCCCTCTTCTTGGGTTAGCTAACTAAATAGATGGTCAGTGCTTTTTCTTCTCTGTAGTTCTCTTCTATTTCCTACTGGTCTTATGGGTAGGATATTAAATTGGTGGTTATTAACCCTTTGAGGATCATTTGAGAATTTAATGGAAACTATAAGATTCTCAGAACAATGACACAGACTCATTAGTATACAATGTGTTGCACGGAGGGAGGGAATGGATTTTTGGGCTTCCTAAATAGTGTTTATGGACCGTAGATTAAATATTCTTGCATTAAATTGCCAATCCAAGTTTCTTTTGGAGGTATTTTTCAGTCTCCTGAGATAGAAGAACACACAGGTTGTGTGCTGGGTAAGTATTTTCATTCTTTGGTCTTTCTCAGCAGAACAGCAGTCTTTACTGATAATTATGGTTAGCAGGGCCAATGACAGTGGTCAATAATAACTGGTGTGAATATAGTTTTCTTTCTTTTCCTCTTTACCTCAAAAAGTTTTCACCTATATGTGTAAAATAGAGATGCTTGCCTTCTGGGGCCTGAGGAATCCCTCTTTATGTTCAACAAAGGATATGATTCTGTTGCGAGATTCTTGAAGGGAGACATGGGACACCGAGGCTATAAGCAGGAAGCAGCGTTTATTGATGCTGACACCAGATCGGCAGATTCTTACCCAAAGGCTGAGCTCCGGTTGAACATGGCGGGCAGTTTTATACAATCTTGTACTTCCGCATTCCTACACAGCTATAGATATTCCATATAAGGAAAGAGAACATAAGGAGAAGATTGATTAGCTGCCAAACTATAAGGAAACAGGCTTAATCGTTTAAGCAGGTGTTTGGACTGCAGTTGAAGAGTCCTGGGAAGCGGGGTTTGGGGTGCAGTCAGGAATTAACTCGTTTGAACACAAAATGGTCCAGCAGGGTCAGGCTGCCACAATTCTATGACTTTTTTTTTTTTTTTATTAACATTTCTGCAAAACTTTGAATCTTTGATAAACAGATTTTCTTCCTATGTTCTTCCCTTCAGTTTATAATGGTTTGCATTCTGCTTATTCTTTTTCAGTTTCTAGAATTTCTCCCACTCCCTCTCTGCTCATCTTTCCCTGAATTGTGCAGTCTGAGGTCAGTTCATTTACCCCAATAAACTAGAGTAGAGAAAAGATATCACTTCACCCCCTCTAACAAGATCAGCAAGCATATAGGGACAGATGGTATTATGTGCATCTAGTAGGAAGGCAGGCAGATCCTTTCCTGGAGTTTGGTGGAAGCCCTCCCATAACTCTTGTTGTATCTGCAGTCACAGTACTTTGTGACCTTCCCTGAATAAATCCTCCATAAACATCACAACAAATTGCCTATCTGCTCTGCCTGTTCACATCTGGACCACTTGACCCTGTGTTGATTTACTCCCCTTCCTGCTGGTTTCTGGTGATTCATAAATCATGTACAATTGGCACTCTCAAGAACTGGATGTGCTTCCCTTCCTTCAGCAGAACCAAAGAGATCCTTGATTTTCTTTGGTGGGTGAGGGTGGGTAAATTCTTTTGTAGTTAGTGTCAAACTGGGCATTGAGTGATTTATTGGAGTTTGGGAAAGAGATAAGCTTTGTTTCTCAGCTTTAGTATGATAAAGAAGAAGCACTTCCCAGCCTGGACAGTTAGAGTGGTGTTAGAAGGTATGTTCTCTTACGTGTTGGAAAGTGCTCTGGAGAGACCTATTTAAAGGAATGAAACAGTTTATAGCAATCACTCTTATCGGCCATAGTTGGTAAAGCATGATGCTTTGAAAAAAACTATTGCTTTTTTTTTTTTAAAGCAGTTAAATTCATTTCATGGACCTTTAAGACATCAATTAGACAGAGTATGGTCAAGTTTAACATTTACTATTCTTCCTTAGCTCTGTTGTTAAGCGCTAATAGTTCTGTATTCTGAAAGGTGATAATAAAAATCCCATATAGATCGATTGGAGTACTATATAACATTTGAAAGTAGAAAATTCTTTAATATTTGGAAAATAACAATTTCCCCAATATTTATCTTTATCGATTGTCTTTCTAAAAGTAACTTTGGTCAAATAGAATATGAGATTTGAGATAGTGATGAGATTTCCACTTATAAAAATGCTTTTCACTTTAAAATTTCTTATTGAATTATTTCATTTTATTTCTGGACTTCTGGGCTTCAAATATCCATAGATTTTGATGTTTGTATGCCAAACATAAAAAATAAACAGCTGACAAAGAAATTACAATTGATTATAAATAATGTTTTTGCATGATTGGTTTGTGGTTTTCCTTATTGATTTTAGTAAATGAAAAATTAAGTTATAATGAATTATCGTTGTAATTATTAATAATAATCATCAGCATAATTATTAAAACTTTCACCCAGACAATCAAAGCATTCTACTCATTTCTCCAATTAATTAAATAAGTGGAGAGTTAAGTAATTATTGTATATCCAGGGAAACAGCAACAACCAAATGTACAGTTATTTATTGACCTTTTGTTAAAAATTATTTTCTGAAGACTCTTCAAACCAGTAACATCTAGAAAATTATTTGGACATGTGTTTCTTGGAAAAGATGAAGTTCACACAGCATTCGGATTATACTAATATCATTAAAAAGAAGTATCCACAGTTAAGATACAGCTTTTATAAAATGCTCATTATTACAAGAATGAACTTTGAATTTCAAAGATCTCAATGAATCTGGGTAGATGACAGCATTTTTGTTCCTCCTCCACCTCCACCCTCCACCCCAACACCCACTCCTGCTTCCTTTAAAAAAAAAATGTTCCTTTATGCTTTGAGAATCTGTAAAGAACTGAAGTAAACTATTAGCCTAACAAGAATAGCCTAACAAGAATCCAATTCAGACATATTACAAATCTCCTAGTGAGGCAACCTGCTGGGTAAGAAGCCCCATTTTTGTGGTCTAACCAGATATTTTTTTTGACTAGAAAAGCACATGAGTTTATAGCAGACTTGCTGAACTTAAATGTCTGTGATGCACACATTTGACTCAGAAAGAGACAAGAATGTTTTGATGACATTTTTCTTATATCAGGCAGTCACCCAAGTAACAGATACATAAAGAATTCTCTGTACACCCAGCTTCGTTAGTAGCTATGCAAATAAAGATTTGGGCTTTCTTGTCTACAATTCTGAAATTGCAAATCTCAGAAAATTAAAAGCATTCTTTTAAGTCATTTGACTGCAAATCTGATCTCAATTGAGCTGAAGTGACTTATAATCTTTTTAAAGCTACACTCAGTTTGAATATTCATACATTTCACTGCAGAATATGAATGTGTTTATGGGATGCTACCTCAGACCTCATTTGAGGCATGAAATAGAGAAGAACTCTCTAACAGGCTTTCCTGTGTATTATTTTTCTAAGATCTAAATGATTCTGAATTCTGAAATGTGGCCCAAGAGTTTTAGTTAAGGAACTGTGGACCTGTGCTACCATAATTGTAAATCATTTGGCACAATGTTTTATAATAGATTCTTCAGTACTTTTTTCTGTACAGTATATTGATTTCATATTATTATGATCAATTACTTATTTGGCAGACAAACTTTCCATGAATAAAATACATTTTTTGAAATATTTTTCTATTGAACATTTACTATATGTGTAGTTCCCACTCAGTTATATCATTATTTACATATATAAACCAATATGTATATTCTCCCATCTTCCCCATTTTTCTTTTAAGTCCAAAGGTTAGCATACTATCCATATCTTCTTTTTTTAACCTTAATATATTTTACACATGTTTTCTTATCAGTATCATGAAGTCTTGTCTCATTTAAAATATAATACTTTCATTTTAAATGTAAAGTAAAAGTATATAAAATAAATAAATTATAAAGCATTTCATGAACTTATTAAATAGTACATTAACAATTAATAACTCAGCCATTTTCATTTATTCTCTTGCCTATTTTCTTTTTCTCCTATATTGTTTTGATGCAAACCTGAGATATTTTATTATTGGAAAATTAATGACAAATGGCAGTCTTTAGAATACCAGGGTCTTTTTCCCATGGGAAATTCTCCTCATTTTTGTTTTTGAAAGCCCGGTTGGCATCCTGCTGTTCATAAAGACTATATATATATTGAGACAATCAATAAATGCTAATATTGGTAGATTGGATACCTAGGACAATATGTTTTCTCAATGTACGATCATTTTTGAAGTCAAATTTCTTATTTTACCACTGATAATTGGCAGTAGGTCAGAAGAGGTTGCTATACTACTGGTTCTGAAACATTTAACAGTGATATTTAAAACATATTTACAATAGCCAAAGAAAGTGACCACTGTGGACACTAAACTTACTATGTCTAATGAAGTTGTCTAGTTCTGATAAATCAATGGTGATAAGATAACAAGATGAGCTAAGTGATCATGTGGAAAAAATTGACTTTTCATAGATGTATGGTCAGGCTAGCTATATGCCTTCTAAAAATGTTGTGTGAGTTCTTTAAAAATTTTGAGTAATAACCCCTTATTGTATGTATATCATTGACAAAAATCTCCTATTCAGTAGGTTGTCTTTCTGTTTTGTTGATGCTTTCCTTTGCTGTGCAAAAACTTTTTGCTTTGATGCAGTCCCATTTATTTTTTTTCTTTTGTTTCTCTTGCCCAAGGCAACATATCAGAAAAAATATTCCTAAGAGCTATGCCAGAGAGTTTATAGCCTATGTTTTCTTCTAGGAGTTTTATGGTTTCAGGTCATACATTTAAGTCTTTAATCCATTTTGAGTTTATTTCTGTATATGGCATAAGAAAGTGATCCAGTTTTACTTTTTGCATGTATCTGTCCAGTTTTTCCAATACCATTTATTGAATAGACTGTCTTTACTTCCATTGAATATTCTGGCCTCCTTTGTTAAAAGTTAATTGACCAGATAAGCATGGGTTTATTTCTAGGCTCTCTATTCTGTTTCATTGAACTATGTGTCTGTTTTTATGCCAGTACCATGCTGTTTTGATTACTATAGACTTGTGGTATAGTTTGATATCAGGTCTTGTGATACCTTCATCTTTGTTCTTTCTCAAGATGCTGTGACTATTTGGTGTCTTTTGTGGCTCCATATAAATTTTAGAATTATTTGTTCAAGTTCTGTGGAAATGCCATTGGCATTTTTATAAGAATTGCATTGAATTTATAGAATTTATAGATTGCTTTGGTAGTATAGACATTTTAATGATGTTAATTCTTCCTATCCATGAGCACAGTATATTCTTCCATTTATTTGTGTCTTTTTCAATTTTTTTCTTCAGTATCTTATAATTTTCTGAGTATGAGTCTTTTACCTCTCTGGTTAAATGTATTCCTAGATTTTTTTTTAAATTTATAATGTAATTATAATTGGGATTGTTTTCTTAATTTCTCTTTCTGATAATTCATTATTAATATATAAAAATGCAACCAATTTCTGAATATTTTGTATCTTGCTACTTTACTGAATTCATTTATCAATTCTAATAGTTTTTGGGTGGAATCTTTAGGGTTCTCTCTATGTAGTATCATGTTATCTGCAAGTGATGACAGTTTTACCTCTTCCTTTCCAATATGGAGGAACTTTATTCTTTTTCTTGTCTGATTGTTGTGGCTTGGACATCCAATACTATGTTGAATAGAAGTGGTGAAAGTGGACATTCTCATCTTGTTGCTGATCATAAGGAAAATAATTTTAGCTTTTACCAGTTGAGTTTGATGTTAGCTGTGGTTTGCTATATATGGCCTTTATTATGTTGAGATATATTTCCTCTATTCCCACTTTGCTGAGTTTTTGTCATAAATGGATGCTGAATTTTGTCAAATGTTTTTTCTGCATCTACTGATATAACATATAATTTTTATCCTTCATTTATTTTATGTGCTGTATTACATTAATTGATTTGTGAACATCGAACCAACCTTGCATCTCGGGAATAAGTCCCACTTGATCACGGTGTATGATCTTTTTAATATATTGCTGAATTCAGTTTGCTAATATTTTGTCAAGGATATTTGCATCTATGTTCATCAGGGATATTGGCCTATAAATTTTTTTTTGTAATGACTCTTGGCTTTGGGATTAATGTAATGGTGGCCTTGTAAAATGAGGTTGGAAGTCTTCCTTCCTGTTTAATTTTTTGTAATAGTTTGAGAAAGATAGGTGTCAATTCTTCTTTGAGTATTTGGTAAAATTCTGGTCCAGGACTTTTGTTTGTGGGGGGTTCTTAGATTACTGATTCGATTTCATTAGTACTAATTGGTCTGTTCAGATTACCTGATTCTTCTTGATTCAGTTTTGGAAGATTGTTTATTCTAGAAATGTTTCTATTTCTTCCATACTGTCAAATTTGTTGGCATATAATTGTTCACAGTATTTTCTTATAATCTTTTGTATTTCTGTGGTATCAGTTATCATTTCTCCTTTTTCATTTTTGATTTTATTTGTTTGGGTCCTCTTTTTTTCTTGATGATCTGATTAAAAGTTTGTCAATTTTATTTTTTTCAAAATACCAGGTTTTGGTTTCATTGATTTTTTTTTGTATTTTTTTTTAGACTGTATTTCATCTATTTTTACTCTGATCTTTGTTATTTCCTTCCTTCTACTAACTTTGGACTTTGTTTGTTGTTCTTTTTCTAGGTCCTTTAGGTATAAGGTTAGATTATTTATTTGAAATTTTTCTTGTTTCTTGAGGTAGGCCTGTGTTGCTATGAATTTCCCTCTTAGGACTGCTTTTTCTGTGTCACATAGATTTTGGGTTGTTGTGTTTTTGTTTTCATTTGTCTTGAGATATCTTTTATTTCTTCCTTAATCTCATTGTTAACACATGCATTATTTAGTAGCATATTATTTAACATCCATGTGTTAGTATGTTTTTCAGTTTTTTTCTTGTAATTGAATTCTAGTTTCATATCATTGTGGTTGGAGAAGATGCTTGGTGTATTTTCAATCTTCTTAAATTTACTGAGACTTGTTCTGTAGCCCAACACATGCTCTAACTTAGAAAATGTTCCATGTTTACTTGGAAAGAATGTATATTCTCCTGCTTTGGGGTAAAATGCTCTAAAAATATTCACCTGATCCACTGTGTTACTTAAGGCCTCTGTTTCCTTGTTGATTTTCTGACTAGAAGACCTATCCCTTGATGTTAATGGTGTATTAAAATCCCCTACTATGATTGTATTACTGTTGATCTCTCCTTTTATGTCAGTTAATATTTGCTTTAGGTATTTATGTCCTCTCATGTTGGATGCATAAATATTTACAAGGGTTGTATCTTATTGGATTGATCCCTTTATCATTATGCAATGTCCTTCTTTGTCTCATATTAAAGCCTTTGATTTAAAGTCTATTTTGTCTGATATAAATATTGGTACTCCAGCTTTGTTTTCATTTTCATTTGTATAAAATATGTTTTCCCATCCTTGTACTTTCAGTCTTTGTGTGTCTTTCAATCTGAAGCGTGTCTCTTATAGACAGCATAAATATTCCTTTATCTCCATTTCTATTAGTTCTTTTTCTGGAGTTTTTTCCTGTTCTTCCATTTGAGACATTGTTTTTTTTGTTTCTTCGTTTTGTTTCCTCTGTTTGTTTCTATATGTTAAGTAGATGTGCTACTTCTCCCAGTCTGGGCAGGGTGGCTTTATGTAGCGGGTGTTCTGTGGGACCCAGTGGCCACCTGAGCCAAATATTCCAGGAGTGTCCCTTGTGTGGATCATGTGTGTCCTCCTGTTGTAGCTGAGCCTTGATTGCTGCTGACACGTCAGTGGTTGGGATTGACCCACCGGCTTACTGGCTGTGGCAATTAGCTATAACCACAGTGTAGGAGCTGCTGTGTGGGGGTTGGTCCTACGGAGTGGGATTTGCTCCAATGGGTTCAGGTACCTGCCAAGAACACCCTTTGAGTGTGCTACTTCTGGGGCTAATTGGGTGGTGTTCTGTTATGGTTAGAAGCTGGACACTGAGTATGCTAGTTCTGGGACCTCTTAGAAGGGGCTCCTGTTCAGGCCAAGGACAGCCGCTGCCTCTGACTGTCTGGAACTATCCGCCAGGAGCTACAAAGCAATCTGAGATTAGTTGCTGCCTACGCTGGACCTGGAGGTTTATGGGAGAAGCCACACTGCAAATTAAGGCTGGCTGTTATCAGTACCGGGCTTGGGGTAGCTCAGGCAAAGCCCCAAGGAATCCAAAGGCCTGCCAACACCTGTCAGGTGTCCATTAGCCTCAGCCTTGAAAGTGCCTTGGTTGATAAGTGTGATATGGGAGTTGGGTAGAGTGAGGTTCCAGGAGTGCGTGGGATATGTGGTGTTCAAAAGGTTAATGCGCATTCAGATTTGACACCAGTTTTGAGCCTGGGGCAACTCTGAAAAAGGTTCAGAGTATACCTGGCCCAGCTACTCTCTGCCTGGGGCTTGTGGGCCCCCTAACGTTGTCCAAGTAAAACTGCAATGTGGTCTAATACCAGCTGCCCGCAGGCTGCCCAAACAGCCTCTGGTGCCACACGAGTTGGATGTGTCGGGGTCTAGGTGAGTCACCAGCATGGGGCCAGTGGTATACAATGGGTTAATGTAGATTCAGATTTGGTGCCAGTATTGAGCTGGGGCTACTCTGCAAAAGTCTCAGAGCCCACCAAGGCCAGCCATCACCCACCTGGGGCTTGTTGACACCCGAGAGTTGTCCAAGAAAAACTGTAGCAAGGGTCAACAACAGCTGCATGCTGGCTGCAAAAAAGGCTTCTGATTGTATGCAAGTTGCGAGGGTGGGGGTGGTGGAGTCCCAAGGAACCAGGGTGAAGTGAGTGGGCTCACCAGGCCAGTGAAAATTCAGATTTGGCCAGTTGGGAGGAGGGCTCAACACAGGAAAGATGGCTTCCACCCACTGGCTACATGACAGGAGGGCTCAATACAGGGACAGTGGCAGCTTTCCCTCCAGCTCTTACCCGAAGCCACACGACTCAGCCTCTTTCTGTATGTCTCTGGCACCTCCCCAACTGCTGTTCTTCTGACAGAGCCCAGGATGAGTGCCTGGGAATGGGAGATTCTGTGCATAGGTTCTTTAAGAGGATGCCTGAATTTCCCCCCATCTTCCATTTCACCCGGACAGATGGAAACTTGGCTGATTTTTATGGCCAGGCGTATGGAGGCAGCTCTTCCCAGCACTGGGCTCCAAGCTGGGGTGCCTGGTGTGGGGCTGGGACCCCTCAATGTTCAGAGGGTACGGCAAAAGTTGAAATATTCCTTTCAATTCTCGACTGTCACACATAGGTGCGAGGCCAGCTCATTGCACCTCTCCACCCCTCCTACAAGTCTCGAGGTAGTTTCTTCTTTATATCCTTTGTTATAGGACTTCTGTATATCTAGTTTTCGGATGATTCTCCTGCTTGATTGTTCTGTATTTTAGTTGTAATTTTAATGTGGTCATGGAAAGAGGCAAGCACAGCATTTATCTACTCTGCCATTGTGACCGGGACTTGACCTTGTTATTTAAGAGTATAAACTAGTTATTTTGTAGAATTGCGCTCAGTTTGGGCTTTTCTGATGTTTCTACATGATTACATTCAGAATATGAAGAATTTAAAGGTCCCTAGAACAATGAAGAGTACATGTTTATTTAAGGGATATGTGCCTGGCATGAAGGCAGTACGTTATTAATTTTCTCTTTATTAAACTGGTACTTTAATATGCGTCAGTACTTGATGTCAGCTTTTATATCAACTGTTTGGTTTTAGGGAATAAATGTTTCTACAAACAGATATCTGTAATCTTTTTAATATTTGGTATTTTTATATAATCTAAATATATTGGTAGCAGGAGCACCATGATGGGAGAATGTGTCCTCAGTACATCGTATCAGGAGGCATATGATGTTAGTACATCCCATTACTAGTGATACTAACTTTGATCACATGGTTAAGGTGTTGTTTGCTTTGTTTCTCCACTAGAATGGTGCTCTTTTCTTTTTTGTAACGACTAAGTAATTTGTGAGAAGATACATTAGGATTATGTGAATAGTTTGCTCTTCATCAAACTTTCAACCTTTAGTTTTATTACCTCCAAATTATTCTTAGATAATCCACTCATTATAATGGGTGCAAGTGTTAATTTTGTAATTTCAGCATTGTTTCTACATTTATTAGTTGGATTCTACTATAACAAACAGTATTGTTTCACCTCAAGTTTGCATATTTATATCAGCATAGATTTATGAATTCTTTTATTAAATCAAATTGAGATACAATTTTCTTATATAATGCATCCATCATAAGGGTACAATTTAATGAGTTTTGACAAATAAAATTCCCATGTGATCCCCCACTACCATTGAATTATTGAACAGTGCTATCACTCCAAAAAATTCCTCATTACTTCTGCAGTAGGTTTCTCCTGCCTCACCCCCAACCCAGGCAAATGCTGATCTCCTACCTATAGCTATAGATCAGAGTTTTATTTTGTCTGGCATCTTTCAGGTAGCCTGATGTTTCTGGTATTCATCCAAATTGTTGCATATATCAGTAGTTTGCTCTTTTCTATTGCTTTTTATTTCAATTCATATGTACAAATACTTGAAAGTCCTATTGAACTGTACTAATTTTACTCATTAATTTTTGCTTTTTATTATTTTATTTCTTACAGTTTCTTTTGGTTTACTTTATTATTTTTATAGCTTTTAATTGAGGAATTCAATTAATTTAATTAATTTTTCTATTTTAATTATTATGAGTTTCACTTTATAAATTTTCATCTGATTAGTGCTTTCAGGGTGCCCAGAGGTTATGAGACATAGAATTTCTCAAAAGTAATAAGGAAAATTTTATCATTTGGGTTTGTATTTTGCCTTTCAGATGAAGTTGTTTCAATATGTTTTTTAACATATTTATAGAAAGGCCTTCAACATTTTTGTTTTCTTTGTTTTGAACAGAGTATTGTTTTTAATATTTCTAGTTTTATATTTTTGTGCTCTTAATTTGTTCTTGTATTGAAAGTAGTATGTTAAAACCTTTTATTAGTGTAAGTCTCCTTGCATCTTTTATAGTTTCTACTTTTTACCCGTGGTTACTATGTTATTTGATGTATAGTTACAACTGTTTCAACTTTTTTGTGAATTATGTCTTTTAGCATTGTAAATTGTTCTTTTTTATTCAGGTAATCTGATGTTGGTTACGTTCTCTGTCTTCCAGTTTTGCTGAAGACATGACATTGTGTGGTTTTGTTTCTTCATTTTGTTGATCTGTATAATTGTGGAAAATGCATGGAAGATTTGGATTTAGGTAGCCATCGTTAGCTATTTGGAAGTCTTTTTACTATGTATTTAGTTGGGTATGATTACAAGCGTGGTAGTATCATTTTTATTCAAATTGATTTATAATTGATTGCTATTATATTCACAGACAATATTTATTGAGAATATCCTAAGTGTCAAATTCTGTGCTGCATTTAGTGTTGGAAGTGTGAAGAGATTGTGACTTGATCAGCTTTCTAAGGGATTCGTATTCTAATGAAGACATAAACAATAAATTTCATATAATGTGATAATTGCTCTTGTCTTATCACTTTCTGTAATATTTAAGGGGTAAATGTATGTATATGTCTCATCACCATATTCTTCTGCTGGCAAATGAGAAACTCAAAAGCTCTTCTGTGTAATTCAGCAGCAAGAGAACATCTATCATATAAAATTGTTGGATGGCAGCTGCAGCCAGTTTTGGGTAGTAAACAAACAAACAAACAAAAAGTACCAGGAAAGGATGTTTTACTTTAATTCCTATGATAGGTTGGTCTACTATGGATAAACAGTAAAAGATAAATAAGATCAGATCACAGTTTTCTAGGTACCTGGTACAAGTCAATGGGGAAAAACATACACATATGATTTAAAAGCAAAGCAAGGTTTGCGATAACTGCTGTACTAAGGCTGTATTTGAAGCATGGGCAAAAGAGACAAGGTGCTACATAAGGTCAGGTGTTAAGGGCCATCTGGAGTTTTAGAAACAGGGAGGCATTTTCAGAAGCCTTGAGAAATGTTGTCCTTGTGGAAATGTTAATTCCTTTCCATACTCAAGCTTTGATTTAAATATAGTTAACAGTTATGCTAGCTTCCCTAAGAGGGTAGACTTCATTTCCAAAGTGAAACAATAAATATCAAGACAACCAGTATTTACAAGCTAAGAAGTTGACAGGACTTTTGACTAGATTGCATCCCATAACTGGTTGTACTTCTGAAATAACAAAATAATGTTTTCTTTGCCTTTGTAAAAGGGAGGTGGGTACATAGATGCCTAGAAGCTGTAGCTTGTGTGTATGTCAACTCGAGATTTATTTCTAGATTAAAAAAAAAAATAGGTGGTTTACCAGCAAGATATTTAACTGTTGAATCTGTTACGATTCTGGATTTAATTAGTTGTTTATTGCTTATTTAAAACAGATTGATGATGTTGACTTGAAAGAGTTTGTGATCAAAACAAAATTGCTTATATAGGATGTTTCCTGATATTTTTCTTCTTAGAGTATGTTCTGCCTGTCAGCACTGCATGTTTGCCTAATTCAAATAAGCCTACCCCAATCCTATTGCATGCGTAAGGTAATATTGTTCAATTAGTTTGCATAATTTTACGACAGAAATCATATTTATTTTCTGTATTAGTTTTCATAAACTGAATCATAGCTCACAATTTTATGCCTAAGGATCTGAGATGTGTAGCACTCTGTTTCCATTAGTTAAGAAAGACTGTATGATATGAAATTAATTTTAAAGATTGTTTGATCAAGAAATTACAAGCTACTGGTGAGAGATCTGAAGATGAAGCCAAATCCAGGTTTCTGTCACATACCTGATCTCACCACTGCACACAGCTTTTAATGTTAAAAATTTTGTTATTCATATTTTAAAATAACAAAATTTGGATTTCCAGTTCTCTTGAAAATTCAAGATGTCTGGCAATGCTTGGCCTTAAGTCTCCACTTGGCAAATTTCAACTGGAATGTAGTTTTTGCTTCATCACATGGGCCACATTCTCCAATTTAACAGTCTCTACCTTCTGTATTTCTTTATATTTGCCTGCTTCACTGCCCGGTCAATGTTGGCATTTGGACTTAAATGAAAGTATGTTTGGCTCACATTTCAAATACCAAAATTGCCAAACTTAAAACTCTCTCTTCTTTATTTTTATAAAACATATATACAGTAATAGTGATAACATAAAATATGTTCCGTCTAGGTCAGGTATGATATTAAGAAATCAATTGGATGTTTTAACAAGACCTCAGGAGTGGCCATATAAGTTTATATCTGGAAAATACTAGAAAGCAATGAAAAAATGAGGTCCAAAAAAGCATATATTTATCTCTTGTCACTGTTCTGAAAATTATTCTATTGCATGAGAGTCTTAATTTTATTTTATAAATATTTAATAGTATATATATATGTATTTCTATATATATATAATTTCAGAATGGGTAAAAAATATTTTTTAATGTTTATTTTGAATTTATATATACATTATCTACATTTTCTGGTACATTGAAGTTTACATCTGTATTTTATAAACTGACAATAATGTGTTTGCCGATATATAATTACTTTTTAGTCAGGAAAATATGGATTACATGTCTATTTACTCTTCCCTTGGTAGAGTAAAGATCTTACCAGTAACTATACATGGCCCAGTTATTTTTCATTGTCATTGTTGTTGAAATTTAATGATATAATAGCTTGATGGAATTCTGGTCAAGAAAAAATACTGACTACAACCTAGTTTCACAGAGATTTAAGATAGTCAAGGGTCCATGATGGTTTTTTTTCCCCAACAAATTTATATGTGTAACAAGGGAAGATTTATGAACTTAAACTTTCAAGTGAGGACATTTTCTTTTCTAGTGTTCTTCAAAGCTTAATGTGTAGATCAATGGTGAGAAATGCAGGTTGGGAGAAAAACTATACCACCAGAGGCTGATCTTTTTAAAAATTATGATATTCTCTATTTTCCTTTATTATGTTTAGCAAGAGCAAAAGGTAAGGCAAACCAAGTCCTGATCTTCCACATGGTAATATGGAACATTAATCTTAAATTCTTCTGTGGTTATTATGCAACTTCCTTCTCCCTTCTTCTGCCTCCAAGTGTCCACTAAATCAGATTTTTTAGTAACTTTAAAAACATGTTTTTATTAGTTTCTATTTATTAGCATATTATCAGTAATATTATTTTTATAATTATTGTTATAGTAACGAAGTCTAATGTTTTTAGAAACTATTTTTGGATTCTTCTTGGCCATTTTTCAGTGATTATTTATTGAATACCTACTAAGTCAAGCATTCTGCTTAGAGGTAGAGTTAAGTGATTATAAATGCAGATTTTTTTTCTAGATCATGGTTAAAATCCCAGAGCTACAAAATTTCTTAACATATGAACTTGGACAAGTTACTTAAATATTTTGAATCTCGGTGTCTTTATCTGTACAAAAAAGAGACTATAAACTGTCTCCAATCAGGAAAGCCCTCTAGTCCTCACGATCCTCTAGAGAATTGAATGAGGGACTGTGACACTGTTTTTATGATTCAAGTTAGACTTTTTTCCACTTGACTTAAAACTCTTCCCCTTACACAGATAAAGTAAGAATTTAGTTGACGCTTATCTATTTCAATTCTAGAATTCCCAGGATCAACTAGCAAAGCCATAGGTCTCTATGAGTCAGACTTTGCTGATTACTGCTTTGACTCTGCTGTTTATTGTGGTAACTACACCCACCTTGCCTATAACAATTCAGTGCTGCCCCTTGATCTCTACCACTACAGGACCCAATGATTCTTGTTGCACTTAGGTTTCTAATTCAGTGGCTACAGTTCCCCCTGTAATTTCTGACCTAGGGAAAGAGCAACCACAGAACTCTCCAAGGATACTGGAGCTCTTCTCGCAGATTTATTTCTTACAGTTATAGTAGAAATTGTGTCCTCTGGACTCTTCCAGAATGGGTGAGCAGATCTTAAATGATAAGTGCACTCTAACATTCAAATCTCCCTAAGCCTCTGGATCTTTTCCTCTCTAGCATACCAAGGCAGTTTTTTTTGACATTTTATCTTATCTTTTGCAGGCTACCTTTTGGTCCATGTTTCAACCAATCAATTAACCAAGCAAGCAGACTGTTAGAGATTTTCTCACCCACCAAACTACAACATTAATTCAGAATCTCTGCGTAGTAGGCCCTATCAATAAATTTGGCCCGATTCACTACTATTTTACACCATTAATCCATTCCCACACATCTTCCCACCTAGCCCCCGCTTTCTGTCTATGCAAACTGGAAAAAATTATGTAGTTCTTTTGGAGTATAGCTCACCTCCTCATGAGCAACAATTTGTATATAAACTTTTTGGTCCTACTGGGACTTGAGTCTAGTTTAGAAGCAAAGAAGGGTGGTGGGGGAGGGTTCTGAGGTGAATTTGGACTGTCTTGCAAAGAAATTTCTCAGGAGAGGCTATATTAGTTTCCTCAGGCATATTGGGTTAATCACTTCATACAGGGGTTGTGTGGATGCTTCTACTGGCAAAGAAGCCTCAACAGAATTTAGGGGTTCAAAGTCCCCAGCTTCATCAGGATCTTCCCATGTATCCCCATTCTAATTTTCAGGGCCCAATTCTTATCACTTAAACAGTAGACACCCTGTGAGATTGGGAATTCAATTTGTGCTATAATTCTGCCATTCACAGAATGGGATTTAGGTTTAGTTTTCAGCAACCTCAAGTCCTGCAGCTGTAGGAGCTAAGGGTTTCTTTCAGAGTGTACATAGAAACTTGCAGATTATTTTTACAGTGTGTGAGCTGTAATTTGAATCCCTGAACACATCCTTTTCTTTCCTCAATTTGTCCATCATAATTAGGAGCAATCTTCCAATCTCATTATACTCATTAGTTTGGAAAAATATTCTAATAAATAGAATACATGGCCACCCAGAATCTTGTCTCTTATAAGTATTTGATTAGAAATATCCAGTGGTGATATTTTCCATGTCTCTATTGCCACATCATACTATGAACTATCAGCACTCTCTTTCCAACTGGAAAGAGAGTTATTAGTGCCTCTTAATCTAATCAGTCCAGAAAACCAGTTCTAGAAAACTCAGAACCAATTTAGAACATTCATCCTTAATTGATTCTGTTTCTCTGGAATCTCTCGCAGTACCAAAATCTGTATTAGTCAGAGTTCTTCGGAGAAACAGAACCAATAGGAGGTATATATGTCTATATCTATCAATATCTAAGTATCTATGTATCTATCCTCTCTCTGTCTGCTTGCCTATCATCTATCTATTGAGAGATTTTAAGGAATTGACTTACATAGTGGGAGCTAGTTTGTCTGACATTTACAGAGCAAGCTAGGAGTAGGCTAGAAATTTGAACAACAGTTGAGTTTGTAGTCTTGAGTCCAAAAGTAGTCTGGGGGCACAATTCCTGTCTGTTCAGTGGACCTCAGTCTTTTAAGGCTTTCAACCAGTTTTTTTGAGGCTCATCTACATTATGAAGGGTAATCTGCTATACTAAAAATCTTTTGATTTAAGTGTTAATATCCAAAGGACACCCTCATAGCAACATCTAGGCTGGTGTTTAACCAAATAACTTGGCACCATAGCCTAGCCAAACTGACACATAAATTTTATTATCTCAGCATTATTGTGAAGATAATGACATAATATAATCTATCTAACGGCTTAGTTTATCCCAGAGTAAGCACTCATCCAAAGTTATTTTTAATAATCACTCTATATTTAATACATGCTAAAGAATCTGTTAAGTTCTTTACATCCATTTTCTCAGTTGACGCTTAACACACACTGTGAAGTATGTACTACTATTTCTGTTTTACAGGTAAGCATAGAAACTGGTACAGGGCAATTATATCCATCAAACAAAACTGCTTGACTTGCCTAAGGTAGTGAATGCACTCAGTAGATTATATTTTTGTCCTCAAATTTCTCCTTTTTTCTCTACTAATCTAAGTACTATGTCTTCCTGTCACTCTTATCGTTGGGTTGCAGTTAACTAATTCTTGGATCCAAGGTTGGACATAGTCACCAGACCTATCTAGTCACTGCATGTCCCTGGCCTAAGTGATTGGTTTAGAATGGGCATATAACTAAGTCAGAGTGACAGGGAGAAAAAACATTTCTGTTGGGCCTGCTTAGAAGATAGGAGAGGAATGGAGGGACATTGGCTGACATCTTTGTGGCTGGAGAGGCAAGCCTCCTTGAATGGGCACCATAGAGGAAGAGATACAACTAAGATGTAGAACATGAGAAGGTCCCACCAATGTTTCCTAGCCTTTCATGGCAGCATGGTTCTCAGAAACTTCAATAACATCGTAAGCCACTAAATCGATAACTTTTTAAAAACTTGGCTAAATAATACTGGCATCGAAGTCTCCTTTCGCTCCACTGACAAAGCACTAGCTCTCTGGCATCACAGAGTAAGACAGGGCTTTGGGAGCAGAAGGAGCAGTGTTCCCTGGGAGTATTGTCTATACAGACTATAAAACAATAGTAACACAGACTATAGCTCAGTCTACTTTTCATTGTCACCATGAGTTGGCAATTCTAAACAATGTCAATGATTAAAAATTTTTTGTTGGTCTAAGTTCTAAACAATTGCTCTAATTACTTTTGAGTTTTAATGATATACATGGAACTATAGTTGACTCAAGACATGTAGACTCAGATACACATGTTTATTTCAAGAATAAACTAAAGAGATTTTCAATAGATTCAGCTGGGCCTGAATTTGAAATGTTCATTCTAGTCACTCTCTTTTACTATTTTAATGTGAAACTCAAATCTCTAGGATGACAGATTGACAGATTTGAAGTAATTCAAGTTTTTTCTCCACTTTATAGTCACTCTGCTTTCCTAATTTATTTCAAATCTACTGCTTAAATAAAGAAATATAAGGTAACACATGGGTTGAAGACAAGAACAGTGCTCAATGCAAGCTCTAACATTACAAATGTATCAGAGGTTCTCTAAATTAACTTTCATGTAAAAATGGCATTTATTAAAAAATTATTAGTATAAAATATCTAATATAAATCTTATTACTAGATATAATTTTATAATATAGAGGAGGAATATGTTAAAAAATAATGTCTCAGGTCTCAAATATTTTAGATATAATACTCCTATATGGATTACCCATTTGGCATTATCACATACTATTTTATACTTTAATAGATTTTTAGGTCCCTGAGTACAGGAAGGAGGCTTATGCTTGCTTACCTCTATCCCCTTGGTGGTCTAGTACAAGGGGAAACTTTGTAAGTAGTGTATTTGGTGAGTGTGTGTATGAGATTGATGGTGGGTTGTATGGTGAAATCACTAACATTTAATGATTCCTAATTATACCCTAGGTATTTTACAGGTTATAGATAAAATTTAACACTGATTGGTTTGGGCACTTAACCACAGACTGCTGAGATAGACACTTGGCTTTGGCTGCCAATCTATACTATGTAACCATCTTGAGTTGTGCTTATTTGCCCTTACTGAAAGAAGGGCCCAGGTGGCCAGGTTTATGTCAGATGATGATACCTCTTTTTAGACTAGGGATGAATATCTAAGAATACAAGATTCTCTTTCTCTAAAGAATTGACATATTCTTAATAGAAGCAGAGGCTGAATCAGAATTTTTCCTGCTTGGAGACTAGAAGCTTGGTAAATTGGGCATTCAACGTTAGCATCATGGCTATGTAAAGCCATTTATAACCAAACACTTGAAGAGCAAAAAGTAGATAGTTGGCAGATCGAAGAGTGGATCAGGTAAAGTTCAGAGTAGAAGAGAGAAATAAGGAGAGCAAGAAAGAATGTTTCAGTTCCTATGTATTACTCCTGGCACTTGGGGTCTGTACAGTTCTCCTGATTCCTTGTAATAAAGTCCCTTTTACTTAATTCAGCGTGATTGAATTTCTGATCCTTGCTAGATCACTTCCTTACCTTTTCCATGAATTGTTTTGTGTAGATTTTATCTTTTAGAGAAGAACATAAGTTTTATGAGAGTTAGATCTTGCTTTGTGAGAACTACAGTATTCTGCATATAGAAGACCTTAAAAAAGGATTTCAGAATACTAAATTATTTGTTTAAACTCTTACTTTTCCTCATATTGACTGTATTATAGTTCTTGAATTTTTTAGGTAAAGATTCTCTTTAAAACTAGTGTAATCTATGACCACTTTTTCAGAAAAATGCTAATCATACACACACACACACACACAACTCTACATATAATTTCAGTGCTTTTATAGATTCTAGGAAACCTAATAATGAACCTTAGTGCCCAGGTTGAAAATTTCTATTTTTAAAGTATAACCATATTTCTATAAATATATTAATAACTCACTATGGGCACTTTCTATTTAACAGAATCCTATAGTGATTTGTTTTGTAGACTAAAGAAACTTCCTGAAACACAAAAATGTTTTAAAATTTTTTCTATATAATTCTGAATTTTGAGGCATTTAACTTATTTAATACTAATATTATAGAATTCTAAGCATGTGTCAGATTTAAATTGCTTATATTTAGTTGGTTATGAGACCACCTCACCATATGTCTAGTCCAGAGAATATAGTTACATCAACCTTTTATGTGAGAAAAAAAATCCACTTATAGAGGAAGGTTCTTAAATTTAATATTAAATAATTAAAATCTATCCTCACATAGGCATCTCAAATTAAGATTGTTTACATGCTCTTTAATTGGATGCAATTAAGAAGCTTACTCAAAGCATTTATGCCCAGAGGGAGCCTTGGTTGCACTGACAGAATGACTCTTAACACACACAGAAGATGCCTTGGTAATTGTAGAGGACTTTACTTTCCCTTTGGAAGACACTATAGGTACTCTTCCCCCCTCTCCCCAACCCCCGCCACAGGAGGAAACAGATGCTGAGAATTTTTATTAGAAAAGAACTGACGAAAAGATCTGCTTGACAGTCCTAGACATTTAGAGGCTCTGCTGTTGTCTTTCCTAACTCTTCTTATCACAGTGGTCATAATGATCCCTAAGCCAGAACATGTCTTGCTTATAACTGTTCAATATGGTCCCACTTCATGGAGGGTAAACACACCTTAGTGCTGTGCACCATCATGCTCCTTCATCTCTGACCTGCATCAATCTTTGTTACTCTTTTTCTCCATCTTTTAATCCTCTTGTCCCAGCTCACTTGGTTCCAGACACAGGTCTGTTGTCCGTCTGAAATGTTTCCTGGATATTCACATGGCTTGTTATTTTACCTCAGTTCAATATTTACTCACATGCTCCTTTTCAATGAGTCCTTCCCTTGTTAACTTCCTTACCACTTCTAGCCCCTTCCCCTCCTTGACCCTGCATTCCGTACCCTACTTCCCTACTTTTTTTGTCATAGCACTGATTACCATCTGATTTATTACATATTTTATTTACTTAGTCTGTTTATTTTGTTAGAATATAAATTCCAAGAAGGCACGGGTTTTGACTGTTTTTTTTTTCCCTCTGTCCCTGGCCTTATAAGATGATTCAAAGTAGGTGCTCAGTAAATATTTGTTGAGTGAATGAGTTAGGGAATGAATGTATGAAAGGGGCTTAATAGGATTTTCTGATTAAATTAATTACAATTTTTGGATTGTTGAATTTTTGTTTTTTAAATCATATATGTATGTGTGTGTGTATATATATGTGTGTGTGTGTGTGTGTGTGTGTGTGTGTGTGTGTGTGTATATATATATTTACTTACTTCTTTGGGTCTTGATCTAGTCTGTGTCTGTTCACTGCAAGGGAAACTCACTTTTAGCAAATTCACTGGCCAATTTAACACTGCTTTATTTAATTATGACTGAACCTCCTTTGCCTAAAGTAGGAACTTTATGAAATTTGGTAACAGTAGTTGCTATAAACGGTTGTTATATATAAACAATAAGATCATTCAGTGTTACTCCATTGTTCATAACAGTGGGAATAAACTTCATGGAGAAACTGATATATTTGCAGAAGTGATTAAGAATCTTAGGACAAGATGTAGAGTTTGAGAATGACCTTGGCAAAGAGAATAGGCCTTGGGTCAATCTTACTCCTTTTTTGATCTGATTAGTGATCATTAAAATCTCAAACTGAGAGTGGATGAACCAGAAAGTAAAAGTAAATAAAAAACTTTATTTCATATTTAACAAAATTCTCAAGAAACTTTGAATAAGGAAGTACTGCAGTATGTCTTATTTCTGGGTGATAAGTTCTTTAATCGAGAGAAGAGAAACTCTACTTTATTGCTAGGAATTGTGTTGGAATAGTATTAGAGGCAAAACATGAATCAGCTTTCAGAAACAGACCTTTTTGCTATAAAAAAAAATTACTCTCAGCTGATCTTTGTCTTTATCTACAGCATGCAAAGAATGATAGGAGAAACACCAAAGGGGTCAGAGCTCTAACTTTGAACCATAGCATGTTGTATATTAAACACCTACATCTGTTTTTTTAGGGTGTAAATTACCAGGCATCTAGACTTGGATCATAGTCGTAGAAATTCTTTGCATTATGATGATTCTGTTTTTTTATAAGCAAAACTTAGAACATGAGGTCTGACAAGAATATTGGAAGTACGGCTGTATGCCGATAGGCATGTGAAACATAAGGCACTCCTCTAGCAGGTACTGTTAATGGGCTGTCTTTCTGTTACTAGTGAAGTCTGTCAGATTGGGTCATTCTGCAGTTTTGTTAAGGGACTATGTTAACTTGTAGTCAAAAGGATATCTCAAGAGGGGCACTTTTAGCAACTAATTTTGCTTAGATATCAGAGAATTTAGAAGTCAGTATTTGGGTAACCCTGGCAACCTTGGGTAAGTCAAATGACTTTGCAAAATTTAATGTAAAATCAAGTGAGAAGAGAGACTTGCTTAGTTTGATTTGGGCTATTTGTGATTTATTTAATTTCTCTGTTTAGTTTTACACTCCAGGGATTTGTGAAGCTGTATCACCATCATAATCTGTTGGTGATTATTCACATAAGTGAGTTTATAAATCCTGCAAGGACAAGCTTTATATTTGTTTTCTATGAGCAAATATTATCAAAATTACAGGCATATAAAAGAATCTAGATCAGTGGTTAAACTGGTGAGACATTAAATTAAATTCTCTTTTCCTACTGTAAAATACAAATGACAGATTATTAGGTCATTTAAATAAAGGGAATGTACTGATTTGTCAACACATTTTACCTCTCAAAATAATAACTACGTGATGTTCCAAATTTTAAATGAATGTAAAAGAGAAATAGTTTTTTCACTAATGTAAGATTTTTTTTTAGGGAGAAGCGTAGTGGGATATTCAACCTCTTTGAATCTATTTTCCAATGTAGTGGTATATTTCATCTGAATATTTAGCTTGTGTGTTTAGATATTCCTCCAAATTTATACCACAGTAACTGTCATTTTGGCATTGCGGGTGGTTGTTACCTATTGTTAAATGAATCAATCCCTGTTGATACTCATTTTGGAATCAACAGTGTCCACATTCGAAGCAGCTAGGTAGAAAATTAACACCCGCAATTCAAAACATTCATCCTGGAAGTTTTAGTTTCGGAGCTTTTACATGGAGCCACTTTCTTCTTCCGAAATCTTGATATCTATGGTATAACACGTCTGATTGGAAGTCTACATGAGTCTCTCATGCAACCCCAGCTTCAGCTTTCCTTGAGGGTGCTGGATTTTATTTTTGAGGAGCCTCCTTCCCAATCCTCACAGAAAGAATTCTGATTAGGCTTCGTAGGCTATATTTTCAGCTATACCATGTACTCAAAAACTATGCAACTATGTGTGGTCATTTTTGCTTTATTTAATAATAGCACAACAGAAAATGAGCTTTTTATAAAACTTAATAAGTAAAAAAAAAATCACCATGAACAAAGGATGTGGGCCAGTTTGCTTTTGGAGACGCAGAATGACATAATACATAAGAGTTTAAATGTGTTATTTCATGTAACACAAATAATGAAGCAAATAATGAAGATTTAATTGTTAATATTCTTATCAAATATTATTAGTTTACTCAGAATTAACATATAGCTGAACCTTATATTAATACACATATATATTCAGAGCACTGAAAGTTATGGTTTTATAAAATCATTTACTCCTAAAAATTTTTTCTTAAAAATTTTTTATTAGTGAATCCTTGAATACTCAATATTTCCAGGTGGCCCAGTTGACGATTAAAATAAGCCATTATGCAAGAGTTATACTGAAGAGAAAAAGTTTATCATGTTTAGTCCTAGAGACAGAGTTTATGGGTAGTTAATGACATGGATTATTTTGTAGTAATGAAGGAAGGAGCATCTTTTCTAAAGGAATCATCAGGTAGTGCTTATATGAGATGATTGGTGTGATAAGTAAATGGTTCATAAGTTACATTATTCCGAAGAAAGACCTATGTGAATTAAACTGTGGTATTCAAATACTGTATAAGAAACACAATCCATTTGGGAACTAAATTCGTTGGCCTTTTCCCAAAAATCTCTCCTTTGTAAAATGAAGCAAGGATTCAGAAAACAAGTTAATAGGGAAGTTTTCTCAAATGCTAAGTGTAAACTTTGTCCAGGAGTCACAATGATTTCAGTCCCATCTGATACCAGGAGCATGTCCAACAGAGACAAAACCTGGGAATATCATTGCTCAATTATTTTAAGATTCTTCAAATAATGATTAGGTGTTCCTTTACCCAACCCAGTGTGCGCTAATACTGTGCAACAATTTCACCCATTGTGTAGATAAATGATAAAGGGTCCCTCTATAATAACACAAATGTGACCTGAAACAATTTCATAAAATTTCTGTTTTTTTGACACTCTTTAAAAAAAAAAACAATTATTATTAGATTGTGACAGGAACTGAGGGGCAGCAGACTATGCCACTCCAACATATAACTGTAGGAATTCAGAACATGTTACTCCAAAATATGCTGCTTTAGTATATTGATTATTTTGAGCTGTAGGTGCTTGAAAAAACTGCAAATGCAGGGGAAGGCTTTCTCGGAACTCCCCTAATCTGCCTAAAGATAGATCCTCTAAAAGAAACTAAATTGTCATAAATTCCCAGGAGTTTTATCAACTAGGGAAGATTGACTCTTGTCACAGGAGAGAAGACTAGAAGTCAACACCACACCCAGAAAGACTGTCACAAGCTGTCATACCTCCCATCTATTCTTCTAAGGGCACATTTATCTTTCCTAAAAAATCATTTACTGTCTCCTAAAAGGCCTGCATTTTCTTATTAAGCCTCTTCCTCTTTCTCTAGTAGGTATTTAAGCCTGAGTTCTAAAGCCACCTCCTTGGGTTACTTACTTTTTCCCCCCTGAGTCTCTTCCATGTATATATGTAGTATACTTATTAATAAACTTCTGTTTTTCTCTTGTTAATCTATGTTTTATTACAGGGGTCTCAGCTAAGGACTCGGAAGAGTAGAGGGAAAATTTTCTTTCCTCCCTACACAACTGAGATCAAAGACCCAGTCAGGAAAACATGTAAACATACAATATGATCTGATCAGAGCCACAATAAAAGGAAATCTAGGAGAGGCCTTTGATCTCCACTGTGTTTGTGTGGGGGAGCAGACTGTGGGGAGAAGGATGTGAACAGAGAAGGCTTTTTAAGTGCTCTGAAATTACTTTGGAAGGATGGGATTATTTCCCATGTGATTCAAGCAAGGGAAGATTCAGGGCACAGATGTATGAGAGACATGGTTGTTCAGGAAAACTGAAAATAATTTCAATGTGATTTATTGTGAATGGAAAAAATGCAATCAAACTTTAAAAGAAATAACCCCCCAAAGAAGACAAATCTAATCATAAGAAAAGGAAACATGAATAGTTTGAAGATAAATGCCATGTCATTTTTTCATTGCTGCTCTATTGTGCAGGAATATAAAATGTGTTCGGGCCTTTTTATCATTAAGCTAGAAAGTGAAATGAGTTATCGCCATAATAAGTGTGGTTCATCCCCTGAAAGTGAGGAGAGGGTAGAGTGGTTATTTGAAAAGAGCATCCTACAGTAATAGGTGACAGAGAAAGGATCATCTGTCTCTAATTGGGAATGTGGTTTGTCCTGCCTCAGTGCCCAAAATGGGAAGAAAAAGGCCTCCTATTTAAGGGCGATCCACCTGAGACAGCAGGAATTAACCTTAAAAAATGGATAAATGGTCTTTGCTTCTTACTAATGAATTGATATTAGTAACACCATAGTTTATTAATACTTCTTAGTTTATTTTTCAGAAATACTAAAGTATTTTTTAAATGTGCCTTTTAAGCATATTTAAAAGATATCACATCTGCAGTTGTTTCTTGCTGCAGTAAAGAGAGCTGGCAGCTGGATCCTTCTAGCAGAGATTCAGCTGCTTTTTCTTCTCAATAAGTATAGAACCAAAGATAGGGATTACTTTTATAAATATGTAATTATGAATTTTTTCAGATTCTGATTAATAATTCATCCCCAACTCTTGTAACACTATGTTATGAATGTTAAACAACTGTATGAGTCAAAATTTGATATTTAAGGAGATTAAGGGGAATATTGTACCTATATTTATTTCAGTTTCCATAGGTGCCCTGTAGAATATTAGTAGAGTATAATTTGAAATAAATTTATTTCTCTTACTAAAGCCACATATCCATCTATTTCACTCAAGAAAGGCCATTGTTTTCTATGGTTTTTAACACTCATATAGACTACACAATGTGGTTCTGATGTAAAACAATGATGCTTATTTGTACCAGAAAGGGGATCCCAGGTAAAGCGTATACCTTCCTCTCTCCCTACCCCTTTTTAACACAGAATCTGAAGTCTACTTAAAAATTCTATAATATAACATAGCAGTTAAAAGTTAGAGTCCCTTAATTCGAATCCTAGTCCAGTCTCTTGAAAGAAATTGCTTAATTTCTTTCTGCCTTACCTGTAAATAGGAATAATAATAATCTCACCCCCATAGTGTCATTATAAAAATTAAATAAGCCAATGAGCAGAGTAAGGGGATCAGTGGGTAGAAAATTATTGTGAAGAGACATCGAGGGTAGGGGGATTCTTGCTAAACACAGGCCAAGGATTTAGACATCAGAGGTGGAGATAAAGAACTTGATCAGATATCAAGGATTCTCTCTAAACTTACTTACTACGATTCTTTGTGAAGACTGGGCTGATGGGAAGGCCCAAAACAGGACAAGTTGGGGAGTGGAGACCTAGTAGAAAAGATGGCTTAGAGGAGCCTGACTAAAGTTTGGTCAAGGAGAGTCTTTATCAGAGTGTGTGTATGTATGTGTGCATGTGCACAGTGGTGATGAAGCCTAGGGCAAAGGAAAATATGGATCTCTTATTCAAAAATTATTAAAAATTTGAAGATAGCAACCAAAGAACATTAACCACAACTAGGTCCTGCTAAGCCTGTGGCCTGTGAGACTGCATAAGGTGCACGTCCATATTACTGGCCCTAGGTAGGAGTAATAGAAAACATAAGGACCTACTTTAAAATACAACTATTTGAGTGAAGTTATAAATATAATGGTTACCTGAAAGTTGTCTTACCTGTGTTTCTGAATCAATTATTGCCTTAAGTGATTGTCAGGGTAAAGCTAAAAGAAATAAATGTAGGAGAGACCCATAGTACATAAGGAGGAGTCATATATTGTGAAAGCTCTGATCATTTGATGTGAATACAGCCTATGAAAATGCATTTATTTATGTATTAGAGTCCAGTTTTCCATTGTAATCTGTTCCTTGAATGTTTTAGAGAGTATCCGAGAAAAGTTAGAAAATTGCTTATATTACTTTTTCTTTTTTAACCTTCCTATGGCTTTCCCATGTTGCATGAAGAATAGACTCCAAACTTACACTAAGATTTACAAGGTATACTAGTTAGGATAGTGGTAGCTGCTATAACAAGCAGCACAGTTAGTTTTCAGGGATCATAAGGTTTTCAAAGGAAATGACACTGAAAAATTGTCATTCACCTACTTTTACTAAATTTACCACACTGATTTAAGAAATAAGTGAGCCTTTTCCAAAAATTTATTGGCATGCCTCAGCCAACCTAACCTGTGATTACTTATTTATTTTGGTAATTCTGGCCCCTGCTTTACCCAGATCATTCCTTGGCTTATTGCGTCAGTACAACAGAGAATGGGATTTATTTGCTCACCTAACTTCAGGTATGCTTTGATCCAGAAGTATATAGCATCTTTGCAAAACTGGCTGCGGCAGTTTCAGATGACAAGTCTTTAAACCGCATTGCCCAGAAAAAGAGTAAGAACTTCTTTAGGTAGTTCTCTGAGGTGGTCAAGAAAGATGTATTCACCATAAACATCTTACGTTTATTGAGTCATGTGGGTCATGTTCCTATCTTTGAAATGATCACTGTTGCCAGGAGTGTGAAGTTTGGCTCAATAAATCAAGACTTCCCCCTGCCTCCCTGCATTAGGAAGCATCCTCAGAAACACATGGGCTACTTGGAGGTGTGGTAGATGCCTCCAAAGTTGACAGGATAGTGGGAGTGAAAAAAAAAGGAGTCAAAGCTGACTTCTAGTTGTATTTGCAGGAGTAACTGGAAGATGCTGCAAGTGAAGAGCAGATAAAGAAACAAGTCAAAGAATTTAAATGCAAGCATATTGGAAGATTTTTCTGTGTAACTATGTGGAAATGAGAATGCCAGTTATGACACAAGTAGCATTTGTGGGACTGTCAGTGAACCAGTTTTAAACTTTCACAAAATAAAAAGGAACAATGATCATCCCCCCACCTTTATGAGTCTTGTGGATTACTGTGACATTGGATCAGCAGGTGTTACAATCAGATGCAATGGGTTTTTAAGGAGACTGGAGGAGCAAGAAAAGCACCTAATCCACCTCCAAAGGCAGTAATGTGAAGAGTGTGGAAGGGTAAACTACCGCCACTTAGAGGCAGTGTCCTCAAGGCAGAGCCAGGTTACATTTAGAGCAACCAACTAAAGAAAGATTTAGAGAAAAAACTGTGACTATAAGGGATTTGCATATGAGGAACCATGGGTTTCAAAGGCCTGTACTGACATGCAGATCCTTCACTCCTTCTCTGCATACTCAGCAGTAATGTGCATGGCTCAGGGATCGTTTGCTCAGCCATAACTCCTCCTTGGACAGGGTCGTGCCATGTTGGATTCACCACTGTGCCCAAGCCAAGGCTTTCCTGGGATGTATAGTTTCCCCGAGTCTATGTGCAGAGCAGTGGGACCCTCTTGGATATTCCTGAACCTACCTCTAGCTTTCCCTTCTCTAACAGCTCCTCTCTTTATGCTTTGCATTTAAAGAAGAAAGTGAAACCAGTTATATCTCACCCCTTAATCTGTCCATTATTTTCCTCTCCATGATCCAACAACCTTTGCCCCAAAACACATGTACCCACTCTCCAAAGGAAGTTTTTTCCTCCTAGTTTTCTATGAAGTAGATGACTTTCTATACTGTATCTTTCTTCTTCCTCTTTTAGGCAGTGTCTCTTGGCCCATCCCTAATGGCACAAGCTTAAGGAGAAGAGAAAATTTATACTAAAAAGGGATAAAATATAGCTGAAGGCTTTTAAAAATATCATCCCCCTCACATATCTTTTTAGAAGGCACACCCACCTGTAAAGTGAAGTATACTTGTTTTCATAAAAGGTGTTCTGGAAGTAGCTCTATAAGACAATGTTTTATTAGCTTTATTTCTGCATTCAGTTAAAAGTATAAAAGTATTTTAAAATAGTTTTTACCCAAATGGGACTATTCTCCCTGCCTTTCTTCCCTGTATTTTGAATTACTCAAATTTTATAGTGCCCACTTTACTGCATCCTTTTCTCTCTTTAATTGTCTTTTTATTGTCTGTGAATAAATATTTTTACTACTATAGTGATTCTCTGAAATTTTCTCTGCATAAATGGGCTGAATACCTTATATTTAAAAATAGGGAAAGAAAGCATGCAGGCTTGGGAATCTAGTGACTTTCTAGTTCTTTGCTTGCTGCTGATTTTCTGGTTAATTTTGAGCCAGATCAACTTGTTTGTTGAAGAGGTAGTTTCTGGGTTGTGCTTACCCTACAGCCCTAGCTCTCTCAGCCACTTACTTTCCAGAGCTTTTGTTTTCCTTATCGGCAAATGAAGGAGGTTAATCAAGATAATCTCTGGGGTCCATTTCAGAGCTTTAGTCTATGAGCTGGATGTTTACCTTACATTTTTTGTCCTCTAAATGTTTATAAACCATGAATTCATAAAATTAATCTATTGCTAATAAAAGCCATAGACTTCATTAAGTATAAATATGCAAACAAGTATGTTTTTGTTCCCTGTATTTTTTCCTCCTTTTTAATTTTGTAGGAAGGATGACATCATAACGCTTTTTCTTCCCTCTTCTATGGACAACCTACCTACAGCAAACATTCAATGAATATTTGTTAATTACACCATTGATCCACTTCCTGTGCTTCTTCGAGATGAGGAAAAAAGGCAAAACTGAGAGTTTTTCTGCTGGTTTGCCTGTAGAAGGGTGTGCTGAGGGAAGCTAGTGGAGGTTGCCCTTTCTGAGCCAGGCTAGAAGTCTTCGAATGCTGCTCTCTGAGTGCATACTGGGGATTGTCTACCACTAATTCTTATAAGATTGTCTACCTCTATAAGTTCTTACCTGCAAGGTAGGAAAATACCAATATTCTAAGGTTAATAGACTGACGTGACCTGTGGAAGCTGACCTTACACCTCATAAAGTCTGCGGTGAAGAGGCAATGCTGAACAGACCATATTGTACTATGGGGGTCTCTAAACCAGGTTCTCAGACCAGGTGGTACCCAGAGACAAGAAAGACTGACAAGGCTGCGATTTGCCACAAGACATTAATGACTGTCACATTGCAAATGACTGGATAGCATCTTGCCTTCACCACCGGGTTTTCTTTAATGATATGTAAATGATAAGGAACACTCTTATCCCCTCCAGGTTCCTGTGCGTCATTCATATTAAGAATTCTCACTCTGGTGGCAGCTAAATATTGCAGAAAAATGACTAGGCTGGCAGCTGCCTTTCCCCTATGGGAAGTCCCAGAAGGCTTTGTTCAGTAACTGATCATTAAGGAAAGTCCAGAGTCAGGATTCCCTGAGCGTGGGTAGGATTCCTGAGAGTGCTAGAGCAGCTTTCGGGCTCCAGGCCAAACTCCTCTGGCTGCTCTTGACAGAATCTCTGAGCCACCTTGATGGTGATTATCTGATGATCATTTCATAGGCTGTCAGTGACCATTGTGCCTGAGTGGCCCTACTAAAGAGTAATGGCTTTAATTGCTCTTTGAAGAGGAGAGTGTGGTGATGCTTGGGGGTGAAGGGCAGGAGGGTATTTTCTGAAGTGGTAGTAGGTAGACAGGGAGGAATCAAAATATATATTCGTCTACAGTGTGAGGTAGCACTGCTTAAAATAACAGCCTGAAGTTCCCAAAAGCATTTTAGAGCTAAACTTAAAAGAATTGTAATAGATTTTCTCAGTTTTTCTTTGCATTTAGCGGTGTTTGTTGAAAATTTCTCCCTAGCAAAGCTGAGAAGGATGCCTGCCTCAGCCATGCCCCCATGATTTAGCCAAGAAAGAAGGCCGAGTGGTCCAGCATCTAGTTCTTAGAGCAACCGCCACCCCATCATCTTTGGCATTTCAGTCCATTTTAGCACATAAGTAGAATGAACATGACAGTCTTATTTGTGTCCCTAGTGAATTTCTCTCTCTCTTAGGGGAACAAATCATGCCTACCAAACACAAAATGAATTGAGCATGCGACATCATCAGCAATCTCTATACAGTCCTGCGTGAGAGGAGAATAGAGTGAGCAGAGGGTTCTTTACATGGAAAATCTTTAGTGTTGAATTCCTTGCACGAGAGTGTGTCTCCCCTCGCTATAAGAACTGCAACATCAATCTCTGCATTGGGTAAATGAAAGCAAAGGGATTTTTCCTAAACTGCATGCTATAGTATTACCTGGAATGAGACATATTAGCTGTTTCTCTTTGTTTTCCATCTCTGCTTCTCTAATTGGAGATGCAAGCTCTGGCAAGTCCAATTTGTTTATTCATTTTTCATTCTTAAGTGTGTACTTGAAAGCTTAACTAGTATTATGGGAAATGAGCCATACTTTCTGAGCACCAGACCCTTTAGGATTAAGCTCCAGTCTAAAGTACGGAGGGATGTGAAATCTAGATGGAAACCTGGGCTGCACTTTTCAGTGACTAAGATTGTTCCAACCATATAACGTTGGAAATTGCCTCAAAGTCATCTAAAATCATTACTTAGTTAAAAATTTCAAAATATCAATTTAACAAATATGAGAAATGTGTTTGCTGTTTGTTTCATGTCCGTGAACAACTGCACATATTCATTAGAAAGCTATATTCACAAAATATGTACTGAGCTAAAATGTTTGATATTTATCTAATCATCTGTGTTACACATAGTGTCTGAATCTTCATTTAAACTCCAACAAATATCATTAAGTTTTGAACTAGTTTTAATATGCGAATTTTGTTATTTGTCAAAAGCTTTCACAGATTAAATACAAAAAAAAAAAGGCTTGAAGGGAAGCAATGACAATGATATGAGTAATTAAGTCACTGCTTTAATACATAAAATGCTACGTGTAGCAACTCTGAGACATTCTCCCATGACACTGTGGCTGCACACCTGCCAGATGATGTAGAGATTAAGTTGGAATGTGCTATTCTGGGATATAATAAGAATATTGTCTAGAGGCTCCTTTTAGAGTATGATAAACATTTCTTTAAATTTTGAGTTAAAATTTATGACGAAGGAGAAATCATATCCAAAATGTAATTTTCGGCCTATCTGAATACAATGCTCATGCTCTGCCTCATGAAACTGTAGTTGTTCTCTTCATCTTCTTCATCATTTTTATTTTGAAAGGAGTGAGATTGTGAATCAGTGAATTTGGAGTCAACTTCCTACAATAAATCCATTTTCAAAAGAGTTGCTATAATGTGAGTGACATTAAAGTTATATATGTTACATTTACTTTTGCAAGTCCATCTTAAAACTTTTCAGGTGGCAAAGATTCAGATTTTTAAAAGCTGGATACCGAGAACATTTGATCTGATTCTAGCCATCCGTGAAGCTCAGTGGGTTCCTGTAAAAAATGATGTGTATGTACATATATAACCTGTAATTGTAATTAATGCCATCTATCCTATAATTCTAGAAAAGGCTTGCATATAAAGCTTCTTTTTATTTTGTAATCTTAATAATCTGAAATTAAATATATGCTGCATGGATGTTGCTTATGAAGCATAATGAAATAAACATTTATGATCTCATTCTAAGAGCTATAATTTTTTTCTACTCTCATCTAATCCAACCTTATTCCTTGATTTTAGGTCAAAACAAATGTCATATCCCCAGCAAGACATTCTGTCACTTACCAATGTAAATCAGTTGTTTCTGTTATGTTTTATAATAGCATCATTTTCCCCATCCCACTTGCCACATTTTGGAATTATGGATGCTTAATTTTGTCTCTTTTATGAAAATGTAAGCTCCCTGTGAATAGAATCCATGTCTTTTTGTTCATTACTCTTTTGTTCATCTCATGTGGCATATAGTACATTTTCCATAAATACTTTGAAATTTATTAATAGTAATTTCATTGAGAATACAGAAACAAAACTTTGAGAGTTAAAATTATATAGAGTAATTTATTAGCAAATGCTTGGAAACAGTGAATTATGCCTAAGATTACTTCATTTTTGAAGCAGAATGCCTGGTTTCATGTTGTTTTTTTTTTTTAATCACAAAACATGAACATTAGTAAGAGAAGCAGTCTGAAAATTTATTTAATATAAGGAAAAATATTGAACTTCCTTCATATGCTCAATAAGAATATACATAAATATGTCTCTGTGTGTCTGTCTGTATATATGTGTATATGTAAATATATGCGTATGTGTGTGTATATATATATATATATATATGTATGTGTGGGAGAGAAAAAAAGAGAAAGAGAAGAGAGAAAAACAATATATTGAAAATGAAATCTTTGTGAAGAGAAAAAAGAAATTATTTAAAAACTAATAAAAGAACAACAAAGAAGGAATTGTTAGCAAGGTGAGAGAAGTATGTATCAGAAGTCACGGGAGGAGAAAGTTTTAAGTTGTTTTTTTAAACCTAGGTTTGAAGTAATTGATAAATAAAACAATGAACAATGAACAAAAAGAAAAATAACACTTTTACTAATGATGAGCCAAATAGGATTCAAATGGACCTTCTAATAGGATCCCAGAATTGAGCCAATTTATTGATCGGATGGATCACAGTCAATTCTATATCTGGGTATATGCCTGGAAGGGTAAGACTTAGATATGGGGGAGCAGAGAAAAGTACATGCTCTCTGCAGGCAGATTCATTCCCAGGAAAAAGAAGCTGGAGATTAGCTCAACATAAGTGGTTTTTTCCCCTCTCAAATTTATGAATTAGATAAATCACATCTACCTCATCCAGATTAGATTGAATAAAAGAATAGTTTGAAGCCCAGAGTTATATTAAATGAGTTGTCTTCAGAGGAAAGAGATATCTGGAGTTGGGAAGAAGTTGTTTCCCACCTAATAAATGATATTAGATAAAAAAGAGAGATCATCTTTATAAGAACAAGGAAAGGTTATTAGATTTGGAGGACATGATTGATAAATATTGAGAATGTATTAGTATAATAGCAATAGTTGGGACAAAGGACAGCTTAACTATAATAAGCAGTAAAACTCTGGTGAAAAAATAGAAGCAGGTACTGTAAACTACTTGTTCTAATAAAAAAAATCTATATAATAGGATAATATATTAGTAGCAGTGGATTTTTTCCTCTCAAGGTAAAGAAAATCTCTTCATCTCCGAAGCTAGAAGGGAAGTTGATATTGAGAATGAAAGATTGAAGATGCTGGAGTGATGGAATAGTTGCAGGAGAAAAGGCTCAAAGAAATAGGGAGGCAATAAAGTCATGGAAACTTCCCCATCAATATCCCATTCTGTCTAAAGCAGACTCAAGATTTCAGACAAAACATTTTATTGCCCCACTGACTTTTGGCTAATTACACTTATTTTCTGCTATATGATATGAATATCCTACCAGAGGATAGCTTTTAAGAATAACAATACACTCTTCTTTTATTAGTTTACCTTTTCTTCTACAGATATGTTTTCCTGAAGAAAACTGCTATTTTTTAAAAAGAAACTTTTATAAAAATACACCATAAAAATATACCATATGTGTATTTTACTTTAAGGATTTATTTTAAAATATCTTAGTGTTAATGATCTATTCTCCTTTCTTTATAGAGCATACTACAAATCTGTAAACAACAGGGAAAACTCTATAAGTTAATTCGTTAGTACTAATTGTCTGTGCTTTCTCTTTGAATTCTAGACTAACCACTTCAGTCTGGTAGAGTGGTGCTGGCACCTAATAAATCTGGGCACATAGAGGAAGTCATTTAGCATTGCTGGACTTATTCAAAGTCATTTAAGTACTTTGAATCAAGGTTTCAACTAACTAGGTTGCTGGAGTTGCTTCTTGTTAAAATTAAAAGAGGAAAAATCCATTTGCCTTCAGCCTTCATTGGTTAGGCCTGAGCTATATTCTTTGAAATATACCTTTCCTACTTCAAGACTGACTGTTCAGAGTCTCACTTTAAGCATAAAAGTGGACTGGAAAAAAGATCCGTGAATGGACACGGATTTGTAGGCAGAACCATGGAGTCTCTTCCAGACAGACTGAGAGCCCTTTAAATAAAGAGACCCATGGGTTTCCTCAATTGCTATGGAAAACACATATAGGTAGGGCTGCTTCTATTGTTGTTAAATTCTATTCTTGCTAACAAAAGCCACATCTATTAGTTTTTTGAATAAGCTCTGGTATTTTCCAAAGAAATGCATCCTTTGGCTTGGATCATAAAAGACTTTCTTGGTGTGTAGTGAAAGATACATTTACCAAGGTGTTTTATTACTCCACGGTTGGAATTAATCTGTCCCTGCTTTCTGCTTCCTTAGCACGTTATAAGCGCCTCTATTACAGCACTTACCGCCATCTGCTTTCATTCAGAGTTGTTAATGTATATTTTTAGATTATGAGCTCCTGAAGGGCAAGGACCATGTCTTTTTCATTTTATATGTCCCCTAAGGCTATATGCAGTGACTTGCATTTAGTTGGTGCTAAATAAATGTTTATTAAATTGACCGAATAGGCAGCAGATACTTAGAAATAGACTACTGTTCTTTGAAATTAATGTCTTACTTTAAAATCTTGGTTGCCAGGGAAATGTGAAAAAAAATAAACAGGCTGAAATATTGTGGGGAACTTTTATAGAGCAAATGCACTCTCTTGGCCAGTTTTCTTTGGTGTCATATTTCAATATGCATTAATATATGCTATATATAGTATATTAGTCAGGGTTCTCCAGAGAAATAGAACCAACAGTATATATATAGATATATGGAAAGAAATTTGTTATGAGGGATTGGCTCATGTAATTACGGAGGGGGAGAAGTTCCACAACCTGCGATCTGCAAGCTGGAGGCCCAGGGAAGCCGCTGGTGCAGTTCTAGTTCAAATCTGAAGGCCTTAGGACTGGGGGAGCCAACAGTAGAAGTACTAGTCTAAGTCTAATGACCTAGAATCAGGGACGCTGATGTTCAAGGGCTGGAGAAGATGAAAGGCTCAGTGTAAGCAAGAAAGAAAATTTGTGCTTCCTTCAGACTTTAGAGTCAGCCAACTCAGAAATCTAATCCTTTTCACTCTCTTCCCAGATATCTGACCCCATATGATTTATCTAACTTCTGTAAGCCACGATTTCCTAACCGTAAAATGGGAACAATATATCAGCATCATAGAGTTCTTGTAAAGCTCAAATAGGCTGTACGTGGAAATCAGGTAGCACATTCTGGGTGCTAAGTAAACAGTATCACCTTCTATTTCCTTTTCTTCTCTTCCTTTAATCTAAAATTTTTGATGAGTTATGATATTTATGTGTGGGATAATTTTTTTCAATAATGATTTGTTGAACACTATGTCAGTGGCTGTGCTAAGCACTAGGGGCACAGAGATAATTAAGACATGTCTAGCAACACTCACAGTCAAATAGTTGAGAAGACGATGTCAACATTATGCCGTGCTACAATAGAGATGTATTTGGGTACATCAAGAGCAGGAAGAATGAATAGTCTCCTGCTCCCATCCTATGGTCTCAGAAAAGACTTACTGAAGATGGACTGTCTGAGCTTATTTTAGACACATGAGTAAAGTTAGTTAGGTGAGGAGAGCGAGAGAGACATTCCAGGCAGAGGGAATAGTGTGAACCAAGGCATAATCAGCATAAGCCATGCTCTATATTGTGAACTACTAGAATGTAAAGTTAGTGAGATGGCAGAAGAAGGGGTGGGTAGGGGATGGTTTATGGTGATCTTGACTAGTTTGATCCCAAGGAGCTTTGGTACTATACTGTAGGCCAATAATTTTCTGTTAATCTTAAAGGACATCTTTTTTTTTTTTTTTTTCCTGAATAGATGCCTACAGGAAAACCTCATGTAATAGGAGAATAAGATACCTCACATTCTCCAATCTAGGATTCGGCAATTTCTCCTTCTTCCTTACAGGGGCTATTGAAGCAATTCCAAGGAAATCTCATCATTTTAGGAACCTAGCTTAAAACTCAGTGCTGTGGAGAATGAGGTATGTCAGGAGAGTTTTATGCAGATTGTAGAATGAAAAAAAGGTAGGAATAGCAGTTCTCTGGGCATGGAACTTGAGTTTTGAACTCTGTAAAATATCTCTACTTGCTACCAAAAGTCCCACCTCAGTTGTTGTGGGGTCTTTTGAGTCAAAGTCTTTGTAAATAAAGAAGAGCATTGTTGCATAGGTCTGCATGCCAGATGATTTGGTTGGCTGGAGATGTTTATCTGACTACTATTGTAGATCTCATTGTTAAGTTCTGTGCCAAGTTTTGAAGGTACTACATAAACATTTTACCTACCTTTAGGGATCTCACAAAGGGGTAAATTAGATAATTTAGTAATTGGAGAAGTTGGATAAATTAGTAATTATTATATGGTATAGTAGAGTCATCCCTCAGTATCTGTGGGAGGATTGGTTTCAGGACCCTCTCATATACCAAAATCTGTAGATGTTCAAGTCTGTTCCATAAAAAATGATAGTATTTGCATATAACCTATACACATCTTCTCAAGTACTTTAAATCATGTGTAGATTACATATACCTAATACAACATAAATGCTATGTAAATAGTTGTTATACTTTATTGATTAGGGAATAATGATAGGAAAAAAGTCTATACACGTTTAGTATAGACTGAACCATTATAAGCCTAACTACATAGTACATGTCAGAAGCAACGTAACATTTTTTTTTTTTTGGAATATTGTTGATCCACAGTTGAATCTGTAGATATGGAGGGCTGATTGTTAGTGATATAAAAATGTCAGTTATTATGTGCATATTGGAGAAATCCTTCTAACAGGAGTTGATAATGGAATGGAACTTGAGACTGACAGAAATTAGTCAGGAAGTTGTAGGGAGAGGACTACTATGGGCAAACAGATAGCATATCAAGAAAGTGACAGGGGCATAAGCACTTAAGAGCAGGGCATATTTGGAGGACCTCAAGTACATTATTATGGTACATGAAAATTGTGCACAAGATGTGTGAGTCAGGGTTCGGTCAGAAAATATGAAGGTTGTCCGCCCGAGGCCTCTTTCACTTAGAGTGGTTGGCATTCGGGAAGGGAAGGTACAAGCAGAATGAAAAGAGACCAAACTAAAACTTTCAAGTAAGCATGCATCTGTCTCTTGTTGCCTCTAAATAAAAATGACCTTCATATCATAATGGTGGTTGCTTTACTTCTGCCTCAAAGTCTCTCATGATCTTACTTTTGGTCAGTTCTAACCTGGAATTTTATAGAAAAGGGTATTCTAGAAGAATAGTCCCAGTATAATCAAGCTAACAAATGAACATCTAACACACCGAAGTTAGTAGTATATGACTCTTGAAAGTTGGTAAACACCCAATAAAAGTGGGCCTTATTTCCTAAGTGAAAAGATTTGATTTTCATCCTGAAGACATTTAATTTTCATTTATAGCTTTAATGAAAAAAGTGACATGATTAGACTTCTATTTAGACTGTGAAAGATGAATTGTCAAGGCTTGAGGTTGAAGGCGCGGATGTCTTATCTCCAAGCAAGGAAGCTGATGTGAGGCTGTTGTTCTTATTTAAATGAGAGGAGATGAGAGCCCAATACAAAGCAGTGGTAGTCAGGAAGACAGAGGAAATTGGAATAATATTCACGGGTTTATTAGTTGTCAGTATAGAAGTGGTAGCTGAAATATAACAAATGTAATTGGCCATGAGAATATCTAAGGCAACACCAGTATTTAAAGAGAATACAGAGGAAGGGGAGCCAGCAGACAGGAAAGAATGGGTGGGGATCTGGGAACAGAAGCAAGAAGCCAACATAGTAGAATATTTCCAAGTGAAGGAAAGGTTCATTGTGTTCAACTTAACATAGGAATAACCTAAAAAAAAATTGACAAATATTTGTTTTTCAGTGAAGTGATGAAGGTAGAGCATGGTTTAAGGATGAGGTGAGGAGAACATGGAGAGAGTCAGTGTAAATTATTCCATCTAGAACTTTGGCCAGAAATTAGAGGTAAATAGTGTTAAGGAAATGTGTTTGTGCAATGTGTGCGCATGTGCGTGTGTGCGTGTGTGTTGATTTTTGTTCCTTAAATGGGATAATTTAGTGTGCAAAAATGCAAAGTTAAGAAATAAATTTGAAGTTGTTTTTCAGTGACTTAAAGATATGTCTTGTCACTATTGTATGCGTTTCTTAGTTATGTATGTTGTTTATTCCATGTGTGTGAGCTGTGTAACTGAACCAGAATGTGAGGAATATGGCGGTGGTGCTTATAGACTGACTGGAGTGATCTGTGCCACTAATAACTATCTCCTTTTACATTCAGGGTAAGTAATATAAGAAAGCTACTTATAGGAAGTCAAATGTGGTATCTGAAATTGATCTACCTTTTTTTGTGGAAGAGAGAGATAAAGCACCAAAATGCTTTTATTTGGTAGAGGGCTTGAGGCTACATTTGCATTAAATTTTCAAACCCTTAAGGTGGAATATGCTTTTTGATTTGATTCTTTAGTGTGGTCAATGATTAAAGGTAATTTTACCTGAACGTTAAAAACATGGAAATGAGCAAGAAACCAAATGTTTTCTCACCTAGGTCTTACAGGACATGACTTATTTACCATTTTATAGTTAAACATTGAAATATGCTGTCTATGTTGACATTGTTTAAACCCATTGGCAACTCTAATGTCTCAAATCTAAATAGAAGGATATTGTGCTGATGGCCCCATACACACATGTGCAGAAAAATCTCTCTTTAATGAAGCATGACTTTTATTCCCGCTAAGCCTGCCAGTGTTTAGTTTGATCTACATGTAGCACATCAAATTAGAGATTTATCATCTATATTGTTTTGTATAGCTCCCATGTAAAGAATCACTCATAACTATTATGAAACCAAATTCTTACCTCAGACATATTATCTTATAGAAGAGCCACACAAATCCTATTACAGCCAATTCTGGGGAAGTGTCTTATCATACTGAACATAAATTTAAATTTTTACTTGAAATAGATGAACTCTTGGCTGTCATTGAGACATGTAGAGATTTTAGCTGACTTGGTATTTGCTGTGTTAGGATATAACCTGGTATTATATAAACAGATTTTGGCTCATGTAATTATATTGGAGGTTAATCCAGAAACCTAGGGATAGAAAATATCTCAAAGAATATGTTTGAAAAGCCATTCTAATAAACTATTTCTTTCTCAATAACCTAAATAAGATTTCCTAACCTTCTTCAGGCTGTTCCATAAGCAAGCTTGCTCTGTAGGAATGTGCTTTCTTTTACCTGAATTATGAATATAATGTTGGTGTTTGGCCAGATGTTAGTTAATTGAAACTAATTACATTTCCAGCGTAATCCTAGCATCTGGAGTCAGTCGGTCTGTAAAGTAAAGCTGAACTGAAGCACGGTATTGTCCCTGCCTTTTTCCAGCTGCCGCTAGAAAGGAAAGATTTGTGGCATAAGCACTTTTAAGTCAAAGAATCCAATTCAGTTCATTTATTTTATTTTATTTCTTTTGTAAGTAGCAAGTAACATCCTGCCTGTTATTACTAAGCAGGGTTACCATGTTTCAGCTAAAGAAAAACATCTTGAAAACATATGAATGAAAAGCTACATAAAGATTGTGTGCTGTTTTTTACTAAGTTGACTATTTTGTTGATGCCTTGCTCGCATACACATTAGTGCCTGGTGTGTTGTCTCATGCGGTTGTAGTTCTAAGCTATAATCACCACAGTTTGCATTCCAGGAAGGAGGTTTAGGATTTTTAGTCATGAATTCTGCTAAACGATGTCTTAATAAAGAGATCTAGAAAAGCTTTTTTAAAGTACCCAATTTTCAAATCACAGGTTCTTTTCATTAACTTCCAAAAAGACTGAAGAGAATTTTTGGTGCTCTTAATTATTGATAATTTTCATGAGTTCATTCTGCTAAGAAAGAGTCTCATCAGAGATACAGAGTAGTTTTGCCACCTTGGCAGTAAGCTGATAAATGATGAGAATAGAATAGTTGGCCTCATGAAAGGACTGTGTTCATCCTGAGACTAGCTAATATGCTATTGGACTTCAAACCACTCTAAGCATCTAATACACACAGTAACCACTATCTAACAGTGAATAAGTAAATGAATGAGTGAAGTAATTATGCCATCCTATGATGTATCCGAATATGCTAATTTTGAGAAACTTTTGAGACCTCTAGAAATACAATGACTCCTGGTAAGTTTCTCCATCCATCCATAAATATTATTGGACCATCTAGTAAAATACTAGAGAGAAGCAGAGCACCAGTAAGAAGGAAGACAAGAGTTGGCAAGAGGGGCTGAATCAGAGAAAGAAAATTAGTTTTGAGGAGTGTTCCAAGAGAGGCATGACCTAGATACAGGAGAAAACTAAGAAGAGATGTTATCTGGAATATAGGTTCATTTATAATGCTAGTGGAAAGTTTAAGATGACCATATCAGCAACAGAGTATTAGTAGGTGTTGGTATGAACAGGTGATATGGGAAATGACAATTTTGGGTGGGAGTTGTACTGGTAAGCATTTTAACCATCAGAGTGACATTTGAATTTATGACTATATAGAGAGAGCATCAAAATCTTTATTAACACTATTCTGTTATTTAATTATAAAGTATGTGCTGCTTGTATTTGTTATTTTGTAACTTAGGGAAGAAGTTCAAACTGTACTTAGGAAGCTTGATCTTGACCTGTGTGAATCAGAAAGGCGGAATGAAAAAAGACATGTTCGTATGTCTAATAGGCTCTTCTTGTGTGGGAACAAGCTTCACTCCAGGAGCTACCTGGAGTGAAGAAATTGTGAGATAGTAGGAATAATTTTGGAGGAATTTGAAATATAGTTTTACCTGAGAATTGGGACTCTCTAAGTCTTAAGTTGGTTTACTCTCCTGGTTAGATTTTTGAAGGAGATAGATTTTACTACATAGTTCAAGCTTCTCATGAAAAGATTTCTCTGCAACCTTTGTGTGGCTATTGACAAACCAGAGATTCATGGAGAATAGCAATTCCACCTATGGACATAGGTTTGTGCATTCATTCATCCGATCGTATTTAATGAAGACTACTTAGCTACTAAGTAATTTGTGTTCTAGGTGCTGCCATATACAGAGACAGTACCCCAGGAGTAGACAGAATCAGCTGCGACAAAGTGTTCTGATTCTCTGCCCTATTAAATCAGCTTAAAGTCCAATTTTGTTCAAGCGATTTCTGTACTACTCATTGTTGTAGGAAGTTGTCATCTGCCAGAATGAAATAAGAGCCTTTCATGCTCCTAGCTTTTTCATCATTTCAATCGGTAGACCTGGCACACTTTTCTTTTATCTGCAAGTTTGGGGTCTCCTTCAAGTTTAGCTTCTTCATCTGATGGGAACTTTGAAAAGCTCCAGCCTGTGGCAGAGATAGTATATGTGCATCAAATCAGTTTTGTTGTCGACAGCCTCTGACCTGCTTCCAATACCAACCTGGTTCCTGCTTTTACTGTTCTTTCTAACCAGTCTTGTATTGTGTACCTCAATTTCTGAGAATAGACGCCAGCTTCATTTTCTGTATTTCCCTCTGAGACCAGCATTCTGCCTTGTTCTTGTTTGTCTACAGCCCTTGAGTTTCACATTAGAACACATCAGTTCACTGTAGCGACCCACACATCTACTCTCATATCTCCCTGCTGCTGCCCATCCCCCTCACTGTATCTTCAGAGACTGCCTGCTCCTTGGTTTCCAGGGACCAAATGTGGGTATCTGCCATTACCCTCCCTGAGCTTAATAACCCCTGCCCACCCTATTGAAACCTACGCTCATCATGAAATTCTCTGGTGGAACATTTTCTGGTTGTCAGTGGATATGGCTGTGCCTCCCCTGTTCTAGGGTATTCATCTTTGGATCCAGAGTCTTCCAGTGGTGGCCTTTCTTTTTGTTGCTTGAGCTCTGCTTCTTGAAGTGACATGGTTTGAAATTGTAGGGGGAATGTGCTCTTCCTGCAGATGCTAAACAGGTGGAGGTAGCAGAGGGATAGACTGCTGGTAGAAACACAGTGCTAGATATTGGTCAAGCTTTTTGGAAACAGAAGTTCCTCATATCTTTACTCATAAATATCAGTCACTTACAGAGAATATTCGTTAACAAACCCAGCCTCTCCCCTGGTGTCTACTTGTATGAAAAGCTGGATCTAAGTGAGAGCCATTCAAATCCATCTTTTCTCAACAAGCAAATAAAAGAGAGCCACGTGGTAATAGCCTGGATGGAGCCATGCCTCTGCTTCTTTGAGGCGTGTGACTATAGCTGATGCCATGCTTATCAGACTGGTTAAAGAGCCTGATGGCAAGGAACCTCATGGCAGCAAAAGTTGGTTTACAACTTTTCCAAGGGCATTTTCCATATCCAGATTCCACATATCATAAATATCTCCTGTGTCACTTCTTTTATGAAATATTTTTGATTCAACTACTTTTAACACATGTAACTTTTTACTTTCAAGAGGACTTAGTTCTGATATCCTTCTACCAACTGTTAGAAGCCAGAGGAAAACCACAGTAAGTACTTTTGGAGTTATTTTCTATGCTTAGTTCTCTCCCTAGACTTCAAACCTTGAGCAGAGAGATTGGACATACTCCTGTGATCCTCTACTCCTGTGCAAATATCCAGAATTTAGAAGATTTAGACTACTTAATTAATATTGACTGTGGATGGTTTTTTACATATTATATTTAACATTTTGTTTATTAAAATTGGGGCCTATTTTATCAATTTTTGTGGCGAGCAGATTGTAAGCTGACAAGGCCCTTACAACCTGTGAGGCCAACCAAGGGTGCCTCTCCTCAAGGAGCCTTCCTAAGCATGGAGAAGTACAAACTAATCGGAGAACAATGCGGTGTTGCTCTGAGGCAGGGAGCAGATGAAACTGCAAAAGATCATAGCAAGGTGTGGGATAATCTTATCTTAGCCAGCAATTATATGCTATTGTATAGAAGCAGCTTGCAAAAATAAAACTACGCCATTGCTCCACCATCAGTGGACAGTGGACCTCCTGATTCCAGGTTTCTATCTTCTTTCTTTTCTTAATCTCCCACCATTCCCACTCAGGTACAATCCTGCACTGGACGTGGCAGGATTTACCACTTGCTAGACATGGCAAATTTCTCCCTAAAAATTATGAAATAGTTCATGTATACAATATAATATATAGTTAACATATGTTGTTAGAGTTACAAGTATTAGAAATAATAAAATAATTTATTTAATCATTTAAATAGTAAAATTAAAATTGCCCTTCAGCTTTAAAAATTAAGCATTGCCAATTCCTCCTAAGCTCTGTTTAGTGCCTTTCTAGAACATATTTCTTTGCCTCTCTCAAAAGATAGCCATTGTCTTAAATTTTGTGTTGATCATTCCCTTGTTTTTTATTATATTTTTACCACCTGTATCACCTATGTAAAGGGGATACATATCTTATCGTGTACGTGGTAAAGTGATATAAAGTGATTCATACTGTAAATAATATTTTAGTCTTGTTTTATGTTTTTATATATATTAAATAAGTGGTATTATGTATTCTTCTATGACTTACACTTTTCTCCCAACAAGATGCTTAAATTTTATTCAAATGAATGAGAATAACACAATTCTTTCATTTTCACAACTATATAGAATTCCATTGTTTAAGTAGCAGGACATTTATATATTTATTTATTCTGTTGATAGACATGCTTAAATTATTTTTTTCTTATCCCCTTTTTTCCTTTCTCTTTTTATTGAAAAAATGACTCTATGAATTACACGTGAAATTTTTGGCTCTTAGTGAATGCGCATTACAATTTAGCAGCTAATGTGATTTAATAGCATTATCATTTTACAGAGTGTGTATACCAAGTCATAATACAATCCTCAGTGCTTTCTTTAATGCTTACTGGCTCCCATTATTCTATGTATTTGTCGATTCTTGATATTCTTAGAATTGTAAATCTTTGCCTGTCTGGTAGCTTTAAATGATGTCTCACTTTCATTATACTTTGCATTTCTATGGTTTCATACGAATTTGACTTTTCTTAAGTAATCACCTTTTGTATTTGCTCACCTATGGCACTCTTGTTCAGGAATTTGCTTTTGTTCTTTTCCCTTATAGTTTTTGTCATTTTCCTATTGGTATTTTGAATTTTGTTAAATTTGGGATATGGATTCTTTGTCAGGTATATGCCTTGTAAATATCTCTTCCTAGTTTATGACTTCTTATATCACATTCATTATGATATAATTTAATAAACAAAATTCTCAGTTTACTATATGTGTTGACAAGTTGAACTTCTAACCAATGCAACAAAATAGTCTTTTGAAAAGCATTACAAGGATATTAGCATTGTGGTTCTAGTAAGTACAAACATATTATGGGTATTAATCTATTACTTTGGGAGAGGAAACAAGAGTCTGTGGATAAATATGTGTATGTATATATACGTTTACTCATACACACATATCTATGACAGTCTCCATCATTTTGAGAAATGCTGATATGTCTTTAAGCAAATACATGAAACATCTTCTGTGGAATAATACAATATCTAGATTAATTTGGCCATTTAGTTTGTAAAGCCATAAAATTATTTGGCAGCAAGCATATCTAACATGATCTAGCTGTTTTGGGTTATTAGAAGCTGGAAGAATTCTTACCTTTGTTAACTATATCATATGAATCTGCTTCTGTTTTTATTCCTAGTAAAACTTAAAATTATTCACTTTTAAAAGATGCTTAATAGAGCTTCCTCAGGCCAAACCTGATAGGGGAAATTTTTGATTCAGTTGCTTCTCTCCAGTTTCTCTGAAACAACAAACTTCTCAAAATATCCTTTTATTCAGTAGATTATTTACTTAAAACAAAACAAAACAAAAAGCTTCTACTCTCTTTCCAGAGGCACATGAAGGTTGGAAAATCTAATTTTAGTTAAAATTTATTCATCCATATGTTAGACATAAATTGAATTCCTCCCATATGGGAGATGCTCTCCTAGGTACCCCTTTCTGTCTGCAGAAGTCACTTATGGACCAGGGGAGAATTCCTAGTGAAGGTCTTTAAGTCTGAGCATCTCTCACTGCTTCACTTAGGGCTCATGATCCTCAACTCTATCTGACTCAACACTTCTTTTTTCACAGCAAGTATTTTTGTAATATCTCTTTATTCTCCTGACATAAAGTCATAGATAATGTAACCCATCTATTTATCCAACTCCTAAAAACTCTATATAATATCCTTACAGCAATATGAAAGAGAAGTAAACAAAACTAATTTAAAATAAAATATTAGGTATATCAATATTTAAAAACTCTAATAAAAGATGTGGTGCAAACCTAACCAGGGGGACATAACACAGACAGTCTGTCATGAATACCTACATCTAAAACTCTCAAGCCTTTCTAGAGAACCATAAATAACTGAAATTGTCTTCTTTCATATCCTAGTTGTCCTATCCAAAGTCAAAATGATTTTGTGTTAGTTTCTGGTCAATAGGCTTAGCCAAAAATTTGTTCACACAATATTCACTGTTTTCAGACTATAGCCTCCCTTCCTTCTCTTATAAATTTTGTTTTGCCTTTATTACTTGCTTTAACCTGCCAGCTTACTTTCCTATACATGAGAAAACAGTTTTCAGTGGGCAAAGTAACTACATGAACATCTCTGAGTTCCTTTGACAATATGAACATGTTCAGGAACCACTACAATAAAATAATGAACTAGTGACGTGCTTGCACATATTTATAGTGAATAGGTTTTAAGACTAAAAAAAACCCCTTTTCCTTACAATGACAATTTGAAGTCACTGAAGTGTAAGTGTATTTTCATGTATGTGTACAGTTCCTGTAAATACAACCGTAAATACAGAATGCCTTAGGTATAAACAGTGTATTAGCAATGGAAATGACACACTGCTTTGCCAAGAGGGTCATGATATTTGGAAGAGATGAGTAAACCTCGGGGAAGTTATAAACAGCCCTACCATTTACATGGCGTAAAATTCAGTGTATGTTAAAACCATACAAAAGTAATTTTGTTTATATTAAAAACTCAAATAATTATAAATAGGATTATCATCTATTCTACATCAGTATTCAGCAGAACATTTGAAACCAGTGCAGAGTGTAGAATAGTCATTTATTAGGTTTGACTATTCTGCACACTCACTGAAGATAATCTAGGACCCCTGCCCCTGCCCGATAGAGCCAGCAGTGCTCCACATTCACTGCAACAATCCAAAATATCTCTACAATTTTCCAAAACATCCCCTATATATGACATGGCTCTCACTGAGAATTGCTGCTCTGTGCATTAGTTCTTCTACTGCCCTTAGCATCCTATGGATCAATAGTTCCAATAGAATGCTTCTTGGCCCCTAGGTCACCACTAACTTACCAAAAAGGGCTTCAGATATCTTGGTTCAGCAGTTCTTGGTATACCCTAGGCAGTTCCCCCAACCTTTCTAGAGAATCAGCGCCACTAAAATGAAGGCCTGTTGAGAGCAGCTTTCCAAAGCATTCTCTTTGTATTGTTTGTGACCACCTAAGGAAACAGTCAAAGAATATCACAGAGTGTCACATTCCTGTCCCACTCAGGGCTTTTCTTCCTGAATCCAGAAGCAAGACAGAAATACATATTCTTTTAGAAACAAAAGTTTCATCCCCTCTAGATGAAGAGGTTTTGAGACCCCTTATGTTGTTTTTTTAAAGACAAACTCAGGTCTTCCAACAAAACCAAACTCAGGTCTTGTGGAATCTGATGCTTATAAATTTGGGGGTCTTCTTTAAGAAAAAGAATATGAGATAAAAATACCCAAACAAAATAAAAATTTACATAAAATGAAAAAAAGAAATCACAATAAAGTACCAATACTGAAAAGATGACAAATACTATAAAAATCACAAAACACTAAAAAATAGCACACCATTTTTTATTAATTAAATGTTTGACATACTTCTGTAATACATTTTACCTACATTTTGGCTGCATGATCTTTGCCATCAATTTTGCAATATCAGTTTTTAACAGAGAAAAGAGAAAATGATTGTCTTTTATTTACCAGGGTTGATTAAAATTATATTTGATTATGGCAGCTTGTAAAAGTTTTTTTTTTTTTTCATTTTCACAGCTCTTTTGATTTTGTCATGTAAATTGTTGGAATTGTTAAATTTAGGAAAATGTTTCTTATTTGAGCTGTAAGATTTCAGAGTATTACAAGTTTCTATGTACATGAGTATTTTAAAATACTGTTTGATTTGATAACTTACCTTAAGCAGTGGTCATTGGCATCCTCATGGTACTGGCATATTATGAATTTATATTTGTCAATGACAGTACTTCATGTTAAATGAATAAGACCTTAATAAGAATTTGTAGAAATATTAGATTAGGCCATTTCAGGCTAAGGAAAAAAGATATGCAAGAAGACTTATGTAAAGCATATAGGTAATCGTAGCATATTTATGGTGTATACAAAGAGGGGGCAATCAGCAATAAGGCTAGATAAGGGTATTGGGGCCAGGTAAAGACAGGCTATCCGGTGTCAAATGTTGTTAAGTGTCTGAGGCTCTCTTCTCTTGACTTTAGATTAAGGAATCAAAAATCTGTTGATGGATTACTAAGCATTACAAAAGGCCATAGAGTGTAGTATTAAGTTCATTAGCATTGGAGTCAGACAAAGGTCAATCTGAGTTCTATCTTTTACACTTACTAGCTGGACAATCTTTTAGCAATACCATAACTATATAGGGAGGTGACTCTAAGCTACATAAATATATCCTACAAACCCAAATTAATGTATCTTAAATTTAATCCACATGTAGCCTGTTCCAAAAAATGTCAGTGAGTACTTCAATGCCACCAGATACCAGGGAAAATATAATGGAGGAGTAGATAAAGTAGAAGTATATATAGTAGTTTTATAAATTTCACAAAACATATGACTATGTGCAGATATTACTAGAACCACTTCTTTGGGTCTTAGAAAGGGCTCATCATAGCAAGGGGCCCTACCGTTCAAGCTTTTTAACTTCAGGTCGGATCTGCCTCCCATAAAGGGCACAGGAACACATCTGCAAATCGAATCCTAGGGCCAGCACAGGTATTCCAGAGCTCCCCCAAACAATGCAGAGCAACTCTAATTACAGCCCTAGGCTACCTATAAATACTGACACTCTCCTTATACAGTGCCTTGCTGACCTAGAAAGCCACAAATAGACTGTCTCTGATGGGTGTGCCAACTGGATGTCAAGGATGATTAGTGAGAAAGGAAAGAAGCCCTTCTTCCCCTACTGACTTCAGGGGCATGCAGAGCAGAGTGTGACAGAGGTCTAGAAAGCAGCTGCCACATGGTCTGGAGGGTGTGCACCCCTGCAGAATTACAATTAACTCCTTCACTTTGAAAGGTTGTCCACCTGTGCCTTTACATACTTCTCTGCCTTCTGCACAGTTTCTCAATTTTTACTGCACATAGGTTGGTTTATATTGTAGGGCTTGTTACTAAGAGATTAAGACTTGTTCTTTACTCTTTAATTTTATACCTCAGTTTTGTTATTAAAGCTTTGGCACAGCAATCTGGGGTGGCAAATATGAGACATATCTTTGCCTCTATTTAGCATTTGCTGGTTTGATTTTAGCTTGCTAAGTATATAACACCATGGAATGTATTTGAACCCGAAGTGCTAGGTGGAATGCAAATTTCCAGGGAGAATGGGTAGGGATGGGTCACACTTTTGTTAGCTATGTGTTCCTCTGAGCCTCAGTTTCTCTTTCTGAATGTAGAGAAAACAAGATCTTTCCGACTCTATAAAACAGTCAATGAAGATTAAATAAGGTGGTATATATAAAAGTGCTTTCCAAATTGTAACTGCTGGTGTGGGTGGGTATTATTTCACTATCTTGCTTTGGCAACTTCCTATTCTGTCACTCAGTGATAGTCTTACAGTGTGTCACTATTGAGTACCCAGAGAAATAATGTCTCAGTTGCAGTCCAGTGAATGACTAAATGTCTCCACTATATTGATTATAGTGTTCTCTTTTTCTAATGGATTTTGAGTAAGGAAAATATAATTTGGAAAATAAGGTATCAAGTTAGGTAATAAGGAATAAATGTAAGAAGAGAATCACACGGTGGCATGAAGCATTGAAGACCATGGTGTGTTTAACTGAGGTAAATGGAACATGCAAAAATGCAACAATACTTAGTGTCTGTTAAATGATGCACACTGTTCTTGGTTCTTGGAATGCATCACCAAACAAAATGGCCAAAGATCCCTATCCTTTTGGACCTTATATTCTAATGATTTAGAGTAATTGAGAGAGGGAATGCTATGGCAGACTTAGAATTTTGGAAATTTTAACAAAACATTTAGGAGGAAAATAAAGAGGAAAAAATTATGGATTAGGCTTAGTTGCTGATTTAATTGAAATTCTACAATTTCATCGTAAAACAGACTTGGGTTGGGAGTAGTCTTCTTGGAAGGATGTGCAGTTGATTGATCCCGGACTAAAGTTTGCGTAGAAATTTAGCAGACTATTTTAACTTAGATTTCATATTTGTTTGAAGTGACTTTGGGGAAGAGGTGATCGAGGTATGGATTCTAAAGCTCCAATCGTCTGCTATTCCAAGCTGTACTTTGTTTCCACCACTGAGCTAATTGTTTCATGTGAATTTACTGAGTCACTAAATTGCTGATAAAATTTGCTGATTTAGTCAGTCATTTGTTTAATTCACTCAAAAACTAACAAACATCTACAATAGACTTGTTATTATGCTAGTTGGTAATGATACAACATAATATATAAAAAAACTAAATGTCTGCCTTTAGAAAACTTATAGTTAATAATTACACTTTTGGTTTCTACCTGACTTTTGCCTTAATGTAAAGATCATTAGTAGAGAAAAACATTCTGTCTCATTGTATTAATGAGTCAAATATAAATCATTTTAGGTGCTGCTAGCAAGAACTCTTCCTCTATATAAATGATCTATTCCTACCTAAATGTTTAGATTGCACCTTCTGTACTGCTTGGAGAATTTAGTTAGACTTGGAGAATATATTTAGATATTAAATGTGTAGACCATTTCACCTACCACAAGATAAATGTTAAAAACAAAACAAAACAAAATCCCAGCATGTCAGCATAAGCTACCTATCTATGGCTAAGATCTCTAAAGACAGAGGTGATAGATGAAATGAAAAGAATAAATAAGCAAGAGTAATGATTTACTGAAAGTCTCTTAAAACTTATGCTATGATGGAGGATTGGCAAATTTAGCGTTTAGATCTAGTTGTCATATAAAGAAAGAATAAGGAGATAAATATCAAAGTGCTAATTAGAGAGCCACCTTAATATGTATCTTACAGCATAATGCTGGTACTGTATGAAGGTAGACAGGTTTTAGTTTTTGTAGAATAAACCTCAGTAACTCCAGATCTTTTCTTTGGGTTGAAAATTTGGTTACTGAAACAATTTTTCCTATCCATTTTCATAGTTATCACGTTCATTGTTTTCTCTTTAGAAGTGCTTCTAAACTCTTTTTAATGAGATGAACTCTCTTGATTATCAACATTTTTTACAGTTTCTCACCATCTTGCTTTCAGTTTAACTTTTAGAATTAGTAAATAATAAAAAATATGTAAAAATAAATAGATAATATGCTTTCAGAAAATATTTTAAATACATTTGTGTATTTATGATTGTCTATACATTTGGAAAATACTATTATGTTCACAAAATATTTATTCATTCTACTAACAATGCTTACCTTGCATTTGCATTTGAAGACCCTTGATTACTCCTCACAGGGCCCCAACAGTGCATAGCCTCTAGGGTAGAAAACAGCCCCGCGATTCCCAATGGAAAATTCTAAAACAAGAGACATTTAGTCTCTAAATGACTATAAGAATATAATCATTGATATTTTGTGTTCTGATTCATAAGGAAATGTTCTCTTTATTTGTTCAGTGGTCCATGAGGACAGCTTGGTTGCCATTCACTTCCTGCCCTGGCCCCTGGGGTTCTTAGATCTCAGAGTTTCAGAAGGTTCTTGGAATTCATAACTAGGGCTTATAAGGACAGCTACAGATCAGCTCTATCACAACTGTGCAGGTCTGTCATAACTATGATTTGACAAAGAAAATCCTGGGATTTTTCTGAATATCGACTATGAACTGTTAACGTGGTAACTTGTAGGCTGAATACATAACTTAAGAATCTCAAATGATGTCAGGTATACAGGTAAATAACGTATTTGGTTGAGACAGCAGGGAAACAAATAGATCGAGGAACCGCTTTTGTACAGAACTTATAAAAGACCATAGTCGTATCAAAGACCTCTTTTTATTTTATGCCATATTGTGAGGATTAATAAATTGGTGAGCCCCTGAGAAATTCATAGAAAGCTAAGGGCTACCAGTGGCTCACAGAGAGGCAATGGAGAAGTCTGCACATGTAAAAGTATTTTCTAATTCTCCAAATGCTAAGTACCGATTCCATATAGGGACAACTTACTCTAAACTAGACTCTGGGTGTCCTCTGCTCTTGCCAAATGTCATTTATTTAGAGAGATTTTGGTTAGTTACTCTACTGTTCTGAATCCTTTCTGTTTTACTGGGCATAAAATTGCTGGGCTGAGCTAAAAGGCAAAGTGACAATAATTGGAAACAAAATGTCTTTGTTCTTTTTCCCTCTGAGCAACAGACTGCACCTATAAGCACTGCGTTGGTAGAGGCAGCCTCTTTATTGAGCCTGCTGACAGAGGCATTCGGCATATTTATAACAGCTGAGGATAGCATGCCCTGAAGAGTGAACTTAATTCTTAGACTGCCAGGTAGTCTTCTGTGAATGACAGTTATCTGTCCCTTGTGATTCCTTCTCTCCCTTACTGACTATTCATAAAGCAGCATTTGACAGCCTAATTTTATATAGCTAATAATACTAAAGAGCGATGTGATTTTTGAATGTCCACTAGACTTCTCCATGTTAAACTATTTTTAAAAAACAGTTTTTCTCTTCCCCCTCTTTTATGACTTACTAAGATTTCATTACAATGTTTGTGCTTTTTATTAAATAATCTTTCAGAAATGTAAACTGAGAATCTTGTAAACTATCTTTGATTCTGTTTGGCATTAAGTAAAACATAAATTTGGGTATTTAATGCCTACTATTAGGGACACTCTATTAGGGATTGGGTATATAAAGATGAATACATGAAATATACTCTGAGCCCTAGAAGAACTCTCAGTTAAGAAAGGGGAAAAACATTTTCTTTATCATATGACCATGACGTAGGTACCAATGTAATCACCATTTTACAGATAAGAAAACTGAGGCTGAGAAAAATGAAATGACTTGCCAAAAGCCACCCTGTTAACATGTGACAAAGCTAGGATTCAGTCCTAGACGGTTTGATGCTAGTGCCTAGGCTCTTAACCACAATAATATATTTTCTCTTATAGTCGTGTACAGGAACACATGGCATTTATGTCCATCTTTATTCTGTTTTTGTACATAATTTATTCACATCCTTTCATTCAGTTAAACCTCTCTGTAGTATTTCTGTTTACTGTCCACAAGCAATATTTACATCCAGAGGTACTGAGAACAGAAACAAGGGAGAAAAGATCATTTGCTATTCTTTTTTATCCGAAGCTGATAAAACGTTTTCTTAGACTGAAGCTATGCCCAGAAACCACAGGTCATCTTTTCATTATTTCTAGCCCTCAGCTATGTTTTACTTTGATGAGCTGTTGGCCTCCCATAGACACTCTTTAAGGAATTTGTTTCCACTATAGGACAGGTCTCTGCAAACTTTGCCATTCAAGGTCAAGCTTCCATGCTTGTTAAGGAACTTTGTCATACTGAATTCCATTTTTGTTTTCATGTGGATTTGTTTTTAGAATTATATCCTCCTTTCAATTCATATAGGCAGTGCCATTAACGTCCCGAGGAAGAAGTGTCATCCTCACTGCTGAAACACCCTTTCCAGGTCTGGATTCATCTACGGGCGGGTGGCTCTATCCATGAGACTGTGCATCATGGTCAGGATAGAGGATTCAGTGGTTAACTTTACAGTAGTGGGGTGCTAATGTCACTTTTTCAAGGGTAGTTATCCTCCAGAACATCCAGAGAAATAGAATTGCCTTCTATTCCTTGGAGTATTCAGGTGAGAAGAGAAATGTTTCCTAAGATGAGAGGGCTGATTCATTCCACAGCAGGGTAGACCTGTTAGAAGCAGCACTGCGCTGTCAGCATGGCTATGTGTCATATATTATGAACATCCACTGTTCCAGATCAAGTCACCTTATCCATTCAGCTACAGAGCTCAAGGATGTTTTCATTGCACAATCTCTATAATATAAATATGGAAATTATTTTTTGTTCCTTCATGAGTTTCAGGAATAGATATTGGAGAAATATGGCCTGACTCTCATACTTTTTGGCAGCCCAAATAGCTTTCACCCATGAGACCTCTGGCATTGTTCTGGATGGAACATACCCTGAAACAAGGTTTTGTAGCATCACCTTTTATATTTTATAATCATATGATCTCTAAACACTTTTAAAAGAGTAAATCTCAGTTGTGGTTTTTCTCTTTATGTCACTCTAGTAAAAGATAATAATAATAATGCCAATGATAAAAATATCTGTCATGAATTAAGTATTTACTGTGTAACAGGCACTGTGCCAACTATTTTGCATAAGTTATATCATGTATTAGGGTGTATGATTCTAATCTCCATTGATCAGATGAGAACATTGAGGCATAAAAAGGATAAATAACTTGCTTAAGATCATAGAACACAGACAATCGGATTCCAAACCCTGCACTCTCATCATAGATATACTTCAGTGTTTGAAGAATTTCTTGCTTCCCATGCTGTTTTTTAAAAAATATATTCCATTGCCACTCAATTTCTCCAGTCAGAATGGTTTTTAAATTGTACTCACAGACCTATTTTCTTCTTTTATACAGTTTTTATGGTAACTGATTTTGATAGCTGAGTGTAGTACCATATAAATAATGATGTAAGACCTCAGGCAAATGACTTAACCCCTTTGAACTTCAGTTTCCTCATTTGTAAGATGATGAAATAATAATATTTGCCTCACAGGATTATTCAAAGATCAAATGCAATAATGCAGGCAAAGTACTCTCAATGAATAAATGTTAGCTAAATTCTCTTTCCTTACTAGTCCCAGGATAAGGAAATGTGGCAAGACTCATGGCAAATTTGAATACTATAAGGATTGCTGATTGATTAAATAATTAATTTCTCATCTAATTCTCAAAAAGATTTGAAACAGCTTGATGAACATAAAAGTAATACAACCATTATAAGCATGTTATATTTCCCTCATTTCATCCTACCTGTTATACACTATTCTCCCCATTTATTTCATTTATTCATCATGGTAGTCATTTAGTCATTCATTCTTTCAGTATTGATCGCATACCACTGTTCACAGACATTGTTTTGCATGTTAGACTACTCTCTTCTGTTGTCCAATTGTTCTTTTTCTCCTCCTTTATTCCTTGTAGTAGTCACCATTTCCTTTTAACCTTTCATTTACTCGTCAACCAGTTATAACTGGATTTCTGACTTTTCTGTTATGATCCCCAAGTGATTTCTTAAATGTTAGACCCAACAGATGCATTCTGCTTCTTTACCTTATTTGATCTCTCTGTTGCATTTCACAATGTTGATCTCTTTTTCCGTCTTAAACTTTCTGGTGATTTTTTTGATAGGATACCCTTCTTGTTTTCTTATTTTCTCATGCTGGATCTCTCCAACTCTGTCATATGCTTTTTTTCATTACCCATTCCTTCAATGTTGCTGGCCCATAGATTTCAAGTCTAAATACATTCTTTTCTTCTGCCTATTGCTTTGCTATGATTTTAGTTACTACTTATATGTTAGTGACACTAGATATAACTGTCCAAACTACAATTGTCCTTTAAGCCTCAGATTCATATATATTGCCGTTGACCGAACACTTCAAGCAGCATAACCTAAATAATTAAAATAATTTATTTTCCCTCACAAATGTATACTTGTTCCACTTAGATTTTCTATACCTCTTCCCAGTCACGGTGCTTGGAACCAGCCTAGGATATATTCTTGAATTCTCCTTATCTCTGAATTTCCCATGTCAATCACCAAGTCTTCTCATATCACTTCCCCAATATGTATCTACTTCATTCTGATGACCTCTGTCCTAGTTAGAGCCACTAGTCTTCTTTATTCACCTAATGCAGCGGTCTCCCAACTCATTCCCTCAAACTCACAAGCTAAAATGCACTAAAATGCACTCTGTTACCCAACTCAGAATGATGCCTAGCATCAAAATCAGAACCTGGACATACCCATCTTTTGCTTAAAACTGTCAAATACCCTTTATCTACACCAGTAGTTTTCAGAAATGGTTCTCAGAAAGCCTTAAGATTCACTGGAAATGACTCAGGGTCCATGTGGTGATGGCAGGGCTTAGTGGGGAAATTTAAGTGGGCAGAGATAGTGCAGTTTCTGCCTTTCACTGCACTCTTACTCTGTCCTTACCTTCTTAACCAGAATAGATCTACTTTTATCTTTTTATATATTGTAGTTCCACATAGGATTCTATTTGGGGCAAAATGATGGAGGAGGTGGAAAGAAGGAAGGAGATTGACTGCCTTATGAAGTGTGAAAGCCACCAGCCAACATGTTATTCAAGATCGACAATCCTGTCTATAACCTAGCCTCTGACCAGCTCACTGTCCTTATCTCTTAAAACTCTCTTGCTTTAATTTATGTTCCATCACATTCATCTAGCCACTTACTTAATAAAGGAAAAGTGGAATTTCACTCTGCTATTTCCATCAGAAGAATATTCAGCTCGAATTAGGCCAGTTATCATTTCGTTTCTTTTTGGACTCATGAATCTGCTTTACGTTGCACAGTTGTTTCATAGAATCGAGATCCTGAATACTAATGTTTTCAGTTTTTCATGCTCGTTTCCAGGAGGTTGGCTTTTTTCCCTTGCTATTCAAAGTGATCCCATCGTTTTCATCAGTATGACAGGTGGCCCTATAAAACTGAGCAGCTGTGAGTCTCTCTAAGCATCCCTTTGGGGATGAGTTGAGAGCCACATTTGACCTGTTTATGTTTGGGGAGTTGTTTTATTTCTTTTTTAACCCTCTTTCCAGATTATTTAAAAAATGAACCATACAACTCTACCCACTAACTAGGCAAGTATTTCTCAGTCAGGAAATTCAGCTGAGTGGGAAGCTGAATCTAAAATTAAGGTAGCTTCCATTCGCCTAAGTGCCATTCTCAATAAAATATACGTTTTCAAACAGCATTCATTAATATGCATTTTGAGACTTAATTTAGAAACAGTGTCTGTCATTGATCATCTCACTGTTTACATTTTAGCAGTCTGCTGAGAGTGCACTGGTAGACTCTCTTAAAAACTGCTTTTCCTTCTCCCTTCCTACTTTATTAGCCTCAAGACCTTCCTCTGGGATCTTTATTAAAAAGATCAAGAGTAGAGGTTTTAGATTTCATAAATATTACAGTAGTTCCATGCTCTTTGGAGAGTGGCTTCTTTAGATTGGAATGGCTTCCTATGGGGGCAGAGAGTGTTTGAAAGCCAGCAAACCAGAAAGTAAAACAAAAAGCTCTCCTCAGTAAACACACAAACACATTAATGCGTAGGCCAAATAAATATGTGTCATCATGTAAGAGTCACTCAGTGCTTTTTAAAACCTAGGGGTTTTCTGCAAAATTCTGAAGCTGAACAATGAGTCCCTGGCCTGCATAACTTCTGATGACTGGGATGATTTTGTTAAAAAGCTAAATAGAGTTCTGTCAACCTTTTAAAAAATTGATTGCCACCATCATAAAAAGTCTCTGGCAAGAAAATATTCTATTCTGCTGAAGTCTGTATGTTTCAAATAGCTGATTATTGTTCTTCTTTTTTTTTTTTTTAGCTCACTCAGCTCCAAATATTGTGTGCATATCTGGGATATGTTTGGGCATCTCCTGGGAGTATTAGGGAGTTGGAAACAAAAATGTGTATAATAAATGGTTGAAATCACTACTATATTGGTACATTATAATTTGTACAGTATTCTCCCCCTTATTTGCTGTTTCATTTTCCATGGTTGCAGTTAGCCATGGTCAACTGTGGTCCAAAAATATTAAATAGAAAATTCCAGAAATAAACAATTGATAAGTTTTAAATTGCACCCCTTCTGAGTAGCATGAAATATTATACCTTTTTGCTCTGTCCTGCCTGGGACATAAATACCTTTGTCCAGCATATCCACACTATATGCTCTCTGCCTGTTAGTCACTTAGTAGCCATCTCAGTTATCAGATTGACTGTCATGGTATTGCAGTGCTTGTGTTCAAATAACCCTTATTTTAAATAACAATGGCCCCAAAATGCATGAGTAGTGATCCTGGCAATTCAGATATGCCAAAGAAAAGCTGTAAAGTGCTTCCTTTAAGTGCAAAGGTATGTGTGTACAGGACAAACCCCACATAGAGTTTGGTACTATCCATGGTTTTAGGTAACCACTGTGAGTCTTGGAATGTTTTCCCCTAGGATAAGGGGGGGACCACTGTATATATGATTTGTATGATTTGAGATTGGACCTATTCAGATAATTTTTGTATGTTACAGAATTGTTAAATTAATTAAAATATAGGAGTGAGGAAGCCTGGCCAAACTGCTAGAGGTTGGCTAACTTTTTTTTGACAAATAACTGAAATTACTTAACCTTTCAGTCTTTAATATGATGACTAAATCTGGGGCTGACAGTGTGGGGTTGGTGCATGAAATAGAATACAGAGAGATATTTGTATGGTCCTACTTCTTACCTGAGGCTGTAGAACCTTGAATTTGCAGTGGTTTTTTTTTTTTTTGAAACAAAAATGGAGAAAAGAGCAGAAGTGTCCCAATGGAATGTATTCTTGCCTTGATGTTGGGGGAAGAATTAAAAATGGCGTTTAAGATCCAGAGTATTGCTTGCCCTTTAGTCACTTCCACCTCAAACTCTGAGTAAAATAAGCAGAATTTTCTTGGTGTCATCACACCTAAAGGGTGTTGTATATCATCTTCCTAACGGGATTTCTAGAAGATAACACCCTTCAATTTCCAGTTATCTTAATGTTTGTTGCAGTTTACACTTATTAGAATCCCTTATTCAGCTTTGAAAGCCCACTAATGCCCAGACTCACCAATAAAATCAGAAATTAGGGGAGAGGCCTTTGCAACATTTCAAAGTTCCCCATGTGATTCTAATGTGCAGCCACAGTTGAGAACCACAGTTATGACTAATATTTCATAAATGCTCAAGCTAGGAATTTTTTTCAACCACTACTTTTATCACTAACCCAATCTTTTCTGGCTTTTCTTTTGACTTTTTGATATCTAAATTCTGCCCAGTCTTTAAGCGTGTTTATTATCTCATGATTTCATAAAATTCTACAACTCACATCATCTGCTTCAAGCATGCAGCTCTCACTGCAACAACTTACCACGTTCATACCAATCCATCTTGTCCTTACTCATGTAATTTTTCTCACCTGCATAAATAGCTCTCTCCTATCTGTTCCACTTCATAATATCTCATCCAATATCATTCGCACCTCTTCTGTCCTCTCTCTGCTAAATTTCCAATTGTGTTTTTTTACTATGCAACCTAGCACCCAATTTCAAACTGTCCATCAGAATGGTGTATTCATGGAAGTTTTTAAGGCAAAGATTTATTGAGTGTCCACAATGTTTCTCTGTTTCAGACCATTTCTGTTCTTCAAGAAAGGCTATACTTATGTTAGTGACAAACAAATTATAGTAGTTTAACAAATGAGAGTTTATTTCTCACACTTCAAAGCTTTGTTATAGGTCTTCCATGCAGTGACTCAGGGATTTAGGTGCTCCCATCTTATCGCTCTGCCATCTCACATGAAAGCCTCCACTTTCACCAAAGGGAAAACTCCACTTCTTAAATATTTTGGTCTGGACATGACTCATGACACGTCTGATAAACCATGGGCAAGAAATAGTTGCATGGCTCTGTCTAACCACAAAGGGAGCTGGGAAATGTGGGGAGTATGCGATGCTTAGAATGAACATAAGTTTATCTGCCACAAATTTTAAAATATGTGAGCTCATCTGCCCTTTACTAAATTGTACAACATTAAAAGGTATATATTAATCTCTTATTATTTTATTATTACTACTATTATTATTATATTTATAGATGAGAATAAATGAAGCAGCCCAACTACATGCAAGACCCACAGTCCATAGACTGTAAACTCTTTGAAAATAGATACCACATCTTGTCTTCATTCTCTAGTAGATGTGGTTGGTTTTCAAGAAACTCTATTTGATTAAATTAATAGATTCTACTTAAAATTCAAGTATTTTTTTGGCTTTTATTTATTTATTTTATTGTGTCTCAGACATTCCAGGGTAGGAAATAAGCAGCTCAAAAATGGATGATGAATTACGTTTAATTAGGGGACTTTCAATACCTGCTTCTTGAGTTCCACCAGTGAGTGTCAGAGATTTTAGGTACAAGAAAGGCAAGAGTGGAGTATGAAGAAGAGAGGATGACAGAGTTAAAGAGAAAGCACAAAAGCACATATTAACACCTCGTGTGCGGAGATCATAGATAATGTTTTGGCAGCTTTTATATGGTCTTGAAATGTTCATTTATGTCCACCGAGAACTTAATATGAGACAACATAAAACAATCAAATGAAGAAAATGTTTTCCAGGTAGAGCTTAAAACAGCCATGCTGTTGCCCACTAAAGCTGCTCAGAATATGTCTCATGGTTGGTTATGGATTCTTTGCTTGTAGTACTAACCAATCTGCCTGAAGGTTAAAGTGTGGAGGAGACAGAATTTAAGGAGGCACTGATTTGATGATCTTGAGTCTTGCAAAAACTCATGGTGTGACAGCGGCAAAGCAGTCTGAGGGTTTTCGGGTTTCTTCCCCACATCCCCAAATTCTCAGAATGGTGGCTCTTATGGAGCCAAATTATTATTAAAATATTTGTACCAATACCCCCCTCTCAGACAGTGACAAAAACAATTGCAAGGAAGGCAGCTTGCAGTTATTGAGAGAACATGGGTGTTAAACAATCCAAATCCTTGGCTAGAATCCAGCCTTTTCTAGGTTTTAGCTGTGTGAGTTTGGAGAATTTAACTAATGTCTTTGAATCTTCCCCTTCTCCCCCCATAAAATAGGATAACAATATCTATTTTACAATAATTACTAGAGAACCAGAGATAATAAACAAAAAGGCCTAGTTTAGTTTTTGGTTCATAGAAAATTTCAGTAAATAGAGTAGCTTAAATAAAAGTGTGGCTTAAGAATGGGAGCGAAGGGAAAGCAGTGGATAAGTAGATTTACCCAATTTAATATTCTTGTGCGACACACATTTTTTTTCCTTTGAATCAATAGATTCAAGTTATAAAATAATCGCCCTCCTTGACTTGCCAATTAGCAGTCATAACATCTGAGTTGAAATTGATAGTACTAGGAACCTCTAGTCAATATAACAAAGCTACCGTAAAATTCTAAGGTAATTAGAAACCCTTTATACAAAGGTGAAGAGTAATTATTCACTTGGGCTTGTCAGCCCCTAGAAAACCTACATCCAAAAATGTCTGCCATTATCTTTTGATCCCCGGACACCTATTTTGTATGTTTCTATTAGTGTGCGTGTCTGTGTATTTCTTATGCCTGCAGGTCATCACACTTGAACCACAGAATCCCCGTGGCTTAACAGCAAACAAGACATTTGGAGTTATGTATAATCTGATATTAGGTGATTCAATTTGGGTAAATACTCAGTTGAAGCTATCTTTTTCATTCATTTATTTATTCATTCATTCAATGGGTATATAATGTGTACCCGACACTATTTTAGGCACTTAATATATCTATATGCCAATGAACAAAATAGATAAAGTTTCTTAAATATGTGCAGATTATGTAACATTCTAGTGGGAAAAAATGAGGCAATTGAAAGTAAATGTGATAAATAATAATATTATATAATATGCTAGAAGGCAATGAGTATTGTAAGTAAAAAGGACAAGAAAAACAGGAAAAGATGAGAGTGCCCAAAGGGTGGTGATAGGAGGGGCAGATTTCAGAATTAAATAGGGTTGTCAGGGATCACTTTATGAGAAGGTAACACTTCAGAAAATTCCTGAAAGAAAGAGGGCTAGCCATGCAAATATGGGAAAGTTCCAGCCAGAAAGAACAGCCAGTGTTGACATCTTCTCGGCATAGCAAAGGCCAGTATGACTGAGAGGATGGTCAGGGAGTGGGGTCAGTGGGGCTTAATAGGAGATTGTAAAGGTAAACTGGGCCAGGTGGCAAAAGATGGATGGGGCTTGGTGTGACATTAAAAGGTATTTACCCCCATCTATTTGTAAAAAAAAAAAAAAGTAGGAAGATCACAAATAAATAAAATGTGACAATGTGATAACATTGAAACACTCAAGGAGAATCACATAGCTCAAAAGTTGAATATTAAAGTAAATCACACTATAATAGTTTAGTCTTAAAAGAAAAACTCTAACGTGGGCGTGTAAGTCCTCCTGGGTAAGGACTCTACTGGCCATCAGGTATTTGAACACTAGACTCAGCATCTAGTCTGATTTATAACACAAGTCTTGATAGAGAAAGCTTCATGGTCCTTATAATTATATTGTAAATGTTGATAATCACTCTTCTTTTCAAAAAGGATTTCCTAAAACAATTCTTCTGCTTAAATCTGGCATATTTTAAAATATATTTCCTCATAGTCAGTACTCAGTGGGAATGAAGAACAGCTGGTCAACATCTTGCATATCATAATCTATCATGTATATAATAATTATTATTAATTTACCTGGAGAATGATCTCTATTCCCAGGTAACATATACTTTTCCTTTAATCTATCCTCATAAATCCTCTTTCGTATTATTTTAATTCTTCAGGATTATAATTACTATCTAAATTTAATATTTTCTACCTGATTAGTACTTAATTTTTTTCTAATTTACACCAAATCAGATTAAAAATTATTCTCATAAAGAATGATCTGATAAATTACCTGTATAACTCATGCTAAAATTACCTGGCTACTGGGGAAAGAAAATTTTGAATGTGTTTTCAATATTTCTAAAGTGTTACACTAAATAGGTTAATTCCTATACTTTATCTCATTGTATTAAGATAGTCAAAGACTCCTGGAATGTGTTCATTATCCTTTGCTGTATTGTTAACTAATAAGCAGAAAAATTCATAAATGTAATAAACTAAAAGAGCCTTATTATTCCCAAGGTAAACTATAAATTCATTGGTCTCCCATCCAATTTTTGAGGAAAAGAAGGTGTTAGAAATTCATAGAAAGAAATTTTAATTCCTTAGGACACTACTTAGGGTACAAGCAACTGGGGTAAAAGAGGCCTCAAAAGATATAAATGTATTATGCCACCTATCATTGAATGCAGAGTACTATGCACTGGTTACCAATCGCAGGGGAGGTTTGGTATTTACAAAAAAAAAAATTCATGAAGCATAGTATAGACTATCACTATGCCAACCACTAGGAAGAGAAATCCAAATACTTCAGACAATTGCATCTTGGTATCCAAATAGCCAAAAGAAGCACTGGACAGAGCAACACTTTACTCGCATAGAAAAGAGAGAGCAAAATCAGCATCAGTAGTAGAGATCGGTCCCCCTCTGACAGTGGGTTTCCGCATGCATTTCTCTCAGTGCCACAGTGGAAGGAGCCCTGTCCCCTCCCTAATGAGAACAGATAGAGCAGTGGGGTTGGCCAGGTGCCATATGATGCACACACTTTAAACAGAGGAGTATAAAACAAGAAAAGAGATAATCCCTCAAAAGTGGTATTGCCCAACACAGATGTGAAGACTAAGTAAGAAAGTGTTTCAGGCTTAAGACCCATTCTTAAGCAGCTGAGTGAGGTCCAGAAGACTGTAGTCTTTCCCAGCAATTATCCTGGGAGAGAAATGACTAATGTTAAGAATACAGGTTAGGTTTCGATGGCATTGAGATGGTATTTGTTTCAGCTAGTTATTGGTTTGTGCAAACCACCCTTAAAACAACAATCACTTATTTGCTTCCACATTTTCAATTTGGACATAGCTTTGGGGTACCCAGTATTGTCCAATTCCTGTCTCAATATAGTAACTTAATTTGTGAGTTTCTTACAAGTTGAGAGGAAGTTGATCACATATGTATTTTTTTCATCCAAACTGGGATGTTTCCGGATAAAAAAGAAAACTGTTAATCATTGAGCTTGGAAAGCTAGGACCTATGTTTATCCTATATGTAAGGGACCAAGGTTTCTGTCAGCAAATGTAGCCTTAGTCATTTCCCCTGGAAATGGTCTTGAGACTCAAGAACCCCCAAAGTGATGTTGATCCAGTCCAAAATATCTTGTAACTCCAGTTGCCAAAGAAAAATGTGTCAATAGGAAAATATCAGAGCACAACAATAAAACAATTCATAATTATTAAAACTTAGAAAATGCATATCATTCCTTGGTAATAACATTTTATATATAATCTAAGCACTAAACCCTTATCCAACCCTATATATAATATATAATATATATAATATATATATATATAACTTATTTCTTCTTTATTTTAGTCTTTATTTCTTCTTCCCTTTTTAAGGATAATTATACAAGATATAGAATTCAAGGTTGCTTTTTTTTTTCTTTTTTAACACTTTAAATACTTCACTCTCTTCTTTCTTGCATGATTTCTAATGAAAAGTCCACTATAATTCTTATCCTTGCACCTATGTATCTAAGGCGTTTTTTCCCCTTGGCCTCTTTCAGGATTTTCACTTTGGCTCTGGGCAGTTTAAATTTAATATGTGCGGGTGTAGTTTTTGTTCGTTTGATTGTTTATCTTGCTTGATGTTCTTGGAATTTCCTGAATTTGTGGTTTAGTGTCTGCTATTAAGTTTAGAAAGTTCTCAGCCATTATTACTTCGAATAATTCTTGTTTTCTTTCTATTTTCTTTCTGACAGTACAATTACATTTATGTTAATACATTTTGAAAGTTCTCTACTGCAGCTCCTGGTTTTTCTATTTTTTCATTCTTTTCTCCTTTGCATTTCAATCTTAGAAGTCTCTAGATCTCTCTCCAAGCTCACTGATTCTTTTCTCAGCCATGCTTAATCTACTGATGAGCTCATCAAAGGTATTCTTTATTTCTGTTACAGTGTTTTGATTGCTAGCATTTTCTTTTAATGTTTCTTAGAATTTCCATCTCTCTACTTATAATACCCATTTGTTCTTGCATGTTGTCCACTTTTTCCATTTGAGCCTTTTAGATTATTTTTTTATTTTTCAATTACGGTTTACATTTGATATTACTTATAGTTTTAGGTATGCAACATAGTGGTTCGATATTTATATAATTTACAAAGTGATCCCCCCGATAAGTCTAGTACCCACCTGGCACCACACGTAGTTATCACAATGTTATTAACTACATTCTCTCTGCTCTACTTTACATCCCCATGACTATATTGTAACTACTAATTTGTACTTCTTAATCCCAGGGCCCTTTAGCTTATTCATCATAATTATTTTAAATTCCCTGTCTGGCAACTCCAACGTCTGTGTCATATTTGAATTTAGTTCTGATATTTGCTTTGTCTCTTCAGCCTGTGTTTTTTCCTGCATTTTAAAAATATTTTGTAATGTTTTTGGTTGAGAACCAGACATGTTGTATTGGGTAATAAAAACTGAAGTACAAAGGGCTTTATGTTAATCTGGCTAGGAAATGGTCTTATGGAAATGTTTCCTTAGCTGTAGGTGTCAGCTTCTAGTGTCGCTGTTTCTGTTGCCTTTTTTTTGACTTTGGCATTCCCTAGGTATTCCTCCTCAAAAAAAAGTCTCTGTTTCGTAGCTCTTTTAGCTGTAATATACTGGCGTTATCCTCAAACCCTGTGAGTGTGGTGGGAAGTGGTGAGGGAGGGTAAATATTCTCTAATCTTATGATTTTAGTGAATCTGTATTTCTAAGCTGTGGCTTTTAATTGTTTCTAGTGGTATAGATTCCCCCCTGCCCCTCCCTAGGATGGGACAGGAAGGCCAGAAAAGGCTGGAATGGAAGAAATGCCTTTCTCATAACTAGATTAAGGCTCTGGAGTTTTGTTTTCATTTTTTATTTTTCCATGGAGAATAGGTCCATGTTACAGAGACTGCTTGGGGCTGATTTCACAACGATTACGCTTTCCCTCCCCTTGTAAGGTCCACAAGGTATCTTTCTTAAATCTTCACCATAAGAACTTGGTGAGGTCCCTGGAGGTAAAAACTCATGAATGTGTGAGATCCCTTCTAAGACTGTGGCTTCCCAGCAGTTTCTTATTTTAAAGATAGTTCATACTCAGCCTTTATTGATTGGTCAAAATTATCATTTAAGTTTTTTACAGTCTATGGCTCCAGAAGCTTCTCGAGCTAAGCTGAGCTCTTCGGTCTCTAAATTTCAGCTTTGTCCTGAGACCTCAGTTCTCTGACAGGTCCAGGGAAAGTCACTGATTTTCATTTTTTTTTTTTTCTTTTTGTAAGGATAAGAGTGACAACTTCCAAGCTCTTTACATGAGGGAGCTGAAACTGGAAGTTCTAACTGGGATTTAAACCTTAGAAGTTTAAATTTCTCTTATGCGGTACTTAATTATTTAACAGAAAAAGAAATCCATCATTAGTATGACTTGTTTTTTCAGTTAACATTTTTAAAAATAATATTTCCTCAATTTCTCGTATTTTCCTCTTTTTCATCCATAGCTACATGAAATAAAATGGAGACTTAGGTGCAAGTGGACTGAAATGGACAAGCAGTGGTATATCTTCACAGCACAGTATAGTTCTTTTATTTGTAAACATGAGACATTCTAGAATCTATTTGCTTTGGTTCCAAGTTGCTCTAATAAACATTTCCGACACAGGCAAACACTTAAGTGCTTCAAAGGAAAGGTGAATGGTATAAAAAGAAAAAAAAAAAAAAGAGAGCAAATAGGACAGGGCTGGCCGTTTAAATGGGTCATTAAAGGAAGACACAATTTGACTATATCATTCCCTGAAAAGCTTCTTGGTATGAGATTATAAACTCTGGGAGAAAGGCCAAGTTAAGTCTAATTATATTTAGTTTAACACTGCAATTTAAATGCCTAACCTTCTTCAGTTCTTTTTCCTTCTTTTATGTTTTTTTTTTTAATTTTTGAAGTGAGCTCATCTTTATTCTTTAATCTTTCTACTTGTTTGCTAAATGCTTTAATCAGCCATTACTTCTCTAGCTTTCCTCAAAAATTAATTGAGATGAAAATCTATTTACCTACATACTTTAAAAGAAAAATATATTCATAATAAAATTTTAAAATAAACACATTACAAAAATACAAGACTACCATTATTTCTGCTTGCATGATTCCTTTGTGTTTTAGATGACTAATTTCCCTTTAAATACAATCCAGAAAAATATCTGAGAATAATATTATTATTTGGGCTCTGGATATTATTGAAGGAAAGATTCTTTTCTCTATGACTATTTATTGTTGGAGTATTTCTCCTCTTTTGCTTTCTCCCCCGAAGAATACCTATCTTACTGTGTTTTTTTCTTTTCTGAAGATAATGAGAGGTTCTTTGCTATTCAATATTGATTTTAAAGTGGCACATAAATTCTTCTTTACGTATAATACTATAGTTTAAAAGTTCTTAATCTTTTTGGGGGGTTACAGATTCTTCTGAAAAATTGATGAAAGCTAAAGAATCTTTTTACAGAGAAATGCATACACACATCAATTTTGCATATACAGTGATTTGAACAGGTTTACAGATTCACTAAAGGCAAAATAAAAGTTTCTAATATTCAGGTAAAAAATATTTGACATACGTTTATGTGTCCCAGCTAGCTTTTGTCATATGACGCAGCCTGAATTCTGCAAGAAGTGTTGTGAGACAAGATTAGCCCACTCTATAAGATAGAAGTATTTTCTGTATCCGTTTAATCTCATGTTGTAACATTCTTTATCTATAGACTTTATAAAGAAGACAGTAGAATTCGATGAGAATGACTGGACCCACTGCGTGCAATAAGAACAATACTGCATTTGGCGAGAAATTATAAAGGATACCCAAGTTGTCTCTTATTCCCCTTTTCTAAGGAATTAATAGTAATCTTAATCAATGTGACTAAGGGAATGGCCTTGCTACAATTGGGATACTTTTTATTCTCCTTCGATGTGATTTATTTTCACTGGGAGGTTGGCTTTTTGCTTTATAGACTTATTACTAGTTCTTAGATTTTGCTTATGACTTGAAGAAAATATAGAGTTTGACATCCAAAAATTGATTTTCGCAGACTTTGCTTCCTTTTTACCATGGTCAGTATTTTGATTCTGGCATGTCAAAGGTATGATTCTATATCTTTTTAATTTGAGTTCACAGAGTTGCTGCCTGTACTCTTTAAATAATCATTTAGGTATAGAACAAGGCATTCAGCAAAGCATCATGGTGGGAGCAGTGGGGAGAAATGGGCCTCCATCTGCCTGTGTGAAAATGGTTAAGAAGCAGCTGCTCCATTACAATAGACAAACACCAAGACAATGTTACAGGTCCTGGTGAGCTAAGATTGAGCTTGTTAAATTCTCATGGTTTGTATCCTCTAAATATGTGTGTATGCATATATAATTTTCTAGTATATTATGTATATACATACATACTTATAGTTTGTATGTATAAATGTAGTCAATGTTCTAGTCTCTCAAGTTTATGCAAATTATACTGTGATTTGAAAAATGGTTTGATGAAGACATCCACAGTTGTAAGAGGGATGATAATATGCATGTGATTGACATGAACTAATTAAACTGAAATATCCCAGGCTATTGTTTGCTAGGCAGTTATTTAATGGTGTAAGGGAAATGTCATAATGCTGCTTTAATGTGGAACAGGTTTTCATCAACAAAAAGAATGTTAAAGATCTTTTATATCATTGCACTCATTGTATAATTCCTTTGTACCAAGATATGACATAGCGATTGTATAGTTCTGAGAATAAAGAATTTGGAACTAGAAGTGAAAATCACAGGTTTACCATTTACTTGCTGTGAGACCTTTATTACCCTCAGGATAGAATCCTGTGAGGAGGGATGATAACAGGACTTACATCGTTGGGTTGCTGAAAATTAACTGATATAATGCATGTGAAGTGCTTTGCATAGTGCCTGGCATATAATATATGCTCAATAAACATATTATCACTACTACTGTATCACCTTCTCAGTTTCTCACCTAAGGCTATGACCTGGGTTGGAGCTCTTCTTGGGCTCCTATGATCTAAACCTATCACTGTAAAAGGTTCAGAGTAAACACTGTTATTTTCTTGTCTTTTTCTAAGAACAGACTAAAAATAGCTACTTCTGTTTTCTTCGGAGTCTTATTTGCTAGAAAGGCCCTCGTCGATGTCTAGAGCCCTCTCCACTATTTTAGTAACTGCCTTCTTTGCTTGGCTTGTTAATTAAAGCAGTTTCCTTCTTAGCAGGGCATATTTTTCCTTGAGCCTTAATTCCTTCTGCTTTTCTCTCTGAAATGGATCCAATTCCCAGAGATGCTTGTCAGTATAGGTTGTTGATGAACCATAAGATAACCAGATGACTCAATGATTGTGTTCTTGATATACTTACAACCATGAATTAGAGCAGACATATATTTTTCTCCTCCTTTTTAATAAACTGTTATCTATAGTACCCAGTATATTGATGCCTTTATCAAAGCCCTCCAAAGACATACCCCGAGGATAGAATACTGTGGTAATTTTTTTCAGTTATGTACTAGTTATCTGGCTAACTTTTCTAAGTATTTTTGATTCAAAGATGGTACCAGGTTAAGCCCAGTTTTGAAGCACGAGAATTAATATCCTCTGTAGGGAGTATATATGTAAACATAACGAAGTTACCGATGAAAACCAGAATATTTCTGGTCCTCACAGAATTTATTTTTATGATCAGAACATTCTCTGAGTTGTTTTACTAAGGCTTCTGTGTTTATTTTGGGGTATCTACCTTTAGCTTTGATATTTCCCCATGTACTTTTCTCATAATACCACCACCCTATTCAATTATGTTGTCAATTTCAGCTAGAAAACTAATTTTCTTGACAATTTTCTGAATCTAAGATGTCAAATATCATTTGATTCTCCTTTGCTTTGTAACATAGAATATAAAACTTTTTTCCTTATGTTATAATTGGGGTATATTTTTCAATTACAATTTTATTTTAGTTTATCTCTAAAGGGATTTAAATATTATTTTAAGAAATACAGTAGTTGGTACTTCTCTATAAGTGACTCCATCCTGGGACTTTATTCAACACTCTATCAATATCTGCATCTTTCATGGGTTATTTTTTCTAGAATATTAACCCTCTCAGGAAATACTCTTCCACCCTTATTTCATAGATGAAGAAATTAAACAGAATTATAGTAGCTTCTCATGGTCTTTTTATTGAGTAAATATTTAGAACAGAGATTCACACTCAGGACTACAGATTTGAAAAGCCTTTTCTCATTTCTCTAGACAAACACTGAACTCATAAAAGTGACATTTATGTTACTGGAAATAAAATCTGCGAAGTCTCAAAGGATATGCTCGACTTTGAACATGCACTTCCATTAACATCTTTCTCTCCTATCACTGACACTGAGTCCTAGGAGAATGTCTTTCATATGCCCAGGCACATAACAATATGGTTTCTAAATGATAGTAATGTTAAAAATAATATTTTTCAGGTGTCATTTCTGGAGCTAATCCATGGTATAACAGTAATGTCTTCACTGTGACACTTTCTCTGCTGTGAAGAGAAAGTACAGATTTTATTATATCATCATGTCTCTTTTATTCATTTCTTTCAACTTTTGGTTTAGTGCTTATAAATTACCTATAACAGATTTGCGAGTGATATCTTACTTAGTTATCAAATTCGCTAGCAAAATTTAAGAGCCTGTTGAAAGATTTTATACAAGTTTTACATGCTGAAGAGTTCTAGTTGTGGATATCTTTATGTATATATATAAACCTGATAACCTGGCACTCTTATGACTGAGATTTCAGTTATAAGGCTAATTCATACTTTGTGGGCTATCTGTGTTACCAAGGTTCTATTTTATATAGCTATTAATTTTGGCTGCTATATTTTTTGAAGATGTGATAAAAAAGAGTTTAAAATAACTGGCATACTAGTCAGAGATCTCCAGAGAAACAGATTCAATTTACACACACACACACACACACACACACACACACACACACACACACACACACACACACAATTTATATAGAGAACCAAATATCTATCATAGCTATCTCTCTCTCTCTCTCTCTCTCTCTCATCTATGTATCTATGTATCATCTATCTAATTACTTACCTACCTACCTACCTACCTACCTACCTATCTAATCTATTGGTCTGTCTATCTATGAGAGATTTTAAGGAATTGGCTGACATGATTGTGGAGCTGGCAAGGACAAAATTTGTGGGGCAGGACCACAGGCTGGAGACTCTGGGAAGACTTGATTTTGCTGTTTCTAGTCCAAAGGCAGGGAGGCAGAATACTTTCTTACTCCGAGGGACATCAATCTTTTCCTCGTGAGGCCTTCAACTGATTGGACGAGGCCCACCCAATTACAAAGGATAATCTGTTTTTCTCAAAATCTACTGATTTAAATGCTAATCATATTTAAACATCTTTCACTTAAACATCTAGACAATATTTGATCAAATATCTGGGCACCCTAGACTAGCCACGGGGACACAAATAACCATCATGATTGAGTTTTAACTTATGTTAATTTTTTTAAAAAAAATTGGTCTAATTTAATTCTAAAGACATTGGCCTATAAATATTTCGAAGGCTTCTGTGATGAAAATACAAGTTAATACAATTTAATATAAAATTATCCTTTTTAATTTTGAAGTTAGATGTCTTTTTACAGTGGTAAAATCTATAACTTAAATTCTTGGGGTTAGTGATCACTATAACAAGACTTTTTCTTTAACTTTTGCAAGTACTATTACTAATTATATCAAAGTTGAAAATTTGATTAGCATTTTCCACAGTGGTAAGAAAAGTAATCTTTGTTAAGAATTACTTAGTATTTCATAACATTCTCAGGAACTTCAACCTGAATTTTCATTTAAAATGTTCTCATTTCGAGATTTATTTTAATAAAACGACCATCATTCTTTTTGTGTTTGGATCAACATTCACTATTATTCTTGGATCTTTAATTTATATTTTATCATCTTCTGGATAGTAGGCATTCAATAAATATTACCTCCCTACTTTCATTAGAGTAAGAATTGAAATGCTACTATGCATAATAATCTATTGAATAATTTTTTACACGGTTTTTATTGGTCCTGTATTTCAATACTTCTGATATTTAATATGTTTTAATGAAATCAGTAGAGTAGCTCCTGGAAAAAGAAAGCCTGCGTCATCACCTTGTGACCATTGATTTTATTATGTCAGGATGAGCCGACAGGCTGTTACACTACACAGCAAACAACTACAAAATCTTGGTGGCTTTATAAACCAAAGCTTTATTTCTTGCTTTTCTATATTTCCAACATAGGTCAATACAGGAGCTCTGCTCATCATACTTATTCAGTAACCCAGGCTAACTGAGACTTGATTTACATACATACACCATGATTATTGCGCCAGGAGAAAAGATACTTAAAGTGAACTTCTTAAAGCTTTCACTCAGAGGTGACCACACCACTTCTGCTCACATTTTGTTAACCAGCACAAATTACATGACCATTCATGTGCCTAACTGCAATGCAGATGAGAAAGTATAATTCCACTATGAATCTAGAAGGAGAGAAACTAGAATGTTTGTGAATAGTCTTACTGACCACAGTCAGGTGCTATTTCAGATGTGATTCTGTATCAAGAATAATTTCAGCTTTAATACGTGGCTGAGAATGGCTCATAAAGACATTCAGTTATTTCATGTAATGAGAGTAAGTACGTAGGTAGTCTCTGAGTTCAGGACGTTATGAAGGATCAGGCCCTTTTTGTATTTTACTTCTACTGTCCTTAGAATCATGGATTTTCATCCTTACCTGGCCACATGGTGGTTTCAGGAAGGTTTTTACAGCTGTAAAAATCATCACATTCTCTCACATCTGCTCCCAACTCAGGAAGGAGGGAACGGATTTTCTTCCTTGAGTTCTCTCTCTCTTTCTAGTCAGGAGGAAAATCTTCCCTAGAAGAAACTGGTCTGCTTTCCTGACAGAATTTCCCTTATCTTTCATTAGTCAGAATCATATTACCTGGACACTCTTAGCTGCAAGGAAAGCTGGCAATGTGCATATCTGAAAAGGGGCAAAGGTTAACTCTGGTTTAGATCATCATGCTTTACCATTGTTTTTTCTCTAGAGCTAGTCACATTGACACTTGATCAGAATTGTAGCTCTTACATTAAAATTGAAGGGAAAATGATTATGAAGAGAACATGATTACTTTTCATAGGAAAAAAAGGTCATAATTTAATAGGAAGATGACAATAGTTCAAGGAAGTCGTAAGCAAGATGGATAGTCATGTCATCTAAGAAAGTCAGAAAGCAGGATGTGAGGGGCGAGATTATTTCAGCTACGGGGTCAGGCCAGTCATCGAGGCAGTAGCATGTGACTGTGTTCTTGAGCAACTGGTTTTATGGACAGAAAGGGGACTCTGGAAGAAAAACACAAAAGCCAAAGAGGTAGAAAAATGATAATGCTGGGGAATGAGATTGGGATTAGAGTTTTGACTCTTGAGGAAGCTTTGTAACTTTGGCATATTGTGATATGGTAGTTAAGAACATTTGTCTTCGATGGAGACAATTTCACTTCAGTCTCAGTCTTACTAGCTGTGAAAAGTTGAGCAAATTCCCTAACCTGTCTCATTTCCTTAGCTATAATAAAAGGGATTTAGGTATGCTAAACTGCTATAATGAATAGGTACAAGAAGGTAATTGCTGAAATAAAATAATTTATTTCTTCTTCATATGACAAGGTAGTGGGCAGGCTCTGCTCCATGAAATCCTTTGGGGACTCAAGGTGAAAGCAGCTTTGTCATCTTCAGCAAATGCTTTTTATAATGTCTCTGTGATAGTTCTCCAGAAAACCTCATTGCATTCTAGGGAGCATGGCACGGTATCATGCATATTAAGTACTCAGCATAGTGCCTGACACAGAGTAAACAATCAATCAATGTTAATGGTTATTAATGTTGGCCATAATTTTGGCTTAGAAACCAAAGGGCTTAAAGAGGAATTGAAAGAAACGTAAGTCTTCTTAAACCACAAAAGTATATTTTATGTGTTAATTTATTTTGAGCAGAAAAATGAGACAATTAGAACTGAAAAAAAATTATTTTGGCAAATGTATGTAAGATGATTCTGCTAGGGGTGCGATGATGTGATGACTGTAGTCGGACAAATCAATTAGATGACAGTTGTAATGAGGTAGGCAAGAAGTTATGAGATCAGAGGGTGGATGGGAAAGAAGAAAAGGGGATAGAGTCAATAAATTGTATCTCAAGGTTTTGAGAGTCTCAGATACATCATTCTAGGTGTCACAAATTCAAATATGTGTTTGGCATCCACATTCATCATGGATGAATCAAAATATTTTTTATAACTTCAAAATAATTTTATGATTAATATTTGGTTTTGGGGGCAGAAAAATAGAATGAGAAGGTACCATAGGAGACCCCTAGACATTTGGTATGTGGCTATTTATGTGAAATCAAGTTAAAATAATTTTTTATTAATTTCCTCTTTTTTATTAAAGAATAACTCTTAATTTCATTCTTACAAATGCTCCCTGTATGCCCCCAAGTACTTAATACATATAATCACTTCTTTGATTTGATTTTTGTGTTTGTTTTTCTTTTCTTTAAACTTTTTTTCTTCTTTAGGGTAATCTCAATTTTCCCTAACACCAAAACAAACAAACAAAAAATGCCAAAAGCAGTATATTAAACTATCAATAATCTGTAATTATATCACCTGTGCCGTATCTGATGTTGAATAGCTGGAATACCATCCCAAAGCGTTTCTTAGTATGGTGCAACAGTAACACTCCCTTTCCTTTCTCTCTGAGTGAGTGAGCTTAGCACTCAAAGTCCTCCTGCTTTGATATTCACTACAGACCTTCTAGAAGTCCTCAGCTGTAGTACCTAATAGCATCTCACTTGGGCTGCCTTTTTCCCACCTTCTGTTATAGACCCTGAGACCAGGACTACGATGCAGATCATGGTCTTCTTACCATCTTTTATCCTCATTATGGATTTATTTCCTTTTAAGAAAGCAGCAAACATTAAAAATTCTATCATAAATGATGTGGCTCCATATACTACCCTCCTAGGCCCTCTGCTCTGTGCAGCTTTCCTGAGAAATCTGCAGAAACTATCTGCGCACCCTTCCATACTAAGGCATAGTCCCAGCAGTATGGTGGGAGTATCTATTATTATAAGACCCATGTACCCAGCAACTACATGACTGCTGCAACATGTCCCTCTCCTGTGAGGATGTTGCAAGCACAATTGCTATTCATTCAGTATCTACTTTCGCCCCTAGGCAGCTTGTTCTGTGGCTCAGTTTTGTGGCTTGCTTTGAGTCAGGCACAGCCTTATCCTGTGCTGTAGCAATACCCTTTGTGACCCAGCCTCAGAAGCGCAGCCCTGGTACAATGCCTTAACCAGTAGATGGGGAGGTTGGTGCAGTACATTGTTGAACATTCATTTTTGAATCTCATATAAATGGAGTCATGAAGTGTGTACTCCTCTGTGCCTAGATATATTTTGATCAACATATTGTTGATGAGATTTAGTCATATTTTTACGTATAATTTGTTCATTTTCATTGTATACTGTATTGAATTGTGTAAGTAGTACAATTTACTTATATATTCTACTGTAGATGGGCATTTGGATTGTTTCCAGTTTGGAGTTATTAAGAATAACATTGTTATGAACATTTTTGTATTTATATTTTGGTGAACATATATATGTATGCTTGTTAAAATTTGATTTGCTAGGCAATAAGGTTTATGTTTATCATTAATAGATACTGATGTATTCCAAAGGTATTGTGTCAATTTATACTGCCATAAGTAGTGTTTGAGAATTCCAGTTCCTTTATATTTGCTTATATATGAATACTTGATATTGTCAGTCCTAGTGGGTATGTGGTATTAGATAAAGGATTAATTTTAATCCTTCTAGTAGGTATGTATTGGTATTTTGCTGTAATTTTACTTTACATTTTCCAGATTTTTATTGTGGTTAAGAACATTTCATATGTTTACTGGTCATTTACTGCTTGCATCTCTTATCCATTTTTTAAAAATTGTATTATCTGTCTTTTTCTAAAATATTTTGACATAGGCCCTCTGCCTTTTGCATGTATTCAAATGTTTTTCCTACTCAGTGGCTTATTTTCATATTCTCTACTGGTATTTCTTGATGAACATAGGTTTAATTTTAATGCAATTCAATTTATCAATTTTCCTTTATGTTTAGTGCTTTTGTATGTGTGTATTTCCTTTTTAAGATAACTTTGGCTATCCCAAGATCATTAAAATATGTTCTTGTATTATTTTCAAGAAACTTTATAGTATTCCTTTTATATTTTGATCAAAAATCTATCAGAGATTGATTTGTGTATGATACAATATATAAACAATGATAGTTTTTTCCCATGTGTCTATCCAATTGACCTAGCACCATTCATTAAAAAGAGCATCCTGAACTGCAAGGACCCCTAAATATATGTGAGTTTGAACTGCAAGGACCCCTAAATATATGTGAGTTTGCTTCTGGATTCTCTATTCTTCCATTGGCCTTATTGTCTATAATTACCACTTTGTCTGAATAAGTATTAATTATATGATAAGACTTGATGGCTGGTTGTATAAGTCATTTAACTTTTATTTTTGAGATTAGATTGGTTATTTAGCTCACTTTCATATACATTTTATATTCAGTGTGTCAATTTTCACCAAAAAATCTTGCTATATTTATATGAAAATTGATCCATTTCAGAAAATTTAACATCTTTTCAACATTAACTTTTTCAAACCATGTACATTGTATAGTCTACCATTTATTAGGTCTTTAATTTTCTCAATAATGATTTGTAGTTGTTTATATAATTTCTATTGTTTGTTAGTTATTATTACACATTTGATGTTTCCTGATGCTGATATACATTGTATCATTTATTAAACTTCATTTTTTGTGGTGTATCTAAATAAAATTGATGTTAATACTTTATGTTGGATTCATAAGCAACAATTCAGCAAATTCATTCATTAATTCTAATAGTTTTCTGTATATGATCTTGGGTTCATGATGTATAAAATCATGTCATGTTAACCTGAATATAATAACAGTTTTACTGCTTTAGATTGTTCTTCCAATTACATATTTACTTTCTTTTAGTTGATTTATTTCACTGGCTCAACATTCAAGTCAAATACAAGGAAATTCTATCATTACTTTTCCTTTCCTGTAAAGAAAATTTTTAATATTTTATCAAGTATGATATTTGCTCTAGAATTTTTATAGATACCCTTTGTCAAATTATGGAAGCTCTCTTTTATTCTTAGTTTATTAAGAGCTTTTTTCTTTTAACAGATACTAAATTTTATCAAATGTTTTTTCTGATTTTACAGGGATGATCATATGATTTGACTGTTATTCAGTTAGTGTTATGGTATTCATTGATTAATTTTATACTGATCAACCAACCATGAATTTGTGAAATATGTTGTGACATATTCTCATTTTCATATATCAGTGGATTTTGTTTGTTAAAATTTTATTTATGAATGTTATATATATGTTCATGAAAGAGATTGGGCTATAGTTTTCGTATCTTGTAATATTTTTGTCTGGTTTTGAGCATAAGTGCTATACCAACTTTATTAAATAAATTGTAAAATAGTTCTCTTTTTTCTATCTCTGAAAGAGTTTGTGTAACTTTTGTGTTATCTCGACTTAGAATTTTCTTTTTGTACAAATTTCTAATTATGGATTATAATTCCTTAGCAGTTATAAGCCTACTTAAGTTTTATATCCATTGAGTGATTGATTGAGTCAATTTTTTTTTCTAGTGCATACTTGATTTATCAATTTATACAACTTATTATTTTTTCTTTAACTTTCTTTGAGCTTAATTTGTTCTTTCAAACTTTTTTGGGATGTTTAAAAAGGTTATTAATTCTTAAGCTTTTATTTCTAATATATTTATTTAGGGCAATAAATTTTCCACAAAGCATTGCTTTAGTTCAATTCCACAGGTTTTGATATATTGCATATTAATTATTTCATTCAAAACACTTTATTGTTACCATTGTAATGTCTTGATTCAAATATGGCTACTTAAAAAGGTATTGCTTGCTTTCTAAAGAGTTGAAGATTTTCTCTTTGTATTTTTTATCTTAGTTTTACAAATATCAAAGAGTATATTCTGTTTTAATCTGTTTTAAGGCCCAACATATGGTCTTTTTTATTTTAATGTCCAAAGTCCCTCAAAAATAATGTCTATTTTGGAGTTGGTGCAGTCATTCAAACTCAAAGTCTAGATTGTATTTTAAGGATGCTCTTCCTTTGTGGAACCTGAACTTCATTTTTGGTGCCCCATGCTCTGTGAGATCCCAGAAAACTGTTTCTGTCTTTTCAGGTTCTTAGTTTTCACTGCTAAGTTCTTAGCTTCTCATTATGTGCCATTTATAAGTTATCAAATGCCTCAAAGGGAAAATAGTTGCAGAATATTGGGCTTATCTTATTGCACTTTTCTTCTGCCCAGTGTGTTGGCCTCTACGCGGCTGTTTTGGAAGGCCCAAAATCAATGTTTGTCTCCATATCCCTTAAAAACAACAGAAAACTTGGCTCAGGTTCCCAGGCTTTCAGACTCTAATCTCTGCTCCATGTTTTAGCCTCTTGGTCTTATGCCACTTCCCAATTAGCAAACACCATGAGGTAAAACACACCACCAAATATTGGATTCGTCTCAATGTCTTTTCCTTTTTTTAGGAACCCTCAAGTCCTGGTTGCCTTAGTAACATTTTGATATCTTCAAACATTTTTTTTTCTTTTAAATTTAATTTGTACCACTTCTCAACTTATTCTCATGGGAATATTACCAGAAAGAAAAGACACTCAAATTTAAATTTCTTGCTCTCATTTCTTTTTAAAAATAAAGCAATAATACCTGCTTATTTTGTCTCAAATAATGTGATATATTTTGTATGTTATGAAACATGAAAATTCAAAGTCACTATCTCCTTGAATTAATATACTTTTTTTATTTTAAAACATTTTTTCTCACGTTCAGCCTTTTATAGAGCCCATTTATTTTTCTGAATTTAGCGTAGGATTTTAAAATAACATTTTCTACTTACTTTCTAAGTGATATATTATGATTTGTATCTTTTAAAGAATAATAGGGGGACTTTCTACTCTTTCTCATGTCTGCATTATATTCCATTGAATAAATATAGTTAAGTCATGGGAAATATAATTTTTTTAAAATTTTATTCTTTCTTTTTTGAATATGAAAAGCTTTTACTCTGATTCTCTTGTTATTTGCTTTCTGTGTAATGTAATAGATTCTTCTAGTGAAGCCCACTGCATTCACACCATTTTCTAGGACCTGAGAATATACTCTCCAAATCCTAAAAATAACAATTTCCTCACTATTTTCCAGACCTGGCATGTTTTAATAAAAATGCTTTCACAGAAGCTAGCACATTACCTTGTTTCATGCCTTTTATGACACTGATGCTTTTCTGCTCTATTTCCTAGGTCATCTCACATGATTAACAGCTTTCTTTTGGCTTCCCGTGTGCTACCTTTTCTATAAATTATTGTGAACATTCACTTAAATATTTTTGATAATTAGTGATCTATAATTATAAACATTTACGGTATAAATCACTTATCAGAGATGTCATTATCAGCAATAGCTAGCAGCGGGTACCTTCTGGTACATGTTGTGTGTTAGGTACTTCAGGAAACATTATAACCCCCACCTAGATTTAGGTCATAGCACTGGATTTTGTGATATGAATTTTGAGAATGAGACTGTGTGAATCAGTGGGTAACTCAGAAAAAGTCCAGTATTTGAAAACTGTATCCACTTAATTTTTATGTTATTTAATTTTTTGTGCTTTCTTTCCATGCCATGCCTCCTTCTCCATGCCTCACTTGACTCCACTCTACTTTATATATACTTCTATTATGCTATCATTCTTTATATTGTAGTCAATTGCTACAGGGTCCAACACCCATATTAATATGTTAGTACCCTTGAGAATCAGCAATGTCTTGCTCATCTTTATTAATCCTATAAATACTTAATGTACATTTGCTAAATTACATTAAATAAATTAGAAGAAGGAAGTAGATGGACCCTTATTGGCCTAATCATGGGGTAGTTCAGTAAAGTACTTTGGAAAATAATGATAATACTACATGAGATAATGTGTCCCTTTCTTCTTTATTCGCTTCTAGGACTCATCTCAGATGGACACATTAGGAATTTAGCAGATGCTTTAAATTCTGAGTATTTATTGAGACTGTATTCAACTGGTAGAATGTAGAAAATCTATATTTTGGGCTAATATTAATGGAATCATTATGCTTTTCTGTATAAACATTTACAAATGAAATGAAAAGTAATATGAAAACTTGATGTAAACACCTTGGATGTTCCTGGAAAATTATTCAAAATTGCTTTTTTTTTTTTTTTTTAATGAATTTACTCAGTCCATTTTCAGTTCTTTTGTTTTTGATCTAGACTGTGGCGAGAAAAGATATTTTGTCTTTTTTCTTTTTTAAGCGTTTAGATAGATATCTTATTTAATAACAGGATTTTTTTCAGTTGTATGATATTGATGATATTTCTAATTAAGCAGAAACTTTCTTGCTTTAATGTAACCCCGAACCAATCTAATTCTAGTAGATGTTTGGTCACTTATCCAGAGACATTTATCAGTGCTAATGACCCAAGGTCATTCTACTGTTTTTTGTTTGTTTGTTTGTTTTTCTGGAGAGCAGAAATGTGGTTTCCTGTGATAGAAGTTACTATTTCTTCTAATTTACAGATAAGATCACACGGCATCAGAGTAGTTAAGTCAATTGTACAAGGTTTCACAGGCAGTGAATAATAGAGCAAGGATTCAAATCCAAATTCTATATTCTTTAAAGGTAGCCAAGGAGACAGACACAACAAAACTGATGTGAAAAAATATTTTGGGACACTGCAATCGCCTATGACCAATCACCAAGCACAGATATTTATCTGATTTTGAAGATTGTTATGCAAATCAAATTAGCTAATGCATATTAAAGTGGTTTATTAACTCTAAGCTATGAACATGTTACTGATTGTTATCACAGTTAATGTGTCTCTACATCAACTTACTTTTCTATAGTATAAAGTTAATGATTCTTGCCTTGGCTACAGCTTAGATTGCTGTGAGGATTAAATGCAATAATGTACCTGAAAGTTCTGTATAAGCTATAAAGCAGTATACAAATGAAGATTACCAGTATTGATCTATACATTTATTGTTAGTTCTCAAACATGAGTTACTTAATGCTTTAATGATGAAAATTTGAACTGGAAAATCTGTTAGAAAATGCTGTTATAAAGTAAATAGAGGTTGAGACCATAATTTCAGAGGAACAAAATGTGGCCAAGAGATTGATGAGACTAATTGAACATTGCAGCCTATTGATTTTATGGTTTCTTTCTCCTTTTCAGCTTAGCGTACAGAGAAGCTAAAAGGTGTGGACATTGGAAAACATCCATGTAAATTCAATTCATCAACTTAATGGCTCACTTGCTGCTCAAAATGTGGTCCCTGGACCAGTAGCTTGGGAATTACCTGGAAACTTGTTAAATATACAGAATTTCAAATCTACCCCAGACCTACTGAATCAGAATCTTCAGAAACGCTGCTCTCTGTTGAAAGTAAAGGAAAAAAAAACAAAACAGTGACTCATTATACCACTAAAAGTACATGTGATTATTGAATTTCTGTGACAGAACCAGGAAACTTTTCTTTCCATGGTATTTATGATATAACATCTGTAGTACTGTAATTGCCACGTTCTATAATAATAATTATTTAGAAAAACAAAAACACTAGACATCTGATTTTTTTCTATTTTATGTTTTTACTTTCTCTTAATATAGTTTCCAATTCAACTTCAAGTCTTCTCTAGAGTCATACATTGATTTCTTTATTCAATAATCACTTCGAATGTTGATACTGTACCAAATACTCTACTATATTCTAAGTATATATTGGAAATTGAAATAATATGAATTCTTTATCTCATGGTGCCTATAGTTTAATAGTGGAAGATGGGGACAAATAAAGAAATACAGAGGTATAAACTGAGAAAAGAACCCATGAAGATAACAGAGAGGGTGGCAGGGCCGATGCTACTTAGATGCAGTTATTTGGAAAGTCCATCTGAGGTGGTAGCATTGTATCAGCTTTGGAAGATAAGAAGAAGGCAGCCATTTAATAACTGAGTAGTGACAAGACTTCTAAGGCTTTAGAGTGAAAAAGTTTGGTATATTCCAGAAGCTAAAAAGGAAGCTAGCATCTTTGGAATGGATTAGGTGAAATGGATAGTGGTCAAAGATGAGTTTGGAAAAATAAGCAGGGCCTAGATTAGCTAACCTCACAGTCCATGGTTAAGTATTTGTGACTTGAGTGCACTAGGATGCCACTGATGTGCTTTAAGCAGATGGAGAAGGAGTAAGGCATGAAGGTAGACAATTACATTTGAAACAGGTCTAATTTATGTTTGAAAAAGAATTACTCTGGCTCTGGAGGGAGCACCAATTGGACAGGGATATTTTAGAAGCCTGTAGAAGTAATACCAATGGCTTGGATGAAGGTGATAGATTTTAGGAGTATTTGTTTGTATCATTGGTTGTAAACTCAAACCCATGCTCATCTTCCTCCTTTTTTATTCCACATTTCAGGCTGTGTTTTCCAGCTCTATGTGGCTACAAATGATACAAGTCACTGGTTGGAATTTGGAAGGAAGGAGAACATTTCTGAAGGTATAGCATTTTATCTGTGGCCTCATCTCATACCAGATTGGCTAACTTTGGTTTTACCTTTTGCTTGATGCTCCTAGTCTCTAGTCTCCAGTAACACCACATCTACCCTTGGCTCTGCTGCTAATTTTTGAGTTGTATCACTAATTGCTGTTTAGTTTTTCAGCCCATCTATCAACTGTGTAACCAATTCTTTGCTTTAGAATTCCTTTTCTATAAGGAAACACATAAATGGCTCCTCCTATAATGCTTAGACCTTAACAGATTGAAAGTAAAGTAACAGAAGGGAAAGAATCAAGAATGTCATCCATATTTCAGCTTTAACTGATTGAGCATGGAGATTGGATAAGTGGGTTTGAAAAAGAGAGGCAGTATTCCCTTTTGGACATGCTAGTCTTGATACATACAAATGCAAACATCTAAGAGATCTAGAATTCATACCAGATTCTGAGTTATAAATCTCTTGGTCATCAGATAGTGATGGTACCTGTAGCCACGGGAATAGGTAGGTTATCCAAGGGAAAATGTAGAGAGATAAGAACATAAAAAGATGTGGACTAAATTCTAAAGGATTTGAGGTTGACTGGTGGAGAAACTAACTGTAAAAGATATCAAGAAAGAGTTGAGGGTTTCCTGGATTCATATTAATTAAAACAACTAGAATATATAGACTATCTCTAATATATATCTTTCACATTATATAAATTATACAGCCAAATGAAATACCAAGACACAATTAGCAACACACAACCAGTAAAACTAGTAGTCTTTGAAAATAGGGGACTAACAAGGCAAGAATCTTTGCAAGTGATTCCATCTTAATTGTAAAATAATTTGGCACTCCTGGTTTCGATGCACATTTTCATTTTGATATCTGTGCCCTGGGATAATGACAGCACTGTAGCCTGTAGTCGGGCAGCCTCTTTTAAAAGGCCCAGCCTAGTCCAGAGGGTCAATGCAGCTGAAATTCAGTACATTATCCCCTAGACAAATCATGCATCCTGGTTCAGAGCTATCTCTGCTGGAGGAAAGGTTCCTTTATATAAACCCCTTTCCAAATGGGAGAAAAATTTTCTAACACACACAAAGATATTTGCACTTTAACAGTGGCTTTGGGACAGGACAAGACCAAGCATGCCATGCCAAGAATCTCAGTTTTAGTTTAACCCACCTATGATGTCAAGTCTTAGGCAAAATCTAGTCCATATTGTTGAGGAGAATTTGAGAGCAGGTTTCTTTAAGGTATGGTTCTTAGGCTATCTGCATCAGAATTATCTAAAAAGGCAAATTCCAGGATCCCACATCATAACTCAAGAATTCAAATTTTTAGGAGTAGGATCCAGGACTTCAAAGTTTTACAGGAATGTTAGGATATTCTTCTGCACATTTCAAGTAGAAAACAACTGCTCTTGGGACACCAAGATGTCCCAATGATTCTCAGTTTGGGGAACATCTGCTTGCCTCTGGTTTTAAAGATGTTGGCATCTCCTTTTTGAAGACCAAAGGAAGACACATGTCATATTGGTTCTGGACCTTTTTTCTAGAGGCGAATACAAACCTATAAATTATCCTAAATTACTCCTTCATGTTCCTGTTATCCTGTAAAATCTCTCCTGAAAGTTCTTGCGGAGAGTAGTTATACAAGTACACTGATTAAATCCATATACAGTTATAGATCAATTCTGTATATGATATGTAAGCACACTTAAAGTAGAATATTCAAAAAAATAATTTGTTCAACCTCTACTCCTAATGCTTTCCTTCTAGACACTTCCGCTGCCCGCCATTGCACACTTTGCCATTAAGGCATCCCCTTAAATCAGCCTTGAGTCATTAACCACATTCCTGCTGCTTTTCTGCATCCCAGCCATCATATCCTGTTTGTGTCCTCCAGGGACCCAACTGTAGTCTGTATTTATCTGTCATTTTTCTGCTTCTTTTTGTTTTCTATTTACCCCACTAGAATATAAACCTCATCTCCCTCGTCAGCCACTGAAGATCCAGTGCCTGGCTTGGATTAGTCCATCAGTGTTTATTTGTTGTATGAATAAACACAGAGAAATGGATCTCTACTGAGAATTGAGAGATTCACCTGTTCACTTGCAATTTTGTTTGTGAAATGATGATTTCTTAATTAGAGATGTAAGTTAAGCTTGCTTCTTTATTAGGGAAAAGTCTTGGCATTTTTCAGGAATCACTCTTAGAGTAGTTGTCTTCAAGAGTCTCCAGAAAGTACTTCCAGTTACAGAATTCAGAATCTAGAGCTAAAAAAGTCACTGGGATGAGAAACTTTTCCAGCACTTTAATTTCTAATTTATAATGAGGACCCATGAAAGCAACTCTGATGTTTGCTCGGTTTCTCTGTACTCCTCAGTAAGCACACTTCTCCAGCCTTCCAAAAACAAACAAAAAAAACCCCAAAAAACATGTATTTCTGGAGGGGGGTGAAACAGCCATTAATCCTGGAAAGTATTTATCTTCCTTTCTTTTGACATTTTATTGCCCTTTAACTCATTTGTGAGAGATATCAAAGCTGAATCAGACTAGGGAATAAAAAGCCTTTTCATTAAAATGGCCAATCTGCATAGATCTTCGTTCTTCCCTGTAGAAAGTCTTTGATTAGTACACGAGAGGAGAATTTATAAAGAAAGAAAGTTAGGAAAATTTTACATGAACAGATAAAGTATCAGAGCAAAAATATACAGGTTTTATTTAGAAAGATAAAATTATTTTCAAGTCAAAATTACAAAATTATTTCTAGTCAAAAGTATTAGTGAAGTTAAAAAAGCAGTGTGTCCATTAGTAGTGTGGTGTGGTGGTTACTTTGAAACAGAAAAAATAAAGGCATAAGTTGTCGATACCCATCTAATTGCTGTCCAGTGGAAAATGCATCATTTATAAAGGCTTAAATCTCAGCTAGGGTACTTTGGCCACTATTTGTTTTTAACTTCCATTCTGCAGGGTTAAAAAAATAATAAATGCTCTTTTCCCCCATCAGCTTTTAAATCTCTGCCTTTTACAATGCTCCTTTCTGAAATGGAACTTGGTAATTATACGTGTAAAAGAACTGTGTTTATGACACATAGAACAGTGTTTGAAGTATTGGGCAATTTTAAACATAAGATATATTGTGGTTATAATCTGCTATTAAGTATTTTCTGTTTAATTCATATCATTAGGGCCAATTTCCATGGATTTTGCATTGTATATTTTTTAGTAGTACTCTTTGATTATTAATAGGTAGGAAATTTACAAATAAAAAAGTATGAAAAGAGAAAAAAAAACATAACTTATAATAACTTGAACCAGGCATAAACTTGATATTTTAGTGAATTTCGTTGTACTATCTGTTCAGAGATATATGTAGTACTTATACATATATGTATGTAAGTATATATATATATACTCACATATATTAAACCAAAATGTCTTAGCTTCTTCTAGCACATGAGTGTAACATGAGGTCACTTTCATATATTTTATAAATAATAATTAACTATTATTATGTAAAAAGCTCTGTTTCAGACACTAGAGGCCTAACCCTGAACAAAACCCAAAAATCTCTGCCTCAGGGCTGATCTGGAAAGAAAGACAACCACCTTCAATGCCAGGAACTACAGTGCTCTGGGCCCTAATTCAGAGGCCCCACAACTTTTTCCAAATATCTGTCCTGTATTCAGGGTTGTGACTGTTGTAATTCCTCAGCCCCAGCCTCCATCATCCTACTAAAACCCTGCAAGTGCAGACTTTGGCTCTTGGGTATGGGCTCTGAGTTCTGTCCAGCTATCCTGAGGGCCCACCAAAGCTCCCCAGAGCCAGACTCAATCTGTGACTGCCTGGGACCAATGTGGCGTGGGGGGTGAGGAGGGTGGATTGGACACTCTGGGAAGGCTAGTGATTTGATACCAAGTGATTATTTCTAAATATCTTTTATGTAGAGAAGAGGGTAAACTGCTCCGGGAGGTGATTGTACATGTCATTCCAAATGATTCAGCTCTGGCTCCAGAATTGCATACCTCTGCACTACAAAATCTGGAGGTCAACAGGAACATCATCTTTAAAAGGTAACTTAGCATTTCACTATGATGCAAGTGTTTTTCTTGTGGGGTTTTAACTCCACACTAGTGAATGTCAAAATGTTCCTTTCAAGAATTGATAGTACTCTACTTGAAAAATGTTCTGATAAATTACGTTTTATCTATCTCGTTACATTTTACATAATATTTTTGATGCTCTGCTAGATTGGAACCTTGAACAGCTGCCTAAAACTCTCATCCCTTATTCTGGCTCATCTGCTTCTATAACTGGCCTTGAGAGAAGGAAAAATATTCTTTGCCACTCGAGCCTAAGGATGGGGCAGAGCCTTCTCTTAATTCTCTATGGCACTGTACTGACTTGACACATAAAACCAAAAACCAAACTAAATCCAAACCAAAAACCAAACCAAAACTAAACTAAACTAAACTAAACTAAATCCCAAACTCCAAATCAAAACTCCAAACCTAAAACCAAAACCCAAAACCCAAACCCAAACCCAAACCCAAAACTAAAAAACCAAAACTAAAACCAAAACCAAAAACCAAAAACCAAACTCCAAACTCAAACCCAAACTCAAACCTTAAACTCAAACTCCAAACCCAAAACTAAAACCAAACAAAAAACTCTATTAGGTTCAGGAATACATGCCAGAAAGTAGTAGTAGACAGGTTTCTCTCGGGGTCTCCAGACTTAAGACCAAGGAAACACTGTCAAATGCCTCTCTGCCTAGCTTTTGTTTGCCATGTTATACCAAAGTATGATTCTCCTTCTTTTAGTGGATTGTCCCCGTGCATGTCTGTTCAAAATCTGGAAAATCTCTCAAAAAGCAAAGGAAATTTTTCTCACTGCCTGAGGTTTACTTTCACAACTCTATTTCCTGCACCACAATTTGCCATATCCCAAGATAATATAATATATAGTGTAAATAAAAACCCTCTTTGAGAGGAACTTCAGTTGTAGACATAGCTGGGTTCCAATTCTCTGACCAGACAAGACAATCAAAACATTCCATCTAACACCAGTATATTTTGAGATACCTAGTCTTACATAAAAGTGCATTTATAGAAACCAGCACACCAGTGTGATTCTTTTAGTTAGTCTTATCTCCTATGTTTTACATTCATGAAACTAAAGAACTCATTCAAGGGGATTTCCTAGAAAAGAAAATATCACCTTCTCAAAAACTGTGAAGATTTTTATTAGATACACATTATATTTTATTACATATTTATAAATTTTACAAAATTAATGTTATGTTTTCTATAATATAATGTTATATCCTGTAAAATAAACTTTTCATTTACTCTTTTGTGTATTTTCCTATGACATTATTTTTGAAAACCCCATTTTAGTGGCTGCGTCTATTATGTGGAAGTGAATAACATTTTGTCACATTTATTTTGTTTAGCATAAATCTATTTTGTTTTATTTACTTCTACTATGAACGATATTAGGATAATTATCATATACATTGATTATTTTCTTAAGATATATTCTTATGAGTGAAATTGTTGTGTCATAGGATCTTACATTTGAACCTTAGGAAAGTGGGTTCCTTTCTTCCTGGCCCACCTTTTCTGCAGATTTGATGAGGCTAATAACATGATTATTGTTCTTAAGCAATGTTTGTCAAGGCTACTGTGACTTTTTCATAGTTGCACTAAGGGCAACTCAGTAATATCTTAAATTAGTTGCTTAACTCTCCATTTATGAAAGAGTTACTAACTTTTTAACATCTGGTATTCACTAATAGGATATTACTTCATCTAAGATTATATATATTTATTTAACGTAATCACAATTTAAATTCTCATTTTCAGTCATAATGAAAAGTGAATCTAAACAATAAACCTTAAAAGGGTAACATATAATTGTCTGTGACTAAATACTGGTCTCAGAAAGTATAAGCAGATTCTGCCAGAGATCTGTGCCCACCACTTATTGGTAGCTATTGACAGGACTAACCTCCAAGAACTATCTTTTGATGCTGAGAGGGGTATTATCATCAAATGAAATGAGGTCTGTGCTCTGTAAGAAGGGAATCCATCCCCACTGTGTTGGCAGTTGTAACACATTTCCTATGCAATGTCGTTCCATGCTGATTACGATGTGTTGATTACTCACATCTGGGATTCGGATTTGATTAGGCTTACTAAATTTTGCTCTTTTTCTATTTCCAATCATTCTCTTTCCTCAATCTTCTCTGTCTTTGTTGTCATTAAATTTCATTTCGTCTGTAGTCAAATTGATGGCTTCTCTAAAGTTTCATTAAAATTTTGATTTTTTTTTTAGTTCTTTTTCTAAGGTTCTGCTATCTTTGCCCTTTTTAAAATATTTGGAACTTTGAGTAAATAAACATTCAGAAATGCATATAATTCTAAAGTCACTATCTGTCATCAGTTTATTGTTTGTAAGTGAGAAGGTACGATTTTCCTGTCATTTCTAAATGCTTACTCCTTCATTAGATTAGCTGGAGTGGTCAGAGAAAAGCTGTTTAGACCTTTGGAAAACATATTTAAGTGTGATCTCTCTCTGTCTCTGTCTGTTAGTCTCTCTAAATATATATTATATATTCCAAAATTTTCACATTATAATTTAGTAATGTCAATTTTTACTTAGTTTAGTTATGTAAATTAAAAGCCCTAAAATGGCATTATCTCTGAATTGGTTAAGTGAAAATTTTTGTAGTTTGCAAACCTCCATGTAAGTCAGTGTCTTCATTTTATATATTTAAGCACTAATAATCTAGGTCAAATTTCATAGTAAATTAACATACTTTCTGTGCTTCCTTTTGGCTAAGTGATTATATGTATACCATTTAAAATAGCCCCTGCCTACTCAAGGAGTCCTGATGGAACGTAACAATGAATAATTTTTACCATTTTGCTAATCAAAGGAGCTGGACATAGTCTTTTGGGGTATGAGAGGACATTTTTCCCTGTATAACAAATGACAATACAGTTTTGCTCTCTGAACACAAATGTGACAGATTCTCACAGCATTAGACACGCTATTATGACCATTATAATTTTATGGTGTATTAAGAAATTACTAATATCTTGTAAATACAGAAGGTCATTTGACTTGCCCAAGGACATAGAATGTCAGCTTTTTGTTAGGAATGTTCCGTTCAAGTTTTTAAGAGTCAATACAATTACTTTTGCTACAAGGGAATTGTCAGGTGATTTTCATGATATTATATTATTTATTTTGTTACTAAGCTGAAGATCATTACTGTGAATGTGACAGGTGTTCGTCTGCTTTGTAAGATTGTACAATGTGATCTTCTTGGGCAATAGAAATAATCAAAATGTTCAAACACACATATAAGACATGGTTAATTAAAATGAAAGATGATGAAATTTATAAACTGGAATGCTATTTTCTATATTGAAGAATCATAATTTTTTTTAGTATAGGAAAGAAGTTATGCTATGAGAACTTGTGCTATTATAAACAACAACAATTATTGACTGAATGTTAGCCTATCAAGGAACAGTAGATGGGCTAAATTAAAAAAGAATACCACTAATGCAAAACATTATATTTGTTTATGAAAACAGGACTTACGTGAGAACTGAAAGTTTTCATTAAAGTAATTGATTGGTTTAAAATGGTTTATGCAAAATTCTAATTTAGAAATTTACATTTTTTTCTGTTACATCATTCTTTGGTAAGCTGACTTTAGCAGCAATGAAACATCTACTAAGATTGCACAGTGGTATGTTTTCGAGAAATAATTATTTGGTTTATTATCATTCCTTTTGGAAAGAACAAAAGCCCTTTTTTTAAAAAAAAATTAAATACACACACACACCCCTTTTATATTTCCTAATGCTCCAGAAACTCTTTCTAACAAACATTAAGAATACAGTTCCCTTTATTAAGAACAAGTATAATATTTGCTTAAACTTTCTTAAACTACTTGAAAATCTTGTAGAAGTGGTTTGAGTTTAAAAAATAAGTGAAAAATAAGCAAAACATTTGGTTGCTCTTTCAGTTATCACGAAACTCAAAACTCAAGCAGATATCCCAATAGGTTCTTTGCATTTGCATCAAGAATTTAGTTTAAAGACTTAAATAACATTGACTTTGTTAGCTTTCTGATCTAATCCCCAGTATTGCATTTCACATCACATAACTTTCCTATTAATCTCTGCAGCAAGATCTTTCTTCTTGGTTTTAAAGTTCTTTTTTAAACTTCTTCATGTTACATCTCTGCATCTTACCCATTTTCCCATCTTTAAACCTTGTCTCTTGTGTGGATTGCCTTCACTATTCTTGCTCACTTGGTACCTGCCATTCTCTTCAAAGAGTCTATTACATTCCAGTTTCATATTCACCTGAAACATTCCGTCATCATTTTTTTTCCTATCTAGTTCAAATCCAAAGATAATTATTATTTCAACTATTTTCATGCCAAAAGTCTCCACTCCTTTGCCTGTTTGTCCTCATCTTTGATATATTTTATCTGCTTCTAAGCTCACGCACATGACTGTTAGTAGGCCTCAGAAGATCTTTTCAAGCTTACTTACCTGGGCCTTTCCACAAGGCTGCCTCATTACATGGCAGCTGACTTCTCCAACATAAGAGTGCCAAAAAAGAATGAGAGAGCATTCTTAAAACAGAAACCATGATCTTTTTATATAATCTATTCTTGGAAGTGACATACATTACTTCTACTGTGTCCTATTCCTTAGAAAAGAATCAAAGGGAAATGATTACATAAAGGCATAAATACAGCTGGCCAGATCTTTGAGGGTCATCTTATTCTACCTACCACAGAGGGAGAAAACAAGAATATTAAAAAACTGACCCATTCAAAAAAAGCAAAGGCAAAGGAAAAACAAAAAGAAAACACAAAGTAAGATAGTAGAAATAAGCATAATATATCAATAACTACAATAAACATGTAAAAGTGAACTATTAAATACAGAAATTACCATAACATTTTCAAAATATAAAATATATATGTGAAGAGAAAAATAGATAATATTATTTTCATAGAATTCAAAATAATCTTTACACTCTTAGAATTTATTAGTAAGTAGATGTTCTTTAATAAGTTTTTAGGATTTAGGTTTTAGGTTACAAACTCAACATATAAAAATATTATATACCAGAGATAAAACTAATTAGAAAACATAGGAGGTAGTAGAAGTTTATAATAGCAATTAAATCGATGGGTCTCAGAAATAAGCCTGACCCAAATTATTCACACCTCTAGGGATAAAATTTCAAAATAATGATAAAAGTCATAAAAGAGACACATAAATGGAGAAACCCAAGCCTACACATGGGTTGAAAAATATCACTAACATCAAAATACCAGTTTTCTTCAAATTAGTATATTAATATAATTGTAGTTACCAACAGGGTTTTTTGATAGAGTTAGAACTGCCACCCCCCTGAAATTCACATGTAAGAAAAGATAAGCAGAATATACACAGCAATTTTGAGGAGTAATACAAGTGCTAGCCTACCAGATACCTAGACTTATTGCGAAAGTATAATAATTAGAATTATGGGATTAGCAAAAATACACCAATGGCATAAAATAAACATCTGAAAACAGACTCACACATATAAGATGATTTCATATGTAACAGAGTCAATATTACAAATAAAAAGAGAAATGATAAATTGCTTTATACACAGTGACAGAAAAATAGAAAAATAAAATCAGATATCTTTCTCACACCACACACCAAGATGATTTTCAGGTAGATTAAGGTCCTAAATGTGAACAGCTTAATTTAATCTAAGACCTCTAAGTAGGACGGAATTTCTTAAATAAGATAAGGAAAAGTACAAATACTTTTTGCAAACACAAATAAAAAATACATATACATCTAATTTTTTTATGTATTCAACAAGAGATACCACAAAGCCTGAAAGAAAAACTGGAAATAGATTTTTGCAACATAAAGTACTAACAAAATATTAGTTATAAAAAATTCCTATAAATTAATAAGAAGACAAAAGATGCATCAGAAAAATATGCAAAATATATAAACAATTTCCAAAGGAGGAAACCCAATAGGGAAAATAGGTTTATACCCTTGTAATCATGGAACTAAAACTTAAAATGGCAATTAGACCATTTTCTGTCTATTTAATTGGCAAACCATTGACAAAGATATGGAAATCCAATAACACATATGTACTACAGATGGTAAAAATAGAAAATGGAGATTAAGTTAACAATGGCTGAAAATGTAAGGATACTCTTACCATATGATCATCAAATTCTACTTCTTGATATATACACAGAGAAAGTGAAAGAATTTGTGCATAAAAGAATGTTGTGGCATTGTTTTAAACAGCCCAAACTGAAAACATCCTAAATGCCTATCAATAAATAAATCATATTATAGTTGTAGCATAAAACCTTACAGTGTTTAGAAAGAACAAACATCATCTATTAACATGGCTAAATGTCAGATATATGGTATTGACTAAGAAGAATAACTATCAGAATAACTTGTATTGTTTTCTGTCATTTACATAAAGTATAGAAATCAACAAAATGATAGATTATAGCACTTATATTTAAATATGCAGTGAAAATATAGATAGATTCATGAAATTGATGAAACTTAATTTACACTAGTAGTTATCTCTTGAGAAAGGCAAACAAGGAATGTCTGTTATATTTGTTCTTAGAAAATTCTTTGGGAAAAAAGATCAGAAGCAAATAACAAACATTACTAAAATTGACAAAGCTGGGTGGTAGGTGCACAGATGCTATTTATCTTAATTCTGTATTTTTATGTGTTTATTTGAAATCATTAACAATACGTCTTTTTTTCATTTTATCTAGCTGACTTTATTTTATTATTTTTTTTTAATTTGTATTTTTATTATGGTGACATTGGTTAACAAAATCCAGTAAGTTTCAGACATACAATTCAACAGTAAGGCATACATATATATTTCATTGTATGTTCATCTCCAATAGTTAGATTTCTTTCTGTCACCACATATTGGCCCCTTTTACCCCATCTACCTACCCCCACCACTTCCCCACCACTCTCTGGTAACCACTAGTCTTTTGTCCCTGTCATGCATCTCTGTTTGTTTGTCCTGCTCGTTTGTTGCTTTTAGGTTTATATCCCACACATGAGTGATATCATGTGGTTTTCAACTTTTTCTGTCTGCCTTATTTTGCTTAGCTTGATTATCTCAAGGTCCATTCACGTTGTTGGAAATGGCAGTATTTCATCTCTTCTAATTGCTGAGTAATATTCCATTGTATATATGTATCACAGCTTCTTTATCCAATCATCTATTGTAGGACACTTTGTTTTCTTCCATGTCCTGGCCAGTGTGAATAATGCTGCTGTGAACATCAGTGTGCAAATATCTTTTTGAATGTGTGTTTTCAAGTCTTTGGGGGTAAATACCCAGTAGAGGGATTGCTAGATCATATGGTAGATCAATTCTTAGTTTTTTGAGGAACCTCCATACTGTTTTCCACAGTAGCTGTACAATTTTCAGTCCCACCAGGAGTGTATGAGGATTCCTTTTCCTTTACATCCTCTCAGTGAAAAATTTGGACGATTCTTAACTTTTCCCACTCCTCATCCCACTTCAAACAAACACTAAGTCTTATTTTCAGTTTCATTAATATATTTCATTCTGTGCTCTTATCTCTGTTTTCACTAAACATCTTTGTCAAAGTCACTGTTACTCTACGTGAGTAGCAGAAGACTTGGAAAATTTGGAAAATTATAAGATTAAAATTCATATGTCTGAATGAAATTATCACCTGGTAATTGCACAGAAGGGGGATTTTGCTGTTTTTCATTAATGGGAACCTGTGTCACAACTCTGGCCTCCCTATATGTTATATAATGAAGGGAGGGTGTACTTTATGAAATCTAATTCATTCTCTGCTTTGCTTCAAGCCCCTTAATGGCTTTCCATTGTCCTTATGAAGTACAAAATACTTAACATGACCCATAGAACCTTGTGTGATCTGTCACTGCCTACTTCTCCAGCCTCACTTAATGCCACCTACCCCTAAGCTGTAGACACATTGCCTCTTTTCTGTTCCTCAAGATGCCATATGCTTTATCTCTTCAGAACTTCTATACACGCTAATCTGTCTTTCTAGAATCGATTTCTCAACATCTCTCTTCCCATGGTCAACCTCTACTTATTCTTCAGGTCTTAATTACAGTTTTCTTGGTAAACCTTTTCTTAACTTTCCCCCTATCCATTCCACTCAAACAGTTATAATTTTAATAGTTACTTTTATTTATTCTTTACAACCCTCATTAAAATGTGTTTTATTTTTGTTTTGTTTCTTTTCCATGACTGTATAATTGCCAAAGGGAATTAGACTCTATTTTCTTCCTTACTTTATCTCCAGTGGCTAACATAGTGCCTTGTACATAGTAGATGCTTTATACATATTTATCAAATGTATTAATGATTTCTTAAGGAATATTTTCAAGGTTGATTTTGATTTATTGAAATGTATGGTAAATATATTTATTTTACAGATTTCCATTTCCTATCCATTGTTGTCATTCTATTCTTTAAAGAAGATAAAGTGAACAAAACCAGGACATTGCTACAAATTCTAGAGTAAAACCAACTTAAGCAAACCAAACACCTGAGCATATATAACTTTCTTTTTCAGTTTTTCTAAAGTTGGAAAATAGAATTAAACTCTTCATAAGTAATGATTCTTTTCCTTTTTTCAAGTGCAATTCAACTTATGGAGGGTACTCACTGGCTATTTTTTTAAATAGAAATTCCTAGGGATTAAGAGAAACCAAAATATTACCAGAGTAACATTTAATATTAATAAAAATAAACATATAACCTCAATGTTTGACATTTTCAAATCAAGCACCCCTGTGTGGCTTGTTCTCTATTTTTTTTTAATCATATGCCCTGTTTGCATCTGTGCTCTCTGTGTTGTAATAGTCTATACAGTGTTTGGAAACTATAACACAATCCCACTCAAAATAGAAAGGGAGGAGAAAAAAGACAATCTACATTTCATACTCTGCCATGTTCTGGCTGCTCTAGGTGATTAATGATAATAGCCATTTGCCCAAAATACAGATTCTGTTCACAAATGAGATTGGAAAACAACTTTATGATTAATGTGGAAAGTATATTCTTCTTCTTCTATGGTATATACCATTCTTTATACATAAAATGGAAGGCATTCTTAAATTCTATTTGTACATAATAATGCATGAAATTACAGCTTTTATAATGCTGTGCATTGAAAGAAACTGGTTTGATTTGGTCAACCAAGGAACACAGACTATTTTCTTCAGAACTGTGAGAATTATGTATGTTGATATCTTACAACCTGCAGAGTTTTTCTAAAGAAAATATTATATGTCACACGTTTGCGCTTTATTTTATGGAGACTCTGTACTTAATATGGAAAAGAGAAGTTTGAACTTTCCATCCTGATACTTACCCGGTGAGAACTTCCTTATTTACATAAAGTTTATGACAATGAGCTTTAGAATCAGAAGGTTAACTGGATCGAAGGGGAAATCATCAACGAAGAACTGAGTCCCTCTGGAAGTGACATATTTCTCATACTCCTTTAAATTGTGTTTTAACTTCTCTTGGTGAAGAGAAGTAAAGGAATGGCTCCCCATGACCCATTTTGTAAATGACAAAATGTTTCAGGCCTTCATCGAGGTGACGGGGGAAAATCTGCTCCCAGTATTTGTTATGATCTGATTGTTCCTCTAATAAACTAAATGTAATTAAAAATAGAGTAGGGCCATTGCATTTTAATAGCTTGCATTCTTCCCTGTGGAAGAGTCAGCAAACAGTGAGAGAATATGAAGATTCAGCTCTCCAGCACCTGCCAGGCAGACTTTGTCAAGATTAACAGCATCACGCCAGGTTATTAGAGGAAACATAAATACTTTTGAGACTCTGCGGGTAGTTACGATATCACGTTTTATTATCTTCTCCTAAAATGGAATTACTCACTGTAATTGCTTGCCAGTCACAGGCCACAAACATGACAGAAGAAATCTTACATATTGGGGAGAGGGGTTATAATACAAAGGCAGCTGACCTAGAGAATGTTTTTAAGGATCTGTTATTATGTGTTTATAATAATCATAATTAAAATTTTATGGCACTTTACAGCTTCTAGGAAAGGCACATATTTGTGCCTTGCAATTTGAAGTGGGCACAGCAGTTATTTGAATGCTTATTTGAATAAGGAAATAGGGGTGTGAAGAACTTTGAGTATTTTGTTCAAGAATCCTGCTGCTAGGGAGTGCAGAGTTGAGAATGAGCCCCAGTCTCCTAACTTCACAGTCTGTGTTCTTTCTGACATTCTTCATGGCCTCACTTAAGTTCAACAGCAAAACACACAATATATGCTGTTCCCTTCTGGACCACACACTTCTTTGTGAAAAGATGATTTTGAAGAATCTAAAATTTCCTGAGAGAAATGATGGAGGATAACCTAGAATACAAAGAAACTACAGTTTAATAAGTGGCCATAAGAAGCTGAGAGATTTGATGTCAGTCATGGGATGCTTGAGAAAATGCGAGAAGACACTCTCTCTGTGAGTGAGATGAGAAAAGTGATAAAGTAGGAGATACTTTTTGTTTTTATTTTGTTTTTGTTGACTGTGTTTCCAAAACAAACTTGATTAATTTTGGAAATAATGGGATGAATTAAGAGTCAAAGTGGGATAAGTCAAGAGAATGAGAAACAGATACAGACTGGGAGAAAATATTTGTAAAACACATTATTAGATAATAGACTGTTATCTAAAATATATGAAAGAACTCTTAAAACTCAACAATAAGGAAATGAACTGAGCAGTTAAAAAATGGACAAAGATCTGGATACCTCAACAGAAAAGATATACAGATAGCAAATAAGCATATAAAAAGGTGCTCAATATCATATGTCATTAGGGAATTGTAAACTAAAACAGCAGTGATATGCCACTGCACACCTATTATAATCACTAAAATCTAAAACACTGACTACGCCTAATACTGATGAGGATGTGGAGCAACAGAGACTCTAGTTCTTTGCTTGTGGGAATGCAAAATGATATAGACACTTTGGAATACAGTTTGGCACTTTGCTACTAAACTAAATATACCCTTACCATATGATCTGGCAATTGCACTCCTTGATATTTACCCAAAGGAGTTGAAAACTTATTAAGTTCACACAAAAACCTACACATAGCTATCGATGGCAGCTTTTTCCATAATTGCCAAAATTTTGAAGCAAACAAGATGTCCTTCAGTAGGTGAATGAATAAATAAATTGTATTACATCCAGACGATGGAATATTATTTAGTGCTAGAAAAAAATGAGCTGTCAAGACATAAAAATACATGAAGTAATCTTAAACACATGTTACTAAATAAAAGAAATCAATCTGAAAAGGTTACCTACTGTATAATTTCAACTATATGACATTCTAGAAAAGGCAACTATATGGAGACTGACTGGTCATTGCCACGGGTTGGAAGGGAGTGAGGGATGAATGGGCAAAGCACAAAGGATTTTTAAGATAGTGAAACTATTCTGTATGATACTAAAGTGTTGGATACATATCATTATATATTTGTCAAAATTCATAGAGTGTTCAATACCAAGCGTGAACTTTAATGTAATCTATGGGTTTTGGGTGATGTGTCAGTGTAGGTTCATCAATTATAACAAAGGACCATTCTGGAGCAAGATGTTGGTGGTGGGGGGCAGGCTGTGCATGTGTGGGGCCACGGGGTACAATGGGAACTGTCTGCACCTTCCTCTCAATTTTTCTGTGAACCAAAAACTGCTCTAAAAATAAGCTTTGTCTTATTTTAATAATTCTTTTTTATTTAAAAAAATGTAATATGGGGAATAGCACATCTATGTGGGGAAATAAGTGCTAACTGTTACACTCGACAACACAATATGTGGCCGGGAGGGAGTGAAGCAGTGATAACATGTTTTAAAATCTGTTCGAGGGCTGAAGGAAATTTAAAGAATTTTAAGTCGAGACTCCTGGATTCCACATTTACTTAATAAATATCATGGCAGAAGTTCTGCCTGTACAGTGTAACAGTACATGAAGATTCATTCCATTTATTTCCATGCAAACTTCCTGGTATACCTGAAGCCTAGACTATCCAGAGAGAAATAGTTCATTATGGTTCAGTTAGTCCAACAGAATGGTATAAGGGAATATGCTCAAAATACAGAATTTCTGGCAGAAAAAGCAGTCCCTGCTATAATTCAAAGAAAACAAAACATTTTGTGTGTTCTAATTCTTTATTTCCTGTATTATATGTTAGAATCACAGATGGAGTTCCCGAGCTACGATCCCATTACCTTGACTGAAACTTATCTGGATATTAAGAAAATTTTAATTGTTTTCTTCTCATTTTCTATATTTTTTTAATTCAAAGTTTTCTAGTAATATTTGAATCAGATATGTGGTCGAGTTTTGAATTTTTAGTGCTGTAAGTTCTCTGATTTTTTTTTTTTTTTTTTTACTAGAGTGTTGCTATCTGTCAATGTCCAGGTTGGCCCCTTTCCCTTTGGCTAATTCTTTCTCAAGCCATAATCTGAGAAGTTCTTTATCAAAGACTGTTTGGTTTGCCCATAGATTTTCTAGCTTGTCCTCCTGTTGAACCCTTGATTCCCAAAATTACATTTAGTAGTAATTATGTGTCACTTATTCTTCCTTCAAATCTGCCTATCTTTGATGGAAAGTCCTCAATCACTTACTCAGTTATTTTGGGAAGTCCTTGGGCATCTCTTTTGGGTTCACAAAGCATCTTTCTAATATCATAGAACCCACAATGTTCCTCCATGCTAGTTCCAGTTCTTGACCACAGCTGACAAAGTCAGTTGAGGTCTGCTGATTATAATCACTGCACTAGTATTTTCTAAGAAGTCACTGAAATTTGGGGCAAGAGTGTTGCTTCCTGACATATCCTCCAGGCACCAAAGCTCTGTAGTTTATCGAACCTCAGAGCTTTCCTCACCTGGGCAGGAAAACCGTGTACTCCAGGGTGAAGAGAGACCTCATGGCCCCATGGAGTTTAGGTGGGAATCCTTGGACCTGAGCCAACATGCAAGCTTCCAGTTAAACATTTTATCTTCCTTATTGTCTTCTCCTCCCATCATTAGCCTCTGTCTGTTGTAAATGTCACTGCTGAATTTCAATAGTGAATGAAGCCTAGCTAGGCCCTGCATCCCCACTTTCCTGTCACTCTCTGTGTCTGGTTATATTTTATACAAAAAGAATGCCTTCTGAACATATTTTATGCCTAAAGATTTACTTTCTTAAACAAAATCAATTTTGTGCTTTGAATGATTTACCAAGCATGTGTGAACTGAAGACTGACACTGGACGAGAAATATTTTAAGAGAAGGGAGAAAAAATTGGCAAAAACTACAGTACCATGGGTGATGTCTTTGGGCAGACCTTTAAAGAAAGATCATATTCTAGAATGATGATGTATGAATATGCAGGTCTGCTTTTAAATTGTGCTCATATTCTAACTGTTCTAATTTTTACCATCTGTGTTTCAATAACATATCTGACATGAAATAGCAGAACATAAAGTGGGTCCATAACCCTGTAGATATTGCTAAAATAAATAGTAAAGAACATGAATAAATATGTCACCCTCTAATATGCTACCCTATAATTTATTCATTATAGGATATTGTGAATATTGTGAATTTAAGTATATAATTTCTAGTTAAGATCACTAGTTTAGCATATTTGAATGGAGATCTTTTGATGTGCCAGGTAATATGCAGGATGCAGAAAATTCAAGATGTCACTGTCTAACATGGAAATATATTTCCTTTGTTTTATCATTCTAAAACTTGTCCTTGTCAGTTAAAATAAGAGCATACATATTTTTGGAAATTACTTAAAACACTTGAAACAATGATTTTGTCACTACTCAATTTTGATTGAAACACTGAGCCGATCTACCAAAGTAGCTTTCAAGCTAAAATTCATAAATGCACTGGATCTGAATTCTAACCTAAATGTGAAATGAATAAACAAGCAATCAATGCCTGCCCCCAAATTGTAGGACTAGCTGGTTATTTTGGCTCATTTATGTTTCCTATATATAGTAAGCTAGGTTTTTGGATTTTAAAAAAATTTTACATGTATTATTTTTTCTTTTTCTATTGTCCCTAAATTCTTCTACTATAAAGTCTAAACACACACCCTTATGCATAGTATGTGTATATGTTAGGTGAATTTTGTCTCTGTGGAGTAGTGGAGAATAAGCCAGATAAGTAGCCCCTAACCAAAGCAAGTGGGCTAACAGATGGAGTGCACAGTATGAAATTAGAGGATAACTGGCAGGAATTTTTTTTTTTTAATGATCCATCTGGAATCTAAGGGTCAAGATCATCAATTCTGACACACAAGATCACAGCATCGCTTCACATTTAATTTCTCAGGTTGCTTTCTTTTTTAAAAAGTAGTCTTTATTATTTTTTAAAAAATACTTAGAAAATAAAGTGAGAGTAAGTTACCACAGAGTAAATGCTACATTAGAATAGAATAGTGGCTTACACATAGAAATATAATATAATGGAATAATTAAATAATATGACACATTATTCATTGCTGCAGTTAATCACATTAATAGTTCTAAATATGTTAAGGTATACAGAACTACAAAATGGATGTGTCAGGGTAGATTAGAATAATAGTGACCACAAAGGGACCACCAGTAACCACCATCACCAAATTCAGTGGTTTATGCAACAAAGAAATTTAGCTTTTAGTAATAGTACATGATGAGTGTTCTTAGATTGGTGGATGGCTCTGCCCACCAGGACATTCAGGAATTCAGGTTGACCTTTGCTTCAGTAGGCCAAATAGTGTCCCCCACCTCCCAAGATGTCCACATTCTAATCCTTGAAACCTGCTAATATGTTACTTCATATGGCAAAAAAGAACTTTGCAGATGTAGTTAAGGATCCTGAGATGAGATTACTCTGATTTATCCAGGTGGGCCTAATACAATTTTTATAAGAGAATTTTTACGAGATGGAGACAGGAAGGTCAAAGTCAGAGAAGACAATGTGACAATGACAGAAGCAGCAGAAGGATATGACAAATGGAAGCAGAGGTCAAAGATTTAGAGAGACATTTTTAAATGATACACTGCTGGCTTTAAAGATGGAGAAAAGGACCACAAACAGGGGTAAGCAGGTTGCCTCTGGAACCTAGAAAAGGCAAGGAAACAGATACTCCCCTAGAATATTATCAAGACACTCTTTATCCGGAAGGAACCAGCCCTGTGAACACCTTCACTTTAGCTCATTGAGACTGATTTTAGACTTCTGACCACAAGAACTGTATGATGATAAATTTGTGCTCTTTTAAGCCACTAAAATGTGGTACCCTGTTATAGTAGCAACAGAAAATGTATACATTGGCTTAATTTGGGACTTCCAAGGTTGCTGTGGTCGTTTCCAGTTCAGTTAGTGTGACGAGGTGAAAGAGAGCTATGGGACAGGGACCCTGCTCTTCCAGGGGGACACCTTCCTGGAAATGCCTTGTATCACTTTCACTTGTACAAAATAAAGAGAATTTAGTTGCATGGCAGCTGAAAAGCTAAAAATTGATAATGTCTGGGAGCCACATGAGCAAATAATTCTATTGCTGTGGAGAAATGGATGGACAGATTGGGGAAACAGTTAAGAATCTTCTAGAATGGGGTGATAGTACCTAGTATATGTTTCATCTATTTTGCAATCTAAGTAGCTAAAAGAGGGGAGAAATGCAGTGCTAACAATATTTAAAAATAATAGCAGCTAATGTCTATTATGGGTTTCCTATGTGCCCAGTTCTCAGTGTGTTATATATGTTAAGTCGCTTAATGCTCCCATGATGAGGCAGGCATGGGTGTTATTCCAGCTTGCAGATAAAAAATGAGGATTACAGAGAAGATCAACTTGCCCATTGAGATAGACTACTAAATGGTTATTCTGGAATTTGTCGATCTGATTCTGGAAACTTATTCTCTATTTTCTCTTTTACATTATATATTTATTATAGAGATTATATTTTATATTATATATTATTGTATTTGAGGGGAAAATTCTGAATACTGAAAATAGGCCAGTGAGCAAATAATTAGTTACCTCTTTGATCATATTAAAAATAATTTGCAGAAGTACACGTATTTCTCTTATAAAAATATACCAATAATTCTTCCATCTACAAATTTACCTTTCTAAGGTGAATAAATTTTAATTTTATTGTTTGTCCCTTGTACTATTGATAACACTTTGAATTCATTGTATGATTTTTTCTTTTATTTTGTGCAATAATTTTTAATTCTACATAAAATTTAGAACTTTAAAATATTAAATATTTTAACTATCAAAATATTTATTTCCCATCTTTTATAATGCAGACTTATTATATTTCTGCAATTGTCATATTTATTTATTTATTCATTTATAAGTATTTATTAAGGACCTACTGTGCACCATTATTGAGACTATTGGTAAGCAAGATCGATTTTGTTTCTGCTTTTGCAGAACTTAAAACGTAGTGAGAAAGTCATTTATACAAACATTAACCACTAAATGTGATAAAGATGAAAATAAAGAAAATGTAAGATGTATGGAAGCACATAGCTATAGATCTGTCCTTATCTAAGAGTCTTTAGGCATTTGCTCAAAACAGATCTTTTAAGTAGGAATTTTGTAAATAGCTTGCAATTCTCCCTTGAAGCATCCATTTTTCACTCTACTGATAACATTTTTTAATATGGAAGAAATTTGGTCATGTTAATATGATACAATTTCTACTTTAACATGTCTTCAATTTTCTGCAAGTTACCATCCTGTTTTTCTGCCCACTCTTTGCTTTAGAACTCTGAATAAATTTTCAACTTATAAGGAAATGAATCTTTCCAAATTAATTTACTTATACATATAATATATAAATTTATAAACATAAAATATGTTCTGTAAAATATACAATTTATTGCATATATAATATATAAAACATATTTCATATATATGACATGTATATTATATGTATGTTTATGTCTAAGTACAAGGAACCACTTCCCTATGAATCCTAAACAGTTTTTGGAAAGGCGGAGGGATTCACATTGTACACACATATAAAGGAGGGCTTATAAAACAGTTTGTTAGGAACCAAGGTAACATGGTCACCTTTTCCTGTATTAGATATTTTAGAAAATAGCAAAAATCTTAAGTTTGGGCTATACTCAATACTTAGAGCAAAGACTCCAATTTCTTCTGTGCTCTTCTTTCTTTAGCACCGTCTAATCGCACCTTGGCCGGCACCACACCACTAAAACTGCTCTGTTCACAGCCATCAGTGAACTCTAGATTGATTCAATTGTCAATCGCCAGTCTTTGTCTAACTTGCCTTAGCTGCAGCATTTGATGTAGATAAGTACTTTCTTCTCCTTCAAACTGTGTTGGATATAACTTACAAGACATTAAGCTCCCCTAGATTTTCCTCCTATCTTATTGTCCATTCTTTGAGTTTCATTTGCTGATGTCTCCTCATCTTTCTTACCACTAAGTGTTGGAGCTCTCAAAACTAACACCTTAGATACTTTTTCTTTTTGTCTATTTATAGTTATTGATTGCATTCATGTTAATGGCTTTAGATATGATCTATATACTCTTATATCTCCCAAGCACATATTTTTATTATATTGTTGTCTATTTCTCACTTCAGATTTGTTAGTATTTGCTTAATATATTTAGGTGCTGTGATGTTGGGTACATATATCTTTATAATTTTTATATTATCTTGATGAATTGATCCCTTTATCATATGATGGACATCTTTGTCTCATTTTTAGCTCAAAGTCTATTTTGTCTGATATAAGTATAGCTACCCTTGCTCTATTTTGATTTCTATTTACACGGAATATCTTTTTCCATCTCTTCACTTTAAGCCTATGTGTATTTTTAAAGCTGAAGTGAGTCTCTGGTAGGCAGCATATAGTTGGGTCCTGTATTTTTAATCCATTCAGCACTCTATACATTTTGATTTAAGAATTTAATCCATTCTCATTTTAAATAATTATTGATAGTAAGGACTTATTAATGGCATCTTATTGTTTTCTGCTTTTTTTTTTTTTAGTTCTCTTGTTTCTTCCTCTTCTGCTGTCTTTCTTCGTGAATTGTTGATTTTCCATAGTGATATTCTTTGATTCCCTCTTTTTTGTATTTTGTGTATCTGCTATATGTCCTCCACTAGCGATTTCTTCTTGGAAGTAACAAAACTTTAAACGTTGCAAAAAAATGATTTGGATTCTTTAACCAGGAAGAGCTACTACAAGGAAAAAATCTTTTGTAGACACAGCACTAAATTTAAAATAGATGGGAAAGCACCATCGAAAAGACATAAACATGTCTGTAATTGTCAATTATCAGTTTCCATTAATTTAAAGGGAACTTAATTGACATAGTCTATGTGTAGGAGCAATGTGAGGGGGGGAACTATAGACTGTGTGTGTTGTGGGGAGAGGAGTTGGAGTTGAAACTCCTAAAATTTTAGAAAACAAGTGGATAAATTATGGTCAATAAGAAATCTGGAGTTCAACAGAACTATGATGACTATCTGAGGTGTTTATACACCAATCAATGAAAAATATGAAACAGGGAAGACCTAGAAACTTAAATTGTGATCATAAACACATGTGCAGACATTGCGAGTCTTACTTGCCAAACTCAAGGGCTCAAGTGATTCCACAGACATTTATTAGTCAGCAGTGGGGGCTAGGACACTGTCATGCCTCTGTATTGCACAGGAATCATGAGAGTATGGTTACTAATAAGCAAGAGCTCTTTCACATAACAGTGCATCCTACTAATAACATCTTTACTCTCTAAGCCCTTGTGGTCCCACGCAGTCTAGCAACTCTGCTTCTATTATGCTGTACTCTGGCATGAGCATCTTTGCAGAAGTCCAGAGCCCTGGGACCATAGTCCAGCTTACCTAGGTTCTGCAGATAGCCATCTTCTTCTTCGCTCCTGAGATTTCCTCAGGGCTGTCCCTGATGGGCTATAGGATATCTGTATTACAGTCCACTTAATTCTGTTCTTTCTCAGGCCTGAGATTCTTTCTTATTTCTCTCACATTATCTTTTCCTTTCCTTCTTTGTACTTTCTGGTCTCCCTACCTGCCCTGACACATCAACCAAGAATAATCTCTTCAATGAGCTCATACATAGAAACTTCTCCAAGAGAGGCCTAATTGTGTTATTGGAGAAAGAAAAGAGAAGAGATTATATCAGAAACATAAGAAAAATCAATAGCTCAATAAATTATACTTCTGTGACTGCATAATCAAAACAGTAAGGGAAAGCTTATTCTCTGCGTTTCTCTAAATGATTTCCTGCAATTCTTCTTCATTTTCTCTCAACCAAAAACTGCTGAAATTTTAAAACTCTACTAAGTTATCAGTTAAATAAGAAAATTATTTTCTAGTGATTTTCATCAAGGATGGAGCTCATACACACCTGTTCACTGGCTCTCAGTATGTAGCATAGTGGTAATTTGTTTCTAGTGCTTTTCTGAAATGTACTCAGAAGCAGAAATACACTTTGGGTGGAATAAAAAGGTCCTATTCCATTAATATTTTCTTTCCTGACTGAAATATTACTGACTATGTTATAGACACCAAGTAAATTTTCATACTTGAAATTATAAGTATCTAAAGTATTTTTTCACATTATTTTGTTATAGATGAGCCTCTAATGGAAAAAGATAGCTGAGACATTTCAGTAGAGAATTAGCAACAGAAGACTTCAAAGGATTTCTCTGGTAGGATGATTAGTGATTATTTTGATATATATATATATTTTTGTTTTGCAATATATGCTTTCTCTTTTACTTCATCTTCCTTGTATGAATATCAGCATGTTTGCCTAGCTGCATTTCATGGTATATTTTAAGATTCCTCCATTTGGCATATGGCTAATAGTAAGTATTCATTTTGTGGTTCATATATTAGAACTGAGCCTCAAGGAAAAACATCTTTATAATACAATGTGAGAGGTTTTGCCAAGTTGGAAAAACCAATCAGAGTGATAATAAAATTTATAGATAAAATTATAAAGACGTATTTCTAGAAAGCGAGAGAATAAGTTTAGATCAAGGAGAGAAAGTAATATGAACAAAGTGTTATCCAAACAGGACAGTTTATGGCAACAGAAATAGATCTTTCTCAAGGAAGGCTTTGAACTGCCTGAAATAGTTTATCAGAATGTGACTGGATCCAATATTCCATAAGGCAATGGAGAGCCACACAAAATGAAGGTCAATATTTAGGTGGATAAATAGAAATCACATCTATTTTTTAACCTATAGGTATATTGTTATGTGTCTTCCTCAATCTAATAAATGAAGGAATTATAACTATACAGGATCTTGAAGCTGTATAGCCAGAGGTGCCATGTGACAGCATAGTATCCTATTTAACCATTGCTTATGTTTCACATATGTATATATGGAGTTAGGCATCCCTGGGATGTCCTGGGAAATTAAGCTTATTTAATTTCTGCTTCTCACGCCTACCTCTTATTCCACTAATCTCAACACACACACACACACACAGCACACACACACACACACACACACACACACACGCTCACACACCCATGACCTTTAGATAGGTTATCTCATTTAAGTGTTTTCGTTTTGTTTTAACAAACAAGAAGTATATACTAAATGCTTGTTTAATTATTAGGTCACTCTGATACTTAAATACACCAACCATGGCCCGATGAGAGCAGGTGACTCAGGACTTCGACCCCTCAGAAATAAAGTTATCTTCATCCCAATGGGCAAGTTAACCTAGACCAATGGATGTACTGTGCAAAGTGAGGGAAAAATTAGATTGGTCCAGTTATACTCGCAGGATAAGCTATAACAGTAAGGGATGTAACCAGTTTTATTAACTTTTTGCTTTAAGTTTTATTTTGTCAAGAGATTTCGGCCTCAGTGCTGAGCAAATGCAACACAATAACGAGCAAATGTAACAAATGTAACAGAGAGGGTTCCGTGCGGGGCATGAGGAAACTGAGAACTAGGAATATTCTGAAGCAGATGCTCGATCCCCTTGCCCTATCCAAGTTTATCTGCAGCTCTGGTACCAACAAGTTGACAGCTTCCTAATTTACTAGACTCTCATCTGCTCAAGGGCTTTCTCAAACTCACCAGTAGCTTGCTTCTCTGCACGTAGGTAACCCAGAACTGTGTGTATGTGTGAGGTGCAATGCGGAGGGTTAACCACACTGAGGGAAACCCTCAATAATGGGAGATAAGAGTCCTGGATAAATGATCCAGTCTTCCAACATTCAGTGAAAATCCTGATATCTATTATACCTGATTTCTTATATGGTCCCCATAAGATTGAATACTGATAACTTAAAATAGCAAATTGCTCATAAATGCCTTATTTTCCCTCTCTCTCCCTTTCCATCACAATTTCCCCATTGCTCATTTGTGTTCCCAAATTCTTGCCTCTAGATTGATTTGGGGAAGACCAAATGAAATAGTGAAGTTCTCACTATTTCTTAAACACATCAGCTTTATATTCAAAATGCCTGGTGCTTGTTGAGGGACCAAGTGTGACTACTAGAGTAAAATTTTCTTAGGCTTTCTCTTAAAGGAACTCACAGGGAGATAGTTATTACTCTGCTGAGTTTACTATGGTAAAACTTCTCTCCCTTGGCCTTTTAAGCATAGAACCCTGATTTTGTATACTAAGAAGTACTATACCCGTCAATTTTTCCCCCTCTCTGCTTCTCCTTTGTTCTGCATTTCCAGGGCAGACCGAAACCTTTCTACCTTCTTTATGTATACTAATTTCAAGGAAAATACAGAGAATTTTTCTGAGAACCTTCAGGTTTTCCTTGAATACTTTGCCTTTGTATGCCTCTTTAAGTTTTAATTTTATTGTTTGATCTTTAAAGGACAAATTTATTTCCTCTTTCTGAATTCCTGCAGGATATCACAATAGCAATCTTTAAGTAGTTACACCTCCACTATGTTTTCTTAAGCCTTCATGCTTTTGCTCATTATGTTTCATACTAGAAGTTTCTTTACCACTCTTCTATCTCATTGATTTAAGCTCATAGAGTGGAGGAAAGTTTGGGGAATGTTCCTTGACCATCATGCAGTTAAATCCCCTTTTTGCATCCTGGGTATAATTTTATTATAGGAATAATCCTACTTAATTGCAGTTTTCTGCGTGAATGCCCTGAGGTCAGAAACTATGTCTTATTCATCTTTGTATCCACAAGACATAATAAGCACTCACTGTATGTTTGTGGAATGAATGATTGCGTGCACTGTAAGAAGAGATATTAGTAATGAATCGACACAGGCCTATGATTCTCCTAGCAGAACTTTGACGTTTAACTGAGGTTTAAACTATTTTGAGGGGTCTCCATGATCTAAAAGTAACATTTTCCAAATCAGAATGGCTTTTTCTAAAACTTTTTTATTATTAAATTTATCGGGGGTGACACTGGTTAATAAAATCTTATAGGTTCCAAAATGTGCAATTCAATAATACATCACCTGTATATTGGATTGTGCATTCACCACTTGAAGTCAAATCTTTCGTCATCATATATTTGACTTCCTTTACCCTTATTTATTTCCCGCTCCCCTTTCTCTGGTCACTATTAAACTGTTGTCTGTGTCTATGAGATTTTGTTTGTTTGTCTTGTCCATTTGTTGCTCTTTGTTTTATATCCCACATATGTGTGGAATAATATATTTCTTAACTTTTTCTGTCTGATTTATTTCATTTAGCATGGTAATCTCAGGATCCATCCATATTGTTCCAAGTGACAGTATTTAATCTTTTCTTATGGCTGAGTAATGTTCTATTATATATGTGTACCACATCTTCTTTATCCAACCATCTATCGAAGGATTCTTTAGTTGTTTCCATTTCTTGGCCACCATAAATAATGCTGCAATGAACACTGGGGTGCATATACCTTTACAGATAAATGTTTTCAAATTTGGGGGATAAATACCGAGAAGAGGGATCACTGGGTCATATGGTACTTATATTCTAAATTTTTTGAGGAAACTCCATACTGTTTCCATATGGCTGTACAAATTTACATTCCCACTAGCAGTGTATGAGGGTTCCTTTTTCCCCACAAAACAAGTAATAACAAGTGTTGGAGAGGTTGAGGGGAAAATGAATGGCTTCTTGATCATAGCTTCTCAGTGAATTCACAGAGAAGGAAAAATAGTAGAAGATATGAAATTGACATATACTATGTAATTCTTGCCCAACTTTTCAATGGGAAAATTGTCCAGGCCATAAGGATAACTTCCAGCTGATTCTTTCATGTGAGTAATTCTTTATTTTCTGCATATGAAATAGCCAAGATAATGTGTTCAATACTTTCTGCAATACTAGAAGTATTTGTTATTGCAGATAACAAGGAAAAAGCATCTAAAAGATGCACAGGTAACACAAATTTAAGGCTTGTAAATAGAATTTTAAAACTCCTTAGGCAGTTTTCTTACTGGTACCCATACTGAGACAAGGGCTTATCTAAGGTGCTGTTCACTTGATCTTGTCAAAAACACTTAAGAAGATGAATAAAGCACCAAAATATATGAAGAAAGTACTGTATGACATAGCGCAGCTATACTAGATATTTTCATAGACTTTTTGCAATAGTATATACTTTCAGAAAATGCTTATTGTTGAACTAAAAAATGAAAAACAAAATGAAGTCTCAACAGAATTAATACTCTGACTTTTCTTAAAAGAGTATACCACATAGATATCCTTTATTGTAAAGCTAAAAATTATGTATTAATAACTTTTTAATGAGCATCTGCTATGAATCAGGTACTATAATATGTATTACACACACACACACACACACACTGAAGGTAGTAAGTGGCCTCCATTGATTGGTTACCTGCCTAATGATAATTTTTCATTTTCTCTTTTTTGAAAAAAACTCCATTTTTTTTTTCTTTCAGATGTGTGGGAGCCATATACTGCAGGGGAGCTGGTCCTTCCTTAGTCCTAGAAATTAAGTCTTAATAAAAGTCAATTATGGCACTCCTATTTCCCTTGCTGGTGTTAGAAATAAGAATGCAAATGAGACTCAAATGTATTGAATGAAGCAGATTTTTAGGAAAATTTTGAGAAAGATTCTGTTACTTTTAACTAAGGACATGAGGATGGGCTACACTTTCTGCCTGAGAATTCTTGTGTTTCTCTGTTCACTGCCCTTTCATTCCAGACTATCATTTGAGGAATTTGTATAGTGAATAGCCTTCCAAAAGAGAAATGATTTTGGAGCAAAGGGCAGAATTATTTATTTTAAAGAATAGTAAAGATAATCTTTCGAGCACAAAAGTCAAATAGGCACTCACGAGTCTTATGTCTTCTGTCACATCCATGGAAATGTGGTGGGCTGATTTGCTAGCCTCCACATAGTGTTAAATTGGAAACCTTGTACAGCTCTGACACTCACTTTCCTATTTCTGGCCATTATACAATGTCCTTTGAAAATGTGAGAACAGAACTGTGACAGTCACCTTGTAATCATAAGGCTACAAGTCTGGAGACAAAGTCAAAACTGTGTATGGCAGAACAAAAAATATGGAGAAGCTGGGTAATTGAAACTCTTGTTAAGTCTATGATAACAACTTTTGTAATTGTTGTACTCTTATATTCATTTTAGTTGAGATCATACATTTCTTGTATTTTTTTAAAAAAATCATTTGATTTAGGTTTTCTATTACCTGTGACAAGAACAGTTAATCTAAATCATCAAGGAATGCAAACAATCTTGAAGGCCTATTTACTGCCACTATGTACAATAATATCCAATATTTATTTAGTATCTACTATATTCAAGCTTAGTAATAAATATTTAGAATACATTGTTAAATTGAATCTTTATGCAATGACTCGCATAGTTGTTATTAATATTTTAAAAACAAAGATTCCGAACCTCTAGAAGTTAAGTAATAAGCCTAAGATAATTCAGCTAATAAGTGATGGGGAGCTTATTAAAATTAGTATTCAAATCCAGGTTTACCTGGCAACAAAGCTTGTGTTCCTAACCCTGATAGAGTATCTTCCAAGTGGTTATAATATCTGACATTTATTGTGGCTTCCTTTGGTCCTGACTATGTGCCATGCATTTAACAATAAATTTTGCTTACATAAACTGGGGGAAATTTTTGACCAGTTATACAAGTTTCTGTGCAAATGAATGTCAGGAAACATTCTGCCTGAAAATGAACTTTTTAATTTGTCCCCAAACAGTAATTTTAAATCAGAGATCTGCTTGGCTTTTCAGATCAGAACTGAAAATTGGATGCTTACTAGCTATTGCTAAAAGTGAATTTGCACTGCTAGTTGTGGACTAATTTTGTCAACATATATTACCTTTATAATTGGAAAGGATGTTTTGTTGCACTGATAGCCAAAAGAGAGATTAGTATACCTTCTATTGATCCCTTAGTTAGTGTCCTTTATGCTTGGGAATTGTTCCAACCTCCACATAAACCTAAAATCACAGATAGAAACAACCCCCAGGACCATTGGGATTTTAAATAGTATGCTGACAGGAACTCAGTTCAACTACTTAAAATCACTATCCCCTAGGCTAGTGTCTGCCCTCAAGTAGCCTCATAAGTAGATAAATTAATAAATCAAGTCCAAGGAATTAAATATATATATCCTTTGATTTATAATGCTCCTACGGACACTGTTACAGTGTTTTCTGAGATTATGGGTAAAAAACAAAAAACAAAAAAAACAAAAAAAACAAATCTGCATGAAATGGAACATTTCTTAGTATAAAACTTGCTTTTTGAACAGTAGTTGCTTGTATTTGGTTGCCCAATATGATCCCTAGATGATTTTTCTATTATAATTTATGAGTGTAACAGATTAATAACCTGTCTAGTTTCTTGAGGTAGTCAAAAGGAGTAGAAATGTTCAATAAAGATTTTGAAGCATTGGAGAGTAAGATTTGAAATTTAAAAAGGTAACTAAAATATCCTAAAGTTTTTCTTTCTTTAGTGTCTGTAGTGCCAGGAGTGACATCAGAATATAACCTACTTCTCAACTGTAATATAATTTTTAATATAAAAGTTATTTGTTATCACTACTATGGCCCAGAAGTGAAACATAATCCAAATACATTATCCATTGTAATATAGCTTTGACGTGTATTTCCCTAGTGCAGTTGTTTTCCAGGGAACCTAGTCCTAATTATTTAACACTTTCCAAGTCAATAAATTATTGGAGGGGAGCAGAAGGCCTGTTGGTGGGTGAAATTTCTCTGAGAAATGAAAGTACTCTCATAAAGTGAGAAGTTGCAACAAGATATCGCTTAATAATAGCAAGTAATATTTTAAAATTACTGTTTAGAAATATATTGCCTGATATTAAAATGACTTTATATAAATGCTGTGTCCTCAATTTAAAAGGACATTGGTAACCCCCCTAGGACTGAACAGGCCTTTCTTCTACCTAATTAAATTAAGTGCAGTGTATGGTGCCTCTCTGCAAAGATTAATAGAATGCATTCCTTGTCAGTTTAAGTGTTGCCCATGGCAGTATTTTTTCTAATTTAATTAAAAGCTGTTCTTTTATGAAGAACAAGCTCGCAGCATAATTCCTCTTACGTTTACATTTACATTTCTAAAGGCTGTTTGGGAGAAAGTGGAGAGTGAAAACGAAGAGAAAATAAAAAGAAAGGAGAGGGCACCAAGTTGTAGGTACACGGAGAAAGTTAACATTATTTCCTGGGTTTTAGGAAAATTTCATTTCAAAAGTGACAATGAGTAGAGAAAAACCAGGTGTCTGGAAAGGCAACAGGTTTTACTGTTGTGTGTTAGACCATATCTCTATCTTATGCTCAGTAAGTACCCTTGATAAAAACAGTGGGTATTTGTTAAAGAGGTATTACACCACAAAGTCTCACATATTTTAATGTTTGTTGTACTGTTGGGTTCTTCAAAGTGCGTAATTAGCTATGGAGGCTGAGGTAGATTTTCAGTCTGTTACCATATGCAAAGTTAGCTATCAACTGGCAGTGCCATATGAGAAAGAAACTTGGTTCTCTGGTACAAGTACACAAAGTCCATTCAGTAACATCCTGAAGATACGTAAGGACCCTGAGAGCCAACTTACCCTCCCACCCTCCCCCATATTGATGGTTTCTTGATCAGTATTAAACAATGTACAATCCATTGAACTCTTTGTATCTTCGTCATAAACTTAGAATATCCATTTGTATTACTAAATATTTTTATGTCTGTATTAGAAGTTTTTGTTTTCTGAGTTAAGGAAAATAAAGAGAATAGAAGATAGCATAGAAAAAGAAGCCTTTTGGTAAAGGAAATATCCAATAAAAAATTGAAAAGTAGGGAAAATATACAAATATCAAATAAAAACATGGAAAGGTATATATTAGGGAATGCCATTAAGGAAATGCAAACTAAAACAACAAGGCGATACCACTAAAATCTATTAGAATCACTAAAATCCAAAATGCTGACAACCACAAATGCTGGCGAGGATGAGCAGCAACAAGAGCTCTTATTCATTGCAGGTAGGAATTTAAAATGATACAGCCATCCTCTTACCACATGATCCATCGGTAGTGCTCCCAAAAGAGTTGCAAACTTATGTCCACACAAAAACCTGCGTGAAAATGTTTATACCAGCCTTTCCCATAATTGTCTAAACTTGGAAGCAACTAGGATGTCCTGCAGTAGGTGAAGAGATAACTGTGGTATGTCTAAATGATGGAATATTATTCGACATTAAAAATAAATGAGCTATCCAGCAGTGAAAAGTAATAGAGGATCCTTAGGTGCCTATTTCTAAGTGAAAGATGCCAATCTGTAAAGTCTGCATACTGTATAATACCAACTACATGACAATCTGAAAAGGCAAAACTATGGATAAGATAAAAAGTACCAGTGGTTGCCAAAGGTTGGGGAGAGGGAAGGATGGATAGACAGAGCACAGAGTATTTTTAACTATTCTATATGATACCATAATGGTGCACATATATCATTATATATTTGTCAAAATGCATGGAATATACAAAACCACTAGTTAACTTTAATATAGACTATGGACAGGGTGAAAATGATGTGTCTATGTAGGTTAACCAATTGTAACAAACATAACCACTTGTGCAGAATATTGATAGTGAAAGAGACTGCATATATGTGGCGTACATGGGAAATCTCTGTACTATATGCTCAATTTTGCTTTGAACCTAAAACTGCTCTAAAAATAAAGTCTACCAAGAAATGAAAGAAGAACAAAGTTAGAGGTATCACACTACCTGACATCAAGGCTACAGTAATCAAAACAGCATAGTACTGGCATAAAAACAGATACATTGATCAATGGAACAGAATAGAGAGCCCAGAAATGAACCTCGTCTTATCTGGTCAATTAAGTTAAGACAAGGGAGACAAGAATATAAAAAGGGGTAAAGGCAGTCTGTTTAATAAATGCTGCTGGGAAACTTGGACAGATACGTGCAAAAAAAAGGAAAAAAGAAAAGAAAGTGGACCACATTCTTACACCATATACAAGAATATACTTGAAATGGATTAAAGACTTAAATGTAAGACCCGAAACCATAAAACTTCTAGAAGAAAACATGGGCAACAAACTCTCCGATATTGCTAATAATAATTTCTTTTTGGATATATCTTCTCGGGCAAGAGAAACAAAAGAAAAAATAAACGAATGAGACTACATTAAACTAAAAAAGTTTTTGTACAGCAAAGGAAACCATCAACAAAACAAAAAGACAACCATCTGAATGGAAGAAGATATTTGCTTATGATACATCTGATTAGAGGTTAATATCCAAAATATATAATGACCTCACACAGTTCAATGAAAAAAAATAAACAATTTAATTAAAAAATGGGCAGAAGGCCTGAACAGATATTTCTCAAGGAGGGAATACAGATGGCCAATAGACATATGAAAAGATGCTTGAGGTCACTAATTATTAGAGAAATGCAAATTAAAACTACAATGAGATATCACCTAACACCTGTCAGAATGGCTATCATCAATAAATCAAAGAACAATAAGTGTTGGCAAGAATGTGGAGAAAAGGGAACTCTCGTACACTGTTGTTGGTGAGATTACAAATTGGTACAGCCACTATGGAAAACAGTCTGGGAGTTCCTCAAAAAGTTAAAAATAGATATACCTTTTGATCCAGCAGTTGCACTTCTGGGTATATATCCAAAGAAATGAGAACAGTTATCCATAAAGATCTATGTACTCCTATGTTCATGGCAGCACAATTTACAATAGCCAAGGTATGGATGCAACCTAAATGCCTATCAACAGGCAATTGGGTAAAGAAGTTATGGTTCATATATGCAATGGAATATTACTCAGCCATTTAAAAAAATGAAATCCTACCATTTGCAAAGACATGGATGGACCTAGAGGTTATTATCTTGAGTGAAATAAGTCAGACAGAGAAAGATAAATACCATATAATTTCATTTATATGTGGAATCTAAGAAACAAAAGGAACAAACTAATCAAAAATAGACACAAATACAGAGGACAATCTAGTGACAGCTAGAGGGGAGGGGGTTTGGGAAGCTGGGAGAAAGAGGAGAAGGGTTAAAGAAGTACAAATTAGTAGTCGATAGATGGTCACAGGGATGGGGAGCACGGCATAGGGAATGCAATCAGCAGTAATGTAATGGCTATGTGTAGAGCCAAAGGAGAGAAAGAGTAATTAGGGGATCATTTTATGAACTACATAAATGTCTAATCAATGCACTGTATACTTGAAACTAATAACATAAAATTAAAAAATGAATGTAATACACTGTATCAAGAAAATAAAGACAAATTTTGATTTCAGTTGATGCAGAAAAAGCATTTGACAAAATCTATCACCCAGAAATAAACCCATGCTGACTTATGATTAAAAACTTCAGGGATTGTGAGTGATTTCCTTTACTGAACTTGATAAAGTCAATCTACAAAAATACCCTACAACTAACATCATGATTATAGATAAGGAACTACACACCTTCTTCCTAAGACTGGAAATGAGGCAAGAATGTCCTCTCATACCACTCTATTCAACACTGTATAAAAGGTCTTCGGTAGTTGAATCGAAAGAAAAGGAAATACGATATACAGATTGGGAACAAACTCTATTTGTAGACAACATTATTGTCTATGTAGAAAATTCCAAAGAATAAAAAAAAACTCCTGGCAAAATAAGTATAGCAAGATTACAGACTACAAGGTTAATATTCAAAAGTCAATTGTTCTTCTGTACAACAACAATAAACAATGAGACTCCATAACTTAAAAATGGTGTATATTTATAAATTATTTACAATGGCACTAAAAAATAAAATAATTAGGTATAAGTCTAATAAATTGCATTCCAGATATATATGTAGAAAATTATAAAATTTTGATGGAATCAATCAAGAAAATATAAATAAAGAGATATTTTGCTTTTATGATTGGAATACTCAGTGTCATTAAGACTTTCCATTTGTTAATTCTTTCCATTTTATGTGCGGAATCAATAAAATCCCAATCAAAATCTCAGTAAGTTATTTTGTGGACAACAACAAGCAAATTCTAAAGTATATATAAAAAGGCAAAAGACTCAGAAAAGCCAATACGATACTGAAGGAAAGAACCAAGTTGAAGGACTCACACTACTCAATTTCAAGACTTCCTATAAAGCTACAGTAAATAAGACAGCATAGTATTGATGAAAAAACAAATCCATAGATCAATGAAACAAGATGGAGACTATGGAAGTAGATTCACACAAAATAGTTAACTGATATTCCACAAAAGGAGCAAAGGCAATTCAATGAAGAAATAAGAAGCCTTTCAACAAATATTGTTTGAACAATTGTATGTCCATATGCAAAAAGGTGAATCTAGACATAAACTTTATACGTTTTCACAAAAATCTATTCAAAAATGGATTATAGACCTCAATGTAAAATGTAAAACTATGAAATTTTGAGAAGAAAATCTATACAACCTAGTGTTTATTGATGAGTTTTTAGATCTAAATCACAATCAATGGAAGAAAAGGGCTGTTAACTTGGACATCATTAAGATGAAAAATGTCTACCCTGCAACAGACACTGTTAAAAGAAGAAAAAATGAAAGCCGCAGACTGGGAGAAAATCCTTGCAAAACATTTAAGGGTCTTGTAGCCAAATATAAAAAAGAACTCTTAAAACTCAACAATCAGAAAACAAAGACTGCAACTAAAAACTAGATAAAAATATAAATAATCTCACTGAAGAGAATGTATAGATGGCAAATAAACATATGAAAGGATGCTCAACATCATTTGTCATTATGGAATTGCAAATTAAAACAATCTATCAACATTGGTACATTAACTGTAACAAATATACCATACTGACATGAGATACTAATAAAAGTAAAAGTAGTTATGGGATATATTATGGGATATATGGGAACTTTTTGTACTACATTCATAATTTTTTAGTAAATCTAAAGCTGTTATAAAATAAAAGATTATTTTTCAAAACAAAGTTAAAGTAGAAAGGCAACATTGTTTAAAGATTTAGAGAAAATGTTTGGCAAACAGAATCTCAGTGGTGGTTACAGCTAATAAATTGTCTATCATTTGGTAGTCAAAAGCCTGCTTGTTGGGCAAATGAAAAGGTGAGGAGAAAAGAGAAGAAAAAAAGGTTTAGCAACCTGGTTTTCCTAATCCCCCTCTTTGGATCCAGCTTCTGGTTCAGTGGCCTAAAGGAGTAACAGATGTGCCACTCGGATGTCTTCCAGTTTTAAGGAGAGCGTGGTGCTTGACACAGATTCCAGAAATCACTTCCTCCGTCTGCCAAAAACATCCACCAGGGAAAGTTCAAAAATGAGGCAATCACTTCAACACACAACAAAAGGACTCAATAAGATGAAAGAAAGTCATTACAATGTTCAAACTAACAGAATAAAAATATTCACCTTTTAGAAACTAGAGGAATCACAGATAAATCCTGTCTTTTCTTTAATGAGGTCATAATATTAGTCGTCTGTTGTATATATTTTGAACTTTAGAGATCCTGTAAATTAGTATGTAATGTTCATTATAAGGGAGTCAGAGCTACAGATAATAGTATATGAATTTAAAAAGTGTTATTTTCTTTTTCTGAAATAAAAAATAGCACTCACAAAAAAGAATGTTTATTTGTTTTTTAAAAAGATGTCATGATGAATTCCTGCCCAATGTTATAGTCTTATAATAATAGCACTTCATTCTGTTTTGTTTCCATAGTTGCCTGCCATAACAATTTAAGAAAGATTAGTGGAGTAATTTTGCAGCAATAAAGGCCACCTTGTGGAAGGTCAGTTCACTACTTGCTTCTTGTTTCTCAATACAAGACCTTTCTAGCACCGAGAATATGACTGTTGAAAGAGTTGGACACAATAGTCTGAAAAGTCCCTTCCTTCGTGTTATTGGATATGGTCTTACATATAGGATTTGAGTAGCTTTTTGTTAAAATGGTCCTGGAGGCATATTGCTTCCTAGGATTTTTATACTATGAGTTTTTTGTTTTGTTTTAACAAAAGACAAAAGTAAAATAGCCATGAAATGTGTGGCTCTCTTACAGTTCGTGAAGCCCTACAATATTTGCTTTATCTTTAGAAATCTATTTTAAGTTATGAAATTCATTAAAGTATCTTTCTTAACATCAGCCAGGGCATTTCAAAAAGGATTTTAAATTTCACTAATAGAATCAACAGCTTACTGGGGGTCTTGCTGCTTCTGAAAAGCTTAAACTTGAAAAATTACGATTCTCAAAAAGGTACTAGAATTTATTGAGTATTCTTTATGTATCTAGCACTTTAAAAGTGTTATTTCACTTAGTTCTCAGAGAAGTTTTATAAAGTAGTCTTAGTTAGAATTCACAAATGAGAAAACTGAGGCTAAAAGTAATTGGCATTTTCTTAAGATCACAAAGCCAGAAATAAATAAATTAATTAAAATATATGCATATTTATATATTATATATGTAAAAGTATACATTATATCTACATCATATACATTATATATACATTATATATGTAAAATTGCATATTTATAAACACTATATATGTTTAAAAAAAGGCCAGTCTAACTTTCAAATTTAGTCCAAATTAAAAATGTTTCTAGTGCGAAGATTTAAATTCCTTGAGAGCATGAATGCTGCCTAATTTATTACTGTTCCACCTAGCAGTGCCTAGAAAATAGTGACTCTCAACTATAGTCGTTGACTGACTAAAGGAAAAATGCTTGGAAATCAAATTTCTCAAAGATTAACATTTTCCTGATATTCAACCAGAGAAGTCAGTTTTGTTGAATTTTTAGTAGCTAAACATTTCAAGACATACCTCTTTGCCTTAATTTAGATGTGGGCTTTCAAGGAAAAAAATACAGATATTTTCAGAATTTGGATCTACCTGTACCTATTTTGGTCTCACTTTTGTCATAGGAGTTTGCTATTGTCCAAACTAGGGAACTAGATAGATCAGGTGCTCAGAGTGCAGATAACTTAAAGAATCATATTTTCAAAGTTAGGTAATGTGTGTGTGTGTGTTTTGTTCTATTCTGTTTCAACTTCTTTTTCGCCTTTATTTTTTTATTTTGTACATGACTGAGAGTACTCTAAGATTACCCAAAATGAGTTATAAACCATTTATCATAGAAGCTATGGATGATTTCTGCTGCTTTTCACCCCTTCACTTTGTCAACAAGTAGGAAGTTATCTGCAAAATGACATTTTAAATTCTTTTAAAGAAAATCCTTCATCTAGAGATGAGAGACTAAAAATTTCTCAAATTGAAAGGACAAATATGAGTAAAGGATTTAGGTTACCAGAAAGAACTACAAATATATCTTGTGCTGAGATTACAAAGATGAGTAAGATATGGCTTTTTATATTTAAGGAGTTTTATTTTACTGAGATATGACAAGTTAAAACAATATTAAAAACTTTGAAACTCGATTCAGTTCCGCATGTTTTTCTCTTTTTTGTTCTCTCTAAAATATCTCTAATGTTATAGTTTGTAAGGGAATCAAGTACAGTAGTTACTTGTTCAGTTGTGGTTTGTATGCTATTCAGCTTAAGAAAAAAAGGATAAGAATAATTCTATTCTGTTTCTGTCACCAACAGCAAGGGGGCTTGGGCAGGATATTTTAACTTCACTGAATCTCAAGTTTCTCACATTGAATTAAAGGTTGTTTTTCAATGATATTTGAAATTGCTTCTGTGCGTGAACCAGAAAGTGTGTGTTAAAGTATGTAATGTACCTGATACATATGTAATAAAGGAAACATCTGCTTGTATTTTAACTAAATTAACCTTCTTCATAATTAAGTGATCGTAAACCATCTCTCTATCTCTGCGTGTTACGCAAAGTACTGTGGCATATTGGACTCAAAATATCAGAATGGGGTTTGATTGTCAGCATCACTACTGCCAAATATAATATGTGCAAGCACCACTACTTGCATATATTATATTTATGAACCTGATACTACCTATGTGAAGAATGATGATATAGGTGTTTAATAAAATTAATTATATTTTTCTTTTAATTTATTGCTCTGAACATATTTTTTTCTAGGGCTTCCTAGTACAGACATGTGTTATTGCATACATGTTTTGGCCACAACAATCACCAGAATAAACCAATTTTGTGTTGGAGGTAAGTTTTGGTCCTCAAATGTTTCAAACATTGTTCGATACATGTTATTCTCTACACTCTTCCTCTTCTTCCTTTCCTTTCTCAAATGTGTTAGCCTCCTTAAGATTTATGCAATTCCGTACTGCATATTTGCATAATAAATATGTATATAAAGAAAAAGATTTAGGAAAAACACCACTTTCTTCATTTCCAAACCCGAATCTGAGGTTATAACACACACTATTTAGTCTTTACTACCAGACTGAAATTTCCTCGATGCTACTGATATGCCTTTTGTATTCCTCAGTACGTATCAAGATGTATGTCTTTAAAATAATATCACTGATTAAGTTCTAGGATAGTCTTCAACACAATACTGATTGTAACTGGAACCTATGATCTATCTCCTCTCTTCTTCCCAGCAGAATTTCTATAGCTGAGTATAGGGGCAACAGAGACTTGAAGCTATAAGAAATAACTCTGAGGAGACTGGTTGACATCCACTTTTCACACCACACAAAAGGCTCTTGTCTTTTAGTAGAGGTTGCAGTATCTTATGCCCAGGGACACTTGAGTATCCTGTTGTGGCTTGGCATTAAAACAAATTTATTGATGTTCTTCTGCGGGACTACTGGCTAGCCTTTTGTTTATTATTGTTATATTTTATTTGTATAGATATCCCGCCATGCTCTGTGCTATAAATAGTGATGTTTTTATTGTTAGTACCGTACACTTAATAAAGCTGCAGTTTTCCTGGCAATTAATTGTACTGACAATCAATGCAAGGCTGCAGGCAGTGTGTTTATGTGCTGAGGTTTTGATGAGTAAAGCCCTAAGAAGTCAGGCTGTCAAAATTAAATACATTGCTCAGACATAAAGCCACACTCTGTTCTTGGTTTCACCAAACGATAGTTGATTATAGGCTAAGACTAGACCTGGTTTTGCTTGTAAAGTAAAGAATATTTCATCACCTTTAAGCAATAAGTTTAGACATTTATATAGGACAAAATAGCATGATAAAATTACTCATGTCTGTTTTTTCTCTGGATGTAGTCTGAGTTGATAAAATGTTCTTCTTTTGAAGTACCCTAGCAGATTTTGGAAAGCTTTTTGTTTTCTACCAAACTTGAAGATAAAATACACGTATATGTTGGTATTTTTGGTAGATATTTCCAATTTATTCATAATTTTTCTGGATTAAAAATAGCCAATGACTATATTTTCCTCTTTTTTTTTTTCTCTTCTTCCATGTACTAAACAACATTTTTCTTTGACATCTGACTTTATGTCCTGACTCACTGGATGTCTAATCTTTTCCCAATGAAAATGGCAGTGACAGATCAAAGGTGTTTGATGATTGAAACATGAAAAAAATCACTCAAGAAATAACTTTGAGCAAACTCTGCTTTACTACCCAGTATCAAATTTATTTATACATGTAAACGTAAACTATTATTTTAACAATTCTCACATTATCCAGAAGCTTTTATTGTTGCTTTCCTCAAAGTATCATTTAGATAATAATAGAACTCAAAAGTCTTTGCTTCTTCACACTTCATAATAAATGAATATACAAAATTTAATTCACACTTATAATTCTACAATTTTCTTTTTCACACATGAATTTAAATCACATGAACCATTTTGGACATATAAATCCATATTTTACTACTGGAAATAATGTTGAGGTTCTTATTTTTCTATTTTTGTTATAGTCCTTATAATATTTCATGCACATCATCTCAGATTTACAAAAGATTATTTATATGGCCTAGTGAGTTGTTGAGGACAAATCTTATTCAGAATAGGAACTAAGTAAATATTTGGTTAACAACTGACTTAGCAAACAAACAAGTAAACAATAAATGTATAATAATAAAGCCTATTGGTGTGTATAGTTTTAAAACCTTTCCTTTATAGAGTTCGATGTGACAATTAAAAATAATAGCTATGAAACTTCTGGTTTCCATTTAGGGATGTTGAGGGTTGAAAAGGGCATTGGTCCCAACCGTACAACAAAAAATAACCCAACAAACATCTATTTCATGACTTATCTTGAACCCACTGAAATCACGTGGGAATCAAATATCTTAAACTATAAAGAGAGACAAGCCCCTGCAGGGAGAGGTGAAGCATAAATTCTTGTTTATCTGGCAAGATGCCGCCAGATACTATTAAGCAGAGATCAGCGAGGAGGATTTGGAGGGTGATAGAAGGCATTCAAACATTCATTAGAAAGATACTTGCAAAAAAGAAAAAAAAATGTACACACCCTTTGCAGGCTCTTTCTGTATAAAATCCATTAGGTAATCACACACACAAAAAGGGAATTGTCTTAAGAAAGTTTCCCTTATAGTGAAACCCAAGAGAGAGGGCAACTGTAAGAAAGACAGAGAAACTCTACTGGGACGTTTGCATGTTTATTTCCCTTAGCAAATACAATTATTTATCTGTGAAGGAAAAGATAAACAAATACTGTTGTCCTAAGAGCACTGGGGAGAAATTGTTGCAATTTTAAAAAAGGGAACGGAGGAAAAACTCCACATCATTGGAAGAAGGATAGAAATATTTGCCAATGGAGGAAAGAATCATTGAGAAAACTAAACATTCAAGACCTGCACAACATGATGTCTACCTGAGGTTTTATCAGAACCACACAAAATGCTCTCCCATTCCCCACTGTCAGGCTAATATCAAGTAATAAGTTAATTAGACAAAATATACCCTCCCTGAGGCATAGAGCAAAGGATAGATTAAAGCTGAGTGTGGAGCAGATATTTAAAAAAACAGAAAAATAAAAACAAAACAAAACCAAAAAGAAAAAAGAGAAGATACCAGCCCAAACACAAGGTATTAGTAAGAGAAATATAAAGTTTGTAATTTCCTGAGTGTAAACACAACAAAACAAACTGCAGAAGCACCCTATCTCATAATGTGGTTGACTCAAACCCTGTATTAAAGTCCTATCTGAAATAAAGATGAGCCCATTTTTCTTGCCTCAGGCTTTATTTTTCTACACAGACGTTTAGTTATAAATGAAAAGGTAGATCTATGAAACACACACTATGGCAATAAGGAAACAACACAATTCAAGAGACAAAACAATCATCGGAATTAGACTCAGATATAAAAGATATTGGAACTATCTGAAAAGGCATAGAAAGACAATATGATTCACTATAATTAATATAATGGGGAAGATGAGCAATAAGCAAAATCACCAGAGAGACAGAGGTTATAAGAAAAAAAAATCGAGTGAAAATGCTATAAATGGGAAATACAGCAAAAGTAATAAAGGATACCTTTGAAGATCTCATCAATAGACTCAACAGAGCTGAGAAAAGAATCATTGAATAGGAAGACAAGTCTATACAAATGACACAAACTGAAACAATGAGAAAACAGAGTAGGGAAAAACAACAAAAACAGCACCAACAGAGCATCTGAGAGCTCTGGAACAATATCAAATAACCTAAAATACATGAAAATACAATCACAGAATATTATGAGAATGAGACAGAGATAATATTTGAAGATCTATTGGTTAAGAATTTTGTAAGATTAAGAATAAAGCTTAAACCACAGATTAAAGTACACCACACAAAGGAACTACTATAATTAAATTAATTGATTTAATTTAAAGATAAAACAAAATAGTAAAATGAAAGAAAATAAATAGAAGGTAAAAGAGTAGACAACACACCTGGAAACAAAGAACATAGTGAAAAACCTTGAAGACAGTCAGAGGATAAATATACCTTACATGAAGAACACAGATGAGGATTATGATAAACTTCTTTTTAGAAACAATGTAAGCCTTTAAAGTACTGAAGGAAAAAAAAACTCAGTCCAGTACTTTATACCCGGTAAAATTTTCTTTCTATAATAAATTACAATTACTTTCTTAAACAGAATTTGTATGAAGATCTACTCTGTAAGAAATGTTAAAGAAATTTTTCAGAAAGTGAAACATGTTAAAAAAAAAAACTTGGATATATACAAATAAAGAGTACTGTATATGAAAAGAATGTAAAAAACAGATTAATTTTTCCTATTTCTATTTGCTCAATAAGGTAACTGAATGTCTAAATAAAAAATAATAGAAATAATTTATGTGATTACAGCATATGTAAAAATCAGATAGATTACAAAAATAGCACAACAATGGGAGAGAAGAATTGTGAATATACTGCTGTATGATTCTTATGCATAAAGCAGTTTAATATTATTTACAGGTAGACCGATTAATTGACGATGTATACTGAATTTCTGGCATATCTAGTTAAAATTTTATAAATATTAAGTCAACATAGGAGATAAAATGCTCAATTAATTCAAGAAAGGTAGCATAAAAATGATATAAAAATAAATAACACATAGAATAAAATGAAAAGCCATAACAAAGTTGAAGATTTTAATCTTACCATGTCAATAAAATGCAAGCGGTCTAAACATACCAGTTAAAATATAAAGATTGTTAGATTTGATTTAAAAAAAAAATTCTTTAGTAAAGAATTTGGCTTTGCCCAAAGAAAGATCTGACCTTTCCTTTAGCTCTGAGAGGTAATCCCTGTCATAACAGTGTCTTTGTTAATGGTGAAAGGTGGCCACAACAGAAAAACCAACCCATGGTTTAGCATGGAGACTTTAGGTTGAACTAGAAACTGAGTTCAATCACATTGCCAGTCAATAAAACAATCGATCATGTATATGTTATGAAGCCTCTGGACACTGAACCTTGGGTGAGCTTCCTTAGTTGGTGATTTTCCATGTGTATTGTTACACACTGATGCCAGGAGGCTAATGCATGCTGACTCTGTTGGGGAGGCAATAGAAATTTTGCATTTGGAAATTTCCTAGTCTCCGCTCTATGCCTCTCTTTATATGGCTTATTTTGATCTATATCTTTTCCCTGTAATAAAAGTAACCATTAATATAATAACTTCCAGTTCTATGAATTCTTCTGGTAAATTATTAAATTTGAGGGCAGTTTTGGGAATACCCTGAACTTGCAGTTGGTGTCAGAAGCGAGGACTGCCTTGTGGAGGACTATGCCCTCAGACTTTGTAGTTTGGTCAGTGCTGGGAGCTGACCAAAAAACCCACTTTAAACATGGAAATATAGAAAGTTAAAAGTGAACATATGAAAAATGATATAGCATGACAACATTAAACAAAAGAAATCTGGAGTAACTATTTTAATATCAGACAAAGTAGACTTCAAATAAGAAATATCATCAGGAATAAAGAGGATATTACATAGTGAGAAAGGGGTCAATTATTCAAAAATACATAGTAGCCCTTAATGTGTATTCATGTAATGGAAGATATAAATTCATAAAACAAAATATGAGAATTAAAATTAGAAATAAATAAATCTGTAATTTGAGTTGAGGATTTTAATATCCTTCTCTACGTATTAGATAGAATAAATAGGAAGAAAGTCAGTAAAGATGTAGACAACCTGAACAACACTACAACTAAATTGACTTAACCAAAGTTTATAGAACACTCTATCAAAGAGCAACAGAATATATATTATTTCAAGTGCACAAGGAAAAGTCACCAAAATAGGTCATTCTGGGCCATAAAACAATCTTTAGCAAATTTAAAATATCCGCCTTGCCCATTAGTATATTTATAGAAATTTATGTACTCCATGTTAAACAGTCACTGAATAAACATTTGTTAGTAATTATATCCATATTTAAAAAATTCCCATAAATTATAATAGATGCTATATGAAAAGTTCTGGTTCTTGAACCAAAATAAAATATTAAACATAATCTCTAGTCTAAGTAAGAAATAAGAAACAAAATACACACAGAGAAAAATAGGATGTGGAAGATGACATAATCAATACTATAGAGGAAACTATAATAATTATAATCAAATACTATATTTTGTGTTAATTGCCACAGAACAAATTACTTTAATCCCTATCTCATTGGACATACCCATTCCATGTGGACCATGCTTTCTTCTAAGCATGCTGATGGATTTAGTAGTTGGAAGATTACAGTGGGGCTATAATTGTCTGCTGTCTCAAATTGTTATCTAAGAATAATTTCAGGAGAATATATCTGGTATTCTTGGGTTACTATAAACAAACATAATTTATGAGCCTCACTTTCATGTCAGAATTAGACCATTATTCATAGAAGGTCTTTAGCTATAATACTAGTGAAGTTTGGAAACTGATATACCACAATAATCCCTCCATAGGGAAACTTGTACCACACATATGGTTAGGAATCATCTGTCACTCTGAAGCCAAAATGTGTTTCAGTGTGGAAAAGAAGACTTTTAGGATGCTGTGTTGATTGATACAGATAACAGATGCTGCACTGGTGGCTGTTGCTTTTTTCTTATACCTTTTGCCAAATATTAGTAAAACAATGTGGGTTATAATGTTAATGAATGACTGTTTACTAATTCAGTCTTTTGTGATAGTATAAAATAATCTTAAAATTATAATATAAAATTTGACTGACATAGAATATCAGTAAATATTGAAAAAGCTGTCAAATAACTACTTTTAAATATAGTATTTATCTAATTTTATGAATAAATTTATTGAAACTCTTCAAGTCATAGATAATTTTCATGCAGTTAAAGCTATCCTGGAGTATAGAAAAAATATGAAAACTTTGCTATTCCTTCTATTAGTTATCATTATTCTGAAATGAAAATATGACAGAGTATATCTAATAAGAAAACTATCAAAAATAGAAGCAGATTTCTTAAATAAAATTCTAGCAATGACAATCATCAATAACCATTTAAGACATATAATGGAAAAATATACCTTTCTTAATAAGTACAAAAACACAAAATATACAGGAGAAAATTGAACAAGATGTAGATATGACAAGTGAAGAAAAATTCTAAAAATTTCTGAATGACATAAATAGTTGAATAAATGGAGACACATAATATATACTGCATATTTAATCTGAGAAATAGAAAATTACTTTTCTCTAAGGAATATATTTCAGCAATAAAATTCTAATATTAGAATTGGGGGGGTTACTGAACAACATTAATTAAAAAGTCATCTATAAGAAAGAATAGCAAAGGAAATTATGCAACGAAAGAATAACGAAGTGGGGAGTGAAGAGTGATTACTTTTCTAGATATTAAATGAAAGTATAGATTTCTAGAATAGAGAGAAAACTGATCTGAGAAAAGAGAGGTTACAGAAACAGAATAGAAAGTAAAGAGATCAATTATATATGTTGTATTTATGATCTGATAGTCCTATTATTTCACATAAATGAGAACAAAGAATATTATGTTAAATGATGCTGAGATAATTGATGTTAACTTTTTGGAAATATGTATTTTTTAATCCTGATTTTACTTCCGGTAACAAGATTATTTCCAGATGCTTTAATGTTACAAGTTCTAAAATATAAGTTTAATGTTTATTTAGTCTTAGAAGGGGTTATGGCTATTTAATTTTAACCCACAAGCTGAGTTCTTAAACACAAAAGAAATGATGGAATTGACTAAAAAAAAAATAGCACTACAGAAACCAGTACATCCATCAATCAGCAAATGCCACTAATAATATTCAAAAGGTAAAAATGAAATGAAAATAGTAAAAATGAAAATAAAATAAAATCCTGAGGAAAATTATTTGTGACAAACATGGCAAAAGGTTGGATATTTTTCTATTACATAAATAATATTTACAAATCAAAATAGCAAGAATACAATTTAACTTTTGTCTAATCTCTTTGTAAACATGTGACTAATGATACAACAGAAAAACACATTAATGGTTTTTACTGGTAAGTGAATCTGTGGAATGTTTTTAGCAGAGTGTACGTAGGAGATCAAAACTGGAATCTAACCATTTATGAGACATAACTCTCTGGAAAATATCACATAAGTTATATAATCGAGGTGTCTCAGAGACAAAATAGCTTCCTATGTGTAAGCAATGTCCTGGTTATATAATTTAGAGACTTCATATACTAGATTTGGGAGAGGACACGTGTAATACTGCAAAGAAGAACGTGAGGTATGGCATTGGTAGTTCCAAACTCCTTTATGCTTTGCCAGTGTCTTGCAATCAATTACCTGTATCCTTGATATTATTAATGAAGCTAAATACTAGATAGAATCACTGCCTTTTGTGTTTCTAAATTGACCATCATGCACCTCAGAGAGAACAATGAGAAAGAACATAAAGAGAAATGTATCAGTAATCCAAAAGATTCAAGATTTATATGCCATGAATAACTAGCATTTTTGAGTACTTACTATATGCTAGTCAATTTATTAAGAATTTTTCGTTATATTATCCTCACCACTACTCAATGATAAAATATTATTATCTCAATTTAAAAAAAAAGAAAAATGACTCTGAGTCAAACATTTTGAGTTACTGACTTCAATTCACATACTAGTAAATGTTATGTTGAAAGCAGCAAAACTGAGGGAAAGTCAATTTATTAAGAATAAATAAATATAAATTAGAACACAAAAACATATTACTGAAAAATTGAAAAAATTAAATATTACTAAAGATTGGGACAATACTAAAAGAATTTAAATTGGCACAACTTCTCTAGCAATATGTTTCTGGTATACACTGAGAGAGAGCCTTAAATATATATAAAGAAATTTGTCCAGAATTCTAGAAATTCATCCTGAGAGAAACATCAAAGATGTTGGAATGAGAATATATTTTTATTATTCAGAAAAATGAAGAAACTTAAACTTTCAATACTACAAAATTGGTTAAATGAATCGTACTACTTCTGATACTTTTAATTATTACATTTTAACAAATGTTAATAAAACTTTGTTAAGCAAAAATATCAGTTAAGAAACAGCTTATAGTATGTGCAAAACAGCTGAATATCTGTGTGAAGGCTACATTTTTATAGTGATTATTTATGTATTATGGTTTTACAAATGCATAGAAAACACTAGATAGTTATATAGTAAATATCAATAATAATCATGTTCAAATGTGATTATAAATTTTTTGGCCTTTTATGAATTTTTCTATTTTCTGTGGTAAAAATGAATTATATTTTAATCAATGCAGAATATATTTTTGAATTATATTTTAATTAATACAGAATATATATTTTACATATATATTTAAAAAACCCAAATTTTTGAGGAGGAAGCTTGGGCCATAGAGTTAAAACTTGGAATCAATTTTGGTTCTAATCAATTTGTAAATAAAGGTTTAATGCACAAACTGAAAAGTTGCATGCTACTGTCAGATTTAATAGCATAAAAATCTAGAAAATGAAAAGCAATTTTGTTTTCCAATCGTAAGTGAATATTTCTTAAAAGAGATTAAGATTTATATTTTTGAAAACCAAGGAGAACATTTATAGAGAACAAGTAATGAGAACACTTGTTCATTCTCACTTAGGGTCGGAGAGAAAACATATTGAAGCAACACAGTTTTTTTTTTAAAGAGTATTTACTTTTTTTGAAGAGACCACGTAAGGACATTGGAATACAGTGTAATTGGAACTGTTTCTGTCTGAATAATAGTGGCAAGGAAGCGACACAATGTGTCTGCTCGCGGTATGCCGAATTCATTAAAATAGAACACCTTTCTATTAAGAAATTGTGTCAGAACACCTTTTTATTAAGAAGTCTTCTGAGAATTAAGTGCCAAGACTGGACTAGATATGCAAGATATTTGTCAGTGAAATGCTTGTGAAACATAATGGAGGGAGCAGGAAGACCTCCAGACCATAATGCAGGTCCAACATTTCTGAAAGGAGGGAGCTAAGAAAGCATTGGGTAGAAAAAGTTTTGTAATGAAATATGGTTCTCAGGAAGTTCTGTCTAAGCTTATCAGGAGTGCCCAAATAAAAGTTGCCTGTTGAAGTAACTGACATGGGGCAGGGTTGACTATGGTCTAGTACCTTCTGCAGGGCTAAGTCAATGGCTGGGCCTGCCCAGGGAAAATGTGAGCTGGCATGAATGTTGTGGTGCATTCAACACTGTGGCAACTGAAGTCTCTCAGCCGGCTATGCATCTACAGCAGGTGTTCAGGAAGGGAGATCTGAGCAGGACATCTCATACCGACACTGGTCCTTGAGATGTAGAGATCCACTTCACTTAGATACGGGCAGTTATTCCATGGTTCTCATGGACCATTATTCCTGGGAAGAAACTTGGACAAGGGATGTTGCTAGTTAACGAGATGAATTATGCCAATTCCCTTCACCCTTGCCTATTACATGAGCAGGTCTTGCTAGCTTATATGGAGATAAGACCCAAGTCTTCACTCCTGAGAAGTGAGCCTTTGGTAAGCATACATTTCTCAATATCAGGTGTTTCACATGTCCGTTCTGTTACTACTGGTCAAAGAGTACCTAGGAGCACCTGTGTGGGTCACCTGGGTTTCACATGTATCTTTCCCTTACCCTAAGATGTAAAAGCAGTCCTGTCTCTTCTTGCTGTGCAGTCAGGTTAGCCTGCCAAAATGGTGACTCTTTCTGAGCATAAAGAGTCTAAAGTGCCCTGGTAGAAGTTTTAGCCTATAATCTAATGAAACTCTTTCTGTTTCCTCTGGCAAGAGTGCATTTCTCTTGAGGATCAAGTTTTCTAATCATGCAAAGATTAGCATCATGGGGACGGGAAGCTCAAGGTCCCCCAGGGGGATCATTGGAATATCATGTAGGGTCATTCTTTCACCACAATCCTGTTTCAGTTTGGGCTCTCTGGGAAGCAGATACCAAGACCGAACTAGATTTGCAGGAGATTTATTTGGTTAAATGCCTGTGGAGGATAAAAAGAACAGAAGGAGGAGTAGGCAGAAAGATACTTTACATCTCAATTTTAAGTGAGTGGGTGAAGATTTGGATAGGAAGAGCCTTAGAATACAGTTATCTGAGAGTTCCAGCCAGTCTAATAGCAAGTCCCTTAGCTGAAGATGTGAGTTAGAGGAATCCCATATGGTGAGGCTTGGGTGTGTGTGTGCAGGGGAGAATTCTACTGTTCTTCCCCACTCCTGCCATGCTGCCCTTGACTGGGAGCAACAGACTGGTCTGTCATGAACACTGGTGGGTTCAAAGCTGTAGCATTTAGGGGCTCTCTCAAACTCCTGTGCTCTCCATGCAGGTTCTCTTAAGGAAGATTTGAAGAGTCTACTTCGATAACTGCTATAAAAAATTCTAGGTTAATCCGGGAGAGGGAAAAATGGTCATAAATAAGTACTGACTGACAGAGGGAAGGAGACAATTTGAGATACATTCACATTGTGTGAAAGGTTCTAAACCTGGAAATTTTAATCCCTATTCCACTGGGAAGGTTGTGCTTTGATACATACTTGAAAAGCAACAGTTGTTAATGTCTTCTTTATGCCAGACACATAAAAATGTGTGAGATAACCTGAGGGGGCTAATATTATCATTGTTAATAGTTGTAGTCTCTTCATGTCAAGTATTTTATTATAAAATTAATATTCATATGTAAATATTTAGACTAAAACTTTACTGCTCTGTAGATATTTTATTCCTTTAAAAAATATTTTAGTGATATTTGCTCAGGGGATATTCTTTAGCATTTTTAATTTTTATTAACGGGCAACATCTACCAAAAACAGCACTAACCATATTTGTCAATGGTTTTACACAGATTTTGTTTTGTTTTATTTATTTTATTTTATTATTTTGTCAGGATAGAAGCTACCTAAATGTTATAAAAATTGTGTGGGAGCTTGACATACTATATATACTGACCAACTGATATTTACACTTGGATGTATTTATATGCAATGAAGTCAGGAATGTTTTAATATTAGTGTGCTGATACTAATCTGTAGAACTGGTCCTAAGTGAATCCTTGTAGACCCAGCATCCTGAGATTTCTTTCAGTCTCAACCCTGATGAACTGTCATAATAATTGATTGTATTAACAGAAATAAATAGGCCAAATTTGGCTCACTCACAAAACAACCCTGTTTCAACTGACACATATGAGGAATAAGGTTATTTCACATTGCCCCAGCCAGGTCAAGGCTCAAGGAAAGCCTTGGCTTGTGCCTTTAATTTGATCCTGCAGACAAGAGGATGAATCAGCTTTGTCAGTCTCTTTCTGTTTGGCATGGATACCAATAACCTTGCTTCACTTTCTCGTTTCTCCTAGAGGGGAGGAATTTTGGCAGAATACTGCTTACTTTTACAGTTATAGAAGTTACACAGTTTAAGGAGGGAACAGTAATTACATGCCATTAAACTCAGAAGGCCATTGGCGCAGATGAACGTTCTGAAGAGGACACAGCCTTCAAGTTCAGTAAAGGATGATTACCAGAGCATTTTAGTAGAGAACTGGTGAAGGAGAGGAAGGAATAACTCTGGAAATGTGCTAAGGCAGCAAACCTATGAAAATGCAGTTAGACACGGCAGTGACTACATTGATTATGCCAAGAATGATTTAGCAGCGATGTTTCACACTTGCCATTAAACAAAGTGCCATAATGGGGTTTAAAATGCACTCAGATTCTACTTGGCTATCTCCAGCTTAAACCACGGAGATGTCACTTACAATATTACTTCATGTTGGTTTATGGAAAAATCCCTAGTTTTTTGTGATGGGTCTGCTTTTTCTCTTGGCTCTGGATTCAGCAGTTGCAGAAATTTCTGTTTTTTGTTTTTTTTGTTTTTTTTTTTCCTTTGCCAATCAATGACTCCCTTTGGTTAAAACACATCTTAAAATTTACCTCTTCCTGGAAGCTTTCCTGATTAATTGCATTCAATTTCTTTTACATCTTCCCTTCATAAACACTGCTTTAAATTATTCTGATATGTTGATTTGAAAGATTTAAAAATATAAGTACATATATATCTTAAAACCTCAAACCAATGTGGATAGTACTGTAATGTATATTTAGATTACAATAAAAATATAATTACTTTCATAACTAGATTGTGAGCTCTGACTAAGCTAGAATTCTTTTATTTCTTTTGTATGCTTCCATAAGCATTATGTCGTTCTGAATAGTGTACAAAGTCAGGTGACAAACCCTGTGGATTCAGTAGGAGGTATTTATTTCTGACACAAATGAAAAGGAAAAACATCTGAACACCTGATGTGGTTGGGTCATTTTCCCACTGTTTTGAAAAGAGTGTTATAGCATTTCTTTTTTGCATTCTTATTATGAGGCTGTTCTCTCTGTATGCTCTAGGAGAAACAAGAAAGTGAAACTGCATCTCGCTGTCAAGTCAGAGTTGCTTACTTTATTGAGATTATGTGACCAAGAGTGGTAATATACATTAGGCCAGAATTAAATAAGGTATACAGAAGTGGGATACAATTTATGTTACTCTCAATTGTGCCCTGCCTAAGCCTCATTTTATTTTAACCAGCTTCCTTTCGACCCCGGAATAAAATCCTACTTAATGCCATCTATATCCATCTATATTGCTACTCTTTACTTTCTAATACCATTTCTGATTAGAATGCACATACATAGATAGGATTCAATGACTAAATCATCTGTATGATTACTAACCATATTAGGTTTCTATTGCTGCTATAACAAAAGTACCATAAACCTGGTGGTTTTAAATATCTCTCTCTTTCTCTCTCTCTCTCTCTCTGTCTCTCTCTCTCTTTCACACACACACACACACACACACACACTATTATCTTATGGTTCTGGGGATCAGAAGTCCAAAATCGGGGCTGAGCTCTCTCCAATAGATCTAGAAGAAAATGTTTCCAGGCCTTCTCCATCTTCTAGGGGCCATTCTTTGGCTCCTAGCCTTTTCCTCCATCTTCAAAGCCAGCAGGGTAGCATTTTGCTTCGATCATATTGCCGATTTTTCTGTCTATAGTCCTATCTCCATCTGCCTCTTTTTTATGAAGACACTTGTGATTACATTTAGGACCCATTTGGATAACTCACCATAATCTCCCTATTTTAAGATTACGAATTTACTCACATTTGCAAAGTCCGTTTTGCCTTGTAAGGTAACACCTGCAGATTCCAGGGTTTAGGATAATATAGATATTTCAGGCATTGTGGTGGGATGGTGGGGAAGTATATTTTCCTTGGTGCAGGGAGATAGGGGCGATTTTTCAGGGTTGTTTGAATCATGTCACGTCAGTAACTGCTCACTGGTGTTTGACCTAGACAATAGAACTCTCAGTGGGCTTTAAGCTTTAACCTTTTAAATGTTCTTCTGAGAACTGTAAAATTTGGGTGTGGGTTGTTCAAAGTTTCTGGGCCAGTCTTTAGTTCCTCCTTTCTCTGTATATGCTTTGCAGTTGAGATATAAATATTTTTAGCTTTCAAATCCTTCAAAGTATGCAGCCAACAACTCCTTTAGAAAGAGAAAAGAATAAAGCTCAATGTAAGAGTTGTGTGTACATATATTAGGTAAAACGTTCCTGTTAATTTTCTTATTATAAAAAGAAGACTTAAAATTATTCTCCTTCCAACATTTTGTGGTATTTGTCATGGGGCTTCAAACAAACCATTGTCTGTAATTCTGATCATATTACCAGATAAACTTATTATAAGATTTACATAATTTAACAACATCCGTCATGCATAGGTAGTCTCATTAAACCACATGTAAACTGTGATCATTTAATGGATGCAATGGAGATTAATTCTTTTCACTAGCACAAAAAAAAGTTGCTACAAATTGCATTTTTTTCTAGATAGCAAGATTTCTTAAATGATTTTTAAAGAATGTACATAAAAATATTATATTCTTTTCCAGTGTAGTTAACATAACAATAACCAACAAAAATAACTCAGCTATGTAGAAAAGTATTTGGGGATGCTGAAGTATGTAACAAAAGTAAAGCATCCAATATGTCCTAAGAGCTATAAAAAATATTCTCTGCTTGTTAAAATGGTGATCAAAGAAAATGTCACCTCTGTGACAGAGAAGAAAATGGCACCAAACATTGGCTTAAAATTTTTAAAGTTTCGAAACGAAATGAAAAGAAAAAAGATAAAGGTTGACTCAAATACCCAGGGCATTGTTCATCTTATAAATTATAATTGGAAAAATATTCTCTCTATTTAAAGCAGAGAAAGCATGAGCACATATCTCTAGAGATACATAAATAGAGAATCAAAGCTAACATACCTGGAAGGTTTAAGTACAAAAATGCACAAGGTAATGGTCTGAAAGCATTGAATTGTTGAGAAGTTCCCTTTTTTTTATTCAGTAGTTCTAGAAGAACATGGAGATCACTGAACAACTAAGGGTATTGTGATATGTCAATTTTAATTAATTTAATAAATAGAAGATCTGGATCTATTGACCTATACATCCAAATTAAAGACTTAAGCATAGACCTTGACTGTTTAATAAACTTTAGTTTCTAAAAATATGGCATGTTTATCAAAACTGCAGCACCCACACTCAAATAACTAAGAACCACTGGAGCTAACACTTTTGTAAGTTACTTTTTAAATATATGTTAGGACTAGAATATAGTTCAATGTTATCAGTGACAAGTGAATTGATTAATTCAGATTGTTAAACTTTACAACAGTTATCATTAGAATTCTCTAAGGGTGTGGTAAAGTTTCTCTTGAGCCCTCTGAGTTTTGACTGCCTTCAGCTCAAACTAATCCACATGCCAAAGTGGCACATCTTGTGGAGGCCTGTTCTGAAACCCTTTAATGCAAAACCAGACAAAGGTATTACAAGAAAAGAAAACTACAGACCAATATGCCTCATGAATATAGATGCAAAAATCCTAAGCAAAATTTTAGCAATTCAAATCCACCCGTTCAAAATCCATAGAGTGTCCCTCAGACCATTTGACCAATGTAAAACAGTGACTCCGTTAAGATACCTAATGACTTTATAATCCATGTGGCATGATGCTCTACCCTGGTAGTAAATATTATTTATTTGAAGTTTTTCTAACATTAGTTCTCAGGTAGTTATGAGTGGAAGGGACTGCTTAAATTTAGCTTCTTTCCCTGAAATCAGAAATTGGTATGCCATAACATTTTACTGGAGGAAATGGAATCATAACTTTTTACTTTGTAAATGTCTTTTGTTTTACTTACTGGTTAGAGTAATAGAAGATTTGCCTATGACCATGAAGTGTCTTCAGTGAAAATCTCTACTGAATGTTAGTGCCTTGTAGTTTGTATAAGTGCCACTTTCTGAAAAGGTTGCAAACCCCACCCTTAAGCCTGATGAAAGACATGGACTTTTCCCTGTAGTGACCTCGGGCACAAAGAAGTTTTTAGAAATGTAGCCTGATTTCTACATCTCAGTAAAGTCCAAATTTGCCACAGGAGATATTTTTACTGTGAAAATTTGGGAAGGAATGAAGAATATAAAACTTTAACTCAAAGGTACTAATTCCAACATTTGGAGTAATAATACAATCCTTTTGGACATATCTCTGACTACATCAATTTTAAAAGATGTAATAATTGAATATATGACAGTTAAATGAACATGGAGCTAATATTTTGACCCTGATTATGTGATAAATTTGATTTAACTACAATGAGAATACTGAGTTTAGTAGCACCGTATTTTCTATAGAAACTGAAACTTCTTTGTGAAATTCAGCAAGAATATAAGAAGAGCAGTAAGTGTGATTTATTTTCTATAGCAAGTGTAGTTAACTGGAGGCAACAGGAATAAACAATTTAAAGTTAAGAAAGTAAAATATCATTGCTATTCTATTGTCTTCTAGCCGACTATTAAAAGCCCTTGTCTGAACTTATGGACCACACCACACAACAGAAGTTTGTATCTTTGAAAATTCTCATACAAAAAATTGATTTAAACTTTCTATTTACTTTTGTTATTTAAACTTCAAGGACAATATGAACAAAATATAAGATCACTTCGAGAGTCCTATTCTACTTTAATATTGTGTATAGTGTGGTCAAAGATTTTTAATGCATTTGGTGTGGAAAATAAGACTGGACAATTTTAGCATGCCTAGGCTGGCTGACTCTAAGAGAAGCAGCCCTGAAATTTATTCTACACACTGAAAGGATTTTAAAGGACTTTGGCTTCTTTCATTATCACAAAGCTTTTCTTCTCGTCTTGAGCAGTTTGGTTTGACTCTGTAAGCTTCGTGTCAAACAAACTGGGACAAAACTTTTATCTCTGGGGGGAAAAGAAAATCTTTTACTTAAAGTGTTACACAGAATACTCCTAATTTTCCAGTCTTTGCAGTCTCCCCCTTTATTTTCAATACCCATGCTTTTCACCTTTATAGCTATGATGGTTTCTAGGTAGCTCATTCATTGTTGCTCCCAGATCTCTCAGGAATTCTTCACAGCAGGCAAATTGAGAACCCATTGGTCTCAGAAAATATTATATATTTCCCCATTTCTGCACACTGGTTTCCTTCCTTTATCCCATTAGAAGAGGCGTAGATAAAAGAGAAAAGAAAGGCTATGTAGATTAGCAATGCAAACACAATTTCTCAAATAGTTCAACTTACTAAATATTTAATGTCAGTAATAAAAACAGAATAAACGTTAAATAATGTTTTAAGTGTCTTAGAAATGTTCATTTTTAAATTTAAAAATAGTGATCTAAGTATAATGTACTAATCTATTCATTAAACCCAAACATCCACAGAATAATAAGTTTATTTTCCTCTGGACAATGCCTGTGCTCCAGGATAATGGTACTATATTACCTCTATTACCTCTTAATAAATGCTTTAAATTTTATTGTTTTATTAATTTCAAAATTTCAATAGCTAATCTGAATTTCACTTTATAGTTAATATCAAGATTCATTTCATTTTCCTTTTTAGATGATAAGCTCCACGAGAGTAACGTTCCACGAAGTTTAACATAGTTGATCTATAAAAATTTAATTAACAAAGCCCAGTTAAAGGAAATTCATTTTCGCGTTCCTGTTTAAATTTCCTCGTAATGTATGTACAAGAAAAAAATTTAAGCTGAAAAAAAGAAAAAGCATGCTTCAAAGAATTATGATGATGCTTTAAAAATTTTTATGAAAAGCATAAGAAATAGGAATTTATTATCTCCAGACCAAAAAAAGAAGTTTAAAGGTAAAAATAGGAGAAAGCTGGGTTGCCCCAAAACCTAGCTCTACATTTAGAAGAGCCACTCACTGTGATGGTTGGCTAGTTTGTAGAGACCTAGCTCATGGCTGTGGCTGCTCTTCCTGTCATTTGCATGTTGCATTTCATAATCAAATGATGCTTTCGGTTCAGCGTGTGGAGAAAATGACTACATTTCTCATGGGCTCTATGTCTCTTGTGCCTTATATTATTCTCTTGGGGCATGCAATACTTATCCAGTACCTGTATCTGAATGATCACTTTAGCTGTGTTTTATAACAGTAACTACCACAGGACAAACTTTTGTACACATTTTAAGCTCAGTGTGGCAAATTGAGTGCAGAGTAGTCTCACAATTCACAGCTGAAATGCATTTATTTTCAACATTGAAGATAACATCAGCCCAATATTCATTGCCAAAACTTAATGATACTGCTTTTAATTTTTCTTGAAACATCTGGGTGATAGCAAAAAATAATTTTCTCTGTGTTAGTTTATGATTGAAGAGATTTTAACATGACATAAGTTAATATTTTATAACTACTCCTTAAAAACATGTGGTTATGGAGATTTCAGATATCTATTTCCAGAGGAGATGTAACTTTATAAATTAATGGTGCCTTTTAATAATCAATATAGGTGACCTCTTGAGATTAAATTATAACATATCTTTATGTGAATAAAAGTGATAGCATTTTACGTGTAAAATAATGACAATTGGACTGAGAGTCCACATTTAAATCATTGAATACAATTTTCTATTATGTGTTTAATTCATATGTCACATCAGAATTTCTTTCTCCCCTAAATATTCCTGAGGTTGATTTAATAAATCTCTTCTCTCAGGATTTAGGCTTTCAGTATTTATTTTAATTATTACTTGCTTCCTAATCTATTTGCTAAACTTTTGTTCCATTACCATTAATTAGGTACATCAATTCTTTCCATTTTCTGAAATATGTTACCTGGGGCACCCTTTCTGTTTCTTTAATCACACAATAAGTGAATTCAACTGATTTTCTCTATAAAACAATATCAAGTGCTGGGGCTTGATGTATTGTTTTGTTCTGCTCTGTTGTCTAGTAATATGACAAACATCTTTCAGTCTTGAGATAAGAAAGAGGGAAAATGAAAGGTTTGGCAACACTTGGGAGTATAAAAAGCCACATCAGAATTGGAGTTTTGAGACAGACTGAAAAAGCTAGAATCTGTTTACTGTGAATCACTCAAAGGAAATACAAAAACACCTTGTGAAATATGTCTCACTTTATATTGAACACGTTTTCTAAATCTGAAGAACCTGACATATTTTACCCATATTCTTTTCTTGTCAGTTGCAACAGTGTTGTCAATTGTAATTGTAGTAGAAACAAACTGTTTTGCTTTTCCTGCCTTTTTATTCCTTCAATTGGCACAATCCAGATGAAACAATTAGAAATACTTGAGAGAGGAGACTCTTTGGCCATCAATCAACATATATATTGATCGTCTAAATACTTTGCACTCTGCAAAATAGAGAAAACTTTCTCCACCTCTGAGGAGTTAGTAATCTAGTTATTTCACAATGAATTTCAACCATATTTACATTTTTCTACTTAAAATGATCAAAATTAATGGACTGCGTTCATGTATAAAAATAATACTAAATTTGTATCAGTAATCCTTGAAATTTTTTATCTTATTTTCTTATATATTTTCTAAATCTTACTTTTATTCTCCTCGTCTTTACCACATTTGCCACTGAACACCTACCACTCGAAAATCTACTTTTTTGAACTCTATGTTACCCACATATAGATCCATTTTCCCTTATTTGCCTCTTGAATATTCCTTCATTTTTCTCACAGCCAAGAATTGCTCAAGAACATCTACTTCTCTGTTTACTCTGCTAGCTTTGCAGTGACATTTATGTAATCTTTACTTGTATGCAAATTTATGTTAATAACTTACTGATGCTTGGAATTTAAATTGACATGAAGTGAAAAGCAAAGTACTGTAATTAAAGCTTTGTGAATATCAGCCTTTTTTAAAGAAACTTTGAAATATCAATGGAATTCCACTGAGGATTCAATGTGTCTGGTTTACATGGATTGAGTGTTTTGAGATTTGCCAGTATCAAGCTTGAAATGATGTGAAAATAGAGGGATTTCTCTATAAATATACTTTAAAAATAAAAATGGATGGACAACCATTTCTGAAATTATGTTGTCATCAAAATATTTCTACTACTTTTTCTTATGTAGATGGTTAGATTACAATATAACTAGATTTTTTATCAATAACAAACTAAATTTGATCTCTAGTATCATTTTGATAGAATTAACTATAAGCCCTAAATAGGAATGAGCTTCAGAAATATTTTTTCTTTTTTTTGTTAAGTTTATTGGGATAATATTGGTTAATACAATTATGTAATTGTCAGGTGTACGTTATAATTTGACATCTGTATATTCTATTGTGTGTTTACCACCAAAGTCCAGTTTCCTTCAGCTACCATGTATTTCATCACCTTCATCCACTTTACCCTCTCTCTGTCCTCCTATATTTGACCTTCTTTACCCCGTCTACCTCCCCGCTCCAACCCTATCCCACTAGTAACCGCTAGTCTATAGTTCTCCAGTAACCATCAGTCTATTGTCCATGTCCACGAGTCTCTGTTTGTTTGTCCTGCTCATTTGTTGCTTTTAGGTTTATATCCCACATATAAGTGATATCATGTGATTATCAACTTTATCTGTCTGGCTTACTTCACTTAGCATAATTATCAAGAGGCCCACCTATGTTGTTGCAAATGGCAGTATTTCATCTCTTCTTATGGCTGAGTAATATTCCATTATATATATGTACCACAGCTTCTTTAGCCAATCACCAATTGTAGGACACTTCAGTTGTTTCTATGTCCTGGCCACTATGAATAATGCTGCTATGAACATCAGTGTACAAATACCTTTTCGGATATGGGTTTTCAAGTCTTTGGGGTAAATACCCAGTAAAGGAATTGCTGGATCATATGGTAGATCAATTCTTAGATTTTTGAGGAAACTCCATACTGTTTCCATAGTGGCTATACCAATTTGCAGTACCACCAGCAGCGTATGAGGGTTCTTATTTCTCCAGATCCTCTCCAACACTTGTTATTACTTGTCCTGCTGATTATAGCTATTCTAACAGGTGTGAGATGGTATCTCATTGTGGTTTTGATTTGCATTTCCCTAATAGCTAGCGATGTTAAGCATCTTTTTATATATTTGTTGGCCATTTGTATGTCTTCTAAGGAGAAGTCTCTGTTCAGGTCCTCTCCCCATTTTTTGTTTTTTTTGTTGTTATTGAGTTGTATGAGTTCTTTGTATATTTTGGATATTAGGCCATTATCAGAGGTGTTGCTTGCAAATATATTTTCCCATTTGGATAGTTGTCTCTTTACCTTGTTGACAGCTTCTTTTGCTGAGCAGAAGCTTTTTAGTTTGATATAGTCCCATTCATTTATTTTTGCTTTTACTCTCCTTGCCTTTGAGGTCAAATTCAAAAAATCTTCTTTAAGTTCAAGGTCCTTGAGTCCCTATGTTTTCTTCTATGCATTTTATTGTTTCAGGTCTTAGATTCAGGTCTTTAATCCATTTTGAGTTAATTTTGGTGTGTGGTGATATAACACAGTCTAGTTTCATTCTTTTGAAGGTGGCCTTCCAGTTTTCCCAGCACCATTTATTGAAGGGGCTTTCCTTTCTCCACTGTATGCTTTCGGCTTTTTTGTCAAAAATTATTTGCCCATATAAATATGGGTTTACTTCTGGACTCTCGATTCTGTTCCACTGGTCCGTGTGTCCGTTTTGCTGCCAATATCATGCCATTGTGATTACTGTCACTTTGTAGTATAATTTGAAGTCGGGCAGAGTGATGCCTCCAGTGCCGTTCTTTTTTCTTAGGATGGCTTTGGCAATTCAGGGACTTTTGTGCTTCCATACAAATCTGATGTTTTTTTGTTCTATTTCTTTAAAAAATGCTGATGGGATTTTGATGGGAATTGCATTAAATCTGTATAATGCTTTAGATAATATCGTCATTTTAACTACATTGATTCTTCCAATCCAAACATGGAATATCTTTCCATTTCTTTTATCTTCGATTTCTTTGAATAGGGTCTTGTAGTTTTCATTACACAGGTCCTTCACATGTTCCATTAAATTTATTCCTAGGTATTTTATTCTTTTTGGTGCAATTGCAAAAGGAATTACTTTTTCTACTTCTTTTTCTGACACTTCATTATAAGAGTATAGGAACACTATGGATTTTTGACATTGATTTTGTATCCAGAAACTTTACTGTATTTGCTTATTGTTTCCAGTAATGTTTTTGTGGAGTCTTTAGGATTTTCTATACAGAGAATCATGTCATTCTCAAATAGTGACCGTCTGACTTCTTTGTTTCCTATTTGGATGCCTTTTATATCTTTCTCTTGTCTGATTGCACTCGTTAAGACCTCCAATGTTATATTGAATAACAGTAGCAATAGTGAACAGCTTTGCCTTGTTCCTGATCTTAAAGGGAAGATTTTTAGTTTTTTACCATTAAATATAATGTTGGCTGAGGGTTTGTCCTATATGCCCTTTATTATGTTAAGGTACTTTCCTTCTATACAGATTTTGTTAAGTGTTTTGATCATAAATGGATGCTGTATCTTGTCAAAGGCTTTTTTTGCATCTGTTGATATGATTATATGATTCTTATTTTTTAATTTGTTTATGTGGTGTATCATATTAATCGATTTGCATATTTTAAACCATACCTGTGCCTCTGGGATGAAGCCCACTTGATCATGCTGTATAATCTTTTTAATATGTTGCTGTATTTGGTTCGCTAGTATCTTATTTAGGATTTTTGCATCTGGGTTCATGAGAGATATCAGTCTGCAGTTTTGTTTTTTTGTGTTATCTTTACCAGGTTTTGGTATCAGAGTAATATTGACCTTGTAAAATGAGTAGGGAAGTATTGTCCGCTCTTTGATTTTTTGGAAGAGTTTGAGGAGAATAGGTATTAAATCTTCTTTGAATGTTTGGTAGAATTCACTGGTGAAGAAGCCATCTGGTCCTGGACTTTTATTTTTTGGTAGGTTTTTGATGATTGTTTCAATTTTCACATTGCTGATCGGTCTATTTAGATTTTCCAGTTCTTCTTGATTCAGTCTAGGAAGGTTGTATTTTTCTAAGTACTGTTCCATTTCTTCTAGGTTATTAAATTTGTTCTTACATACTTTTTCATGGCATTCTTGTATGATCCTGTGTATTTCTGCGATATCGGTCATAATTTCCCCTCTTTCATCCCTAATTTTGTTTATTTGTGTCCTTTCTCTTTTTACTTTGGTGAGTCTAGCCAGGAGTTTGTCAATTTTATTAAACTTCTCAAAGAATCAGCTCTTTGTTACATTTATTTTTTCTATCATTTTTTTTTTTTTTGGTTTCCAATTTCATTTATTTTGATGATTTCTTTCATTCTGCTGACCTTAGGATTCATTCGTTCTTCCTTTTCTAGTTTTTTAAGATGAAGCGTTAGGTTGTTTATTTGGGCTTTTTCTTGTTTTTGGAGATAGGCCTGTAATTATATTAACTTTTCTCTTATGACCACTTTTGCCGTGTCCTGAAGCTTTGTTATGTTGTACTATCACTTTCACTCGTTTCTATGTATCTCTTGATCTCTCTTTTTATTTCTTCTCTGACCCACTTATTGTTCAGTAGCATGTTGTTTAATCTCCATATGTTTGTGGTTCTTCCTGCTTTCTTATTGCAGTTGATCTCTAGTTTCAAAGCATTATGATCAGAGAATATGGTTGGTATGATTTCAACCCTTTTATATTTGTTGAGGCTATCTCTGTGTCCCAGTATGTAGTTGATTCTTGAGAATGTTCCATGTGTGCTCCAGAAGAATGTAGAAGCAGCTGTTTTGGGATGGAACGCTCTGTAAATGTCAATTATGTCCAACTGGTCTAATGTGTTATTTAAGGATCTTATTTCCTAATAGATTTTCTGTCAGATGATCTGTCCATATCTGACAGTGGGGTATTTAGGTCCCAACTAAGATAGAGTTTTGGTCTGTTTCTCCCTTTAGTTCTGTTAGTAATTGATTTACATATTTTTGGGTTCCCTAATTGGGAGCATAAATATTAATAAGTGTTATGTCTTCTTGGTGCATGATTCCTTTTATCATTATGAAGTGTCCCTCAGTATCTTTCTTTACCTTTTTTATTTTGAAGTTTATTTCATCTGATATTAGTACCACTACTCCCGCTTTTCTCTGAATGCCATTTGCTTGAAATATCATTTTCCACCCTTTTACTTCGAGTCTATATTTGTCTTTGGAGCTGAAATGTGTCTCCTGGAGGCAGCATATAGTTGGGTTTTGTTTTTTGATCCATTCTGCAACTCTGTGCCTTTTTATTGGTGAGTTCAATTCATTCACATTTATGGTGATTATTAAAATATGAGGTCTTCTTATAGCCATTTTATCTTTTGCTTTCTGGTAGCTCAGTTTTTCCGTTGCTTCCTTGTGCTTGTGTTTTTTTTTTTTTTTTTGGTTGACTTTTCTGGATTTTGCCTCTGATTCTTCTTGTTTTATTTTATATACTTCGGTTCTGAATCTTTGTTGTGTGGTTACCATTACGAATATGTAAAGGATAGTTATGTATATATACAGTTGTCCGTTTTTTTGTGCATGTGCCTTATGTCCATTCCCCCATTGCAAGTTTGGACCTTTGATCCTCCCCTTGTTAGTCATTGTAATCTCAGTTTGTCCCTATGTACGCTGAACGTTCATTACTATCTTGCTGTAGCAATTCTCTGCTTATCATTTAAGCTTATAATGCTCTGTTCTTTGTAAGGGTTGCACTCCTCTGCTTCTATTTGCCTGATAGTCACCTTACTCTCAATTATGTACTTTTTTTTGGTCATTTTGTTTTAGGCGAACTGACGCCTTTCAGCATTTCCTGTAGCGTAGGCCTCATAGTGGAGAATTCCCTCAACTTTTGTATGTCTGGAAAGGTCTTAAATTTCTCCTTCATATGTAAAGCAGAGCTTAGCTGGATACATTATTCTAGGCTGGTAGTTCCTTTCACTTAATAGTTTAAATATTTGATTTCATTCCTTTCTGACTTGTATGGTTTGCGCTGATAAGTCCGAGGATAATCTAATGGTATTTTTTTTAATTTCTTTTATTTTTTTAATGTTAGCATTTTCTTCTCTCTGGCTGCCTTGAGAATTCTGTCTTTGTCATTGATTTTTGATAATATTAATACATTGTGTCTTTGTGAGGCCTTTTTGAGTTGAGATAATTGGGTATTCTGTTGACTTCTTGAATTCCAAGCTCCAGCTCATTCCTTAGCTTTGGGAAATTCTCATCAACTATTTGTCTGAAAATGCTTTCTAATCTCTGTTCCTTTTCCTCACCTTCAATAATGCCCATTATTCTTATGTTTACTCTCCTGATGTTATCCTCTAGTTCTTGATTTTTTTTTCATCATTTTTCATTCTTCAGTTTCTCTCTTCTTTCTGATTTATTCTAGATTTCTATCTTCAATATCACTGATCCTTTCCTCCAATTGGTTGAATCTGTTTCCTAAGCTTGTTATTTCATTTTTTAACTCTTGCAGTGTTTTTTTTTTTTATCTCCAGAAGATCTATCCTGTTTTTTTTTTTTTTTTGAAGGTTTCAATCTTCTTGCTCTGCTCATCTAGTTGTTTTATTAATTCCTGAAATTGTTGATATGGCTCATTTCAGAACTCACTGAGTATTTTCAGAAGTATCATCCTGAATTCTCTGTCATTTAAGTTGCATATTTTTATGTCTGTAAGCTTATTTTCTGGAGATTTTTCTCTTTCTTCCTGAGACGTTTTGTTATCTTCGTTGTTCATGGTGTTTAATGGACTATTTCTCCACCTGATCATTAATGGAAATGTATTCTTTTTTTTTTTTTTTTTTTTCAGAAAGAAGATTTATTATATTAAGGTCTCTCTTTAGCCTGTTGCAAAGAAGGTGCTTTTTCTTTTGGTTTCCAGTAGGTGGCATCTAAGCCTCTTGGATCCTTGCTTTGTATAAAGCTTTAAAAATGCCCTTTTATTTTCTGATAGATATTTAATCACACTCACTACCCTCAGTTTCAATCCCTGTCAGTGTTAGCAACAGTGTTGGTAGCATTTGCTCAGATTCCACTGGGGCTCGCGGTGATGGTTTCAGAGTGTATGGGGGAAGGGCCTTCTGAGTTGGGGGTTGGGGACTGCAGCTCAGCCTCGGTTTTGCAACTGCAGCTGGTAAAAATCAACTGTTGTTTCTCTGCCAGCCACTTTTCTGCTTTCTGCCCTGTCAGCCCCAGGGAGCCCACAGCATTCCCAGGCAGGAAAGTTCAGGGAAATCACCACTCCTTCTCCCCTCCCCCTCCAGAGGCAGCTTCTTTATTTCTCCCAGTCCACCACCAACACCCAGGGTTCTGACCTGTGGTAACTCTTATGCACAGATCCCATGCTCAGACATGCTGGTGTGCAGTTTGGGTGTTTTTTGTTGAGTTTTAGATGTTCAGCTTATTGTTGTTTCAAGGGGAGCGATCTGGAGACATCTCTCACTTTGACATGTTTCCAAAGATCAGAAATATTTATTCTGTAGAAACTATAATTAATATTCTTTGTAGTTTATATAACAAAATTGATAACCCTCTCTAAGGACAAATCTAGTTAGAAAATAGGTGGGATTTTGAAGAAGATATTAGTTCAGAGGCTCCTACACTATAGAAGAATAGACTGATTGGATCCCTAAATAAATGACATTTTTGGTTTCTCATCTATTTTCTTTGTGAATACCTTTCTTAATGCACATATATTTTTTCTGCCCACTTCTCACAGGTAGTATTTTAGATACTTCATTTTGCCTTTATATTTCATTGCAGCATCCACATCGTTTTATCTTATGGTAGTAAGTTTTGATCACATGCAGTTTAACCGCCTGCATGACTGAATTATTGTGAACCTCTAACATGGTAAACACAGGTCTATCTCTGTTCCTGTGTATGTCACACTTCTGTTTTTTCCCCCTCAATTCCTAGGACACATAAGTCATTGCTCAACAAATAAATGAATATTAAATCATTTATGTTCACCTACTGTCTGCTTTCTAACTTGAATCCCAAATGCCTCTTGTGTTAGAAAAGTCAATTGTTGGTAAGATCCTCTTTTGCTATACTTATCATCAACGATCACTTACGTGTGGGTAAGCACAAGAGTGACTTGTTCATATTGTATTGATAAAAAGTCCTCCCTAAAATAAGGTGAAAATAAGGTAAAAAACAAAATAAAAGTCCTCTTTCTTAGTGCTGAGTTTCTTGGAGATACCCATACAAAACTTTCTATCATCATGGTTGACAAAAGAAAAATCTTGAGATGTCCTGAAGTAAATTACAGCAATCCAGAGGGTAGAAAGAAGAGGCAAGAGAGGTTAATCAGTCAACAGCTGTGGGTGGAAAACCAACAGAGGTCTGCTTACATTCCTGAATGTGTGTTGAAACCTTGAATGAACTTCCAAGTGGCTGTTTCCAAGAGTATCGAGAGAGAATAGCTGAATAACTAACTAACCACCAGGCACTACTGCATCTTGCTTATGCACAAATTTTCTAGACTGTCGCCCATGACCCATCCAAAAAGAGCCATCGCTTCTCCTTTATAGACTCTGCACCGATCCTAGAACTAGACCCTTGTCCCATCGCTTCTCCTTTATAGACTCTGCACCGATCCTAGAACTGGACCCTTGTCCCATTTCCTTTATCTATAGCCAGTATAAGTTCTTTCAAAACAACTTGCATCTTTCTTCCCCAACTTGTTCTATAAGAGTCTTGTCAGCTCCAGGATGGTGGACATGTTTGCCTTTTCCACCTAGCATTTCTGCTGATGGTTTAGACTGCAGGACCCAGGACTTTCCACCTAGCATTTCTGCTGATGGTTCAGACTGCAGGACCTTGGTCTTTCTGACTAGCATTGGCTCAATAAACCCTTTTTTTAAGAAAGGATTTGGGCATGAAAATGTTTGTTTAAAATGCTAAACATCCCTGGGATGCCCTTAAAAGTGTGTGTGTGTGTGTGTGTGTGTATGTGTGTGTGTGTGTATGTATGTGTGTGTATGTGTATACATACATACATACATATCAAGGTACATTGCAATGTACTCATGGTTAAAGATCCCCTTCCTCTATTTTTTTTTCATGATAAATATCCACATAGTACATATATGTTTATCAATATCACAGAAAATCTGTCACACTATATTTATTTTAGAGAGGATATATATCACTATCAACATGCACACCTGTATATACTAGCTTTCAAAAATTGTAAAACAGAACTAGGTTGATATGATTTTAATGTCAAATAAAATTTTAATTGTAAGTAGACTAATCAAAAGTATGGATGTTTTTTAAATATCTTTAAGTTACAAGGCTGTTCTGAAATCTGAAATCCTTTTTGACCAAATCATTAAACCAAATCAATTATATTCTTTTTCATTTTTTTAAAGTGAGATATCAGTCTCTAATATCCCTTTTGTTTTACAGTTAATAACTGATACCTGAAGTATATATCAATGTTTTGTTTTAAGGGTACTTTATTTCAATTAGACATTTGGTTTAATGTAAAGAGAAGGAAAGATTTTTTTTTTTTTTTGAATGTGAAGTTGTTCTATGAGATTTTTACTCCTAAACCTATGTACTAGCTTAACCTGCAATTTGATATAATACATTCAAATTCAGGAGGTCGATGGTTAGGTTCTTTCTGAAAAGTGTTTGGAGTATTTAACTACATAAAACTGATTTTATGGATTTTTTTAAAGCACACCATTTCAATGTTTGCTTCTAAAAATATTTTAATTTGGTGTTATCTGTCTCACACTTGCTTTCTCTCTGTACTGATGGTTAATGTATGTCTAATTTCTTTAAACAGTATTTAAAATTGAGGGTTTGTTTTTAAGTCACTCTGCCAGAATTGAAACTACATCTGTCACCCATTCCATTCTAGCACTGCCCAGCTTTGTTGTTAGCATCATCAGTAATGCTGTATGTAAAAGCTGAGTCTCACTATAATTTAAAGGCCCATCCTCTGGCATGGTGCCAAATAAATCTAATTTGCGATCTGGGGAATGATAGACAAGACAATTACAACTAGAAGAAATGTATATTGAATTCTAATTCAAATCATGAGGTTTGGGGTGTTATGGTTTTATTTTCCATTGTGTTGTTGTTTGAGAAATTTCAAAATCTTTGGTTTTGTTACAAAAAAATAATATGAGGCAGGTGCAAAATTGTATACTTTTATTCATTTTCAGGGATAATGGCCTAAAATATGTTGATGTTTTTTATTAATATAAATGTGAGCTAGACTTCATTGAAAATACTGACTCTTTTTAATATCTGTTCTAAGTTAATCTGATTTAATGGATAATTATTGCTAGAATAACAAAAACATTAATAAAAAATTTTTACTATTTATCCTTTTCCAATTTCTAAGTCTGAATTTATCTACTTTTGGATTTCAACTCTTACTCCTATGTGAAGAACTTAAAATACTCGGATGTCTTGTTACCTCAAATTTAACATGCCCTAGATCAAATCCAACTGCCTCTTTCTTCTTTTCAAAGTTGTTTTTTTTTTTTTTTTTGTGGCTATAGCAATATTCTAAATTTTTGTAGGAAATTTTGGAGTCCTTTTGTTTAACATTTATTTATGTGAACCGTGTTTGTAATTCTTTACTCTCATTTCCTATATCCAGTACTCTTATGGGTATTATCAGTTCTTAGGAAATGCACTACAATTCACTCACTCCACTTTATTCTCACCCTTCTGTTCTACATAAATCTTACTCTAACCCACAATTCCTCTCTCTGAGTTACTGTACTTGACTGGTTCCAATCTCTTTCCCTTTTCGGACCCTGATAACTTCCCTAAAGCTCCTCTTTTATTACTCAAGTATATGTAATACTTCCCTATTGTCTACCTCCTAAATTATTTAGAAGAATTAATTTTTTTTAGAGCAGTTTAAACTCACAACAAAATTGAGAGCAAGATACAGAGGTTTCCCATATACCCTCTGACCCCTACTTTCATAGCCTTCTCCATAAATGACATCCCCATCAGAGTGGTAAATTTGCTACAATTGATGAACCTGCACTGACATATCATAATTACCTAATGTTCATAGTTTACCTTAGGGTTTACTCTTAGTATTGTACATTCTATGGTCTGGAGAATTATGTAATGGCATGTATCCATCATTATCATACAGAGTATTTTCACTTCTCTAAAAATCCTCTGTGCCCCCACCTATTCATTCCTCCTTCACTGCAAACCCCTGGCAACACTGAGTGTTTCACAGTCTCAATAGTTTTGCCTTTTCCACAATGTCCCATAGTTAGAATCCTACAGTATGTAGCCTCTTCAGATTGGTTTGTTCTGACAAGTTTCCAAGTCCCTTTGTAACTGTCTTCAGACTGCTTAACCCCAATGCACATTCCTCTAGAGACTATTTTCCTTATGTCCCAATTTCCAATGCCATTTATAATAATTCATAGACTTGACTGATGTCTCTTGGACCAATCCAGAATGTAGGCATCTATATTTTAAGGAACTCTACTGCAATGGAGGGAGATTTGAAAGCTTAATCACAGGCTATTAATTTCATTATACCTTGTTCACAAGAAATGGTCTCCAAAATGTGTCCCAGCTCTTATAGCTGGGCTTCTGTGTTACTCTCTGTGACTTACTCCCTCTACACTTGACTTACATTATTCTCCTCCTGAGATTCTGTCTCGCTTTTGTTTGTTTGTGGGTTAATTTTCTTTTTATACCTCTCTCGGAAACTACAATTATGTGCTCAAATCAGGAATCTTACTAAATTTTATCCCAGTCCATAGCTATTGTGAGAATTAGAACAAATCAGTAAAACTCTATAAATGTTACTTTATTCATATATAAAATGTTATTTGCAGGATTAAGTGAACCATCACACAGGAAGCACCCAGCATACGGTAGACAGTAGATTAGGATTTCTCAAACTGAGGGTCATGAAACATCCTTGAGATGTGAGTGAATGTTCTGAGGTGGAAAAAAAGTGGTCAGATAACATGGAAAATAAAAGGTCAAATGTTTACATTCAATTTACTTTAGGACATCTCAGAACTCTAATATGCCAATAAACATGAGTAGAGGGGTGAACACGTAGCATATTCCAAACGTATTGCCAGTGAAATGTTTTCTTTATGTATATAAAAGTCTGTATATATATAAATATCTTCCAATTGAATTTAAATAGTATATAAGAGATTTTCTACTTATTAAATCAGAACTAATATATAGTAAACCTGAGAAAAAAGTTTTAGAGAGTTTTGGTATGCTAACTTAGATTCACTAAACTCTTATCTAAAATTGTGAATACTTATTGTTTTATATACAACATTATCCATTATATACAGACATTATCTATTTTGTAGGATAGTGTCTGTCTTTTATATGGTTAAGATACTTGGGCAAAAGAAGTACAAGAATAGCCTGCTATCATTGATACTATTGTTCAATATTTTTATATGACTTGTATATATTTATGGTTCTAACTATAACAGAAAAAGCCCTACTGTACAACATAAAAATTTGTTTTGGAGATATAAATCTTGAAGTATCTTTTAGAAGTACCACCTTTTGATTTGGTGCCAAAGTATAAAGGATGGCCACTCTTGTGTATTGTTTGACAATGTGAGATCACACTAATTACCAAGATTATAACTGGTTTTCCTTGATATTCCTTGGGCTCTCCATTTATTCAGCATCTTTTTCAGAGCCACATACCAAAGTCTAAGTAATGTTTTTAAAAATTACCCATTTCCTTAAGCAATAATATGTTTCATCTACAGACTCCGATATGTTGGGCAAGAATAATTACTCTATTTTATGATATTTTATACAGTATATTTTCTGTTATTATTAAATACTGGATTACTTGACACAAACCGACTATATCCTCTTTCTCTTATTCCATGAAAGCAAGGAAAGTAACATTTTTTGTGTGTGATGCAACCAATTTACCAGGGAATCTCTGTACTGGGGAGTATTAAATGTTTCCTCAGATTTCAACAAAATGATATTTGCCATCTTATATGACTATATATAATTTTTTATGAATCTTGAAAAAAGAAAAAATGAGTTGTAAGTTTATGAAGACATCAGCTCCAACCATTACCAGGTGATATGGTAGATGATTACTTATTGAATTTTATACAGATTTACATATCATTTCATGTGAACTATTTTGTATTACTATATAAATATGCAAGAACTTACTAGAAATACACTCTCTGTGAGTTTATTTTATGTCGGGTGTATGACCCATGTCATTGTTGGAATCAATTTGGAATAGTTAATAGTGCTTAACTTAATATTACCAGAGTCTTATCATATATTTAGCCATTTAGCTGATAAAACAACTAGAGATCAATTTAACATTAGTAAGACATGGTTTTATGTATATATATTATATATATAATATATATATTGCCTTATGTATATTATCGATGTAGTATCCTTTATGTGTGTGTGTATGATAGTTTTGTGATCCAAAAATATTTTCTTTCTTAAAACAGGTAAGACTGAACCAAGCTAGGAGCTTTTATCATGTGGACAATTCAAACACAGAAATTAAATAGCAGCATTTAAAACCTGGAGCCATTTTGCATTTCATAGTGTTCTAAATACTTTAATGGTTATAGATATTTCCAGAATGAAAATGGAGCCTTTGGAATGCTATGTTTGGATCAACTCTTTAATCCACAATCTAAAATCATAGCAATTTGTTTTAGAACCCTATTATAGAATAATAAGTAGAACGCTGAACTGAGAATTCTGATATCTATTATCAAGATGTTCTTGAGAAAAAAGCTCTGTAGAGATTGGTATTCCAATTCTTTGCAGGCATGTTCTAATAATTAGATATCTGGTATTTTAATGATAATATTGGGAATAACTTACAAAAACATATAAATTTTACTCCCTTCCCCCCAAATTTTCTGTATTCCTTTCCATTTAACCTTTCACAGTAAATATATATCAATTTTTCCCAGCTCAGTGTTTGAAGGAAGGTGATAGAGACACAGAGTTAAGTATTAAGTATAAGGCTCATTTTATCTGCTCTCCTCCTGTGTGAACCCATGTGAGATTGCCCTATTTTGTGTCTTGTTTTATGTCTCAGGTAACACCAACAGCACCCTGCGATGTAATACTTTCCTCAGTTACAGAGGCCCCATGATGTAAAATAGCCTTATTTTGGGGTGTTTCTATTTCTCTGGGTTTCAAGAAGTAGGGCATCTTGTTAGAAAGTGCTTTCTCTGCCTGACTGAGGAAATCTATTCACCTGGCACTGGACCATTGACCTTTTGTTTCCATTGCCAGACTTAACAGGCTCTTTCAGCAGGACCTGATGATCCTACAATCCATAAACCATTAGCTAAAGCTATACCAAACCTATGAGAATCAATGCCAGCATATGTGGGATTTCAGTTTTATTGCCTACGAGTCAATAATGAATATTATCCCTCAATATAAAAAGAGTGCAAAGGCTTCTAACTTCTTTGACCTTCTGGCTAGATTATTTTGAAGCATTTATTCTCTTCCTGGAAACATTAGCAAAGGCAACAAAACCATTTTTTAAACCTAATATTGTTGATTTGTCTAGAATAATTCAGCTGAGTTTTTTCTCTTTGCTTTGCTGTTTGAATTAATTTTTTTTCACTCTTCTGGAGACGATTTGCTAAACTATCCGCTTATTTGAGAAAAACAACTGATATCTAACATTTTATCTATAATATCTATCTTTTGGCCTGCACTAACTCTGCCTTCCTTTGTAGATGAAAAGGTTGTCTCTTCCCACTATAGAAGAAAGCCTAGAATATTCCTAGATAAAGGAGCACTGATAAAAATAATGTTGTATAAGGCTGTTGTAACACAGTTGAAGTAATAGTGCTTTCCTGAGAGAATTCTTTTCTAAAGCTTCTCAATGACTGCATAAGAAAGGAGTCCTGTTTTGCGTGACAGACAGCTCTTCAACTCAAATTATTGTAGTTTTATTACTACCTTTTAGGTGTGTCAATTGCCCCAAACACAAGTGACACATATTTAAAATGAAATGCATTTCTAAAGAATAGTAATGATTTTTGGCCTACTCCCTTGGATTTGCTATATATTATCTCACTTCCGATACAGTAAAAACTAGTAATACTATATTGAATTATTTTTAGAATCAAAGACAAGGATAATTCCTAAAGTTGCATTTTTACTCTTATTTCCCATCGCTCTTGCAAGTTAGTAGGGCTGTACATTGAATTCTGATCATTGGATAAAGAGACAGTTTTGTGACTTTTCAGCTCTCTCTTTTCTCTTGTCCCTGCAAACAAAGAAACTCCGTGTTGAGATGGTGGAGACACAAAATGAAAGCAGTCTTGTTTCCTGAGCCGTTACATTGGAGAAAGAGTTACCTTGAAAGTTGTTTAGTTCCACAAAAATCTTGCATGTGTGGGAAATAAACCTTTTTAGTATTAAACCCTGACAGTGTAGGGTTGTTTGCTACCAAACTAAAACCTAGCCTGTCCCTGGCTCTTGCAAACCCTTGGTAATTTATAAAGACTGTTTGCAAACATTATTTCATTTGCTGTCTGAGATACACTGTACAAATGAGGAACTTGAGACTTGGAGAAGGCCTTTCTTGCCTCAGGGCACACTCCTAGTAAATTACAGTGACAGATGTCACATGCAGATCTTCCTTCATATAGTTCATGGCTCATTCTATTATAACCATTGCCTAACTCTCAAAATGCAATTCCCTTTGTCCACATACAACATCTGGATCTAAAAAGTGACCTTGAAATGCCATCTAGTCTAATTCTTCTTAGGCAGAGTGGCATCTGAGTCACTCTAATCACTAAAGACTCTTCTGTATATAAATATATCTTTAATATTCAGAATTGTAAGTATGTACAAACAAAATCCTCTTATTCAGTAGATATCACTGCAGGGAATTACACTTTGTCTTAAGGATATAAAAGCATCTAAAATTATTATGAGAATCACAACATTTAAAAAGTAAATTGTGTGGAGGGAATGACATTGAGAAATCTATGAAAGCAAAATCTTTCAGAAAGACTCTCTTATTATTGTTTTTGCTGGTGCTTTATTTTTTCTCAAATTTCATTGCCTACAGTCAAAATTCATGCCTGATAATGAGCAATGCTATAATCAAGTCCTCAGTTTTCTGTATAACATTTGTTGAATGAAATGGGAGTATAAATGAAAGTTAATATAGGGTTGACAGTCTCTGCTTTCTAAACTGGCTATATTGTTCTTACGTCTGCAGTGTTTACCCTATTGTGTTTTTGTTTAAGCATGCTTGATTTCTGAACTTAATTTTCACTCTTGCTGTTATAACCCTCTCAATAATTATTTAAACTATTCCGACCTGCTGACCAGATTGAAATAGCATGGTGGGGAAGCACTTGAAACCATTAGGAAGGAGAATCTAAAGTATTAAGTAGATTATTTAGATTATGGTTACTTTTAAGTTTAAATACTGTCCTGTTTCCTCAAATTAGCATGAAAACACTCTGCCTCACTAGAAAAAAATAGGAGAAAATGTTATGGAAGAAATTAATTATTTTACATGGCTAAGGAAAATCAAAGACTGATCTCATTAAGAATATATTCATATTCTTTCATTAATAGAATATAGTTGAAAACATGCACATTTGGGTAGAATAAAGGCCTGTAGAAAATCCTAGTTATAGAAAATAGCTACAACTAAGGACTTATTCCTATTAAAATAATGCAGAACAGATAGGAATTTTGGGATCATAAATGTTAAAAAATATCTCACTAATATCATGGATACATAATCGTACAGAATAAACAAAGGTAATAAGCTTCTAAGTTCTCACTTCAAAAAGTAGAAGAGATAGCTCTGCGATGCATTCATGATTTTATGTTATAAAAGATTAAAGATATTTTTGATACTTTGAAAGTGTTCATATATAAATCTCTCACGAATATCCTCTGCTTGGAACTCCCAAGAATAAGTAATTTTTGAAAATCCTCCAGTTTACAAACATACACGTGAGCACATCCATATAAATTTCCACACCACCTTGACTGTGTTTATTTTTGGCACTTTCATCTAAATCCTCATCTCAAAGAGAAAAGACAAAACAACTTGCGTTTGAAATGGTCTTTTCTGCATTAAACTTACTTGCTGCTTGTGCCACAGTATTAAGGAGTTGCTTGTGTAAGCAGTAAAAGCATTTCTGGAGTCAGCAACCATATGGACCCAGAGTGGTCCTGGCAAGGTACTTGTGTCATGCTCAGATTGGTTGTTGAGAGTGGGTTTGATTTGCCATCCTTCAGGTTTTCATTACATGGGATTATGCCAACTATGCTTTTCACTATTTATTTATTTAATAATCCCTCCTCTTTGAATCTTCCTTTCCAAGAGAAAGTTGCTATGCCATGGAATATTGTCACAGAGTCTTTTAAGCTCTCTGTTATTGACTGACTCCAGTCTAACACAGCCTAAATGAATATGGATTAGTTGCAACATTATGATTTGAAGTATCAGTGAAAAACATGCACTATGGATATTTTGTCATTAAGTTTTTACACTGTTCACTTGTAAGACTTTTTTTTTTTGACATCTCCCAATAAATGTTATCTACTGCCGCAGTATTAAAGGTTCTATCTAGCCCAGTGAAACACACTACATTATCTGCATTTATACTGGACCTTGAAAAAATGAAAATCTTTCCTTTGGAAGAATATATTTAGGGCAGTGGAAAACTATGGCACTGATAAAAAGTATAAATTGAAAAAGAATATTATTATCATTGAATATCATTATTAACACATAATTTTGAAAAGAAAACAATCCTCTCAGATTTGAAGGTATTCATTAAGTTAGATCCATGTAATCCACAAGGTAAATCACTCTGTAAAACAAAAATAGAATAAATACCAAATTCGTTTTCACATATAAAATCATAACCCACATCAAAGAGGGGGAGCAGACCAAGTGAAGATATGTAGAGCAGATGTACTAGGGAGGTATTTTAATGCCATGGTCTAAATGTTTTGAAGTGGTCCCTTTGAGTTTTAGAATTTTAAAGCTTTTATCTTGGTGAAACATTTAGTCTACATAAATCTCTATATATGACACGTAAGTAGTACAGAAACTACTAAAATTAACACCTGTGCCACTACGTAGTTTACAGAGCAGAGCTGTTTTCTATGGGTACCTGCGTGCCCCTTCCTCATTGCATCGCTCTCACCTGTTTCCAGGAGTTCTGTACTTCTGACCTCCGCCGTTTATATTACCTTCCTTGACATGGTTTTGCTGTGCTTGTTCGATTCTTGACATTCTGTGATTTACTTTTCATTCTTTTAACTTTCTATATGCATGATATTATATTCTGTGTATTTTTTAATTTTAATTTGATTTCCTCGTTCATTATTATGTTTCTGACATTCATCCATGTTGATTCTTATGGCATAGTTGTGTTATTTTCATTGCATGTATTTTATTTGTATGTTTATGCATCAATCTCATTTATTATTTCATTTTCTTATTAATAATGTCTGAATGGATGTAAGATTATTTTCTGTAATGAAAACAAGTGATTCCACGAATACGTACCTACCTGGTTTGCTCTTTGAGATTTACCATATTAGGTTAATGAGAATCCTAGAGTATGGGCAACCTGAGCTTAACTGATGATGCCAAATTGCCTAGATGATGATACCAATTTACATTTTTACTGGCCATGTGTGAGAAGTGTTATCACTCTGTTTCTCCTCTATGTTTGGGATTGTCAAGCAGTTTCACCTGCCAGTCAGGTGTATGTAAAACGGTGTCTTGTGGTTTTAGTGTGTATTTCTGTGTTTATTATGAGTTTTAGCATCTTTTTGGTTATTAGACATTTGGGCTTCTTGCATTATACTTTTTTTATACTTTTGCCCATTTTCTATAGGGCTATTAGATGTTTTTATTGTTGTTGTTGATTCAAAAAATGCTAAGCCTTTTTGATTATACATGTTACAGATATTTTCTCTCAATTTGTGACTTTTTTCTATCTTCGTAGTGTCTCTCAGTAAAAGAAAGTTTTTTTCTTTATGCTTTGTGCTTTTTGTATCATGCTTAAGAAATCATTTTCTCCTATAATCTAGATGTTCTTCTAAAGTTTTAAAAGTACTATATTTTTTACCTTTAATCTTTAATAGGCCTAGAATCAATTTTCATGCATTGTGTAGGATATGAATTTCATTTTTGATTCCTAAGAAGAAAACCAATTAGACAAGTGCCATTTGTTATCTACCCTTAGTCCTATGATCTGCAATGTCAACTTGGTCATAGTCAAGTTTCATATATATTTAGGAATTTTATATATATTGGGCTCTCTTCATGTATATAGTTGTCCATCGATGTACAAATATGAAATTATCTTAATTATTTTAGCTTTATAAATAAGCTTTGTTAGCTATTTTAACTAATCCCTTCATAATCTCTTCGTCAAAGAGCTTTGTCTATGCTTGGCCCTTTGATATCTCATAAAATATTTAGAAGTAACTTGTCAGAGTCTACAAAAACTCCTATTGGAATTTTGATTGGAATTGCAACAAATCTATAGATAAATCTGGAGAGAAATGACTTTTGAGTTTTACTATCCAGAAACAAATATGTCTCTTCATTTATTTATGTCTTCCCTAAAACTTTCAATAAATCTTTATAATTTATATCAATAGAGATCTTTCATCTCTTTTGTAGATGTTTCTAGGGAGCTCATATTTTGGACATTGTTATAAATGAAATCTCAGACTATTGTTTGTTTGTTTGTTTTTACTGTACTATCCAGGACATTTAGTTCAATATTAAATAGAAACAGTAATAGTAAGAGATAGAATTTGTTATAGGCTGAATATTTGTGCATCCTCCCATTCGTATGTTAAAATGTTAATGCCCAATGTGATGGTATTAGGAGGTGAGGCATTTGGGTTGTGATTAGACCATGAGGGCAGAGCCCTTGTGAATGATATTAGTTCCTCTATGAAGAGGCCCAAGAGAGATCCCTTGTCCTTTCCACCATTTGAGGATACAGCAAGATAATCATCTCAAGAAATCCAGCTAAAACAAAAGCACTCCTGGGACATTTTCCATTGGCTTTCGTTTCCACCTAAAATTTCAGCATTTAGAGATTCTTTATGGTTTAGTTGAGATTAAATTGTATTAGAGAATATGGCGCATGTAACTGTTGAAGCATCTTATTAGTGATTTGCACTTTAACAAAAATTAGATTAGATCAGATAATAAAAGGATGAGAGTTTTGACTAGTTAAAAATATGAGCCTCCCTCTCCCTTTAATTCTCCATCCCGAGTCACCCAGGGAAAAAAAAATACAGGCACCAATTTCCCTCATCTTATCCTCTGTATGACTTAGGATGGAGACTTTTTTGTTCTGCAGATCTGGCACATGTAACTGATAGATCTTTGCAAGAACTGTATTTTCCAAGCTGCCGAGCCATGTGCACTGCACAATCTGTCTTTTAAGGGGGTTTTCTTTGAGCAGTGGAAACAGATGTCTGCCTGAACTTTGCTTTGAAGAATGTGTAAACAAAACCTCTAGACTTATCAGGGAAAAGTACAAGGTAAAGTAATGTACATATCTGAATATAGGGGCTGGGGCAGCCTGGCAAATATATTTCTCCTCTAAGTTTCCTCCACTCTTAATGCCCCTTCTTACCTAGTAGCATACTGTGTTATAGTTTAAGATAATAAAATTTACTTGTAATTTATTGAATTTAATGCAATGCTTATATATGTGTGTTAGTGCGTGTGTATGTGCTAACACATGAATACATTTAAGTTACATTTTGCATGTATGCTTAACACCATGAGTTTTATATACATATGAGCACACATTAGCATCAGTAGTAGTAAGTTATTATTGTTAAGGATAGGATCTGCAGCTAATAGCTTCTTTTAACAGATGAAATATATGAGTAAAGATAAGGTAGCAAATAGGTTGAGGTTAAGATGAGTGGCGGTTAGGGGACCAGAAGCTCCCGTATTTTAGTTCCATATTAGGATTGAGTAAAAATAAAATTGAAGTCAAGTTTGCAAATTATTTTCTGTGATACCCAATCCTGAGAAGGCAAAAAATTCTTTTAATGAGAAAAATGCCTGTCTGGGAAATATCAAGTAGAAGTAATAGATGCCTATTTTACTGATAATCATTATCTCACATCACTTGTTCTAACACGAAAAGGGCATGGTTTTGCAGGCAATGAGCCTAAACAACAAAGTTCTAAGATGACCTCTGAGACAACAGCAGCCAGATGAGTTCTCAGAGCTCCATTTCACCTCAGGCATATTTGTGAACATGGAAATAATTTCAAACTTCTTGCCAGATCACCACAAAGTAAAAATAAGAAAAAAGGCCAGATCACCTCAGCTGTCAACCACAAGCTGTCAGAGGTTTACAGCTTCACTCTGTTCCAATGACTTTTAAAGATGAGAAGAGGATAGAGGGAGTAAGTGTGAATTCCTTTCTAATACTAATTTTTTTTCTTTTTGCAATAAAAGTAATAAATTGCATTACAGACCTTTTCAAATGAATAAAAAATATGTTTCAGGAAGAACTCTGCCACGGAAAAGCTATGTATTATGAACAGTTCATTTCACAATGCTTTTGTCCTCATCATGGATCATGTTAATAGAGCAGAGTTCTCCATGAATCTCAGGTGCATAAAACATCAGTAAAGAGAAAGCACATCACTGTTACTGACCTGAGGACATAATAAGGAATCTCGATTTGCTCAACTCTATACCATCTGTTTTTAAAATCCATTTGGCTCCATGCAATCATTTAGAAAGTGATGTTAAATACGAGAAAAAAAATTGGGAGATATTGTGATATTATTAGAGTGTTTTTTGCACTGTGCCAGGCACATGCACATCATTTATGTGCACATCGCTAAGTTGACTTTCTCATCCACCCTGCAAGGTAGATATTTAACTTATTTCACAGGCCCAAAGTGTTTAGTTCTTCCCAGATTGTAACCTAGTGTTATGAATATAGGCAGGACTAAGATATAAACCTGAGTCTTTCAGAGCATAAAATTCAGGGTCTAGAATGAGGAATTTCATTTCTGTTCCTAAAAGAATATTTGCTGAAGTGGAAACGCAGATTCTTTTCTCAAAGATTCTATGCTCAATTCTTTGAGAGGAACTGTGGGTAATTTTACAATCAAGGGCATTTTCCTTTCAGTGCCCCATCTAGTCTGCTGATAAATAGATTTTAATCATTAGCATTGTTCCAGTTTGGCGGTGGTCCATGGTTCCAGAAAATTCCATAAAGCCATTTTATTGTGTTACGCTTAGCATTAAACATATTCAGTGACCCAGAAAGAGATGAAGAGTGTGCTGAAATCCTAATGTAGATGTTTCTAAGCTTACATGGGACAGGACTCCTTGATAACACTTCAGTAAAATCTATCTCTTGAATGGCTTTGGCAAGTGAAATTCATATTGGAACAGCTCTGGTGGATCACATTTGCCACTGGAAGAAACTTTGACAATGATCGTGGTATTTACTAGGACCAATGAGTCTGTAAGCTACTGATAGTGCTAATAAAATTGAACTGCTTCATTAGACCTCCCTCCCTCCCTTCCATGCTTTACTATATTTGAGCAGCTATTTATTATCAACTATGTAGCAGTCACTATTGTAGATGCTAGAGGTATAGATATTATTGAACAAAATAGATAAAGTTAGCACCCTCAAAGCACTTCCAATTTATGAGGCAACAAAGACACTAACAAAATAAGTGCACTTACTATTTCAGGTGATATGTGCTATAAAGAATAAAGCAGAGAAAGGCACGGACGGTGGTGAAAAGAATGGCATTTTATATACGTAGGCAAGGAAGTTCCTTCTGGTAAAGATACACGAGCAGAGATCCGAATGAATTAAGGGAGAAACCACGAAGATATTTGGAAATAAACACTCTAAAAAGAGAGAACGGTAGTGCAAATGCTATATGAGTTGCTTTGTGCATTTTTTTGTGTGTGTGGTTGAGAATGAGGGGTAAATTGTAGGAAATGAGATTTGGAAAGGCAACATAGGGCCATGTAGTTTATAGAAAGACTCGTGGGTTTCCCTGTTTAAGATGGGAAGGAATCAGAGTGTTTTTTAAAACAGGCCCATGAATGATCCATTTAAAAGATGATTCTGACTGCTGTGAGAAGACTAGAATTTATAGCGCCAAGGAACAAATCAGATAGACAAGACTGATGGGTGAATTCAAATTTAGCAATATTTGGGTGATATTTCTGAACTAAGTGGGGAACAGATGTTCACCCTCCAAATTCCTGCTGCCACCTCTGAGAGAAACAAGTTCCAAAATGCTTTCTCCTTGACCTTCCTTTCTTGAAGATCTGCTTTGAAGTATAAGAGATCAGATATTGAGGTCTGAGCATACTCATAGCTGGTGTTCAAACATCTCTGCATGTGCTTTAACATGAGCACCCGATAATCTGCAGCCTGAGCAGAACCTTTCTTAAGTTTTTATATTTTATGTACTGGCACAAAGGGTTATAGTATAAAACCACACTGCCCACTGCAGACTATAGGACGAGACAGACTAACACATGAAAACTTCCAGATGTGAGTCCAGGTGAAAGACTAGAAAATGCAATATTTGTTAATTTGAAGCAACTATCTATTTTTTAAACCACGAAATCTGTTTATTCCTCAGATTTCTTATAAATTGTTTAACTTGGTGTCCTTTTGGACTACCAAAGTTATGACAGATAAAGTAATGCTAAATTTATCCCATTGTCAATAAAATATTCTCATTTAGAGCAATTTTAAAAATAATTTTTCTTTTGGATGCAACCATAGAAAGAATTTTTAAAATAGAGCTATTTTGAAACTATAAATTATACCATAATTTTAATTTTTAAAGTGATAAATCAATTTAAAGAACTAAGACCTTTATAGTGTTAGAAAAAAACCTTACATATTTCAAAGGCAATGCTAACTTTAATCTTTTCTCTATATAATAGATTTTTTTTTCTAAAGAAGATATATAATTTGTGATTTTTCTTGTATATTAACAATAACAGTGAGGATTTAAGTGATATAATTACATTCTAACATAAAGCAGGTATTTGCAAGCAAGAACAAAATGTTTCCAGCCACTGAGATACACACATACACACGCACACACACACACTCACACACACTTTCCCACTTACTACATAAACACATTGCCTTATTGATGGATAATTTTGATATTCATTTTCATTGTGCTGAGGTGTTTATTTTTAGAAAGCATAATGTATTATCACAGATGGTAATTTTGATAACCAAGATATTATTTTGATACTCTTGGTAATTTTATGTTTGACTTTGAATGTGGTTAAGGTACCTTACATTAAAGATTTTTGTAGCATAAAGAATACATTAAAAAATTATGGATCAGTATCATGGATAGTTTTTGTCAGTAGACTTAGAAAATGAGATTGATTAGATAACATTACTAAAATGTGAAAGAGATGAGAACATTTTCTTTCATCTGAAACACACATAATCAGAAAATGGGGGATAGTTATATTTAAAAAGGCATTCCATGTCCAAATTGTAAAATCTGTAATTTTCTACACATTAGAGAAGATATGTGCCAGATGAAGGTGATTCTGCCAAAGTTTTATGCTGTTCAAAAGTAGATTAAAATGGGTTGCATCTTCTCTATTTTTAAAGATTCAGAAATACATATAAACAAAATGGCACACAACATTAAGACATTATTAACATGGACTTAATGTAACTGGAGAGCCTTTCCCAGCTCCCACAAGTCTGTATTAGTTGCCCTTGCTAGGTTCTCTAATAGCATCTAGAACCTAACAGTTATTGTAGCACACATTACACTATATTGTAATTTCATTTTTACTCATCTAATCTGCACTATAGTGTAAGCCACTCAGTGACAGAAACTATATCTTTTTCACCTTTATATTCTGGCACTTATTAAAATGCCTATTATATAGTAGATCAAATAAATATGTACTGAATTAATTATGTTGTGTGTGAATGAGTACAATGAGAAGAAGTAGGAAGAATAATTCTACAAATGAGATGCTCATTGAAGTACAGGCATATAGTCTTGGCACACTTTTTATTCTAGCTAGGAATAAGGTAGCCATCTTTGTGCCGATGCATCTTTTGGAGAATCTTCTAACTCTATGTTTCTTCTCCAGAGCTTCTCAGACATCACAGTGGGGACACCTAAGGGACTGTCCCTAGCACTCACCCATGTGCAGCCTGGAAGTGAAAGATGTTAATTTTCTACAAGTAAATCATTGACTGATGGGGTACTAGAATTAGTGGATAAATACTTTTTTATTCTGTTCCTTAGGTGAACTAAGGAACAGAAGTACCTTTTATACCATTCCTTGAATAGTCCTGGTGGTGGGATAGTGCCCAAGTTGTCCCCAGTAGACACCAACCAAAGAATGCACCCTTCCATCGATTTTCCCTTCTTCTCTGTTGCACTGTCAGTCTCCCAATACTGGTGCCTGAAATCATTCCGCAGATAAACGATCTTCACAGACACCTAGTTTCAGGTTCTTTCTCAGAGAGGATCCGATGCTTAGAAACCACTTAAGGGAACTAATACAAGTTATATGTCATTTATATCATTTTTGTTGTTATGATAAATAACAGATGAGGAAAACAGACCCAACAACAACAATAAAATGGCACCCATCATTTACCTGGTAAGGACAATATTCTATGCTTATTAGAGTAGAATTCGATGCCACATCTCAAGTTTTGTCTCAGATCAATTTAGCACCATTTTTTCTCTTTCTATATATCTGTTAGTGATAATTCCTACAGTTTTTGATTCTCTTCTCATAAGGAAAGGATTGTAAACAGAAATGTAGATCTGACAAGCCTGGATGTAGTATATACTATGGCAGGGTTATCTCACATGTATTACCTTGTCCAGATAAATTATGCAATCTTCATATGACCCTCTAGTTTAAGAGCAACCTAAATCATCCTTGTAAATTAGTAAATAAATATTTCTTGATTAGGAGATTGTATTTAATCTGTATATTTAGTATTTTTGCCTATATATTTATAATGAAGAATTTTAAGCCATAGTTTTCTCTTCCTTTCCTCTTATCAGACTTTGGAAATATAATTATAGTAGCTTAATAGAATAAAATTTTAATATTTTCTTACATCTTTATTCAAAATTTTGGAGCAAATTGTATATTATAGGCCTAAGTTTGCATAAACATTTAAAATAACTAGTTAATAAAACTAGAGCTATTTAAAGATAATACTATTATTAACACTATTAATTTTTTTTATAATCACTGGTATATACAAGCCGTATATCCGTACCTTACTACAACTATGTGACTTTGAGCAATCACCCTCTCTGTGCTTCAGTGTTTTCATTTATAAAATGAGGATAAATAGTAGATCTTCCCCTATTGTAAGGACTGTTGTAAAGATTCAGTGAATTAATATATATAAATATTAAAGTACAAATGCTGTTACAGTGCCTAAGACAAAGAAAGCACAAAATAAATTCTAGTTATTACTATTATTATTGCAAAAACGTAACAAAAACTTGGAACCTAAGCGAATAGAGGAATGGGCAAATAAATTATGGTCATCACATCACAAAATACAACATATTTATGGCCAATCTATATATCTGAGGAATTTGTAATGTGATGTCCCCTGAAAACATGCAGTTTTTTTTTTCTTTTTATGAGAAGCAGAGTTCATTAATAGTCTATAACTTTTATATTCTTAAGCTATGAGCATTAAATTTCTTTACACATTTTAATAAAGAAAAGATGCATCATAGAGATGTCATAGGAGAATTTACAACATCTTTCTGATGGTCCTTTGATGGAAGTCTTCCTTGCTTATTCTTTTTATTGATATGTCTTTATAGAGTAAATTTGTATCCCAATAACTTAAAAGAAAGTTCTTATTGAATGTCACATGACATACAAATTTTTTCAGTAGGGATGGTAATAAAGTATGATCCTTGGCCTGGTTGCCCTTGAAGGATATTATCAGTAGGTGAAAGACAAATTTCTACAGTTCCAGTATTAAAAAACATTTGGGTTAGCTAAGAATTGCATCGCTGGCAGAGTATGTCACATAAATTCAAAAGAGAGTGAAACCTTTGGTCTCTTGTCTTTTTGTCTCCTGCAATTTTCCTTTTGGTTTTATTTTAAAAAGAAAGGAAAATTAAATCAGAGGGCATTTTGCTAGGCTAAAGGTATGGAGCTATTTTAATACTTTTGGAGAAACTCACATCTAGGAATGTTGGGTCACTTCACACTCCTGCCAGGTGAATATTTATTTCTTGTCTTCTTAATTCTGTTTCATAATTTTTTGAAATGTCTAATAGCTAGAAATGGCATTTCTCTCTTTTAATTAACAATTATTTTTATTATCCTGAAGATAAACTTTGTAATATATTTATTGGCATTTTTCTCCTCTCATGAATTGTCTTTTAATGCCCTTTATACCTGATTTCTATTTTAGTGCTTATTTATTTATTATTATTTTTTAAAAAATTATTTGTTGAAACTAAGGCTTCAGAGAGGCTAAATAACTTGCTCAATGTCACACAAGTAGCAAATGAAAGAACAGGAATTTGAACTCATGTCTCACTGTAGAACTTATAGTCTTATACATTAACACTATACTGTTGGCAATATCTTTGAGGCATCTACTCAATTCATTTTTTTTTTAATTATTATTTATGCCTATAGCACCTGGTCTTCCTAGGTGTTCTCCCATCCAAGTACTAACTAGGCCCGACCGTGCTTAGCTTCCAAGATCAGACATCGGGCTTGTTCAGGGTGGCATGGCCATAGACCATGGACTATTGCTTCTCTGGGGAGTGAACCCAAGACCTTCTGCGTGTAAAGCAGATGTGCTACTCGCTACACTATGGAACCATGTCCCAGTTCATTCTTTCTTTGAATTATTATTATACCTGAGATTTTATTTGTTAAAAATCTTAAGAGTTTTTAAATAATTAAAATATTAATTTAATATTTGACTCAATTATTATAGGTTTATTATTTGATTTATTTTTATATTTTGCTTATAATGTTTTGAGAATCAGGTTAAAATTTTAAATGACCAATGTTATGAGATTTTTTCTTTATTGTTTCTTCTGTGGATCTCTTCTTTAAAATATCCCATCTAATATTGTATGCATAGATTACTTTCCTTTAATATCTTCATTTCTTTTTTTATTTAAAATTCTCATTTATCTAGAATTTAGTTTGGATTAAGCTGTAAAGTAGGGAGCTAATTGCTTTTTGCTATAGGTCAGCTGTTGCAGGTCATTCACTTATTTATTCATTCATTCACTCATTCCACAAATAAGAATTGACTAGTATCATCCATGTACTATTCTACATGCTGGCACAGAGCAGTCAGAAAAAAAGACAAAATTTCTGCTTCATGGAGCTTAAGTTCTGCTGAGCAGAGACAAACAATTTATAAATGTATATTTCCAACAGTGACAAGTGCCAATAAAAAAATAAAACAAAATAGGGGAGATGGATATAGAGTTCTAGCATATAAGAGATGGTTAGAGAAAAGCATGCTGTTGTGATGGCTTTTGAGCAAAAAATAAACAAGGAAGCTAGCCATGGGATTTCTGGGAGAAGAGCATTCTTCGTAGAGCAACAAAAGTGCAAAGGCCTGAGGCAGAAGCGTGCTCAGCTGGAATAATGAGCGAAGGGCAGTGTGGTAGGAAAGAGACCAAGTCATGTAGGATGGTTGAGGACATTATAAAGACTTGCATTTACTCAGGGTGATTTAAGAAGAAGGCATTAGGAGGTTCTTAGCAGAGTAGTGATATGTTCTGGTTAGAATTTTAAAGGATCACTTTGACTACTGTGAATATATATACTTGGTTCTGTCGCTCATACTATATTCTATCCTACTGTTTTGATGTCTATCTCTATACCTCACAGTTTAAGTCAATGATTTATAATATTTTATTTAATTTAGTAGGACAAGTCTCCTTTCATTAGTCTTTATGAAAATATACTTCCTTGTTTTGTTTCCCAGATAATATTTGGAAATACTTTGATACTACTCAATAATATTATTAGGATTTTGTTTGGAATTGAATTAGATCTATAAATAAATTTTAGGAGTCTATTTATAATGCTATTATTCCCATGCAGACTATGCTAGTTCTCTGTCCTTCTCAAGTGTTATTTTATCTATCTTGGAAGAGTTGTATTGATTATAAAGTTTTTCCACACTTAAATTTAATTCTAGAATGTTTATGTTATTTCTGTAGAATGGTATCTTTTTTGGTTGCAGTTTTATTTTCTTTTGCTAGTCCTTTCTGGTTCTAGGAAAACTGCTAGATTGAAAAACATATTATATATATATTAGTTATTGGTTTTCTGGTGTTCTGTACTGAGAAAATTGGGCTTCGAAACAAACGGTACTGTGTTTAATTAAAATTTTGTACCATGAACTTAAAAGCATATGTTACCAGTCTACAATTTAGTATAATGCTAGCTGTTAATTTGGGGTAGTTTTCATCATGGAGTGCCCATGCATATAGTTGTTGTAAACAAAATAAATTTTATCAGATTTTCCTACACCCACGCTTTCCTTCATGATCAAGCTCTCATTTGTTTGTTCATTCATACCAGGAGCTGAGTGAATATATGACAGTAAAGAAGTAGAAGACTTCTCTGAGGATTTTCCAGTTTTACAAGGGAGAATTGATCCTATAAGAAACTAGTAAGCAAAAGCATATTGTTTTAACATTCCCCCAAAGGACATGAAGATGAAGGTTTAATTCTCCATCTATATCAAACCCAACCATTCTATCTCACAGGTTGCAGCAATTCCTGCAACCTGTGAGACAGAAAGCCAAACATTCCTGTCAACTAGACAGAAATTTAACCACATATATGTTGACTGTCAGCATCCACCAGATCTAAGGCTCAGACCCTCAGAGACAGAGTGGAGGATTATAACATAATGCACAACATCACACATTCTTATTGTTAGGATGCCAGTACAAAACTGTAGAGAAATTTGAGATACCTGTCTCCTGGCAGTTGGGTTCCAAAATGCTTACTTTTCTTTTAGATTAGGGTGAACTTCATCAGTGGTAACTCTTTAGGCAAAATTGTTCCTGGATGGCCCCTTGATCACAGTCCCTGCTCTATATTTATCAGAGCAAAGGGACAAATTTTAAGAGATTAGTACATTAAAAGTTTTATCTCTTAGGGCAGATGATTCGCCTAGGGTTTATAAAGGGAATAAACTCATTTTACATTTTAAATTATATCTCCTACAAGCAGCTGAATACATAAAGTATGTCATTTCCATTTGAATCAGGGAACATAACAACATAATTTCAAAAATTTTTGCTGCACATTACAGAATGCTTTTAAAACACTGATATCTGGACCCCATCCCTAGAAAGCCTAATTTAATTGGTATAAAGTGAGGCCTTGGGATTCACATCTCCTTAAAGAATCCTAGGCAATTCTAATTGGAACAAAGGTGGAGAACTACACCATTGCTCCATCTCAAAAGACACTCGTCATCCAGTCAAACTCATTACATGTGCCAATATGTCAATTTGATAATCATTTAGGAGTTGATAAATGTACTTAAATGACCTCTCATGAAATTAGTCACTTGGAGGAACATTACAAAATTTCTTTCCATGGTAACTGGACTTAAAACAATAAAAGCAAAAGATTCCCCAGGATCAACCCAGGACTCATATGTGAGACAAAATATATAAGAATTTTTTTTTTTATCAGACTCTTATTCTTTAAATTTTATACTTTTTAATGAATCATCTGTGATAATGTTAGACAGGAGAATGGATTATTTTTTAGGTTAAAATTATAAAATGAAAAAGTGTTTATATTAGAAAATCCATCACAAATATTTATTGCGTTTCTACTTTGCTACACACTCTTTTAGTCAACAAAATGATAGTAATAAAAAAAACACACCCATAAAATTCTATTTTCTAATGATATCTACATTTGATATCATTTGATATGAGATGAACAATAAACAAGTGAATAAAATGAAGTAACTCATTTCAAAATTATAACCTCTATCAAGAGGCTCTTAATGCTGAGCCTCAGCCATACTGCATTTGCTTTTCCCATTTACTCTCCAATTCTCCTGAACTACCATTTCATTTTTTCTCCTCTTCTCTCAGCCTTCAACAGCTTTACCCTTCCATTACTTTTCTATGATGCTTGCCTTTCCATGCCATTGTGAATATAAAAGCCATCAGAAGAGAATTTTTACATTTGCACCAACATGTCTGGATCTGCGGACATGATTTTATAGCCTTTTTTCCTGTTTTAACTGTTCCTGATGTTCACTGTGTACCAAATTTCATCTCCTTTCCCCTTCTCAAGGTTATCGCTCCAGCAACAATAATTTCACCCTCTCTACTGTCTCTTTCTCATCAAAAGGCAAACAATCTGTAATATACCTAACCTCATAAAATAAAAATATTAAACAATACTTCTCTTAGTGAACAACTAGCAACCATATTGAAAGTCCCGTGTCCCAGGAAACTCTTCTGTCCCAGATAAACATCAGAAGAGAGACGGTTAATCACCCTGCTTGAAGCCACATTTCTGTTCAGGCACCATTCCAGTTTTTTACTCTTTGTTACAGCAAAATTCATTGATATTTAATATTTACACACGCTAATTCTCTTCCTTTCATTCTCTGTTGCACACGGGCTTCCTACCCAACTGCTTTACTGAAAATAGTCTTATCAAAGTCATCAACAATGTCTGTGATGCTAAATCCAATGGTCAGTTTTCCATCATCTAACTTGATCTGTCAGTTGCATTTGATGTAGTTTGATCGTTCTTCCTTTTGGAACACTTTCTTCACTTGGCTTCCAGATAACTGATTTCTGTGGCCTTCTTCTGGTCTTTTCTTCCTTCTCCTTTATGTTTCCTTATTTTTCATTTTCTAAAATTGGAGCTTTCTAAGACTCAGTCCTTAGACCTCTTCTTCAGTTCATGACCCATAATCAAAACTAGCATGAACATTTGAGAGAAATAATGAGATGAAGAAGAGCTACAGAAGAAATTGAATGCTCTACTTCAATTATTAAAGTAAGGTATCATTATCTTCCAGTTACTGTATAAGGTGTTAAGGACATAAGGTTCCAAGTTTTCGAGGATACAAAATAAACACAGACAGTATAATTTTAGTTCTGTTAAAATTAATGACATTTAAAATATTTCAAAAAGAAATTTCTTTGGAAAATATGTGCAGCTTAAACTGGATCTTTGGAAGACCTAAGGATGATTTAAAAATATATCAAAAAGCACATAAGTAATATATAGATACATACATGCATATAGTTAAAGAGTAAAATCCGACGAGGAAACACTCATTTGTTTTTGCATAAATTTAATTAATCAAAGTATAGAATAGCATCAAGAATAACGTATTTGTTATTGATGATTGCATTTTAAATCCCTTTATGAAGATACTTTTAGAGAAACTAGCATTCCAAGCACAGCAGTTGCTGTCAGAAAAACTTGAACAGGCAGGACTTCTTATCCAGTTAGGATATCTGCCATTGTAGTGTTGTTAAATATGAGCTAATAATTTAGATTTGCTTATATAATACCCATTTCTTCTCCCCTCTCATTTGCTTTTCTCTATTTGAAGGTTGGTGAGTTAAGTAAAACAAAGCCTAAACTTTATATTTCAGTCTTTATTGCAGCTGCATATGACCATGTCTCTGTTATTTAATTTTAGCCAATGATATGGAAGCACTTGGTGCTGTTTCTTCAGCTTATTTCTTCTTGCCTAGAACAAATGTAATACCTTGAGATGCAGAATCCAGTGCCAGAGATGCCAGAGCAAGATAATAGAAAAGACTGTTCTCTCAGTGGCAATTGCCTGAACCCCTAGACTTCTTGCTTCCTGAGATAAATAAATCTCTATTTGCTTACATAGCTCAGTCAGAACTCTGTTAGTTACAGCCAACCAGAAATCCTGTTAGATTCAGTGATAATATTTCTTTTACATCTAATAAGTTTGTAGTAAAATAAATCACTTTTAAATATCTTCAGACTGGAATAGAGTTTGAAAATGTGTCATTACTGAGTTGTTTGTATAAAAAATAAAATCTTTAAATAAAACACACAAACACACTCATAGAAGTAATTAAAAATGAGAAACAATACAGCAAAAAAAATGTGGGAAACATTGATGCAGAAAAGATTATGGTGATGCTCAAAGAAAATTATTTAAATTATGTGCAAACTTCGATGGACTCTAAAGTGATATTAAATTGTTAGGTGAATAAAATATTTTAGAAAATTTAATAGAAATGTCTATATAGAAGAAATCAGATAGTGGATAGTGACTTGTGCATAAATAATATAAAAAGAACATAAATATTTTTATAAAAGTGTCATTTTTAAAATTAATTATATACAATTTACTTTGAATGTTGATTATTAATTAGTCTGTGTGTACTAGGAAACAATGTAAGTTGTTCATTGGTGGAGATCATTTTAATTGCAATTATTCATAGCCTTGTGTATCCTCACACATGCTAATTTGTTTTAGTATTTGTATTTGTTCTCTAATGCTTGATAAACTTGGGTTAGATGTCTTCTCAAGAGGCTGCGCAGTCTAGCGGTTTTGAGTTATGCCTTTGGAGACAGCCTAAATTTGCATCCCAGCTCTATCACTGATTTGCTGTGCAACCATTGACTTAACCTTACTAAACCTCAGATTTCTTACAAGCAAAATGAGAATAACTTCTTTAATGGGTTATTGTGTGAATATTAAGTAAAATATTACATATAAAGTGTTTAGCTCAGTGCTGAAATGCAGTAAATACTTGGTAAACATGGGTTGTTAGTATATTAATGATCCAAAGAAAAAAATTGAGAATTCACTTAAATTTTTCCATGCTTCTTTGATTCCATTACTTTTCTGTCTCATGTTCAAAGTTTACTTTGATTTATTTAAAATTTCATTATTAGAGAAATCCATTTTAAAAATTCAAAAATCATTTAACATTTGTTAATGACAAAAAATGTTTTTGCTACATCTCAGATATTTAAAAAATCCTGTAATGCCAAAATATCAGTTTACAGGGGTATTGAGTCTTATGAGCATTTGTCACTGTCTGGAAACAGAGATCCTTTTTGGAGTGTCAATGTGTGGGGAAATTTAGCCAGAACAGGCAAGTATAGTATCTTTTGAAGTTGTTGGCAGTGGCTATTGGCTGAAACATGGCACCAGCATAAATTAGTCTAGTCTGGTATAGGAGCCCATGCAAGATTGGATACACGAGAAAGTGTTAGCTGATAGACAATGTTCTGATTCACTCTGTTCAGATATTTATCAATGGTAGGAATATAGAAAAGGCAGCAAGTCAGGAAAACGAACTTCTTTCTTCTCAAAAACTATATGTCACAATACATTGCTATTATTTAAAAATGGAAAAAAAGTAACCTAATGTAGTATGTTTCACAGTACATAAATATATCAAATCATCACATTGTACGCCTTAAACTTGCATATGTTATACATCAATGCTATCTCAATAAAGCTGGGAAAAGTGGAAGAGAAGAAGAAAGAAAAACATTATTTGGCTGCCTTCTTTTACTTCTGCACAAACAGAAGACTTATTGAGTTTTGTTATCTTTTTTTTTCCTCCCAGATTTCCCTAGAAGTTGACCCTGAATCATAAAACCAGATTTGTTTTGTTTTGTTTACTTGATAGAATAATTTTTGTATACTTGAGAAGAATAACATGAACCGTTTTAATAACTTAAATGTATTCAGTTTATGTCAACTCTCACCTCTCTCACACACAAAAGATCCAGATTTTCGATATGTGTTTACATATTTGTTTTCCTAACTGAATAATGGGGAAAAAAAATCAAATAACAGTTCACATGTAGAGAACTTAAGGATATACATAAAACAAGATATAAAAATTTCTCAAGCAAGTACTTTATGTGAATCCATTTTTCTCTGAGATCGCTGCCTTTTGTAGCCTGTTGCACAATGGCTGAAAGCCACTGTTTCATAAATTTTACCCAGTTTTTTTAATTGTTTAAGGCTGAGGGTAAACTCACTTGTTATTTCATCAAGCTGCAAGCTGAACTCATGTGATGAAAATTTAATTCAAGAATCGACTAATGTTATAAACCTGTTCAATATGTATTTAAGTTTCAAAACATTTCTCATTATGCTTTATGAATTTTTACTCCCAGGACTACTTTTACAAATGATTATCTATTTATCTGTGTATCTATCATTTATCTATCTATCTATCTATCTATCTATCTATCTATCTATCTAATCATCTTCATCTACCTATATATCTAGTTTGTCATTTACCAATCATATCTCTATCTTTCGTAATAACCTATTGTTTATATGTAATATAATAAATAAATCACAAAAATTGAAAGCAAAATTATTAAAGCTAATTCAGATTATTTGCTTTTTTTTAACAATTCAGATTATTTCCTTTTTTTCTAACAAAATAATATATGCATTTTGCTTCTCTGAAACCTAATACATTTCATTCATTATTATTGCTATTGCTGCTATTTCCTTTGTTATTTAAATGACCATGTAACAACCACAGAACCAGCTCAAACTGGTCCTATCTTATTTCTAAACAAGACCTAAAACCAAACTTTAAACCTTGAATATAGCACTTACCAGCAACACTTGTGAACACCACTCATGAAATCTCCACGGCCCCTGCTCCTTCCCTCATCCCATCCCGCCGCGAACCAAAGGACCAGAACGTGACTGAAAGCTGAACACAGGACCCTTTCAGAAGCGAAAGGGTCCATCGTCCAGGAAGAGCTGGTGCTGAAACCCCTTAAATCTTTCCCCAAACCCTGGATCAGGGAAACAAATTTGATCCTTGCCTCCCATCTCCTTGCCAGTCAACTGGCAAATAAAGCCTCCCCTCGCCCCACAAAAGCCAGTGTGGAGGTATTGGCTTCTATGTGCACTTGGCAGAGAGCCCTTGCTCAATAACGCCTATTTTATAACCTTAGCCACATTCACTAGTAACCAGTTCATTTAAAAAAATTATGAAACTTCCCATCATTCTTTCATTTAATTTAAAGTTATAAAATTTTAAGATGTTTATGCATATTTACTGTAGCTTTATAAAAATATTTCACAGGCACACCTTCAGTTTTCACTTAACAAGTAGTTGGTGACCTGTCAGAAGCACAATATCATTGAATAAGGGTATGCTTTGATTCAGTATAGCAATATTTATGCTTTTATAGACTTAGATTAAAAGATTTTTAAGGTAAAGTTCATTACCCTCTTTTTTTTGCTCGAAAGAAAAGCAAAAATGTACAGTGCTAGGGTCACCATATGCACCTAATAAAGTCTAGTTGAATTATGTATAGAAAACCTACATAAACACATACATACAAATATTTATTTCTATTTTTTAAAACTGAAGTCTTCCAGAAAGCAGAGTAGGTCTTCTGTTTACCCTACCAAAACAAACATATCACAGTTATAAATAGTGCAATTGTTCACAAAAACAGCCAAAGATAAAATCACGTGAGGAGGCTAATTTAGAATCATAGCTATGAAAACAATTGTTCCTGAGCACATGTGTGTGCAATATATTTGTCTATATAAGTGTATGTATGTGGTGTGTGTGTGAGAGAGAGAGAGAGAATCAGGGATTAGGGGGAAGTGGGAGAGAAGACAGAAAAATGGACTGGACAAAAGAATTTTCTTTATTAAGATCATAAGTATATAAGAAACAATAAGTATACAGAAACAGTTTTCATATAAAATTTTATGCAAATCTAAGCTGTTATTATTTTACCCACAGTTACTTACATTTTGAACATAGTTAAAATCACAGTGCAGTGAATACCGAATCCCAGTTGGATGGTTTCTAAGTAACAGGGGCTGATCCAGGGAGGATTTGATTAGCTTAGTGATTTCAAACTTGATACTTTTGATCCCAGTGCATATTACATACTCACTATGACAGTTCTGATTTTTAGTCTTAAATGACTAAATCCCATGATAAGAATTTCTAAAACCTTCCCCACAAAGGATTATTTCAATACCACTGCTATCTTTTATGACATTGGTCTTCCATCTTCTCATATCTTTTCCATTATATGTTCAATCTTGGAACTTGGGTTTATTTTTTTATAAGGTAATTTTTCAGTCTACTTGATCCACTTAGAAAATCAGTTGACTTTAATACTTATTCTGTTGTAAAAAGATTTTTTAACAGTAAAATACAATTCCTCTACTTAGGATACCGTCTTTGATTAGCTTTCCTTAGCCTCACACATTAAGGCGTATACTAGGAGGCTGGAGGGGTGAGGATGAGGAGTTATTTGCTCAGAATGAATGTCTAAAAATTGCTTGTATTTAAAAAATTTTATCCTATATGTTGGCCACATAATTGATTCGGTAATCTTTCACTGTCTTATGATGACATATACATATCCTAAAATAATTCTTTAAGACAAGTATTGTAATAGAAATTTTTAAATGTTTCTGCCTAAATTTAGGAGGATGTATATACCTATTTTTGTAAACTTCTGTAAAAGTAGCTGAATACCTAAAGTGCCAAATCTGATTCTAGTTGTTTTTACACATACACTTTACCTCTTATTCCAATTACCCACTTCCTTGATTTTTTCTACTGTACTGTCTCTGTCTTCTTTTCCTATATATTTTTAAATAGACTTTATTTTTAGAAGTTTCACATTCACAACAAAATTGAGTAGAAAGTACAGGGTTCTTATGTACTCCCATTCCCAATCCACATCACTATTAACCTCACACTGCAGAAGACTACATTTTTTATAATCAATGAATCTACATTGAGACATCATAATCACCCAAAGTCCATAGTTCACATTAAGGTTCACTCTTATTAATGTTCATTCTATGAGTTTTGACAAATGTATACTGATATGTACCCATCATTATACTATCTTATAGAGTAATTTAACTGCCCTAAAAATCCTGTGTTCAATCCCTCTCCCCCTCAACCCCTGTTAACCACTGATCTTTTTATTGTTTCCATAGTTTCTCCTTTTTCTGAATGTTGTATAGTTGAAATTATAAGGTATGTAGCCTTTTCACATTGGCTTCTTTCACTTAGTAATGTACATTTAAAGTTCCTCCATGTCTTTTCATGACTTAATAGCTCATTTCTTTTTAGTGCTGAGTAATATTCTATCATCTAGATGTATCAGAATATATTTATCTATTCACCTACGGAGAGACAGCTTAGTTGCTTCCACGTTCTGGTAATTTTGAATAAAGTGGCTATAAACATCCTTGTACAGGATTTTTTGTTGGTGTAAGTTTTCAACTTCTTTGGGTAAATACCAAGGAGCACAACTGCTGGATTGTAGAGAAGAGTATATTTAGTTTTTAAGAAATTGCCAGATTGCCTTTCAAAGTGGCCATTTTGTATTCCCACCAGCAATGAATGAAAGCTCCTTTTCTTTCACATCCTCAACAACATTTGGTGTTTTCAGTGTTGCAGATTTTGGCCACTCTAATAGATGTGTAGCGGTATCTCATTATTGTTTTAAATTGCAATTTTCTAGTTTTGTGTTATGTTGAGCACCTTTTAATATGCTTGTTTGCCCTCTGTATATCTTTTTGTGATGTCCGTTCAGATCTTTTGCTCATTTTGTAAATCAGGTTGTTCATTTTCTTATGGTTGCGTTTTAAGAGTTCTTTTTATTTTTTGGATAACAGTTTTTTATCAAATATGTCTTCTGCAAATATTTTCATCTAGTCAGTAGCTTCTCTTCTCATTATCTTGACAATGTCTTTTACAGAAGAGAAGTTTTTAATTAAAAAAAATTCTATTTTTATTTTTTCGAATTGTGTTTTTGGCATTGCATCTAAAAACTCGTCACCAAATTCAAGCTCATTTGAATTTTCTCCTATATTATTTTCAAAGTTTTATAATTTTACATGTAACATTTAGGCCTAGGTTCTATTTTGGGTTAATATTTGAAGAGTGTAAGGTATGTATGTATGTGTGTGTGTGTGTATATGCGTATGCGTATATATATATGTATATATACACACTTTTTCGCATATAGATATCCTATTGTTTAAGCACTTTTTGTTAAAAAATTATTTCTTTTAAATTGCAGATATACTCAGTTCTACCTTAGCTAAATAAAATACTTTGATTTGACCTGATATTTTCTCAAACTTCAGCCAAAGTTATTACAAAAAAGAGAGGTCTGTACTTTCAACCTCCACTTCTACACACTTCCTCAGTAACCTTTGAAATCTGCCTCAGGAGCTCTTCACTCTACTGAAATCATTACTGGAAGATACGGGCTGTTCCACTCCTAAAATTACCTCTGGAATTCTGAGACAAAAGGTTTTACTTATTCTTACATAAGCTTATGTTCTTTTTCTTTCTTTCTTCCTTTCTTTTTTTCTGGTTCTTTTCCTTCTCTTTCACTCCTAATGATGGAAGTTCGAAAAATTTCCGTTTGTTTTCATTCTCTTCCTACTCTGTATTACATATGTATTCCATTGGGCTATCATGAATTCAAAACTCATTTCTATAACCATGGCCCTGCCTCCCTTCCTGTCCCACAACTCCAGTTACAATTGAACCTATATCAGTGGATGACATACTAAAATATTACACTTAATATATATAGAGAAAAAAGTCATTATTTTCTTCTCCAGATGGCAACTTCCTTTCAATTTCCCCATTGTCATAAATTGCATAATCATATCCCCAAACTCCCAGGAATGAAACATGACTTTTGACTTTTTCTCTTCCTCCAATTTGTTTGTCGCCAAATCTTGTAAGTCACATGGTTTTATTTCCACAATGAGTCTTTTGTTCCTCTCTTCTGTCCCATTTATATACCTATCATTATAGTTCACATATTACATTTCACCAGGATATTGTAAGAATTTCTCAGTTAGTTTTCAATAATTGATCTCCACTTATTTCTATTCATCCTACACTATTGCCAAATCAATTTTTTTTATAAAGTATAGTTCTAATCACATCAATTTCTACCAAAAACTGTATTATTTAAGCTTTCACCACTGCCCCAACTTTCCTTTTAAGCTTATTTTTCAAGCAGATTTCTGTAAGTTTTGAAAATTTTGTATAAAATGACTATGAAGACAGGTAGCAAGACTCAAATATAAAATTTAATAAGAATTTGAAATGTGAAAATTTCTTCTAGGTTGGATATATCAACCCAGTAAAACAAACAAAAATCCCATCCTTTTAAAAAAGCCATATTGTTCCTCTCTTCATTTTCAATTAGCTATCAAAGGTAGGAAATAATAAATTGTTTGGACTGTCATGGTACATTTTCTTTCATTTACACTGTTATTTTCTTATGATTTCTCTGTTAAAAAGTGTTTGACCATTGAATGTGAATATGACGGTAGACACCATTATGAAGTATGACCGAAGCTAAATCCCTCTGTCGATGTGGATATCCGACTTCATTACATGATTACATGTGCATAACAAACCCAAAATATGTTATCAACTAATATGTCATCACTCATCTGAGTTAAAAGTTTGAACCACTAGGGAAACTTCTGATCTGATACCAAATTGGAGATATTCTTGGTGTCAAAGACTATCTCCAGAAGGGGTTTTTAAAACTCTGTTATTGTTTTGTACTAAAATATATTAAAGAACATATTTATTAAAATTATGAAATTTAAAGATCGTATATATCAAGGCCCTCATATAAAAATTTCTCAGGAAACTGGTTTCAAAAAATATTGTAATAAAATATTTTTTTCCCTTTACCACACTTCTGATAACATTTCTATGACTATAAGAACTATGGATAACAATGTGAAAAAGATTGCCCAGCTGAATAGTCATCATTAAATCAAATATACAGATGCTACCTGTAAGAGAACCACTTCAATATTCAATAATAATAATAATAAAGTAGTTTAAATGAAAAGGATGAAAAAATATATACCATGCAAAAACCAGCCTATGAAAAGCTAGAGGAAAACCAAAAAAAATACAGAAAAAAAATTATAATTAAAAAATAAAATTTAACAAGATTTCCGGATACAAAATTAATAAGAAAATTAATTGTTCCAATATCAAAATAGAACATATAACTTAAATAAAATATGCTTAATTAGCATAAAAAAGCAAAAAAGTACCTGAGAGTGAATTTAACAAAATATGTATAAAACTGCTAGATTGAAAACTGAAATGTTATTGAAAAAATTAGAGGGCACATAATCTATGGAGAGAAAAATTCAGTATTGAAAAAAATTCTCTCCAAATTGACCTATAGATTAAAAAAAATCCCAGTGGAAATGCCAAAAGTTTTTCAGAAATTCAAGATTATTTTAAAATATTTTTGGAAATGAAAATATCAAAGAATAGCTAAAGTAATCCTGGAGAATGACAAAAAATAAAAGATGCACATTATCAGATCTCAAACATAATATAGAGTTATTTTAATTAAAGTAGAATTGTGTTGTAGGTATAGACAAGAGCCCTCATGAAATAAAAGTTCACAAACAACTCTTATGCTAACACTTAATTTAGAACAAAGTGACACTAATGCTCAGGGTGTAAATTATGATCTCAATATGACAGAAAAACTATGTAAAAAATGGATAAAATACTTGAAACTTCACAAAAGTGCATATCTAAACAGCCAAACACATAGAGTAATAGGATTAATATGTTTTGGCATCAGGGAAGTATAAAATTAAATCCCAATTTGACTACTACATATCTACTAAAGCTAAATATAATTATATCTCAGAGATTTCAAGGTAAGAAAAGTGAGACTATGGTTTGAGTTCTTTTTATAAAGTCATCTTCTCTTTTCTTTTCCTGTTTCCCTTTAGACTTTTCTTCTAACTCAGTCTTCTGACCATTGCCTATTCTCACTCATCTCATTATGCTACTTTCATAGATCATATCCCACATATTTTGGCTGATGGTCTTCTGCTAAGTTGATACATTATCTGGCAGTTTATATCTTGCTTAAACCAGCATAGTCCAATGGAACTGTCTTATGCTGATGTTGTTCTCTCTGTGTTGTCTAACATAGTAGATCCTAGTCATTTGAACACATGAAATATGGCTGGTGTGATTAAGGAATCAAATTTTAAGTTTTACTGTATTTTGATAATTTTAATTAGTATAGATTTATTTTTTCATTTTATTGGGATATATTTGATACACAATAAACTATGCATATTTAATGTGTGCAATTTGATAATTTTAAATGCATGCCCACATCAGTAAAACCATTACCACAACTAAGATAATGAACATATCCATCATCCCCCAAAAGTTTTCTTGTGCCCAATGGTAATCCTTTACTCCTGTTCCTCTTCAGAATAAAAAACAAAACAAAGCAAACAAACAAATAAAAAACAAACAAAAACCCTACTGCATTTGACTATAAAATTATCAAATTTGCAAGGATTTATTTATTTATAAAGTAACTCCATCATTAGCATTAAGAGTTGATGTAAGGTTTTTCTAGTTCATGGAGAAATAAGAGAAATCTATAATAGGAGGGAAGAATAATGACAAGAATCAAATATATTACACTGGTACCATGGATTGTTGAGGAATAACATGAAGACTGGGTTAGGGTGGTATGTTCTGTAAAATAAACGTAAGGTGGGAAAAGGAGGCCATCACTTAATACTGAGTACCAAAGACAAATTCCTCATTTCCCTAGGACTGGCTCTGATTGTAGCATTCTCTACTTCATTGTGGTCAAAATTAGATTTGTGCCTTTAGCTCATTTTAACTGACAGTTCCTACCATTGAGAAACATCTGTCATGATTTACTTTCCATGTGGTTCACTTGCTATGTTTTAGAACTACTAATGAGGATGAAAACAATCTATTCATGGCCTAGTTTTTTCTGCCCTCTTAATTTTTTGTGCTCTTCTAGAATCGACCACGACATAGTTAATTTCCATTAGGGATTCTCTATCTATCAACAATGCAAGAATTTGATAGACACATACCAGGTAAAGCTTCAAGATTTCATAATATCGAAAGCCATATTGATAGCCATTTTACATTTACAAAATAGGCACTGAAAGTGAAAATAAAAGGGAATTCCATTTATCTTTTCATTATCTCAAGGAAAGGACAACAAAAACATTCTTTTTATCCTGACTGTGAAATCTTTTTGAGTGCCTTGAAGCAGTAGCAACTTGTTTAAAAAAAAAAAAGTTATTTTCAAGAATGTTGTGTCTCAATGTGAATGGGTGATATGGGGTTTGTTGTTTTCATTGTCCTCAAGCAGTCACGCTGTTAGAACTTAATCATTTGTGTTTACAGTGCCTTGTCATAATGTTAGGATATTTTTCTACCTGTGCCCCTAGGAGTGTAATTAAAAATGTTATTGCAACATTAGAGGAAAAAAAAAAAACAAATCATAAAAGTCCCTCACCTTTTATTTAGCTTCAATTTTCAGACCTGAATTTTCATGTATTGGTTATTATTAAATTTTAATCCTTGATCTCTCTGTTGTAACGTTAGAGGAAAAGGAAAAACAAATGTTGTAGATAGGTTTGACTTTGATACTTTCAATAACAGGGTGCTTATATCTCCCTAAAATATATTTTTAGAAATGCATTATTTGAAAATTTCTGTAGTGCTATCCCCAAAAAGATATATCTCCCCAGAACCTCAGAATATGAGCATATTTGAAATAAGGGTCTTTGCAGATATAATCAATGTAACAATCTCAAGAAAAGATTATTCTGGATTAGGGTGGGCCCTAAATCCAATAACAAGTGTCTTTATAAGAGACCAAAAAGGAGAATAAGCAGACATTGAGAGAAGGCCATGTGAAGATAGAATCAGAGAATAGAGCTAGGCTGCCATGAGCCAAATATTATCTGGAGCCACCAGAAGCTGAAAGAGGCAAGGAAAGAATCAACTCTAGAGCTTTCAGAGGGAGGGTGGCTCTGACAACACCTTGATTTCAGACTTTGTTTCCAGAAATGTGAGAAAAAAACATCTCTGTTGTTTTCAATCATCACATTGTGGTTATTTGTTATGATATCCCTTTGAAACTATATAGATTTTGTTACTGGAATAGGGATGCTCCTGTAACAATACATACAAATATGAAAATGCCCCGAAATTGGGTAAATGCTAAAAGAATTTAAGGAATGCATTAGAAAAAGTCTACATTGACTTGAAGTGACTGTTGTGAGCACAGTCATGAAAGAGTATTCTGGTAGGGGTTCAGAAGGAGTGAAGGACGTGGAAGAGAAATCTATCATCTTAGAGAATGCACACACAGAGTTATGAACAGAATGTTGTTAGAAATATGAATGTTAAAGGTGCTTTTCATGAGATCTCAGAAGGAAATGAGGAACATGTTATTGGAAACTGGAAGGCAGCCCTTGTTATATAATGGCAGAAAATTTAGCTAAATTGTATTCTACTGTTGGATGGAAAGCAGAGCTTGTAAGAAGTGAACTTGGATATTACACTGAAGAGCTTTCTAAGCAAAGTGTTGAAGGTTCAGCCTGGTTTCTTCTTGCTGCTTATCGTAAAATGAAAGAGGAAAGAGATAAATTGAAGAAAGAATTGTTAAGCAAAAAAGAACCATTATTTGATGATTTGGAAGATTCTTAGTCTATCCAGATTGCAAAAGATGCTAAAATTAGGAAATTCACTTTTGAAAAAGTATACCCTAGAGAGAGAACCAACATTGAGGCTGGACAAACTTTTGATGAAGAGATGAGGTATGTGACTAATGATCTAATTATCCATTTGACAGAAACCAAGGATAGAGATGGGGTTATCCAGGAAAGATCTGTGGAGACCTTTTTGTCTAACAGTGTGGATTTCCATGACATACATGGAAAGTTCACAAGGTTTTTGAGAATGCAATATCAGCAGAAAGATTGTCAATTTGGACTAAAAGGAGCAGAGTCTTGATGAAATAAAAGAAGATTGTCAGACTCCCAGAATTCCTATAGGCAGAAAACAGGCTAACAAAGCTACTCAGCTGAAAACATGTTATCCTTTAAGAAAAGAGAAATAACTCTGAGATAGAGAGTTAGGTGCCAAGGCTAGAACCACAGGCACAGAGGCAGTGGCGTGAATCACAGACTGAAAGGGAGAGGCTGGCAGATCCAAAGGGTGATGGGATTGCTGTATTGTCATCACTATGAAGAGCAACAGAGCCAAGGGCACAAAGTGTAAAACCAAGAGCCATAGAGGACATAGTGGATACAGTAACTATTTTGGGGAATAAGTGAACAAAATTTGTAAGGAGACTATTTCTGTATAGGGCATTCTAAAATTATGAATAAAAAGTGTGTTAAAACTCTGTTAATGAAGTCAGATCTACAGCAGTACACAAGCTATGAAGCTATCATTTCTTTGAAGTCATCTAGATTTGAATGACTAGAGACAGAAGAGAAACCTTGGGAGCTGCTGTGAGGCTGACATCAGAGAAACCCCTCACACTAAGTACTGAGTAAGCTAAGGAAGTGGGGGAAGCTCTACCCTGCACTGGGAGATGTGAGAACATTTTATTATGGAAATACCAGAGAATTAAAAAAAAAAAAAGTATTAAGAAAGAACAGGAAAGAGATGTACAACGACAAAAAATAGTTTTAAAAGCAAAACAAAATGGAATTCATATCTATATCTATATCTATATCTATATCTATATCTATATCTATATCTATATATCTATATATATATATATATATAGACATTAAATTCATGAACATGTTGAATATAACTGGATAGAGAATTTAGAGTATTAGTAAACTTGGAAAAATGTGTAAGGAAGTTGCTCAGACAGACAATTCTTTTTATCTTTTTATATGTATATGTAAAAGATGAGTAAAGAAAGTTAAAAAATGAGTGAAAAAGTAAAACATTTAATTGGAGTCCTAAAAGAAGAAAATAAAGAGAAAGAGAGGAGTAACATTTAAAAAGAAAATGACAGAATTTTCCAGAACAGATGGAATACCTGAATCTTGACTTTCAAAAAGCACAATGAAAGCCAAAAAAAATCATAAAGAAATTCATACTTAAGATATCATCAGATAAAAATTAAAAATTAAAAATATTAAAGTACTGAAAAATTGTGAAGATTTTTAAGGAAGTCAGAGAGAGAACAGAGTAAAAGAATGATTGCCTTAAAATTAATAAAAATAAGTTCATATATAAATAAGCAGTACTAGCATAAATCGCTAGCAATTATATTTAATATAAGGGTTAAATAATGAAGCTGGAATTATATTCTTGAACTAAATTGAAGATATATTGGGAGTTGGTAATTAGAGTTCAAGTGTTTTACAATCCTTTGATATAAACTAAGTTTAAACTTTACATGGTTAAATAGGCAAGTTTAAAGTGTATAACTTCAAATTAGTGAGGGGAGGGCGTGTAATACATATGATACTATATTCAAGGTACTGTTCTAAATAATTCACATGGTTTAAAGAGTTTAATCTTCACACAACCTTAGGAGGAGGGTGCTATTAAGGTACTTTCTCAGATTCATAAACTAGTAAGTACCAAAGCTGAGATTTGAACCCATGCATTCTGACTCCAAGGCAAACTCTTAACCACCAAAACATTGACTCTATAAAAATGAGGCAGGTTAGAAATAAATTCAAATGAACCATTACTGTTCATTCACAAATTCAACATACATGTTGAACATATTCAAAAAATGTGTATTGAACTCTTCACCCTATTCTAGGTATTCTAGGTACTATTCTAGGTATTGGGGTGACCCCAATGAACAAAACAAAAATTCATGATTCTGTAAAAAATAATGTAAATAAAATAAACACTGCATTTAAAAGATAAAAAATGTTCAACTGAAAGAAAAGGATAAGATTTCGAAAATATTAACTGTATGTACCTTAAAAGATGCATAAACAATTTTAAGGATGTAGAAAGTTTGAAATAAACCAACAAACATATATAGGCAAACATATATGATAGATAAATAAGGACTAAAAGAAAGTCAAAGCTTCTATGTTAATATCAGACTAACCAGATTTTCTGGGGCAAAATAGCATTAATTGAGATAAAGAGGTCCACTTTGTTTTGATAAAGATTCAATTTATGAGGATGGTATTTCAATCCTAATATTCTATGCACCTAAGAATATAGCTTTAAAATATATCAAATAAAATTGAGGAAATTAAAAGGAGAAACTGAAAAAATTGTTTTTAACACACCTTTCTTACTTATTGGTATATCAAGCAAATAAAAAAACCAATGAGGATATAAATTAGATCAATGCTATTAACAAGCTTAGTCGAATAGGACACCTAAAGAACATTGCATTCCAAAAATTTTTCAAGCACTTATGAAATATATTTATACTACTCGATCACATTCTAGGCATAAAGCAAATTTCAAAACAATTTTCCAAGATTCAGTACAATTCAAGCCCCAATATCTGAGCACAATGACATTAAGTTACAAATCAGTACCAAAATAATATTTTTAAAATCATATATTTTACAATAAAAATATACTTCTAAATATACAATGGACCAAAGGAAAAAAATCTCAGTGGTAATTATACTTAGAACAATTGAACAATAATGAAAAGACTTCTTAGCAAAATTGTAGAATGCAAAAAGTAGTTCTTAGGAATAATTTATAGCCTTATATCCATAAATTAGAAAAGAGGAAAAAAGATGAAAATAACTGAGGTAAACAACCAATGCCAGAAGTTAGCAAATTGTAATTGTATAGAATCAAATAAAATAAGATAAAAAAGTGAAAAAATTAATATAGAAAAACTAATAGAGATACTTATCAAAATTAAACTTTTTTTTCTCTGAAAATGCTAGTAATATTGACAAACCTTCAGCAAGAATGACAAAGGCCCTAAGACAAGAGCACCCCTGGTGCATGCAAAGAACAACTGAAGACTAGTGTGGCTGGAGCAGTCTTGGAAAACATAGAAGATATGCTGCAAGAGATGACCAAGGGCTAGATCACACAGAGCTTTATAGGCCATTGTAAGGAATTTACTGTAGTTAAATAGGGAGCCACTGGAATGCTCGTGAAGTAATTTCTGCTATGGACAGTGCTTTTTCAGTTATGACTCTGTTCAGAGAAACTATATAGGAGTCTGAGAGACATTTAGTTTATATAGGATGAAATTTTGTATGAGTAGCTCTCATCATTGTATATAGAACTTGGTAATAAATCAATGTGTTTCATAAACAAAACTGGGGGTTTTGTTTAGGATTGCTATGTGTCTCTCATTCTAGGATTCAGTCTTGAAGGGCATCAATTTCTTGGGGCATTTTTTTTTTTTTTATAGTTGAGGACAGAACATCTTCAAGGGGCCAACAGGGAAACATGGTATCTAAGGCCTAAGAACTAGTATCCTAACACTTCTGCCAACATTCATTGGGCAGAGAAAGTTACGATGCAAACCCAATATAGTCTGAACTGGAGTTGGAACAAAAATAAATATAAAGAATAAACAGAAGACATTTTGTTAATCCAGGAATAAACAATTAAGACTTGAACTGAGATGTTAAGAGTGGCAATGAGGAAATTAGGATTTGTGTGGATGAACCAAAATACTGAGTCAAAAAAGTGCCAGCCTCATTTACCTAGGAAGTTTTAAGTTAATGTATTGATATAGAATCCAATTTTAAGTAAAGGATAGTCAGCAGTGTCATTCAGAAACAGAGACCATATGAGGAGATACCACTCAGTTCGTTAAGGCACAATTACTGGTCATTGGTGACCTTTGTAAGAAAAGTTTCAGTCTATGTTTGTGAGCTTTGTATAAGTTTACAAGACAGAAAAAAAAGCTTTATTGTCTATCAAAGACCTTATACTCATACTGCTCTCTGAAAACAAGTATCAAATCTACAAGCTTTGCTTTGCTTTTAGAAGTGCCTGTCTTCAGAAGTTCCATCTACTAAGCAGCTACTGAAATCTCAGGTAATGTAGTAAAATATCAATGAACTACACTGCTTGTGAAACAGGTGCTCTGATTGAGTTTATTTTCTGGTTAAATCAGAAGCTGCTTTTATTTCATTCCTTATTGTTAGCAATCTTCATAAAATGCATATATCTACTTTCTTGTGAATGGAGGAGAATGAACATAATTTATCTTTACTTCATATTTGATGTAATAAGGTACACATGTAGAGTAGGCATTTGAGCAGAATGTGAATTCAAGTTGGATCATTCATATTGAATAGATCTGATAAGCTTAATTTTTGAGGTAATTCTGAAAAAGAAGGTCAAAGTTTCAGAAAATTGATCTGCTGAATTGTGTTGTAGCTATTTTTTGTTTTTAAGCAATATAGAGTAAAGATAATTTTGTTTTTCTTTAAAGCTCTGGAATACACAAAAAATGAGTTCTTAATACACCCAAAACAATATAACATTGCTTTCTAAAGCAAATAAGATTGGCATATCTTTCAAATATTCATGAATGAGGCCATTCTTTAAAGAAGACTATGCAACATCTCTCTTCATAAGCAATTTTTCTTCTGTTCTTTTTCATTTTTTACGAATCTAACGGAAGTTTCTGCTTATAGTTTCATTCTAAATTCTATGATACCACTAATTTCAGACAAGTTGCAAGGGTTCACCTTAGGGTGAATATAGAATGTAGTATCAATGATGCTGAAGTGACTTTGGGCAGGAGATCACCATTGTGATCTGTTATAAATGCTTCAGAGAACCCTTTGCATGACAGCTTCTGATTGATCAGTCCCTGGAGACAGACTGACCCCCTTCCTTGTCTCCCAACACTCATACACCTTGCGAAATCCAGAATTAGTGTCTTAAACACACCAGGAAATATAATAATGTATAGTATTTTTTCCCCAACCATCCACTAGAGTCTTTGAATGCAAAATAAACCAGAAGTCAATTTGAATGATTTGGAAAGTCTCACAGAGGAGATAGCTGGATAGGAACGAATTGAAACCAATTAAACCTAGTGAAGCAAAATAAAAGGTAAGAGTTTTTAAATGACTAAGTGGTAATACCAGAGGAGATTAGAACTAAGAAGGGAGGTGAACCATTAAGATCTAGAAGAAAAACTAGAAAGATTTTTTGATTTTTTGCTTCCTTTGAAGACAATAGGGCCACGCGGTAATTTATTCTTAGTTTTCTTTATGGTCTTGAAGAAGAGAGACCCATTTACTCAATATAATAAATTTAAGTACAATTTGTATTTAAGAATGACAAAATAATTTGAATGTCTCTATTGAACATGAAACAATGGAAATAATTCTGCATCAGGTCATACAATGCTCTTTGTTAGCTGGCTGAGGTTGTATGACTGAAATTCTCCCAATAGCTCATACAGTTTAATGAATGTGTCTTCCTACATTCTACATGAAAAGGAAGGCAATAAACACTGAATCCTTTGATACTGCAAGTGTGTATTAGGAACAGACCTCTGCTTCTTTGTAAAATCAATTTGGCATTCGCCCTCTGCTCTCCTCTACTGGCTTTGCCTTACCAAGTTGCATTTTATTTCCTTCCACCTCCACCACTTCCCTATTGTTCTCTCTATTGCATTTGCCAAACTACATGTGATCTCGCTGTTTCTAGTCAGAGATTTTGCAGCCCTTTAACCTTTCAAAACTATTCTCCCACATATACGAAGGCAGTGCAAACATATTTTGAAATGATATACCAGATAGAGTGATAATTCTCGAGTGAGAGATAAGTTACATTTGACAGTGATGTGTGTAATACTTCACATTAACTAGGCACATGCAATGTCATCATATAAATATTGAAAATGATGTGTTATAAATGTGCTCCCACGATAGCCCTGCCTAAAAATTATATTTTTTTCATCTGTCTTCAAAACATATTGACTTGTAGCTCTCTCACAAAAATTGAATTGAGTTCACTATCTCTTGCTTGTTACCAAGTGCTCTGAATTGGTTATATTGCATAATTAGTATTGATCTTAGATGATAATACTAACAGTGCTTTTGTTCGTAGACCCAAAGAAAAAAAATTTTTTTTTTACTTATATCTATCAATTTTTAAAGGTGAACAAATCCATGTCTTCAGACTCACATTGTAGTTTTTCTCTAACACCCCTTCTGGGTGGAAATGTTGAGTGAAACCTTGGTCTAGGTGAGGTTCTGTTATGCAACTTGCCATTCTAGTGCACTCTGGCAATTAACCATTTATTCCCAGAAAAAGAAAATGGGATTTTATTTATATCACTACTATAACTCAAAACAAAAACTCCTTTTGCTCAGCAGTTGTACAATTTGAAACGTGTTTAACAATTATTTAACGGCAATAGTAAGCCATAGTAGTCCTGGGTCACAGTCCTGGGTAAAGCTATTAATTTTAGGCAGGAGGCAAAAGATAGTGTGCATTTAAAAATAGGATTTTTAAGCAAATTAATTGACTTCTGTACCATATGCAAATATTTTGGATGTTTTTCATCAATGTTTTTCTGGGAAAGCCTTGTGTTGCCAATAGAATTTAACACTTTACTTTCACTGCGTTGACCTATGACCTTTGACCTTTTTGAAATTATACTAGTGAAAACATGGACTAATGCTTTAAGGAGATAATATTTTAATATTTCAAGTTCATGTTATAGGTTACTTTAAAATCAACCTTTTTTTCTCAGTCTTGAATTACACAGTAACATAAGGAGTTTGAAGAAAAAAATAGAGAATTTGAATTTCTCACGCATGAAGGATATAGGAAATGACACTAACAGGGCAAGAGTTGATGGTGTCTCCTTTTGATTCTGTTCAAAGACAAGAGAAAATCAGGAGTAGATGGTGGGAATCAAGATGGTACAATTAAATCAGAAAGACAAACTTTCAGGACTAAAATACGGACATGTTCTCTCTGAAGCCCCAGAGAATAAATCAATATGAGCTTTCTGATACCTCCGCAGACATCCCATTCTCTGCTTCACATCAAGTTCTCCTTGTCCCGAGAGTCCCGAGAGACACAGCAGAGTTTTCTGAACCATGCAACCTAGTGCATTTCTGGCAAAAACAATAACTGTGGTTGCCTTATATCCTTAAAATGCATGCAATTTCTTGCAGCCTTGCAAGAAATTTCTTTCTCCATCAACACATGGAATTCACTAGACTGACCACCTCAATGTCCTCTTCAGTGCCCAAAACATTCATTTTTTTCTCAGGTTTTATTCTTTTGACTCTTTTAAAAAGTATATAATGTTGTTCCTTTGTTAAAAAAAATTCATTTCCAAAGGAAATGAATTCTTCTGAATTAGTTCCATGAGCTTTTCCTCTTGACGTCTCTCAAGTGTAGTTTATTCCTAAGATTCCACCTTTTTTTCTTAGTCCTCTCTCACTCTGGAGAACCTTCTTCTCTTATTTATTTATTTATTTGTATGTTTGTTTGCTTATTTGTTTATTTTTACCTCTTCTTTGTATCTAACCTCCCATATAAGATCTAGGTCTTCATTTGCTGAGTATCATTTTTAAATCCCAAAATGGGTGCTTGAAAAACAAAAGCCCCTCACTCAACTACTTATTTTGTTTCTTTAAAACTAAGATCTCTTCCTTCTATTTCTATTCTATTAAAGGCAGCAATATTATTCTAGTGTCTCATGCTCAGCATTTCAGTCTCTTTACCCGCAAAGACAACAAACATCCACAATATTGGATTGGGCTCCTGAGAAAAAGAGCCTGAAATGGGATTTGGTACTGATTTATTGCAGGAGAGCTCTTCAAGAAATGTCAATAAAGAAATGAGAGAAGCAGGTACAGAAGGAAAAGGAGTGTAGCAAGAATGTGGTCTTTCTTACAGAAAGGGTGGGTGAGCAGAGACGAGTCTCTGGAGCATAAACCAACTATAGAATTGTTTTTCCTTGTGCCAAAGAGGTGACATTTTGTCCCTAAGATTGATCAGTAACTGACTATATAAGTACCTCCAGAGCTGGGGTGGGTAACTTTCCATGCAAGTTCACTCTCATTCAGTGGAAGGCAAACCTCCTGAGACAGGAGGCAGCTTTGAGTCTGTAGGAAATAATATTCACAGCAGCTGTTGGATGGATGTACTGTCCGGGTAACTAGGATGTGGGCAAATACCACAGTATCTACTAAATCTGTATACACACATCCTTCCTCAATAGTTTAGGTCCATGATGGGCAAGATATTCATCATTCCCACTGCTACCACCATAGTAATGAACCCCATACCACAATACCTAGGCTTGTGTCGTTCTCTACTGATTTCTTTTAAACCCATTTCTATTTCTAAACACAACACTTCTTACAGTTCTGTTCCGGTCAAATATTTTCCATGATTCTCCATTACTTAATGAAAAGGTACAGATTCCTATTTTTATTAGCCAAGGTTCACTATCTATCTTTATTCAACCTACATTTCTAGAATTACTAAGAAACATATAACGTATATGCTTCTCAAACTGAATTACCTCTTTCTTAAATAGTTTTAGGATCTTGTTTTAGCTACTTATCTATTTGTTTCTTTTTCTATCTATGTATTTGTTTCTTTTTTCTTGCCTTTGTGGTTTATTCCATTGGTAATGCTTTCATCTATACCCCATATTTTTAATATGCCGACTTTGTACTAACCTAATTAAATATCTTTTAAAAAATATTTGTAATGTTTACTGGTGTACCTCCTGAGGTACTTGGTACTCACATGAGGCAGAGCAGGTATTTGTGAATCTGTTTTGCCTCTTACTAAATTACAATCTGTTTAAAGTATTTTTTAAGTACCTGTAATGTCTCTCACAGAATGGCATTCAGTAAATATTTTTCTAATTGAATTGAACTACTACGAAGTTGTCTATTTTTGACTACTTTCTCTAATTGGGAGAATGTGGTTTAGGGTCATACGGTAGACCACGCTTAGTTTTTTTTTATTTAATGTCTCCTTAAAAAATTAAAAATCAGAAACCATATTCCACAACTTGTTCGCCTTAGTAGATTTTGAAAATATTTTATAAAAATATATTGGAAGGATATCTGGCAGATATCTCTTTAATCAAGTAATCAGAGTTATTATCAATATTCAAATGATTTGATATTATGTGCCTCCAGGTATGAAGAACTGAGATTTGTTAATCTCCAAAATAACTGCACTACAGTTCAAAAATCTCAAAGATGAGAAAGAGAAAAGTAGACTGACAAAATGTTCTAGATGAAAGAAAAGTGAAGAAACATGACTAATAAATGCAACACACGAATTTGAATTGAATTATTGACCAGGAAATAAAATAACATAGGACATTACTAGAATAATTAAAAAATAAAAATGGACTCTGGGTTAGATATCATTGTATCTCTCTTAAATATTTTTATTTCACTAATGTATTGTGGTTAGGTAGGAAAATGTCTAGTTTTATGAAGCACATTCTGAAGTACGTGGGAATAAAGGGGCACAATATTTCCAACTTTTCTAAATGTATTAAACAAGAATATATACATATATAAGTATGAGTGTGTATCTATATATAGATACAAAGAGAAATACAGAGAGAAAAAGAGAGAGAGAGAGAAAGGGAGGGAGAGAAGGAGAGAAAGCAAATTGGACATCTAAACAATTGGTAAATGTGGTTGAAGTGTATGTGGGAATTCTCAAATCATTTGCGCAGTTTTTCTGTAAGTTTAAAATTACATCAAAATGAGAATTTATTTAAAATACTTTGTGGTGTACAGATGGTTATGTGATAAATTATATCTCACTTGACCAAAGCTCCCTTGACTACTAGAGTAGACTTTTGCATATTTCATATTCCATATTAAGACTAGGGGGAAACACTGAAATCATGTTTTGCATTTGAATAGTTTCTATTGAGGAATTTTGTTGATTTGTGCTATGGACTGAATGTGTTGCCCTTAAATTCATGTGTCGCAGCCCTAATCTTCAATGTGATAGTATTTGAAAGTGGGGCTTTTGGGAAGTTAAGTACTGTAAGATGAGGCCAGAGGATAGAGCTTCCAGGTTTAGTGCTCTTATAAAAAGCAGAAAAGACCAGATCCCTTTCTCTCTCTATATGCACACCTCTAGGAAAGGGCATGTGAGCACGCAGTGAGAACGCAGCTGTTTACATCCCAAGAAGAGGACATTTACCAAGAAGTCAACCTGCTGGATCCTTATTCTCGGACTTCCCAGCCTCTACATCTGTAAGAAACAAATGTCTGCTTTTTAAGTTACCCACTTGTGCTATTTTGTTATATCAGTCCAAACTGACTAGATAACTGGATTACTTCGTAACTGAGGTAGGGCACTGCTGAAAGTGTACTTGTGATCTGTTAAATGAAATCATGTAGAAAACATATTGTTAAGAGTAAAATAATGAAGAGCTGGTTCTAGTGACATAAATCATCTGATATTTTCTCAAACTTTTAATATTAGAATTCAATTTAAAACATTTTCCTATATGCAAAGTTGTTATCAAAATTCAAGGTTAATTAAAAAAATAAGAAACCTAGCAATACTCATTTTCATGTAAAACCATACATTAAGATTTTACTTTTATTTTTCTCCAAAGCCTCGCCACAATTGCATTAGTTCCTAGTTTCCCCCTCATTTGAAAATTTTCTCCAAAAACAAAGCGAGATTTTTTTACATGGTGCCTCTCAGTAAGGAAGTTGAAGTAAGGAAGTTGAAAGAGTGACCAGGTCTTTGTGAGGAGTGGTGAAAATAACAGAATTTATTATTTTTATTTCAAATTGCTGTTACTCACTATACATTTATGTCATATTTTTATTACTTAAACATATACCTTGTCCTTCATTTTCTGATTTATATTTTCATTACGCAGTGTCTTGCACATAAAAGAGCCTTAATAGTTTCTGAATTAATACATGTATGAATAAATGAATAAATGAGGAATATTTTTTCTAACTTCAGTTCAAATCATCACAATTGAAAGTTAGATCCAAGATAAATTACGTCATATTTACATTATATTATATTTGATTACATTATATTTGAATTTGTTAAAATGATTATTTCTGAATACCCTACAGTGCCTTAAAATGAACTTAATGTGGCTACGAGGATTAAGCATATGGGCACGGTATATGGGAAAATGTAGGAAGGTTATTCAGTGTCTCTCATCATAGGCAGAGAGTTAAATTCAGTTTTATACTGTTGTGACAAAGTATACCTATATATAAGAGAAGTTGAAATTGAAAGGCAAAATCTAGGAAGCCCACTTAATGTGAGATTTATGCTAATTTATGAAATTAGTTAAGGGGAAACATAAAAACGTTTGAAACTGGAGGCACCTGCAGGTCCTCTTAAGTGAATACTGTGATGGTTGAAACATTGCTCTCTACCTTTCATGGTAGGGATGCAGATGAAAGAAATTTCCTTCTTTTCTTTTTGAATATTATGCTTATTACTTATTAGTTGCTTTTTAAAAATATATATTGGCACTCAATAATTTGGTGACTATAAGCTGTTTCCAGAGGTTATGTCCTTGAAAATATTCCTCTAAATCTTATAATACGTGCGAACTGTATATTCTTTAAAAACTAATCTAACACAAATTGAATATGCAACGATGAATTCATTCCTAAGAATGATGTGAGCCTGGCTGGTGTCCTCTCAGATATTAATACTAATAAAATAATTTTGCTGTTTTAAATATTTCCTTTTAGAATGCAAAGATAGTGGAGAGAGGGCTGGCTGGAGGGACTGAGCTCATTGCCACACCCGCCATCTCTTGGAATCCTGCTCTCCTTTCCTCTGCTCACTGTAGCCACTGACACCACCCACCTGCTGAAGGCACAAAGCCTCGTCACATTGCATTTCTCCTTTATCCTAACATCCATTGTACTACTGACCTCTAACTGCTGCTTGTTGTGCATTCTCTATATCTTGGATCTTGGCCTCCCTTGCCTTTACTTATATTACTGTTTTTCTTTATGATCTCCTTATACCTAAACTAAATTATAGCAAGAGCTCCATAACAGATCTCATTGTTTCAAGTTCCACTGACTTCATCTTCTGCAATAGTGTGGTAGAAAAGATCTTTCTAAACTACAGTCTGAACCTGTCACTCAATTGCTATATTATTTTAGTTGGTCCTATATCACCCTGAGTATGAAATCCAGATCCTTTGATATGACATACAAAAACAGCCATTTTTGTCACTGCTTTTCCACAGTGTACAGCTATATATATTTTTCTTGATAAAAATTAATTTCTTATCTATCTATCTATCTATCTATCTATCTATCTATCATCTATCATCTATCATCATCATCTATCTAATCTATCATCATCTATCATCTATCTAATCTATCTACCTACCTATCTACATACCTACTTATCACCTACCTCATCCCTTTGATAACAACCAACCCACTTTGTTGCAAGTGGTATTAATGTTATTGTCAGTCAAGATGTTCTGCTCTCCTTTAGACAAATGCTAGGCACATAACTCAAGATAGACTCATACTCTTTCTGAAAATCTGAATTTTAGATGGCTATGCTCAATTAAATAAAAATATGCCCTGCATTCTTCATATTTCTTTGCATTTGAGCATGTTTTTACTCTTAATGGAATAACCTCTCATCTCTGCACTTCAGCTCAAATATTACCCTTTTGGAATTTTTCATAACTCCACCACCCTGAGAAAGAGATACTTCATTCGTACTTCACTACACTTAAATCTCTGTCTGCTATTTCTAACTTACATGTCCATATCTTCCTCCAGAATGTTAGCACCTTGAAAGTAAGGAGTAATAAAAGTGTAAAAAAATAGAAGAAAAGACATGAAATCAGTGGCAAAAGAAAAAGAAGAAGAAGGGACCAACAGTAGGATTCAGAGAGAGTATGCTAAAAAATTCTAGTAAGTGCGGCAAAATACAGCAGTTATCTTCCAGGACCAGGAGGTACTTTTAGAGAAAGCATGTGAGTTAGTTATTAATATTATTTACTAAATATATCTAGCTTGTTCTCCTCCCAGGTATGTGATAAACTGTATGTACTTCTTAGGGGTCTTGTGGTTTTGGCAATCAGTTGAAACAGAAGTTATTTATGTTACTTCCAGGCTAGATCAGTTAATTGTGGGAGTGGGAACATCCACAATCTTTCTCACTTTGGCATTGGCAATGATAGGGAAGAAGGCCATTCCATCAGCTTTCGTAACTGTAATTAGCAGACACATGGGCATGTGCTAAGAGACAGAAATAAGTCATTTCTGTCTTAAGCTGAGATTTTGTAGCTGTTTGTCAGCAGAACATAAACTGTCCTATCTTGGTTTCTCTTGAATGAAATCAAGTGAATAGAAACAACATGAAATGACCAATAAAAAGAACAAAAAAGAAGAACTTAATAAAGACGCACACTTGATATAATTTAGCAAACTATCATAAACTGCTTAAATCTGATTTTAATTATATTCATATTTGATAAAGTGCAAGTGGCATTAGCTATTCTTTGTCTCATTAGGAAGTTTCTTTACTCCTCTTGCTAATGGAAGGGCCACAGACAACAATATTCACAGCCCTCAGCCTGCAAAGAGGAGCTATTTCACATATAGGTTATGTGTACAAATCAAATCATATATTGTTTAGGGGAAAAAAAAAACAAACAAAAGGAGGATGAGAGCAAGAAAGCTAGAGAGAAAATGAGAGCAAGAGGAAAAGCAAGAGAATGTGTGTGAGTTTACCTACATTCTGCCCAGCCATTCCCAGGAATATAACCACTTCTGTGTTGGAGGCACATCAAGAAAATTAATCTACAATTGTGTCATTTTATTCATCAACTAGTAAGAAAGTTATTTCATGACAAGAGCTTGTAATATAGTTTTCATCTGTCCTATAATCATATTACCATAAGCAACTTCATAAAGATCTAGCAAAGGCCTTCTTTAAGAGAGGGTAGCAAAGTGCTGCTAATTGTATCCGTGGTATACAAAGAAATGTAGAGATTCGATTAATCTTTGAACAAATGCAATGTCTGAAAAATAAATCTATGTCTCAAAGCAGAATTGTGCAGCATTGAAGTAGTCCAAAATACAACCAATAAATGTAGATAAATGCAGAATTATGTAACACACTGATTTTTTTTCAAGTTCTTTGTATTGCTAGATAAACAACAAAGCCATCTGATTACAGAGAATTGGAAGACTGTTTCAGCATCTGGGAGTTGTAATTAGATCTGGTTTATTTCCAATCAGGCATTTTTATGCTAGTGGTTTGAACAATACAATCACAAAATTAAAGTAGTTATGTTTAAAATTATATTAAAGTATCACTAAAAGAAAATGAAAAAATACTTTAATACAAATACAGTTCATTTTAAGCACTGCGATGAGGACATTATGCTTTATCAATATTGCTGATTGATAATCCCATATATGTCGGCTGGCAATACCTGCCACAAGAGGGCAGAGAGTGAATGCTAATGATTTCATGTGATTGTCCAGGATAATCTTATTCTAGCGGCATTCTCAGTCTAGATTTCAGAGAAGTATCGTTAACAGAGTTCGCTTTTCACAGTCACAACTGCCACAGGCCACATTTGCCCCTAAATTGTTTGGCTCAGATAGCCTAATATCTCTACCCATGCCATTTAAGATGGGGTCGGGGGAGGAAGTGTGAGGGACAGAAAGAGGAGTGATTAATTCATGCTCTTGGAGTACCAAGATCCAGCAAATATATACAGTAAGATACAGTTAAGACAAAATATATACAAATAAAATTCTGTTTATTGATTCTCTATGAAGGAAGAATAAAAAGGGGAATATTTTTGATATTTCAATATGCCCTACTGAATTTGGAGTATAGAATAATAGATTTTCAATAAATTTATTGTTATAACCGATGAGCACACACTTTCCTTTTGGAGGAAAACAAAGTAATTTAACCAAAACTAATTTTTCAATCTACATTCCAATCAGTTCTAAACACCTGTTTGAAGCCATGAAGTATATTTCAATTTATCATGTGACAGAACAAAAATACGTATATCCATCTTGTAGATTAGTTACGTATATAAACTCTGTCAGTGACTATTCCATTTAAAAATAGGAATCACATCTCTTAGTGCTAAAAACTTAAATTAGTTTTTCAAACTATTTGTTATTGACTATGATGATCATATAGAATACTGGTGTAAATTGGATACTTCATAAATAGTGATTTACAGTTCAGTGTATGCTGGAACTCAAGAATATTTTTCATATGTTGGCTTTATTGTTTCTGGATAACAATTATTCTTGCTAAGCATGACCTTGGTTCAGAAGATGGATTCTATTATAGAACCTGAACAAGTCTGCTTTGAGCTCTTTTTCATCATTCTTTGGCTTGGAGAAGTAGACGAAGCATGCTCTATGTGAAATATTGAATGGCATGTCATTGTGTGAATATTCTGTCAGATCTTAAAGCTGAAAAACATGTTGAACAGTGATTTGGAGAGCTGATTAATTGGAACTGGTTTCAATTTTCTACTTTATCCAAGTGTCGGCACTCAGTGAGATATCATTAATGTTAGAGGTAAATACTAGATTGTATTGTTACCTGGGGATGGTTCTTTTCATATATCCTCAGATGTACAGTACTAGAGTACATGCTGGGGGATCATCAGGTTTTTTTTTTATGCTGCTATTTTACAGAATTACTAGAGACTCAGTCCACTAACCCTTCTGCTCAGTTAGGGCTCCCGTAATTCCATCCACAATGTCTGACGAGATATTCTAATTGAAAACTACCAGAAGCACAAAATTTGCATTGAAAATGATGAGTGGTCACAGGTAATTATTACTTCTTATAGGCTGACTATACTGATTTTATGCTTTTCCTTCTAAAAAACTTAGAAAACAATGATTATCATTATATAATTGTTAAAATATTTTAAGAGTTTGTTAAGTAACTGTTAAGCAATTAAGGAATCTAAAGAAATTAGAAATTTTAAAGTTTCATAGCAATAAGAAGGTTTTAATTAGGTTTTAGAAAGATCGTCAGACAACATTGGAAGAGAGGGATGGAAAGAGAAAGGAACAGGTACTATCTAAGCAACAAGCCTTCACTTGTTGCTTAGATGTTCATTGCACAGTCTAAATAATGGCTAACGCAAACCTAAAATAAAACAAATGAATGAGATGTGGAGAGATGGAGAATATTCAGGGTAGTTATAGAATTAAATAAGAAAATGTTAAGAGAGTTATTTTTATTTTAAGTGGAAATACTCTAAATATAAAATAAAGTTTTGCAAAGCAAAACAAAAGTATTTGTTAAAAAGTTTTCTTATGGAAAGTAGAAACTTGGTCATGCTATCAATGGAATGTTAGTATTTTTCTTCTGACATGCATTACAAAGGGACTTATACTGGTCAATTATATGGGCAAAAGCTGGACAATGAAGTAACTTTGTTTATGTAAGTAGTTTGAACTGAACTTAACCTAATAATGCAGAAGAAAGGAGGCAAAGATTATAGGTGATTATTATTTTTGCAAGTAGCTAAAATGAAAAGATTTTTGAAGGCTTTTGTTCAATTAAGAAAATTGAACAAGACATAGCAAATAAGACACAAAATCTCATTTCCTCAGGAATACACTAATTATTTATATTATGCCATATCTAAAAGTAAAATACAAGCTTTGATGTTTGTCTCTCAAGGTTATTTTGTTTGTGGATATTTTTTATTTTTCTGTGAAAATATGAAAAAGTTGTTTGTGCTTCCCACTAACAAGAAAAGCTTTCACTGATATATTTAAGAAATAAATGTGATTATTTTTCCCTTTCCCTCCTACTCCTATAGTATTTTTCCAATGTTCTTTTCTTTAATACTTTGCTTTTTAGAGCAAATATAGGTTTATGACAAAATTGAAAGGAAGGTACAGAGATTTTCCATGTAAACCCTGTCCCCACGCATTCATAACCTCCTCCATATCAATATCGCTCACCAAAATTATACTTTTTTTTTTTTATCAAGGATAAACCGACATTGATACATCATAATCACCTAAATTCATAGTTTACCTTTGGGTACATTCTTGGTGGTGTACATTCTATGGTTTTGGTCAAATGTATAATGATATGTATCCATAATTATAATGTCCCATAGAGTATTTTCACTACACTCAAAATCCTGCAGTCTCTGTCTATTCATCTTCTGCTCATATGACCCTTGCTAACCACTGATCTTTTTATTGTATCCGTAGTTTTGCCCTCTCCAGAATGTTATGTAGCTAGAACTATACAGCATGTATCCTTTTTAGATTGGCTCCTTTCACTTGATATTCATTTAAATTAACTCCATATCTTTTTATGGCTTGATTACTCATTTTCTTTTTACACTGAATAATATTTCATTGTAAGAAATATTGGAAACTCTTCATCAGATACTTGATTTAGTTTCTGTAAACTTGCTATAGAGTATTATAATTTATTCAGTGTGTGTTCTCTATCCAATATGCACAATGGAATGAGAATAAATATTTAGTCACTCATATACACATGATTTGATTAGAAGTCCCAAATTTCTTGTTTTTATATTCTTAAAATATCATTTTGTATGATGAAAAATACATAATTTAAGTATACCTTTCTGAATCTCAGGAAGATTCAATTGCCCCAAATTTTCTAACAAGTACATTTTTATATGAAGCTAGATTTTTCAATTTAGGATCTCATGCTGTTTCCAAATCAATACTAGTTTCTGGCAAATCTACACTCTGATATAAAAATAAAAAATATGTATTTTGCTTTTTTTTCTATGATATTTGGTATAATACCAAGACTATCAGTTATCCAAGTAAATAAGTTTTATTATTTGATACTAGATAGTGAACTACAATGTTTAGATCTTCATAAAACTTGAGAGTTTAAAATTCTCTTTAGAAATTAACCAAATTTTGACTCAAACATATATGTACTGAAAATTCAAATTTTTGCTTATACCTCCTACATATTATATGTATATTTTATTTATTGTGATACTAAAATGGTACAACTTACTTTTCCTGGAAATTAATATTGAGATACTATTTCTAACGTTATAACATGAAATGTATAATTGTGAAGATATAAATTGAAAAAATATATATATTAATATTTGACAAAATATATATTAATATATTGACAAAATATACAATATATAAAATATATAAATATAATATAAATATATATATAAATATATTGACAAAAATATATATTAATATATATTAATAGTGTGATATATGCCAGGCACTATAGTATTTATATATGCTTATTGTTTCATTTAATATTATGGACAGTCTGGCAAAATGAAATTATCATTCTCATATTATAGATGAGTAAACTAAAGTTCTAAGGAGTCATAAATATTTTTGAGCTCATTCAACTAACAAATGATAGAACTGGAAATCAAATCCAGATATTATTCCTTTCATTACAGTATAAAAAACTATGATCATATTACTGACTGCTAGGAAACAAACATTGATGAGATGGGATTGTTCACATAAGGCAGAAATTTTCTCAGAGAAATTGTCCCATATCCTTGTACCTAGTGGAGTCTCTCTAAAAGGATAGTGGAGATGGAAACAGAACAGAAGAGAATACCAGATCAGAAGTTTCTTTGTTTTGTTTTTAACTTTTTAAAAATTAAGTTTATTGGGGTAATGTTGGTTAATACAATTATATAATTTTCAGGTGTATATTATAATTTGACATCTGTATATTTTATTGTGTGTTTACCACCCAAAGTCCAGTTTCCTTCAGCTACTATATATATGACCCCCTTTACCCACTTCACCCTCCCCCTAACTCCGTTTTTTGACCCCTTTTCTGGCATCTACCTCCCCACTCCTTCCCCACCCCCTACTCTCTGGTAACCATTAGTCTATAGTCCATGTCCATGAGTCTCTGTTTGTGTGTCCTGCTCATTTGTTGCTTCTAGGTTTATATCCCACATATAAGTGATATCATGTGATTTTCAACTTTTTCTGTCTGGCTTATTTCACTTAGCATGATAATCTCCAGGTCCATCCATGTTGTCACAAATGGAAATATTTCATCTCTTCTTATGGCTGAGTAATTGTATTACATTGTATATATGTACCACCGCTTCTTTAGCCAATCATCGATCATAGGACACTTCAGTTGCTACCATGTACTACCCACTGTGAATAACCCTGCTATGAACATCAGTGTGCAAATATCTTTTCGGATATGGGTTTTCAAGTCTTTGGGGTAAATACCCAGTAGAGGAACTGCTGGATCATATGGTAGATCAATTTTTAGTTTTTTGAGGAAACTCCATACTGTTTTCCATAGTGGCTGTACCAATTTGCAGTCCCACCAGCAGTGTATGAGGGTTCCTTTTTCTCTGCATCCTCTCCAACACTTGTTATTACTTGTCCTGTTGATTATTGCCATTCTAACAGATGTGAGATGGTATCTCATTGTGGTTTTGATTTGCATTTCCCTACTAGCTAGCGATGTTGAGCATCTTTTCAAATATTTGTTCGCCATATGTATGTCCTTTAGGGAAAAGTGTCTGTTCAGGTCCTCTGCCCATTTTTTGATTGGATCGTTTGTTTTTTTTTGTTGTTATTGAGTTATATGAGTTCTTTGTAAATTTTGGATATTAGGCCATTATCAGAGGTGTTGCTTGCAAATATCTTCTACCATTCAGATGGTTATCTCTTTACCTTGTCGACAATTTCTTTTGCTGAGCAGAAATTTTTTAGTTTGATGTAGTCCTATTTATTTATTTTAGCTTTTACTTTCCTTGCCTTTGAAGTCAAATTCATAAAATCTTCTTTAAATCCAAGGTTCTTGAGTTTAGTCCCTATGTGTTCTTTTATGTATTTTACAGTTTCAGGTCTTATATTCAGGTCCTTATTCCATTTTGAGTTAATTTTGGTGCGTGGTGATAGAAAACAGTCTAGTTTCATTCTTTTGCAGGTGGTTTTCCAGATTTCCCAGCACCATTTATTGAAGAGGCTTTCCTTTCTCCACTGTATGTTTTTGACTTTTTTTGTCAAAAATTATTTGCCCATATAAATATGGGTTTATTTCTGGACTCTCAATTCTGTCCATGGACACTGGTCCATGTGTCTGCTTTTCTGCCAATACTATGCCATTTTGCTTACTGTCACTTCGTGGTGTAATTTGAAGTAGGGCATAGTGATGCCTCTAGTCTCATTCTTTTTTTTTCCGGATGGCTTTGGCAATGAAGGGTCTTTTGTGCTTCCATACAAATCTGATGATTTTTTTGTTCTATTTCTTTAAAAAATGCCGATGGAATTTGGATGAGGACTGCATTAAATCTGCATAATGCTTTAAGTAATATGGTGATTTTAACTATGTTGATTCTTCCAATCGAAGAACACAGAATATCTTTCCATTTCTTTGTATCTTCTTCGATTTCTTTTAATAGGGTCTTGTAGTTTTCATTATATAGGTCCTTCACATGTTTTGTTAAATTTATTCCTAGGTATTTTATTCTTTTTGATGCAATTGCAAAAGGAATTATTTTTTTCTACTTCTTTTTTCTGACACTTCATTATTAGAGTATAGGAACGCTATGGATTTTTTTTTGAAATTGATTTTGTATTCAGAAACTTTACTGTAGGGTTCTTATGGAGTCTTTAGGGTTTTCTATACAGAGAATCATGTCATCCTCAAATAGTGACTGCCTGACTTCTTCATTTCCTATTTGGATGCCTTTTATATCTTTTTCTTGTCTTATTGCACTTGTTAGGACCTCCTATGTTATATTGAATGACAGTAGCAATAGTGAACAGCTTTGCCTTGTTCTTGATCTTAGAGGGAAGAATTTTAGTTTTTTACCATTAAATATAATGTTGGCTGAGGGTTTGTCCTATATGCCCTTTATTATGTTAAAGTACTTTCCTTCTATACCGATTTTGTTAAGTGTTTTGATCATAAATGGATGCTGTATCTTGTCAAAGGCTTTTTCTGCATTCGTTGATATGATTATATGATTCTTATTTTTTAATTCGTTTATGTGGTGTATCACATTAATCAATTTTACGTATGTTGAACCATCCCTGTGCCCCTGGGATGAAGCCCACTTGATCATGCTGTATAATCTTTTTAATATGTTGCTATATTTGATTCGCTAGTATCTTATTTAGGATTTCTGCATCTGTGTTCATGAGAGATATCAGTCTGTAGTTTTGTTTTTTTGTGTTATCTTTACCAGGTTTTGGTATCAGAGTAATATTGGCCTCATAAAATGATTTGGGAAGTATTGCCTCCTCTTTGATTTTTTGGAAGAGTTTGATGAGAATAAGTATTAAATCATCTTTGAATGTTTGGTAGAATTCACTGGTAAAGCCATCTGGTCCTGGATTTTTACTTTTTGGTAGGTTTTTGATGATTCTTTCAATTTCCATACTGCTGATTGGTCTATTTAGATTTTCCAGTTCTTCTTGATTCTTCTTGTATTTTTCTAAGTACTGGTCCATTTCATCTAGGTTATTAAATTTGGTTTTATATACTTTTTTTTAATAGTATTCTTGTATGATCTTCTGTATTTCTGCAATGTCAGTCGTAATTTCCCCTCTTTCACCCCTGATTTTGTTTGTTTGTGTCCTCTCTCTTTTTACTTTACAGAGGCTAGCCAGGGGTTTGTCAATTTTATTAACGTTCTCAAAGAACCAACTCTTTGTTGTGTTTATTTTTTCTATTGATTTTTTTGTTTTCAATTTCATTTATTTCTGCTCTAATTTTGATGATTTCTTTCTTTCTGCTTACTTTAGGCTTCATTTGTTCTTCGTCTTTTAGTTTTTTAAGATGAAGCATTAGTTTGTTCATTTGGGCTCATTCTTGTTTTTGGAGATAGGCCTGTAATGATGTGAAATTTCCTCTTATGACCACTTTTGCCATGTCCCAAAAGTTTTGATACGTTGTATTATCATTATCATTCATTTCTTTGGATCTCTTAATCTCTCTTTTTATTTCTTCTCTGACCCACTTATTGTTCAGTAGCATGTTGTTTAATCTCCATATGTTTGTGGTTCTTCCTGACTTCTTTCTGCAGTTGATCTCTAGTTTCAGAGCATTATGATCAGAGAATATGGTTAGTATGATTTCAACCCTTTTATATTTGTTGAGGCTATCTCTGTGTCCTAGTATTTGGTTGATCCTTGAGAATGTTCCATGTGCACTAGGGAAGACTGTATAAGCAGCTGTTTGGGGATGGAAGGCTCTGTATATATCAATTATGCCCGGTTGGTCTAGTGCGTCATTTAAGAATGTTATTTCCTTATCGAGTTTTTGTTTGCATGATCTGTCCATATCCATCAGTGGGGTATTTAGGTCCCAACTAAGATAGTGTTTTGATCTGTTTCTCCCTTTGGTTCTGTTAGTAATTGATTTACATATTTTTGGGTTCCCTAATTGGGAGCATAAATATTAATAAATGTTATGTCTTCTTGGTGCATGATTCTCTTTATCATTATGAAGTATCCCTCAGTATCTTTCTTTACCTTTTTTATTTTGAAGTCTATTTCGTCCGATATTAGTACCACTACTCCTGCTTTTCTCTGAATACCATTTGCTTGAAATATCAATTTCCACTCTTTCACTTAGAGTCTATATTTGTCTTTGCAGCTGAGATGTGTTTCCTGAAGGCAGCATATGGTAGAGTTTTGTGTTTTTTTGATCCATTCTGTAATTCTGTGCCTTTTTATTGGTGAGTTCAATCCATTTACATTTATGGTAATTATTGAAATATGAGGTCTTCTTATAGTCATTTTATCTTTTGCTTTCTGGTAGCTTGGTTTTTCCATTGCTTCCCTGTCCTTCTGTTTCTGTTTTCTTTATTTTGGTTGGCTTTTGTGGGTTTTGCCTCTAGTTCTTCTTGTCTTATGTTATATATTTTAGATGTGAATCTTTGGTGTGTGGTTACCATTACGAATATGTAAAAGATAGTTATATATACATTCTTCCATTTTCTTCTGACTTATCTTCATTCCCTATTGTGAATTTGCATTTTTGAATCCTCCCCTTTTCAGTCATTGTCATCTCAATTTGTCCCTAGGTATGCTGAACGTTCATTATTATCTTGCTACAGCAATTCTCTCATTATTTAAGCTTATAATGCCCTGTTCTTAGTAAGGGTTGCACTCTTCTGCTTCTATTTGCCCGATATTCACTTTACTCCTAATTATGTTTTTTGTTTTTTGTTTGTTTGTTTTTTGTCATTTTGTTTTGAGTGAATTGATCCCTTTCAGTATATTCTATATTGCATGCCTTGTAGTGGAGAATTCTCTCAATTTTTGTATGTCTGGAACTCTTAATTTCTCCTTCATATCTAAAGGATACATTATTCTAAGCTGGTAGTTCCTTTCACTTAATTGTTTAAATATTTGATTCCATTCCTTTCTGGCTTGTAAGGTTTGCACTTAGAAGTCTGAAGATAATCTAATAGGTTTTCCTTTATAAGCTTATTTTCTTATCCCTGGCCGCTCTGAGAATTCTATCTTTGTTGTTGATTTTTGATAACTTTAATACAATGTGCCTTGGTAAAGGCCTTTTGGGGTTGAGATAATTGGGTTTTCTGTTGACTTCTTGAATTCCAAGCTCCAGCTCATTCCTTAGATTTGAGAAATTCTCATCAATTATTTGTCTGAAAATGCTTTCTAGTCCCTGTTCCTTTTCCTCGCCTTCAGTAATGCCCATCATGCTCTGTGTCCCCTCCTGATGGTATCAGCTAGTTCTTGTATTTCTCTTTCATTATTTTTCATTGTTTTGTTTCTCTCTTCTTTCTTCTGATTTGTTTCTAGATTTCTGTCTTCAGTATCACTGATCCTTTCCTCCATTTGGTCAATTCTATTTCCCAAGCTTGCTATTTCATTTTTCAACACTTGCAGTATGTTCTTCATCTCCAGAAGGTCTATTCTGTTATTTTTGAGGGTTTCAATCTCCTTGCTCTGCTCATCTAGTTTTATCAATTCCTGAAATTGTTGATATGACTTGTTTCGGAACTCACTGAGTTTTTCTCAGAAGTATCATCCTGAATTCTCTGTCATTTAAGTTGCATATTTCTATGTCTGTAAGCTATTTTCTGGAGATTTTTCTCTTTCTTTCTGAGATGCCTTGTCACCTTGGTTGTTCATGGTGTTTAATGGACTATTTCTCCACCTGAGCATTAATGGAAGTGTATTCTGCTATTTTTCCAGAAAGAAGATTTATTATATAAAAATCTCCTTAGCCTGCTGCAAAGAAGGCACTTTTCTTTCAGTTTCCAGTAGGTGGCGTCTAAGCCTCTTGAATCTTGCTTTATATAAATCCTTAGAAATGCCTTTTTATTTTCTTTTAGATATTTAATCATGCTCGCTACCCTCAGTTTCAGTCCCTGTCAGTGTCAGCGACAGTCTTGGCAGCGTTCGCTCAGATTCCTCTGGGCCTCCGCAATGTTCGGTTCAGAGGGGAGAGGGGCCCTCTGAGCCTCGGTTTTGCAACTGCAGTTGGTAAAAATCAACTGTTGTTTCTCTGCCAACTACTTCTCTGCTTTCTGCACTGATTACTGGGCCCTGCTGCTGGTTGGCCCCAGGGAGTACGCAGCATTCTCAGGCAGGAATGTTCAGGGAAATCACCGTGCCTTTTCTCCTCCTCTCCTCCTGCAGGGAGCTCTGGAAGCTGTGAGAGGTAACATCTTTATTTCTCACAGACCATCAACCGATACCCAGAGTTCTGACCTGTGGTAGCACTTATGCGAAGATCCCATGCTCAGACATGCTAGTGTGCAGTTTGGGTGTTTTTTGTTGAATTTTAGATGTTCAGCTTATTGTTGTTTCAAGGGGACAGATCTGGGGATGTCTCTCACTCCACCATGTTTCTCCAAGCCTCCAGATATTTATTAGATCTATGGTCCCTCTTATAAGAACTATCATGGTTAGATCAAAAGATAAATAAATGGTAAGGCTTCCTTTATATATGTTTTGGCATATCTAGGGAATGTACATATATGATAGTAACAAAGAAGATCCACAGTATCATTGAGGAGTAAGCCTAGAACTCTGTGTATACTCTGAAGTAGATGGTTTTTAAGAGACTTTCCAGTAGCTGACTCAACGATGACTGATTTCACAATTTTTTTTATAAAACAACTAACATTCACCACTCATTGCATAAGCATTTGCCCCATTTTTCAATGTCTCATACATAAAAGTTAATGGATTGTAATAAGATAATTTGACATGCTTTTTCTTTAATTGAAGAATAGCATGATATTTAGATGACTGTGAAAAATAATTAATATATTTAAATTTTATTATTATTCAAAAATAGCTAATAAAAAATTAAAAGAGAAGACTCATGAGAAAGAAGTTTTTTCTTAGATATCCAAACGTATTACAAAGCCTCATAAACATGTCATTGTTCAGAGTAATAAATCATTGTACTGTAATCATGTACATGATAAAGGTGAGATTTTTAAATCCGTAGGAAAAGATATACTGGTCAATAAATTGTGCTAGATCAAGTGCCTACTTAAGTCAAGGAAAAATACTAGGTCATTGCCTTGTCCCTTGTACTAACAAAATAACAAATAAAAGATTAAAACATATAAAGTCTACATTTGAAAATAAGTTTAAATTTACTGAGACATGTAGGAGGATATTATTTAAAGTTCTTTTTTACTAAACTTGACAGAAAGTTATAAAGAAAAAATTTAAGAACAATCTGCCATTAACACAATAAGAGATATATAAACAAAGTTTTAAAATAGATAAAAATTTATCACATAAGTAAAAAAAAAATAAAGGGTTAATAACTTTTTTCTCAAAAGAGCTTTTGGCATCAATGCCATATAAAAATAGTCAAAAAGTGACTAGGCAATTAACAAAGAACTAAAAATATCTATAAATGTAGAAAATGTGTTAAATTTTACAAGTGATTGAAGAAATACATTTTAAAATAATAAATGAGGTACATTTTTATTAGTCAAGAGTCACAAAAATGAAAACAAATTTTAAAAAGATATATGCCATATTAAAAAGTCTGTGGGAAGTAAACTATACTATTGGAACTTGATACTACCTTTATTGGAACTTTAAAATAATTGATAGAAGAACAGAACTATCAATTATTTTAAAGTTTCATGCTGTTTAGCCTAGTAGCTCCACTATTAAGAATCTCTTCTAGGAATACTACTGTAATAGTAGACAACTAGTATACTATTATATTGGTATAAAAAATTTTTTAAATTAGTAAAGAAAATTTGCTGCAACACATTCATTAGCAGAGAGAACAAGAAAAGACTGAAGATAACATATCCAGGAATAAGGAAGTAAGGAATGTTTAGATTAAATATGGTACATTCATACTGTTTAAGTAAAATGGAATTTAGCTATAAGTAATAGGAAACCAGTGAGGTGATCACATTGTAAGGTATAAAAATGTCGAATCACTATTTTGTACACCTGAAACTTATATAATCAATATGATTGTATACCAACTATACTTATATACTTAAATTAAAAAAAAATTACTGTGGATAAAAAACACAAAACAAAAATAACATTAAAATAGATGGCACAAGTTAGAAGTTGATTTCTCTCTCATGTGAATGTAGGGTTTGTATGCCATCTGACGCCCTTATGGACCCAGACTCTATCCATTTCACTACCCCGCCAACCACTGTGACCCTGTCATCCTCATGGTACAGCTTGAAAATAACCACATTCAAGATATATTAATGGGTGAAGGGGAAAAGGGTAAGGAATAACAGTTTGTTGTTTCTTAGGAAAAGACCTAAAAGCTGCAGGGAAATAAGTCTGATTGAATCATTTTGGTCAAAATTTAGTTACGTGGTCAAACTTAACAGCAAGAGTGTATGTAGTCTGTCTGTATTCTTGATGATCATTGGACCAACTAAAAATTGTATTACTTTAGACAAAGAGATTACTGGTACTGACAAAAAACTAACACTCTCTGCCAAATATACTATAAATAAAGTAGCTATCAGTTACTACTTGAAAGCATAATTTTGAAATATATTTGGGTTAAGAAAGAGTAATTTTCAGAAACATTTATATTATGACTTTTTTTGACTGCTTATAAATTATGTGATAATAGTAAATACTTCACAGAATTTTCATTAAGATTAAATCAGATATAGTTATATTAAGTGCTTAGAATATTGCTTGACACATGGTAAGTGACTGCTATGTATTCATTATTATTATGATTGAAAATATATGTGGATGGTTACATGTTTATGAAAGTAAGTTTCACTTTTACTATGTACATTTTTGTATTTAAAATATTTTTTGAGCATTTTCTACCTTTATTTTTTCTTAATCTATAATAAAAATGTCTAGCTGGATAAGTGTCAGAGGCAACATGCTTACAGATTCTCCGTATATACCTTTTAAAGATTGAGTTAATAAAACTATAGTTGTGAGCTGTGCTTTCATAGTATAAATTGTACTCAGATATTTTAAAGCAGGAACTATATTGCATATATTTGCTTCCTAATACAATGTTAGAAAATAAGATATTAATAATAAATAATAAATTAATTATAAAAATAAATGTATAAATTAATAATTCATAAATGAAAATACCAGAGGAAAAATATCGGACAAGGAGTAGATGAAAGCAAGTTTTTGAGAGAATTTAATTTATTAATATTTTATCTTATTAATGAAGTGGCAGAAATAATTATTCATTTAAAATATGAAAAATTCTCAAAACTCTGCTGTTGTCTTTGGTGCTTTTTGTGACTCTTGTATTTAAATGTAAATAAGCATATTAACATGACATTTTATAACTTGTAACTGAATCCTAAGATCAACTATATTGAGGAGATCAGTAATCACAGCATGCCATCAATTAAATGAAGAAATAATGAACTATGATTATGATCAAATATTTTTATCAAATTATTAGTAACTATATAAATGATTGTTATTTATATTATTATATATACACACATCGATATTATACACATGATACACATTATATATTACCTACATAAAGGTGTGTGTGTGCATGTGTGTGTGTTTTAAAATCATAGTAAAATACAAAATATAAAATTTATAATTTTAAGTATTCTAAAGTATATGGTTCAGTGGCATTTAGTACATTAACAATGTTGTGCAACCATCACCACTATCTATTTCCAGAACATTTTCATCACACCAAACAGAAACTTTGGACCTAGTAAGCAGTCACTCCACATTTTCCTTTCCCTCAGTCCCTGCCAACTGCTAATTTGCTTTCCTTCTATGCAGTGAATTATTCTGGATATTTTATATAAGTGAAATCATATAATACGTGCTCTTTTGTGCCTGACTTTTTCACTTAATGTTTTCAAGTTTCATCCATGTTGCCACATGTGTCAGTACTGCATTTTTTTGGTGGCTGAGTAATGTTCCATTGTATGGATATATCAGATTTTGTTCATTCATTCATCAGTTGATGGACATTTCGTAGTTTCCACCTTTGGCAACTGTGAATAGTTGTGCTACAATATTTGTGTACAAAGTTCTGTTTCAAGACCAATTTTCAGTTCTTAGGGGTATTTACCTAAGAATGGAGCGGGGTTATATAGAAATTCTATACTTGTTATTGAGGAACCGTCAAATTGTTTTGCACAATAGCTACGCCATTTCATATTCCCACTAGCATTATAGGTATGCTTTAATTTCTCCAAAACCTTGCTAACACTTGTTATTCTCTGCTTTTTGTTTGTTTGTTTATAATTATACTATTGGTCATGTTGTGTTATTTCATCGTGATTTTGATTTGCATTTCCCTAATGACTAATGACATTGAACACCTTTTTATGTGCTTGTTGACCATTTGTATATCTTTTCTGGAGAAATATGTATTCGAGTTCTATGCCCATTTTAAAATTGGATTGCTTGTGTTTTCATTGTTGAATTATAAGAATTCTTTATATATTTTGGATACTACACTCTGATCAGTTATATGATTTGCAAGTGATTTTCATTCATTCTGTAGGTTGTTTTTTCACTCTTTTGATAGTGTCTTTTGATGCACACGGTTTTTGATTTGAAGAAGTCTAATTTATTTATTTAATGTTTGTTTGTGCTTAATGGCGACATTGCCAAATACAAGATCATGAAGATTTTTTTCCTATGTTTTCTTCAAAGAGTTTTATAGCTATAGCTCTTATATTTAGGTATTTGATCCATTTCAACTTAATATTTGTATATGGTGTGAGGTAATAGTCTAGCTTCATTCTTTTGTATATGGTTGTATTTTTGACATTTGTCTCAGTTCTACTTAATTATGCTATTATAATTAGAAATTTAAATAAGCCTGGAAATACATTTTGTAAGCCAAGGAATGAAGCTATACTTTATTGAGTACATAAACACATCACTGTGCTAAAATAAAAATAAATAAAAATGTATTTTTATTTATTTATCAGATGAATCTGTGAGGCATTGAATAAGAGCAGAAACTCAGAAAAAAATTTTCAAAATTCTCCATTGCAGTGGACTAAATTTTGAAAGACTTTTGCTACGTAGAGATATTTAAATTAAAAAATGTAAGATGTGGAATTTATGTAAATATCTCAATAACAATCATTTTTTTCTGTACAATTATAATTTGTTTCTAGACTAAACAAAGAAAATGTAATAACCACTTATTCCTAATGGAATGCTGTGTAGCTTTCTCCATATCAAAAACTTAAGCTCTAATAAAAGGTAATTATAACTGTATTTTTTAAGTAATTCCTTTCACGAATCCTAAAGGTAAATGAACATTGAAAATTATGCCCTCTAAAACTTTTGTCAACAATGTCAAGTAAGAAAAATCCCCAAATGAAAAAAAAAAAGATTTATTAGAATTTATTATATGGTGAGTATGGCTTTCGATTTATCTCAGAATTAAAAGTTTAAGGCATTTTGGCATGATAGAATAAGCACCAAAATGTAGAACAGCATTTTGAGCTTACAAATTTTACCTCTTATCCTAACTAGTTAGAATATTTGAGAGCAAGTTATGTGACTCCTCTAAGTTGAAGATCTCTCCTATGTCAAAAAGTAATGTCAAAGTACTTTAGTATAACAGTGTTAGCATTCCAGTTCTTCCACTTATTAGCTTATGTCATATGACTTTAGAGATGTTTCAGAAACACTATGAGTCTCAGTTTCCTCATGTGTAAAATGAAGATTTCTATAGGTTAAACTTCTAAAGCTTTGTACAAATTACATATTTAAGAAATATTAGTTTCTTTCTTTTTTGTCTCTTTGAGCTCAATTTCCTCATAGTAAAATTCAAACTGTAAAATGACCATTTATTCCAGATAAAAGAGTTCTGTCCAGTCTCAATATCTTGATTTCAAAAATAAAACACAATTTAGTAAGTATACATATTCTAGATCAAGAAGTGGTAGAATAAAATCAATAAGAGAGCGTACTTTTTATAGATATACAAATCTACTGCTTCCTTGAGACCCATATTGAAAATTTGCTTCAGGGGAAAAGGTATATTCAATAGTAGAGAAATTTCATGCTCTTTTAAGACCCTGAATAGATCATTCACAGCCTCCCTCTTCCTTAGATATAGCTTTGGATTCTGCTTTTGATATAATAGCTCTGGGCAAGAAAAATGCATCTCTGATCCTTGGGGCACCTGGGACATCCATCTGGCCCAAAAAGAGAAAGGATCAGAGTTAAGCATGACTCACAAAGGGCAATGACTAAATGGTAGAGTTGAGACTGTGCTTGTAAAGCACTGGATTAGGAGAAGAGGCCCTAGAGTGTTTTAGGAAGTAGAGAGCCCAGTTCTTACTGACAAGCAAAACTATAAGCAATAATTGGCAGTTTGGGAAAAGACCTGGGAAGATACCTTCAGAGGTGATAGAAAGGAAGGTAGGTAAGAAGATAGATAGGCAGAAGAACAAATATGAGTCTTTTGTATACAGAGATGATGGTTTGCTAATCTTTGCAAGACTTAATAAACTCCTGGCTCATAGGAGGCACTCTCTGTTAGTTGAATCCTTGATAATCTTTAAAAAAAAATTTTATACTTTTATTTTTTTCAATTGTAGTTGACATATAGTATTATATTAGTTTCAGGTATACAACAGTGATTAGACATTTATATAACTTATGAAGTGATTGCTGTGATAAATCCTGTACCCTTCTGACACCATACATAGTTATTACAATACTACTGACTATATTCCCCATGAATATTTTGCAACTACCAATTTGTACCTCTTAACCCTCTCTCCTTTTCACTCGTCTCTCCACTTCCCAATCTGACAATCATCAAAATGCTGGCTGTATCTATGAGCTTAATTCTGTTGTTTGTTTATCCTGTTCTCTAGATTCCACAAATGACATTTGTCTTTCTCTGACTTACTCCACTCAGCACAATACCCTCTAGGTCCATCCATGTTGTTTCAGATGGAAAGATTTCATATTATATATTGCCTACATAAAGTAATATGCCACCTCTTCTTTATCCATTCGTCTACTATAAACACCCAAGATGCCTCCAGATCTTGGCTACTGTCAAAAATGCTGCAATGAACATATGGATTCACATGTCCCTTCAAAGCAGTGTTTTGAGTTTCTTCAGATAAATATCCAAAAGTGGGATAATTGGGTCCTTCTTTGTCATTTGTTATAATCTTTGTTTTAAAGTCTATTTTGTCTGATATAAATATTGCTACCCCTTTTTTTGTTGTTTGTTTTCATTTTCATGAAACATCTTTTTTTTATTACTTTCAGTCTGTGTGCATCTTTCGATCTGATGTGAGTCTCTTGAAGGCAGCATATGTAAGGGTCTTGTTTTCTTACCCATGCAGCCACCGCATCTTTTGACTGGAGTATTTAATCCATTTACACTTAAAGTAATTGTTGATAGATATGTAGTTATTGCCATTTTATTATTCATATTTTTTATCTTTTTTTTTCTTTTTTCTTCTTCTTAAAGAAGTCCCTCTAACATTTCCTGTAATACTAGCTTGGTGATGATGGACTCCTTTAACTTTTTCTTATCTGGGAAGCTCTTTATCTGTCCTTTGATTCTAAATGATAGCTTTGCTAGGTAGAGTAATCATTGTAGGTTCTTATTTTTCATCACTTTGAATATTTTCTGCTAATCTCTTCTGGCCTGCAAAATTTCTATTGAGAAATCAATAGACAATCTTATGGGAGCTCTCTTATAGGTAACTAATTGCTTTTCTCTTGTTGCTTTTCAGATTCTCTCTTTGTCCTTAACCTTTGGCATTTTAGTTATGATGTGTCTTGTTGTGGGCCTCTTTGGGTTCATTGTGCTTGGGATTCCACACTTCCTAGGCTTATATGTCTATTTTCTTCCCTAGGTTAGAGAAATTTCTTGTTATTATTTCTTGAAATAGGTTTTCGATTCCATGCTCACTCTCTTTTCCTTCTGATACCCCTATGATGTGAATGTTGATGTGTTTGATTTTGTCCCAGAGACGCCTTAAATGAGTCTCATTATTTTGGATTCTTTTTTCTTGTTGCTGTTCTGATTGGGTGTTTTTTGCTACCTTATATCTTCTAAATCACTGATTTGATTCTCTGCTTCATCTAATCTACTGCTAATTCATCCTAAGGTATTCTTCATTTAAGTTATTGTATTCTTCATTTCTGACTGGTTCTTTTTTATATTTTTTATTCCACTCTTATGTTTTCTATCTCTTTGTTAAAGTTCTCACTGAGTTCCTTTATTCTTCTCATAAGTTCATTGAGCATCTTTTTAACAAGTGTTTTGAATTCTACATCTGGTAGATTGATCGTTTCTATTCTGCTTAATTCTTTTTCTGGAGCTTTGTTCTATTCTTTCATTTGGAACATGTTTCTTTGTCTTCTCATTTTGGCCATGTACTTGTGTTTGTTTTCATGTATTAGGTAGAGCTGCTATATCTTCTGGTCTTAGTAGAGTGGCCTTATGTAGTACGGGTGCTGTGGGTCCCAGTGGCACAGTCTTCCCTAGTCACCTGAGCTGGGTGCTCCAGGTGTGTTCTTTGTATGGGTTGTGTGTGCCCTCCTGTTGTAGTTGAGCCTTGGTTGCTGTTTACTCATCAGTGGGAGAAATTGACCCTCAGGCTGATTGGTTGTGATGACTGGCCATGACCAGTGGAAGAGCTGTTGTGCAGGGGCTGACCCTACAGAGCTGGATTCATTTTAGCAGGGCTCTGGTGTCTGCCTAGTCTGTCCTTAGGGTGTGTCGTTCTCAGATGTGACCCCAGATTGTGCTCCTGCTCAGACTGAAGTCGGCCGCAGGGCGTGCAGATTAGGGCCTCCTGGGAGGGACTCCATCACAGGACAAATTCAGTTGCAGCTTGTGCCCTGTCCGGGGGCACCTGGCATAAACGACCAAGCAATACACAGATGGCAACCACCCATGCTGGGCTTGGAAGTACCTTGAGACCAAGCCACAAACTGAGACCAGCTGCCATTAGTGCTGGGCTTGGGGCTGGCTGCTCAGCAAGGGGTATGGGGCACACCTAGGCCAGATGCTGCTTGTTTAGGTTTTGTGAACCTTTGAGAGATTTTAGGAAAGTCCATGGCATGAGCCAAGACAGGCCATTTGTATGGAAAAGCCACTGGAAGTGGCTTGTGTGGGCCCACATGCAGGGAGGGGCGGGGTCTCAGAGAATCACCTGGGCAAGGCAATCAGTGTTAGCCAAGTTGATGGAAACTTAGATATGGCGCTCACCTGGGTCTGCGAGCTGGCCAAGGTAGGGCTCAACAAAACAACAATGGATTCTGCTAGTACTTCTGTCTGGGACTTAGCTGTCCATCCCCATCCCCTGCCCTGAAGCCAGACAATTCAGTTCTTTTCCATATGTCCCTGGTGCCTTTGGAGCTGCTGTCCCAGTGCTGGAGCTCAGAGCAAGCAAGTTTGTCACTAAGTAAGTGTGTGGTTGGGCCCCTCAAGGGTAAGGTCTGTGACTCCCTCATCTCTCCGTCTCACTCAGGGGGTACCCCACAGCTGAGATATTTCTCCCAACTCTCAACTGCCATACATGGGTGTTGATCAACCCTTGTCATGTCTCCACTGCTCCTACCAGTCTCGAAGTGGCCTCTTCTGTGTGTCACCAGTTGTAGGACTTCTGTTCAGCTAGATTTCAGGTGACTCCTAATGATAGCTATTCTGTAGTTTAGTTGTAATTTTGATATGGTTGGGAGAGAAGGCAAGCACATTTACCTACTCTACTATCTTTATTTACCTACTCTACTATCTTCACCACTGATAATCTTAAAGGAGAGAAATCTGATGGATGTACATGTTAGAGGGAAGCCATGATAATTGTCTGTACTGAGCAGCAGCTAGAGATCAGGGACTATATGGGTTGTTTGCAGTATCATAGTTCGTTTGTTCTCTCTCTCTTTCATGTACAAATATGCATGTTCACGTGTACACACGCATGTACATACCACTTGTGAGGAGAGCATTATTATTCTCTTTTTAAAGTTGAGAAAATTGAAGCTAGAAGAGTTTGTTATTTGCTTATGATTACTCAGAAAATAAATTGAAGTCAGCCATCATGTTCAAGGTTGTCTCATCCTAGGTTTTGTAGACTCTCCCTTTATTGCCTTGAGAATCCCTTTTCTTCCACCAAAGTACTCACTAAATACCCAAGTAATGTGCAAATTAAAATGCATAATAAAACTTCTAAATATGATGAGAAACTTATAAATATTCATCTTATTCAAATTCTTCTTATTGTGATTTTTATTGACTTGATATAATTTTAGAATTTATAAAATTCCTTCCCCATATTTTCTGTTTATTGGGGAAACAGCATGAAAATTGCTAATATTGATGGAATACCCTTCATGTCACTAATCCATTTATATAAGATATTTTTATAAGTAATAATTTAAAGTAAACACAAAATATATAGAAAGTTATGACAAATGTGTATAAGATAGAAAACTGAAGAGAATATTGCAAACACTGGTAAGGTTTTGGTTGTATTTAAAAATTTCTAGTAATGTTTTAATCCTAAAGTAGTATAAACAAGTAAAAATAGTACTATTTTATGAAGTTATTTTTTGCAAGGTTTGTTTCTAAACTTATCATTCATTGGTTCAGAAATAACATGCTGATATCATTTAATCATTCAATAATTGATGTTCTAATTTCTTTACACAAAAGGTATTTTCCCTTTTTTCCTTCTGTTATCTCTTTTCTCTGGCATTTTTCAGTGTTGTTTTGATCGGATAATTAATGGCATGGGTGTTTATTTAAAAGTGTTTTCTGTTTCAGGATACTCTCAAAAAAATACCGCTACTATTGCAGAAAAGTGCATTTCAACAATTAACTGTTAAGTGCTGGTGTGAATTAAGGCTCTATACAGGTAGATAAATGAATCTGTCACATATATAATTGCCAGGCAAAGTGGTTATACTTTTAGCCATTTTCATTAGTTTGCTAGCACAGCTTTCTGTTCTAAAATGATAAATCATTGTTTGTTAAGAAACAGGTCTTCCCTCTGTAGCTAAGGAATATATTTTCCATCATTAATATAGACTATTCTAGGGATTCAAAGAGAAAAAGGGGAGCTCTTAATGATGTAAAACAATGTCTTTTTTCCCTCTGTAAAGCAGGTTCCTGGTGGATAATTTATAATTATTCATGGATCAAAATATTTTAAGGAAAGATATTTGCATGCTCCAGATGACACACAGTCACAGTTTAATACTATAACCCCAGAAAAAAGTGACTCCTGAGGTAGCAGAAGTTAAAAATCTGTGAAATGTGCAAAGAAAGTGTTTTAGGAACAGGTCACCTTTAAATTGCCTTTAAAAAGCCTGCTTTTATGTTATGTCTACAGGGAGCTTCTGATTTTAATGTTTGAATGAAAGGGTTTTCCTTTTTTTCATTTTCTTTCATTAATTTTTTTTTTCTTTGGCATGGCAACATGACAGTGACACAAATATTTTTTATAGGCGAATTAATATATTCCCTGGATAAACCCATGAAACACTCTGAAAACAAATGATTTAGTAGTCTACCTTTAGGTTTACTGCAACTAATTGAAAAACCTGAGGCTAAGTAAGCTTTAAGATTTAAATGTCAGCATTCAGTTCAAGATTTGTATTTACATAATCTCTTCACTAAATGCTGACTCTGCATTCCATGATATTGAGCCTTTCCTTTCTAGCTTGTGAGCCAAAAGTAAGGAAAAGCCACATAAATGAATGAAGAGACAAAATGGTGAATCTTATGGATATGGTATAAGTGAAAAGAGCTGTATTAAAGTGTCCCCCAAATCACTGTTCCCAATATTTTCTTGATTTCCAACAAACATTTACATATTGATGGGGTCAGAGAGAACACTTTTACTGTGTAATCTCATAGACTGTGGAGAAGTAATTTTACACTACTTTTGAACTTTCCATGTTATTTATTTTGTATTTGATTCCCATTATAGGCAGAAGTTTCAATTGGAGCCTTTAGTTTACAATTGTCCCTTTCAAGAAACACAGTTCCCGAAAGTCCAGGAGTGTCTATAACCAAAGAAATTCAGAGAAATGAGGTAGAAAAGTCTCAAATACATTACATGGAGCTATATTTAAATTCAAAATTTTAATAACGTTTATTTAAAGAAAATAACTTATTGAGCAAAAAAGTACTTAACCATTTGATGAGACACTCAGAATATTACTTAGGTAACAATAAGCATGATGGAAGATGAATTAAAATGCATTTCATAGAAGGCATCTCAAGAAATAAAAGAGTATGTAAGAGAGTGGTTATCTCTTTCCTTCTCTACCTCCTTCCCTCTCTCCATTTACCTATATCAATTAATAGATATAGCTAACATAGGATTAACTAGTTAACTTATAGGATTTTTATAAAGATGTGACAGTGGAGGAAAATTCTATAACAAAGTTTCATGTTATGATACCACCTGATTATTATGGGATATCATTGAAGAACATAATAAGTTGGTTGCTGAATCAATCCCAGTTAGAATGACATCCTTCTGGATAACTTCAGACTTATAGTGCTGTAGGACATAGTCCAATGGGAGACGAGAACAGAGGTTATAAAGCAAGATCAAGAAGAGGGGGCTCTTTTCGAATGTGGTTAGTAATCATTCCATCCATTAAAGAGACAAGTTGATCCTGTGTGGGTTATTCTAGTAACAAAGAGGTTAGATTTAGAAGAGGAGACATTTGAAAATAAAACCTTAAAAATTTTAATTAAAAAAAAAACAAAACAGCTGATTACATAATAACGGCTTGGCAAAAGATCTGTGTTTTGATTTTTATTGTTAATGTCCTTCATGAAAATTGTGTCTTTAAATATTTTTTATCTATGCTCCTCAACACTTTCAATTAGCTAGCTCAAATTTTATTTTTGCCTGGAAGAATTGCATATTTAAATTCTTATTAAGAGAATGGCTTTTCATTCCTTCAATATTTATACATCCAGTTTGGCCTAGATTAACTGACATGGCTAAGAAAACTAGGCTAGACAAGTATTGGAGAGCCCAAACAATGAAAAAAAGAAAGAACTGATGACTTTCTTCATCATTATCATCAAAATAAAATTGAAACAGCAATTCAGTTCTGCAGCCGCGACAATTGGGAACATAGATGATCCCAAAATACTGAGAGAGTTGCTTGATTAAATTGTGATGGGAACATGGAGACATATCTCTGCTCTAGGTACTCTCTCTTGACAAGTGTCATTGTATCAGAATCACATTCTTGCTTTCAATCTACCATACTGATCTCATTCTCCCTTAAACAGATCACACAACGTATCTATGCATTCTATTAATGTTTTCCTGACCATTCAAATCTCGTCTATCTATACAAAGCCTCCTACAAAAACAGAGACACATGAGACTTGGACACACTTGAAGTTACATTCACTATAAACACCAGTTTAAAAGGGAAAAAAAATCTTTTTTTTTTTGTAATACTTCCTAAATAGTCCTCTTTATTATATTGTATAACCTATTAAAAATCTTGGGATGCATGAAAATTTAGTGTTTGTAATTTCTGATTACTACAGGCTCCAATAACCAATTGTTTCAAATAGGTTTCAGCAAAGTAATTTAATTAGAATTTAAATGAATGCTTATTTGAAGCCAACATTCAGGCTTTATTTCTCAAAATAGTGCCATTCCTAATGATGAAGGAAAATACATAATAAATGACTGTTGTAATGTTTCAAAATGAATTTAGTATTGTAAGACTTCAGGAGGTAGGAATTGAGTAGAGATGAAAGAGATGGGAAGAACACTGAGTCTTTGTAGCAATCTGAGGTTGGCCAATGTTTCAGGAAAATTTGGGGAGCAAAATGTATTATATTAGCTTATTGAGAAATTCTTTTCTTTATCACCTGGGCTCACAGGAGCGAATAGCAGAAAAAACTTACATTATTCTTTGGTGATAGTCTGCACTCTGACTCAAAATGGCTTCTTTAAAAATGCTAATGGGTCTTCCTTACAACTGTTTCCTACAGCAAATTCCCTGAGTGGAATGCGGTTTGCTTACTTAGAAGATGATTTCCTGATCTTCATGCAGAGAAGCCTTATTTCTAGCAGGAGTCTCAGGTGAGGCCCTTGTTTTATAATTTACTTTTATCTCCTCACTTAGAAGCAGATCATATAACTGGATTTTTCCCAGTTGTTTTATCACTGATGTGAGAAAGAACTCAAATGCTGCTTAGAATTTAATTACTCTCTAGATTATATGTAAAAAATAATGGCCTTTGCAAGACCAAACAGCATTTTTTGTCAGTTTTGGTTCTAGTTTTGGTACTTAAAAAAATGCCTGTTGATGCTTAGAATTCTATCTTTGGATGTAGGATATAGTTTGCTGTTCTTACATCTCTAAAATTGCTGATATCCAGTATAATGATTCTTAGTCCCTTCAGGGTTTTGAGTTGAAAATGATAAAGTCAATAAAATATGGCTCCGCCAAAAATAGAGATGGTTCAGATGCCAGTTGTTTACAAGAGAAGCTTCTAATCACAACATTTCTTGTTGATTGAAATAGTAGCATGACTTTTAACAAAGAGAAGAAAATCAATGTTTTTGCAAAAATAATTTCCTTTGGGATTCCTTGACATAGTTGTGACATGCAAAAATGATGGATGCCCATTCTGAAATATTTCAGCAACCAGAACTTTTATTTTCAATTAGATACCATATTTTTGTTTTTCTTTGTTTTTGGTAAATCAAACACTGAGGACCCCTGGGATCTGTTCTTGATCTCACTGCAATTGTATGCATGTGGCACTTTATTGCAATCAAATTAACACTTTGTGGTGCACTTTATTGTTTTTACTCTAATTGCGCAGGAATTTCACTTGCCCAAGAATACTGAAAGCTCGCTGAGGGTAGGTCAGGTCTTTTAATGAGTGGTCCCCAACATTTTTGGCACTAGGGATTGGTGCTCCTATGAGAATCTAATGCCTGATTATCTGAGGTGGTGCTAAGGTGGTGATGCTAGCACTGGGGAGCGACTGCAAATACAGAGGAAGTTTCTTTCGCTTCCCCACTGCTCACCTCCTGCTGTACCTCCCTGTTTCTAACAGGCCACGGACTGGTACCTGTCTATAAGCCAGGAGGTTGGGGACCCCTGTTATAATGCATTTATACTGTTCAGGGAGGATCTCTCCAGATCTGGGCCCAGAGAAGACATCCGATAAAGATTATTGAATGAATAAATGAATCAGAGGAAAAATTAATGAAAAAAGAATAAGTGAATGTACTTTTTTATAAACTTGATATCTCCATATAATAATCTCTACCATATATAATGTCATATGGTGTGGAAGATACAAATCAGGTGAGTTCTTTGCTACTTTCCTCCCTTTGAAATTCTGTGGCTTTAGTGGTTTGACTAATAGAATCCTGAAGAAATATTTAAGGACTTCTCAGGCTAGGTTATAAGAAGTCTTGTATATCCTGCCTGATTCTCTTGGAACACTGTCTTTTGGAGCCCAGTCTCTGTGCTATAAGTTCCAACCACATGGAGGTTCTACATGCTGGTTCCCAGCAGTAGCCCCAGCTAAGCCCCAGCTGAAAATTCACATCAACTGCTGGCCATGTCTATCAGAAAGGATTGAATCAGGAGAGAGAAACCACACAATTATTTGAGCAGGGAAAGTTTAATATAAAAAATTATTAAGTATAACAGAGGATTGGAGTAATAAGAAATTGACCGGTATGAAACAAAGAGAAAATAAAGAATATAGGACTATAGCAGATACAACATACAATACAACAGCAGATAATTAGTATAATATTCAATAGACATTCTCACTAGGTTTGAGATAGAATACCAAAAGTAAAGCCAGCTCTCCCTTCCCTACCCTGCCCCTGGCCTGTGCTGAGATCCAGACTTGTTGGAGAAGGCACAGCTCTTGAATGGCAGAAACTTTCTGAAAATTGCCAGAAATCTGTCCTCTAGTGAGTCAGGGAAAACTGTTCATAAGGAGATGTTTCATCGAATGTGTACTACTGTAAAATTTCTTGAGAGGTATGCTGGGTAAAGCTTCGTATGCTGGGTAAAACTTCTTATGCTGGGTGCTGCTGACTACCACACACTGCAGGAGCCAGGCTTGTACACACTGCAGAAGCTATTGAGCAAGCGTATGGAACCAGGAAGCAAAACCCTTTCCTACTACAATGTCCCTCTAGTGACTTCTACTGACAAAGCTTTTATGCCAGCTGGCAAAAAGGAAAAGAAATTAAAGACCCAGATCCAGAGCAGGCAAAAAGAGAGAATTTGGAACTGAGTCAGTACATTAATAACTAATATACCATATAAATGAGCCATCTTAGACATGCTGCCTAGTCAAATCTTCAGTTAGCTCCAGATCTAGCTACTATCTGACAGCTACTGCATCAGAAACCAAAAGTGAGAACCACCTGAGTCCACCCCCAGAACTATAAGAGATAATAATAAATTGTCACTTTAACCCAGTATATTTTGGGATGGTTTTGTTACACAGCAATAGATAACTAGAATATACGTTGTCAAGGTGTCTTAATAACCCCCTTTTCATCTTTTCTTTCTTTTCCAACCTAAGACTTCGCAGTTCTGAAATTTTACTTATAGATTTGGCAATTTCAAAACTCTACTTTTTCTAATTCCTCAGTTGTGGTTTAGAGATTTATTTTTCATGAATGGAAACAGATAGTGCTGTTTATACTACCAAAGGGAACCATATATTTCAGTATTGTAGTTTGGAGAGCTTTGGGATGGCTTGGTAAGGGGATCCTTTGTGGACACAATTCCTCATGGAGTGACCCAACAGTATATCTCATGAATAGTATTTATTGTTCATAATATACAGAAAAAAGATATATTTAGTGCAAACATAACACTACATAATGCAAAAATTAAAGTAGCAGCTATTAATAAAATTATATTCTTATATGCAAAGAAGCCTTACCAATAAGATTAGCTAAATATAGAATAGGTACACTCTATGCTGTCAATACATCAATAGGGACATACTAATGAGATTTTGCTACATGTATTCTCTGACTATAGATTCAAAGACTACGATGACTTACTAGTAAGAACCACTGTGAAACAGTATGCTGGAAATATGTATTTGAGCTTCAGAATATAGATTTGATCAGCACTGAAGATTTTTACCCCTGGAAAGTATAAAACAACAGAATCCTTGGAGCATAAATTTCTATAGAGAATTTGGCTTTTTCTGCCACAATGTTTGGAAACTTCACTGGTGCCAGAAAGTACAGACAGTGATAATTTCTTTCTGGCCACCATAACCAGTGAATTCAGTGGACTGTGTGTTTGTATGCTTAACACTAATTTTCAAACTGAATCCATAGAGTCCATAGGTTTCCACAGGGTAGGGAGTTGCAAAGAGAAGAACCAGAGCCATCAGAGTTCAAATGCAGCTGTTACATGTCTTCTGATTGGGATGTTCTCACATTCCCACCATGAAATCTATGCTCTGCACCCATTTTCTCCTTGTATGACAGAGAAGCTTAATTTCTTCAATGGTGCGGATGCAGGAGGGGTTATTAATAATAACAGCAGTTCAGCAAGTGGAAACTGGAACAATTCCAGGGAAATCTGAATGTATGGGCATCCTACTTTGATGTCATTCCTTCTTACTTAAAGACTTTACTTCCCTAGGTATCCTCCCTCTCACCTCCAGCAATTTTACCCCTCCTCACTCTAAGCCATTCCTATCATCGTAAACACCTGTCCTAATTCTTTTTCTGGTTGAAAAATCTCCTCATGCTCTTTTAACCTTTCCAAGTGCAATTCTATTTCTAGACTCTTTCTTTAGAATGATACACACACATGCACACACACACACACACACACACACACACACACACACACACACACGCAGAGTTTCTACTTGTTTCTCATTTACTCTTAACCTTAATATTGGCTTCCAAACCCATATCTCAACTAAAATTCTTGTTAAGATCACTAATGATCAATGGATGTTTTTATGACATCATCCAGATTCATTTTCAGCAATGATCCACACAGATGACTATTTCCTCCTTAAAATTCTTTCCTCTCCATGCTTTAGCAACACGCTCTGTTATTGTTATTCCTGCCACTTTGATCCTTCTTAGTTGCTTTTGCTATCTTCTCTACTAGACTATTCATGCTAAAACTTCTCCAAGTTTTTAAACAAGTCAGTCTTGGGCTGACTTTTCTTTTCCTACTGTACCTCTGCCTAGGAGATCTCATTCATTTCTATGACTTTGAGAGCCATTTATATGCTGGTGACTCACACATTCATATTTCTTACCCAGACTTTTTTCTGAGCTCTAAATTTATATATCTAACTTACCTATTTGAATGTGTCAGAAGCATTTCCAAATTTGCATGCTGAAAACCATACACATCTATTCTATTCACACCCTATACAATCTAATTTTCCCAGTTTCCATATTTCAAATGAATGGCACCATCACCACCTGTTACTAATGTTAGAAATGTGGGGATAATTATTGACCTATTCCTCTCCTAGCCTTTCATATTTAATCTATGATGACAGCAGGGCCTTCAAAACATATATGTCTAATCTGTCCATGTCTTTACTGCCACCACCTGAGTCCAAGCCATCATCTATTGTTTGGACTAAACGAATAGCTTCTAGAAATAGCGTTTCCTCTTTTACCTTTGTCTCCCACAGTCAAGACATACTTATGTTTTAAAAAAATTATGAGATATATTATAATACTGCTTAAAACTTTTTAATGGTTTCCCATTGCTCTTAGGGTAACATCTGAATTTGTTACCATGGTCACCAAGGCCTGAGTGATCTGTTCCTGCCTCAACTTTCCCTTTCACCTTATGCTATTCTGCCCTTTTTCTTTTGCTTTCCAGTCTCACTGGCCTTCCGTGAATTCCTAGGATATTCCATACCTTTTATCAGTAAGGTATCCAAATATTTACATAGATGGTTCAATCTACCTGGAGTGCTATTCCTCAGGCCTTTCTCATGTAAGAATTAAGAACAATGTAAATAACCATCAAAACAAATAAATCATAGCCAATTCATACTATTAACTAGTATTCAGTTTTTATAAAGATATTATAGAATCGTATATATTTTTATGGAAAAATTCTCTAATCGTATTAAGTTTAAATAGTAGGCTGCTTGCAACTTCCTGTGAACTGATAATTATTTCAAAATAATTTAAAAAATAGGTTATAGAAAATATACAAAACATGTAAAATATATGTAAAATACATTAAAATATAAAATATGTATAAAACATGAATAGAAACAAAAAATAAATGTCTTTATGAATATTTTAAAGTCAGGAAAACTGTACAAAGAGATCCGTACTAAGCTGCTAGCTGCTAACAGAATTACCACCTTAGTGGCAGTGGGGCTGTATAATTCAATGGGCCTTGCATTCTTAACACTATACACATTTGTTAGTTATTATTTTTTTGACCACAAGAATGCATTACATTTGTAATTAAAAATAGTATTTAGATTCTAGTTTTGCAAAGTGTTTTCCAGTGATCAAAATAGCCAGATATTCTATATTTCTTTTCCCACAGAAGGTAGAGTTCACCCAGTTTGTAAATTCACTTAAAGAAAGCTTGTTTGTTCCTTGCCTACTTTTATGACTTTTTAGTGTCATACGCTAGATGTAAATAAGAACAGAAATCAATAATTTGATAATTAATATTAATCATTTTATGAATAATTAATAAAATTAAATCTTATCTGTAATAGGCTAATGAAAATTAAGCTTTTTGTAAAGTGACTCTACTTTATTGTCTTGAGTGGTTAATGATCATTCTATTAATGATTTTAATGGAAATTAAAAATGTGTGGAGACAGACATCTTTATCAATGAGAAACTGTGACCAAGTTACTATTTGATATATATACTATAAAATACCATTATATACTCCTTTGAAAGTGAAAGTATGAATTCTCTGAATCTATCTTGAATTGTGCTAAAAATTAGACTTTCCTGCCATCTTATTTAAAAAGTAAGGCTGTATGTTTTTCAGTAAAAATAACATGGAAATGTGGATTATAACTTAAGAATTTAGATTCTAGTGTAACAATATTTTGCCTTCAATAACTGATAATCTGTTTGATCAGTCTCATCTGGAAAATGAGAAAATTATAGTAGAAAAGTATTTTACAACTGGTTTACATAGAACTTAATAAGCATTTAGTTAAAAATGAAAACCTAAAAAAGTTTGGAAATTGCCAGTTTAACCTGAATTTTGCTTTCGTTTATGTTCAGAATATTAAAAAAAAAAATCCAATGATCTAATTTTCAATATAAATCTCCTAGAGATGAGAGGTGGGTAAATTATGTAGGTATTTCTCTAAACGTATTTAATTACGGAACTCAGAGGTTTCCTTTGGGATGAACTAAATGATATGAGCATTCTCTTTCAGCTGTAATGGTCTCTTTTATGCGGGGGAGGGGTTGTATGTCATCATGTTAAGTTAGGGATATGCCTTTTTCCTATCCCTTCCCTTGACATCCTTATTAACTTGGCAGTAATTTTAATGCTAAATGTATGTGTTTTCATTCCATATCTTAGGGAAGGAATTGTAGAGATAGCATACAGATAGGAACTCAGGGCTCTCTAAGACTGCTTATCCCATCAAGCTGTGTGTGTATCCACATCTGGTTATCATCATTCAATACAAGAGCAAAATGCCATTCTCATGCATGAAGAGACATGGACTAGGCAATCACTTACTTTTATATTTAGATGCCTTGAAATCATATGTAAGTTAAAATTGTTAGTGGTTCTCTGTAGAATATAGTGGAAAATTTACTGGAATTGGAAAGAGAAGATTTATGCATTGCGTTTCTACTCTTGTATTGTTTTTTTTTTTTTTATTGTGGTAAAATATACAGAACATACAATTTATCATTTTAATCATTTTTAAGTGTAAATTTCAGTGGCGCTAAGTACATTCACAGTGTTGTGCAACTGTTACCATTGGAGTGATTGGAGTTCTGGTAACATACACCTCTAGGTTCTTTTCACTGCCAAAGAAATGAATTTCAACTCAGTGAATATGAGAAATATTCATTTATTAAAAGCTCATTATGAGGTAGAAAATGGGTCAAGCCTAAAACTGGCTAACCACGTGCAAATAAGGTTATGTACCCTGGCGGTGGGTTACTGGTTACAGCTAGGGAAGATGGAAAGCTGTAACTCCAGGGGAAGGTGAGGTCTGTGTTATATTTGGGGCTGTGATGGGGTGGTTCCAAAGGCATTCCTAGGTGATTGGCATGTGAGGTAATTTTGATTGACACCTGGCTGCTATATAACACTTTGCTTAGTGCACATGTGAGTACCAAGAATTCTACTACCATTGAGCTGTTCTTTGGACAGTCTCTGGGCTGGGCCCTTATTCTTTTGTTCCCCCTGTGGCTCATGTCTGACTAGCTACCTAACATAACCATCATAAGCATCCATCTCTAGAGCACTGTTCATTTTGCAAAACTGAAACTCTGTGTTCACTAAGCAATAACTCTTCATTACTACCCCACTCTCAGTTTCTGGAAACCCCCAACCTACTTCGGAGACAGAAGATTTTAATTTAGTTCCAAGTGCTACCATTTGCTTCATCATTTGATCTTAAGCTAATACTATTTGTTTTTGTTTTCTTTCACATAAAATGAGAATAAAAGTATCTACCTTTAAAAAAGCATCTGCTATGTGTAGAAAATTGAGTACTTGTGGGGGATCAGTCTATCATCTATCTATCATCTATCATCTTTCTATCTATCTACTTATCATCTATCTATCATCTATCTACATTTGTAAGCATAGCATACATTTACACACACATGTGTAGTTCTAGTGAGTACATCAATTTCTTTAAACTGAACAAAGTAATTGTTACCCTTTATATCATTCATAGTAGTTTTTTGACTCAAAAATCTGTCAAATTCTGGAAACTCCCTGAAGTCAGAAGCCAAAAAGAAGTAGGAGCTATTATTTAGTAATTTGTCATTTTTTAAATTAAGCTTCCATCAAATGTGAGAGTCATAGCCAAGGGTTCTTAAACTATTTTACCCATGTATATACTTTGTATGCCTTTTTTTACTCAAGGGAGTCTGTTGACTATTAACCTGTGATTTTTTTAACCTATGTTTTTTGAGGCTGACAATACAATTTTTGAGAATAAAAGCTTAGTGATGTCTCAAATATCAGCTATAAACTGCAAAATTTAAGACAACTGGACAGATTTGAGTTTTTATAAAGTACTTAGAAAATAATTTCCTTTCCTTTTTTTATGTACTATGCTGAAATCTCTAAGCTCTCATTTCTGTTAAATGCAATCAGAACAGTCTTTTTCTTTCTGCTTTCAGTAGAGCTGCAGAAGACCAAATATTTTGACTTTTGGAAAATTTGCCAAGTCCAAATTTTTTTTATACATAATTAAAATTTTCACTTACCTCCTGAGGTTATATTTTTAAAAGGCCCAATGTTTTATCAGGACATTTCTCAGTTTGGAGGTGAAAATCATCTATCACCAATCAACAGAGGAAATTTATATTACCATAAAATTCATAAATATATAATGATGTTTCATCTGCTATTGTGAATAACCATTTCTCTCTAGTCTTTATTATGAATATAATAGTTAATTTCCTCATAAATTTCCACTTATTTTATATTATTTCACACTTACCTTTATGAAATGAAATGACCAAAGCACTGGGTATGTAATTGAAGCCAAAATTTCACTCTATAGTTTTATTTGGGGGTAAGAGGTGATACTGTTTGTTCTAGGTGTTTATCTCTAAGCTATACCTGTATTTTTGACTTTTAAATTTAAATACATTTTCTCTGTAAATAATTGAACTTTTTAAATAACTTTTTAAATACTAGAAAGAGACTTTTCACAATAGAATACCAACTTCCTATAAAAGGTAATTTTAAAGTTGCATGCATGAGTGAGTGGGAACCATAATTATATCTATCACAAGGTTATCTTTGCTACATGCTTTTTAATTTGTGGACTAAGTGTTGCCTTTTGCATTGGACTACCCAGAAAGAGTCGAACTTGGTATCTTTATACATGCAGCAGATCTCCAAGCAAGAGTACTAATCAGAATATGCTAGATTATGAGACAGTAACAAACTATTATGAAATCTCAGTAACACAGCAAAGTTTTATTTCTTACTCAAACTTAGTGTCTACTGCAAGTCAGCAGAGGGACTTCACCTATCACAGCAACTCAGAGATCCAGGACAATGAAGCATCTACCATCTTCAATATTTTCAGGAGGATAAAAATCTCTAGAGAGTCTCACATGAACAATTATGTGTGCTAACATGGAAGTATAACATGCCACTTCTGTTCACAACTCATTGGCCAGAACTAGTCACACAAGGGATGCCTTGTCTACTTCTCATCACACAGGTACAGGAAAGCACAATCCTAAAATGAGATTGGATAGTGAAGAGCCAGAAATAGTGAGTGAACCACAATAATAACTGCTTCAGTTTTCATGACCAAGTGCTCTGAGGAGCAGAAAAAAAACCATGTTACACTTCTTTTCCATATGTGCCTCTTTCCCTCTGTACCCTGAAGCAAACTGCAGACCCTGACAGCTGGTGGAAGAAGAGGCATATGAGGAAAGAACGGTCTGTTGCTTGCCCAAGGCTTTATTTAATCATGCCAACATTGAGGCACCTGGATGATATACCAGAATGAATATGCTGCAAGAACATTTTTGTTCATTCTTTTAATATTGATTATCATAGGCTTATCTCATTGTTCTATTTTTCATTTATATCATAACATAGCCTTCAAGTTGTTTGGCACTACAAATATTATAGAATAGTAAGAAAAATAACAAAATTACAATATGCAAGAGAATAGATTTACATTTACCCACTAAATATGACCTTTTGCCTACCTGGTGCAAGGGAAAATTACCCCCAAATCTATGTTATTATGGCAAATGTTTAACAACTGGATTTTCAAATAAAGAAACCCAGGTTTATTGGTTTGCCCATATCTGTGGTGTAAATCCTCCCACCATGGCCTGCTTTAACCTACCACCATGCTATCACTGAATGGGAGTTGAGAAGAGATGCTCACAACCAACAGGCTTTGGCCAGCTGATAGAAGTCAGGTCTAGCACTGCCCTAAGAGAAGTAATTTTTTCACAGGGTTTTCCTTAGTGTGTGTATACCCAAGTTTCCAAAACTACTCTCCCTTCTTTATCTCTGCCAGTTGACCTGCAAACTTGACATGCAATTGAAGGCTTCTAACCCTCCCCACCCTCCATCCTTAGAATATACATTTTACACACTGTTCCCACAGTGGGGGCGGTTTTCAAGGACATGGCCTTGAGAGCAATGTGTTATTGACACCATCTGGACAGTATGTGTGACTGAACCCCATTAAGGCCTCTATATAAACTTTTAAGATTCTAGTGGGTGGGTGGGGCGATCTACTTATCTCACAGCAGCCCAAGATAAATCTTCTCTGCAAGTTCCCTTGCTTATTAAACCTGACACCTGTCAATCTAAAATGGTCTTCTTTCTTCAGTCTCTTCTTACTCTCTGTCTAGAGACCAATTTGTGAACTAACAAACTTATATAAATCATCTAGTATAGAGCAGTGACTAGAAGTTCAGACCGAAATCACATGCTAGGTTTTCATAAAACTACCATTTGCCATAATATTCTGGCTGTGTAATCTCAGGAAATTTACTTAACCTCACTGAACTTCAGCTTTATCATCTGTAAAATACAGATAACTATAGCTACCGCACATGGTTGTTGTAAGGATTCAATATAATTATGGTTGTGAAGTTTATAACACAGCGGCTGTCTCTTAGGTAATACTGCTCTTTCTCATCGATGTTAAATCAAAGATCTTGCTTGTTTTATCTCATTCTTGATTATCTTCTCACTTTCATCAGACAATTACATATTATTCTTTCAAATACATTAGACAACATTTTGACTAAAGGAAGACTAAAGATTTTGTACACCTCTCTATTTTGGTGGTTAGAGAAAATGTTAGAATCACAAAAAGGACATAAATTAGAGATTAAAATTAAAAAAAACATATATATGCTTAAATCCCCAGATAATTTTTGTCAATATCATTTTTTGTTCTTTGCAGAGAATCTGAGACTAAGAAGAAAGAAAAAAATGAAAAATGACTATTAGGACAAATGAACTATGGATTCTGATTATTTTTATTTAAGAAATAGTAGGGATAATTGTGGTTTTTCAATTGATATCTCCTGGATGATGAAGCTATAATAGGAGGATAAATAATCTGCATGAATCAAGAAAATGACCCCTGAGTGTTAATATTGTTCTTTTTGTCTTTGGCTTTTGTGTGATGAGCCATTTGTAATTTTTAAAAAGCTACCTGAAAGGACAAATGTAATAATTTCTTGAACCCCTAGGCAGAAAAGTACTATATAATTACATCTTTAAAATATTATTACCACAGTTCTGTCCTAAAGTTTTTGTTACTTACAGGGAAATCTTTTTGTAGGCGAATCCCCCTGGCTACACTGCTTTCCCCCTTCTTTCTACAAGTGTTTTAAATGAGCTGAATATGGTCTCTCAGTGAAGCAGAGTATCTCCCTTTGGGAAGCAGCTGGATTACAGGCACTTGACCTTTCTGAGTTGGGTATGCAGAAATTGCCGATAAAGATCTTAAAGGAAAGGAAAGTGAGCTAGCAATTATGTTTCTTAAATCCTTAGACACCTTCGTTCACCGAATTTTCTCCAATAAGCATGGTTAAAATCTAGGATCTAAAATGAAGACGATTTCTTATTAAAATGGACATATTTAAGAATAGGAGCCAGATAACAATTTTGGTTTTTAGAAGATAAGTCTGCTTGTTTGTGAAATAATTTATTCATCATGTCAATAGATTTTAACTGAGTGTATTCTATGCTAATTCCTAGTGACACAATTGCAAGTAAAACCTGGAGGTTATGGTCTAGCAGCAAGACAGACTAATCAGATGTAGGAATACAGTAGTTTCAAGTGCTGTGAAGAAGAACAGTGTTGTAAGCATGCACAGAAGGTGTTCTAACCTCATTGGAAGGGTGGTGGTGATTAGGGAAGGCTTTCCTGAAGAATATACACGATTAAGTCAATATTATCTTACTGGTTTTATCATAAGGCATGTTACTATCTAATTATATTTTTCTTTGTTCTCAAAATACCTTCTACAATAGGTTAAATAATAAGTGCTTAGTTACCAGACAAGAACAAGAGACTTTCCTTTACACTAGAACTCTCCAATCCCCTCTCTAGCTTGCTAAAGAATTAAATATGTTGTGGTTAGGCATTACAAAGTATTAACATAATTGGCTCAAGGACATGCAATTAAACTTAACTCTTAAAGAATGTTATTGGGATTAGTTAGATAGAGTAGTCTTATTCTCCCTGTCCACATGTTGTGAGTCCTAAAAACACCAGCTTTGATATTATTTTCATCGACGGATTGAAAATGAGGAGGCAATAGAACTGTTTTATAAACAATTCTATAGAACTTTGCTCATATAAAAATTAAACAGAAGTGGTCTCAGCATTCTTATTAGCATTTTTAGAATGTAGCCAAAGGCTGTTTTTATAGAGCCAGAGGTCTTTCAATCCTACTAATGCCTCTAGTGTAGCGGACTGTGTTTCATGTATCCTTGTGGGAAAAGTTTCCATTGCCACTGGACCGGCTTATATCTGTCTGCAAATAGTGTTCATTTTTGTTTCTGTCATTTAAAATATCTTTCATGAGTTCTTGTTTCCATTTTTAAAACCCAGGGCACATGAATTTTGCTATATAAAGTCAAAATCATTTTTATAATCTCTGATGGCCTCTTTATTCTGTAACTGCTATTCTGGGATTTTTGTAGCCATAACACAAAGAACAGCAATCAACAGCAGAGTGCAAGATGAGATCAGAATTGCCTGATCACCGAAAGTCTGAAACTACAGTGAAACACATGCTTTGCCTTATGACTGTCTATGTGCAGGAATGAAAAATTAATGCTAGTGTGTAATCAGTAACTTAATTTTGCTCCTTTTTCATTCCAGAGTTCAATCAGAAGTCCCAAAGGTCAGTATTTTTGAGTTGCAATAGACCACTTTTGCATAAACAGACCCATTCATGTTTTTGTGTAGGAAAATTTCAAAGTAGTAATGCCAATTCTGTTCGGGATTGTTTCATAGTGAATTTGTTTATTTTTGTTAATAAAGTCCACGTTTACTACTAAAAATGAAGAAGAATTAAAAATAGCTCACCATGATTAATATTAACAATTCTTTTTCTGGGTGAGAGTGACATAGAATATGGAGGTCTCAAACTACCCAAAAGTTAAACTGCCTGTCAATTCTAAGCACTGTCCCACGTGAGGAAATCAGGATTAAGTGATTTGCACAAAGTTGCAAAACAATGTAGCAGCAGATTAGAGAGTACAATTCATCATTCCTCCTTTGAACAAGTTGATCAGCACAGCCAGTTCTATTACGTCCTGAATTAGAAAAGAATATCTTTTTTGCTGTAAAAATGCTAGTTATACACCACTTTGACAGTCTTCCTAAAGTCAAAAATAATTCCATTTGAAGTGGTTAGAAATATTTAAATAATCCTTTTGACTTTAGTATTACCCAATATAACTCTTTTTCCAACTCATTCACCCATTAATTTACCTTATGCATATTTATTAAGAGATACCATATACTAAACATTAGACTTGACCCTAGTCATATTTATAGATCTTTATTAAAAAGTTCTCACAAATTGAAATCATATTTATTTATACAATGAATAATTACACATATTAGAAAAAGAAAAAGTAGAATTTTGGTTAACAGTCTTCAAACTAGGTCTTTTTGGCTTAAGAATTGAGGAATTTCAGGATTTTGTTTTCTGCTTTTCCCTCTCTGCCCATAAAAGGGCTCTCTTAGTTTCTAAAACTTCCAATCCGACAACAGAGGTCTTTGATCAGAGATTATGAATTCATTATGAGATATATATATATACATGGCTTTGTTCTAGATGAGATGGTATTATAATATGTTGCACCAAAGTAAATGGGAAGAAACAAGAAGACAGTAGTCTGGAAAGGCTGTTAAATTATTTTTAACTGTTAACATTTAACAAAATAACTTAATCTATTCTTTTCAAGGCCTTCTCCATTAAAAAATTAGTAACCCAATCCAAGATATTATTATTCTGCTCAATTTTGCCTTTTGAAGAGATTAGAAAAATGTTAATGTCACATGATGAAGTTCATTGCTGACCATTCCAGTGGTCCTCCAGCAGGGTTAACCACTCCCATTCTGCACTTTTGTGTTTTGTTAGTGAGTTTGTTACTGTACATATAGTCCTAGTGCTGCATATACTTTGGAATGTATGTTTATGTGTATTTCTTTACTAGATTCAAGCTTTTTGAGAACTATGATTTTGTTTTATTTATCTCTATATTTCCAAGCACAAGTATAATACCTACCACATAATAATAACCAAATAAATAATAGTGCATTGAATTAAATGAGTTAAATTGATTTCTGCTCTCTTTAGCATTTTTCTCAGAGGTAAGAAAATTTTTATAAACAGTACACTTGCTAGGTAAGTTGTGGTAATATATCAATTCATGCTAGCACGGAAGCTTTAGAAGCTAATAGTACCTATACTATACTCTCTAGATTAATACTACTGATACTCCTTGTGACCAGCTTCCCCTCCTCCAACAAATCTTTGGGAAGATTACATCGTTTGAGATAACTTGAAAGCTGAAAGACTGTTTCTCTGAATATTACAGATCATTTGGACTCCTGACATAAGGATTAGAATCTTCAAAGACAGAGGCAATTAAATCCCATTTTCTGGTTCATCTTTAAGGCAGATCTGAGCTTGATTCTGATTAGAGGAAGGGTATCAAGTAAGGAAACTCAGTTTATGAATCAGCCTCATCTCTTACTGCCACTGTTGCCTCTGCTGTGCCTTCAGTTTCCTAAGTTTTGCATTATTTTCCTGTGACGAAGCCCCAGTTTTCTCTCCTATTTTCCCAGCAACAAGATTCTAGTCTATACTTATGTGCTCGATTACCCACTTTGATTCCCCGAAAACTGTATCCATTCCTCTGGTTCCAGGGTCTTTCTTATACTCTTACAAGATAAGGTGTCCTACCTATTGCTTTTGATCTATTCCTTTAGCCATCTGCTCTCTGGACCCCAACCATTCTTGGAAAGGTTAGTTCTGCTATTGACCACACTTAATTAGCATGTCCTGGTCCTGAAGTCATTCTCAAAAGATGGCAGAATAAGCTGATGAGGTTTCTGGACACTCAACTCCCCACTAGTGCAAACTGCTGGTAAATATCCCAACATTGAAGCTCAGAATTTCACATAGGAAAAGTTTAAAGACTTGTTTTTTGACTCTTATTTTTCTGGCTGGAGTTATGTGAATAATGAAAAATCATAGTCTCCTGGAACTTAGTAATGTTAGATTTAGTATCCAACACTATCTACTTCTAAAGTTTCTGAGAGGTAACTCATCCAAAATTTCTTTAGAAAACCATTTGGTATCTGTTTCTACTTATGATTCTATGTAGATTGCCAAATAATTTGTTTGCCTCTTTGGTATTTGTGCTTGTCAACTAATCATAGTTGTTAATGTATACTTTTGTTTGGTTACTGTTTGGTCAAGTGTTTTAGTTTTATCTCATCTGTTTATTTTTTTCCTCATAAAAATCTTTATTATTTCTACTCATCTCTCAAAACTTTGTCTTTATTTTCCTTAAAATGAACATAGTTCTATTAATAAGAGTCATAGAGAGTAAGCAGAAATTCTCTCTTAACCAATTTATTTCAATCGTTGTTTACCTATTTGCTTACTGAAAATCATATATGTTTTATTTGTCTTGAAATCCATAAAGAGAACATATTAAAGTAGTGAATCATACTCCCCACTGACGTTAATGTCCTTCTCTACAAGCATATGAAACAATTTTGAACATATGCATAAATTCAGATGTTGTGATATAATAGCTTAGGGAATTAGGCAGCCTTTTTCATGCAGTTCTGTAAATAACACCAAAAAGATAAAATGATTTTATCATTAAAAAGCACCCTCTGGTCCAAATCCCTTAAAAAATAGTTTATTCTTCTAAGTTATAAAATGTTCAATTGATTTCTTTTATTGGTTTCTTGTTGAAATTTAGCATTTCAATAAGAATCTACTTTTTGAGATATGCAATCAAAGAAGTTGGGGCCTAGAATATATTCTGATTTAGTGAAGTCTGGGAAACACCAAGCAAAGTTTCTCAGGTATTTAACTTTTTAATTAAAATCTAATAATAAGATAAGTATTACTGGAAATATACTAGGTAATAGAAACAGATCATTTCGAATCCCAGGTCAATCTATTTTTTTTTCCACAAGAAGACGAAAATGAGAATTATTCTACATACCAAATGTAGATATTGTGTCCTTCTTTTCAAAAAATTTTGAATAGTGTTTTATAAAATGAAATATATTCAGATATAGGACTATTATTTATTGTAGTCAATTTTATTTAATAAAATTAACCCATTGACTACAATAAATATGGTTGGCATTACATGGTAGCTTTTAAAAGAATATCCTAATTTGTTAAAATAAAAATTTTGCAAACCTACAACTGATATGCAAAATTTGAAAGTGGAGAGACTACTATTTTAGAGAACCATAGTAAAAGTGAGACCATCATAGAATCATATTAAAATGTTAGAAGGTAAGTTTACAGTTATTTATGGTGTTCTTATTTCTCACAAGCAAAACTCCAGTAAAATAAAAGTATTCTTAGCAAAATATTTAAATTGAAAGCATCCTTGCAGATTGCATTTGCATTTGAATGGTTTTATTCCCTTTATACTCTCAAAAAGCATTACATTAAGTATTAATGCAACATTTTGCCCCTGTTATTGTTCATTTTCACTTCTGCTAAACATTAACTTCTCAGCTTATACAAGAAAGGAAGTAGATGAGAAATGGTGTTTAGTAAGACAATATAGCCAATCTCAAGTTATCACTTTAGCCCCAAAATACTGTTTATTGTGTAATGCTGGCAACTCAAAAGACTGACACTATTCACATGAAGATATCACCAATATGCTTCTTTGTTTACCATAGCACAATTCTTTTCTATTATTTCTTTAAAGATACAATTGCTGGAATGGCTGTAATTGTAATACAAAATAGAAAATATTGGTATAGAAGCATTTCTTGCTTCTTTTTCTGGAGAAGACAAAGAGTATAATAGAAATAGGCTTTCTAATCAAGATTCACATATCCTAAAGAGCAGCACATTAGTTATGTAAGCTATTTCAATAATAAAAGGCTTAAGTGCAAAGCTTCAGAGAATAATAACAACAAAAGTAATTATGATAACTAGGAGTTTTAGAACTCTATATTTTCACTTGTCAACCACTTTTACATATAGTATTTCATTTGACTCTCATATTGGCTAAAAAAATCAACAATGCATTTCAACAGCCTTAGGTAGCTGAGCAGCTCCATTGAGGTCTTGCCTCATGTAATGAAAAAGCTTTCAGATCATTTGGCTCTGTATTAGCCCTTTTTTAGCAGCATTAACTTCAACAGGTTTGTGTTTTTAGTAAACTCTTTAAGCCTCATTTTCTATGTCTGTTGTGCAGCTATCTCACAGAATTGACCTGTGGTTGCAAAGTGATAACCTAATACTATTTCCTAATCCAGCATGTAGTAATAGTCTTTTAAATAATGAAAACTGGATATTAATCAATTTATTCCCCCCTTCCCAACCAAATCCTCTATTTAGGAGCACATCCTTTACCCAGGAAGGAGGTAGTGTAGAATATGTCATTCTTTCTTTCAATAACATATCTATTGCCTACTTTGTGACAACTAGTAGTCTGGTCACTGTTAATCCAAAAATACACAAAATACATTCCCTATTTTCAAGGGATTTTCATTCTAGTGGATAAGAAATCCTCACAAATAGATAATTTTAGTATGGTAAGATAAATAATTAGAGTTATTCATTGAATACTGTATGAACTCAAAGAAGAGAGTTTCAATTCATGCTGAGAATTAGGAAAAGCTCACTGGAGAGCATAGTACCTAGATTGGGCCCCAAAGAAAGATTGTAATTTCTACAGGTAAATAAAGGTGAGAAGACATAATTTATTATGCTTCACATCTAAGACACAATCTGAAAGGAGAAGAATGAATAAAATAAACCAACTCTGTTGATTGTGATAATTAAATGTTTATTACTTTTGGTGGAAATCAGTATAGCTAATATTACAATTAGAAAAAAATATATTTTCCTTCCTCAGTGCAGATTTAGACTTTAACATCTTTATCAATTATTGTTTTGTGGAAGAGTGTATGAACAGATCATTGATCCAATAATTACAACACAGAAGCCTAGGAAAAATGAAGAGAAACTTTTCCACTTCAAACCTGCTGGCGAAACTTCAGACAATAAGTGGTTTTCAAGCTCCCAGGCCTGAACAAGAATGCATGTCTAAAGACCTCAACCCCCTGTTACCATTGGGCGATCTGAAATTCAGCATTGCCTCGGTAACACTGGGGGTCTTCCCCACCGACTCAGTTAAAGAATTACAGGCCAGTGAGATTTAGAAAAAGTAAGATTTATTGAAAGCATTTTTAGAAGAAGATGAAACAGCAAGGAAGGCTGCAGCCCCGTGGAATTTGAGAGGTGAAAAGACAAAAGATAGAGTACTCTCCAAGGGAGGGATGGGTTTCAGTGAAAAGGGCTGTAAGAGCCTAGAAGTAAGAAGGTCTGTTTATACTTGGGCTGTGATGGGAGATTACAAAGGTGGTGCTAGATAATTGGTATGTAGGGTCATTTTGATTGACAGTTGGCTGGTATATAACCCTTTGCTTACTGTGCTTGTGCTTACTGAGAATTCAGTCTATTATAATTCAATTCATGAACTTCTTATAATATGTATATTATAACGATGGTAATAATGAGGCTGAGGTTATGGGCAGGTTAGGGTAGTACTTTCTGCATACACATTTGTGGCTGGTTTAAGCTGAAGCTTTTATGGCTTTCGCACCTTAGGATGTAAAGGTAATTTATAACCATTAAATGGATATTTCAGAGAGATTCTTAAGGGAGGCCTTCAAAGGAGGTTTTATGGTTACAGAGCTGGGCCTTTGCTCCTGTCACTTATGACTACTTAACTACCTAACACCCCTACCTCCTGCTCTTTACATCCCCTCGGAAGCATACAAACACACAACTATATATGTTAATTTAGATTAAGCCACCGATACTTAGAATTTTTACTTCTCTATGTTGTTGGAGCTGAAGGATTAAAATTGTTGGAATAGGTCTATTACGAATTTTGTGATGTTCCTTCCAGGTCCCCAATCAATGAAGGCCTTGTTTTTTCAACTGTGAGTTTTGTCAGCAGACAACCCTTTTAGGGATCTCTTCAGGTTCAGAGAGCTACCTTATTCATTATTACCCTGGGAGACTCACCTCCAATGACTGATTGGTGTAGAAGTATAAGTACAATGTAGGATTATAAAAGAGTTTGTCCTGGCCACTACACTGAATGGCCATCTTTGCTTCCTGTGGGGTTGGTAACAGCTTTCATCCTGCTTCAAAGCCTCACTTCTCCCTCTGCCCACTCCTGCATCCTTCCTTCTTGTCCATGGGTGATTCTTTCTAAGGGCACCTCTTCATAACTGTCCTGTGTCCAAAATTTCACCTCTGAGTCTGATTTTCAGAGAACCAACTCATAGCAATCCTTTATTATTTGTAACAAAGACTTTTTTCTTTTGTCTTTTGAAATTCAAAGCTGTTATTGGCCTTAAAACAGAAGAATAAGGCTGGGGGATAATCTAACTTTACCCTTTGTTCAATTCCCTTAAACTACTGTCACAGTCATATTTAGCTTATACTTGTATATGTTTTTTTCCTATATAATGGCTACATTCAGGAACCCTATGCCTTGGTAAATTTTGTTTTACTCAAGAAGCTGTAGAAAGTGATTTGGAAGGAAGTAAGATAATAGGACAGTCAAAGTATAATCTTTTCAATGCCACACTTTTGCTGAACATCACCAGAGTAGTTACAAGTCACTCCAAAGGGGGAAATAGTTCTTGACTCAGGCATTGACCAAAAGCAAATTAAGAGCTGTACTAAAGTAAAGCTGGCAGTGAGAAGGAGAAGCAAAGTGCATGACTAGAGAAGGACATGAATAGCCAGGTGGATAAATCAGGAGTAGAGGGGGATAGGTCCCTAACATGTAGCAGGGAAGAGAGGCTAAAACTGATGTTATCATTCATTCTGTCTTCCAGACCCTGTGCTAGGGGCTGATAATAGAGCAGTGAATTAAACATAGTTAGCCCTTAAAATTTATAAGCATTTTGGCATTATTCCTACATAAAATGGTGATCAATGTTTTGTATTCCATGGAGTATGAAAGTATGTGAACACTTCCTGATTCTACTTACTGTAATGCATTCACAAAGATAGTCACACAACTCTTATGTACTATATAATATTAGCCTGAAAAAATAACTTACTCTAAATGTAGTTTATAAAAAAATACATCATATTATTATTTATGTATAACTACAATGTATTTATTAAAATACAACTTATTTTTAGATGCTTATTTTTAATTAAAAAGCAATATGTGCTATTGTAAGGAGACAGAAAATATAAATGAGTAAAATAATATAAAAACATCATAAACATTTATGATGTTTATGATAACATCATAAAATAATTTTCACATTTTTGGTCATCAATAGTATCAAATTAAAATACTATGCATTTTTATGTTATATGTTTTGAATCAGCCTCTATAATTAACATTTAATCATTAGTGGTTCATAGATTCCTTTGGTAGTGTATTTATATATGTATTTGTGTAATTATATATTTGTATATTGCTTTATTTCAGGAAATAAATAAAATTATATAAAGAATATATAATATATTTCTATTTATTATAATTAGTTATATATCAGATTATCAATTATATGTTATACATTAATTATGTATTAATTACTAAAGATAATTACATGCTAATTAATATTATACTTATACAAATTGCATAATTTATTAATTCTTAACTTGTGACTAGACAATAAAAAAGAGAATATGGTATATCTATCAGAAATTTTGAGAATCATGGTAATTTTGAATTACAATGTTTTAAAGTATTCAAGTTTGAGGACAATGCTATTCTAGGTACATTTAGACCTTGCCCATGACCTTCCAGCTAGTCATTCTTTCTTGCTGGAATTTATGAACTGTGTCATAAGACTTAACTCAGCTGGTCCATTGTCACAGGCTCTGATTTAGAAACCACTTACTTTACTCTATCACTGTCCTTTAACTTTGTTATCATTAGTGGCATGCCTTGTATTATGTCATCCTCTGGAATTCTCTTAAATCCAATAGTTTTAAAACTTTGCGTGTTCTACACAAAACAGATTACAAAATGATCTCATTGAAAAAGAATAAGAACTCGATTTATATACACATGTTTGCTCCAAACAGGAACAAATCGTATTAGAACTCTAGTTTCTTCTTCTATAAATGAAAATTTTACCACTTTTGTCAAAAAGACAAGTCCACCAATATTTTTTTCATGCTACTTTTGCATCAGACTGCTGCTATTTATGAGAAAAGAACATTTTTAGGGCGAAAACAAAACATTGAATATCTTGATGAAGTTACATAAAATCCAGTGTATTTTGAGAAAAGGAAAATTTATGGTGGTTTTTCAATTATTTAACAAATACTTGGTGACAATCTACTAAGTGCCAGTCACTGTTCTCATTTTGGAGATACAACAATAGAGTTATATAAAACATTTCCCTTACTGATTTTCATTTCTAGTCTAAACCCAGTGAGAAAATTGAGTTCATATTCTGCTTAAATGATTCTATTACCTATTTTATTTCATCAGAAAAAAATTTGCTGGTGCCTCCAACATTTATTAGTGATATATTTGTTTCACTGTGACAGCAAAACCACTGAAGACACTATTTTTTTTTAATTGGCATAACATTGTCATACCATTTTTCGTTTCGAAAAACAGTACAACTTGATTGTTTGTTAGGCAACTATTGTTTAGGAAAGTCATCTCCTCTCCATCTTGTCATCAGTTATAACTCCCTTAAACCTTATGCCTCTCATCATGAACAATATTTTGTGCAGAAAAGTATCTTATTAATTTTTCTATTAAGTCTCTTTTTCTGCCTAGTCTATTCTATTTTGATCAAATAAAAAGTCTTGTGAAAATGTGGTATGAAATATGACCATCTTTCAAATTAAATAATCTGACAACTACTGGAATAGGAGGAGGTAATAATGTCTCTCTAAAGCCAATACAATATTTATAGAAATTAAAAACTGTATTTAATACTTTTAAAATTATTCTAATTGGTTTTAGATTTGCTGAGACATGCCAATTTACATGATTGACTAAATACAGTAATTAAAATGAAAAATATAACTCAAAATGCTATTTCATATTTTCATGTACAAGTAAAATTAGTGATTTAAAATAAATGAGCATCAAAAATATATGTTCTTGGATGTCACAACGATGAACAAGCTTTTAAAAAACTTCTATCAATTAATGTAGTCTGTGTAAAACTATATTTTTATTTAAGAAAAATATATCATCCGTATCTCATGCATTTTTTCAAATAATTTATTTTAAAATACTTATATGCCCAAAGAGGAGAACAATATTGTAGAAGGTGATACTGAATATTTTTTAAAATTATATATTTTAATATCTTTAAAGAGTTTATTTTCTTCAGCAGTAACTTATCAAGGAGTTGAATCAGTCCTTTTTCTTAAGAATTATCCCTGAAAGGACTTGTTGAATTTGAAGCCCTAATTAAAGACTTAATTAGTTGGCAAACTTCTTAAATTATACTTTGTAAATGTGTATGATGTTCAACTGGAATTAACTTACAGTAGTTTTGGACAGGGCTACATTTGTCTACCATATACTATTCTCTGGATAATTGACTTTGCTCTCCATTTAACCTTAAATGAAAAGAGAAGCTACAATAGACAGGTCCACAACCTCTGAAGAAATAAAAATGCTGACATAGCCAATCCATATGTTTGCATTACACATACTAAACTAACAGACTATAGTATTTACAAGGCTTCACTAAATGCTTAAATCTATTTTGTGGACAAAAGGATTTTTAAGTTAATTCATTTTGTGGAGAGAATAATTTAACCAAGTTAGCATTTTGTTGACAGAATTATGATGAAATTCATTTTGTCTACATAATTGATTGGACAGCTAGCAGAAAGCATTTCTCCCCAGAATGAAGCATATGCAGAGGTTGTCAAATGGCATTTCCTCCTTGGTCTCAAATCATTCTGTCAACAAAATGAATATAAAATCCTTTCATCTACAGTACTGATGTGGGTGTTAATTATTGGAGAATAGAATGCAAAGTCAAATTATTTTGGTAAACACTGATAGAAAAAATTATGCCATTCATTAAAGAGATATTAATCTTACAAAAAGATTGTTCTGGACAAAGCTTATATCTAATCTCTGTAACAAGGTAGGTGTGTGGTTTGTTTTCTTCACATTCAATACTGCAGATATAAAATACTTTGGCTAAAATGTAAATTAAATGACTAGAGTGAACGACATCAGGAAAGTATTGAAAGAGAGTATGAGAAGGAAATACTGAAAGGTACATAACAAGTTATCAACACTAAATGTAAATTTACATGGTTCTCCAAATGAACTTTTAATTGAATTGTATTATTGTATTATAATCAACTTAAGCCTAGAGGCTTGGACAATGAAGATGGCTGTCATAGCAGATCACAAGTCATTCATTCATCTATGCCGTACAGTTCATGCTTCTCTGCATTTGCATATCACCTTTTGCCAAAAATGTCTTTAAAACTAAAAATAGATTTCTACAATATGTGTAGACTGGGTGATTCATGGGACATGTAATTGTTAATGATAATTTTTCAGACAGCCTTTGTTTTGAGGTTGAACTTCTCTATTTTGGATGTTGGAGCAAGAAAAACAGAAAAGATTTTGTGAGAAGAAAATACTTTTATGGCTGGCTACACTGAAGGTAAACAAATGCACATCATATATTAAGAAACTGTGATTATTTAGATTTGTAGTTTTTTTCTTCATAAATAAAGATTATGAAAGTATTTCTTGTTAATTCTCCATTGAATCTGCTCCAAGGAAATCTCTATCTTGTAAAATCTAACGTGGATAGGTGAATTATTCACAATAGCTCAATTTAAAGCTATCTGGATAATTGATGTAATTAGGCTCATAAGGCCAGATGTTAACTATTTTCAGACATAGTTTCGCTTCTTCCTTTATCTAGTACTTTGTGTTTTTTTTCAAACTTCTGCCAACTACTACTTGTTTTAAAATTAAGACCAATGCCAATATTCAGCTGTAGGTTCAGTGGAACAAATATAGACAGAATCAGGTAGTTGTATTGAATGTTTTCTTGGAATAAACTAGCAAATGCTTCAGGCAACTACGGACTAGTTGAAAGTGACTCACTTAGGACAGGAGTAAATATTTGAATATAAAACTGGAATATATTTAGTAAAAAATATATTTTAGTAGGAAGGTTGGAGAAGTTGCATAACTGAAAATGGAGATACCACTGATTGGTATAAAATTGAATCATAATGTAGGAACTGTAAGATAAACTATGCTCTCCATCTCCAATTCCCTACCTGGCATTTTGCTGGGAAACATTTTGCCAAATATATTCTGTGTATATTTAGAACTTGCTTATTGCAAATTACGAAACCAGTTGGATTTCCAAACAGGACAAAACAAAGTTTATTATGCAATTTCTCTATCCTTAAATTGGCCATAATTTATTTGGGAAAATAATGCTCATGATTTATTTAGGAAACAATTTTAAGGGCATATGATAAATACATGTCAAGATACACACATATCAATTAAAATGCATGCATTCTATTATTTTGCCTACTATAGGAAATAGAAACATAAATATTAATAGAATTCAAAGCAAAATATATAAGATAAGAATGTTTAATTAAGTAGTTTAATATATTTTAAAATTTACATTCATCTTTAATCAAAATATGTCCATAAGAATTTTTTAAAGCAAGAAAGTAAAACAAGGGTAAAAATATGATATGGAGCCAGATATGAGGAATGTATACATAGCATAGTGATTTAGACGCTTTCTGTTAGTCTCCTTACATTTGGTTTAAAACTTTAAATAATTCATTACACTTGTGTACAAATGTTTTAACATCCTTATCTTCTCCAATATTCACACATGCACACACACACACACACACACACACACACACACAGTACTAAGGAAGAGATTATTATTTTCATTTATAGGTGAACGATGAGATTCCCAGAATTCAGAAATGGTATCAAATTACTCCAGTCTTCAGAGGAAATGAGCCCTGACTTTAAAGAAGAAGCTGGTCCATAGACCTAGCTTTTCTGAGACAAGTACAGTTCTCTTTTCATTCCACCATCTAAGATTTCTTAGAAGAAATAAATTTTCAGCTGGAGTCCAAAAAATGATAAAGAGACTATTGTATATGAGGCATTGTTAAAAAGTCTCAATCTGACTAGCTGGAAGGATATGAAATTTCAGGTTAAGGCTGGTGAATGGACTTAGCTAATGGAAGGCTTATTTATCAAGCTGTGAGAATAAGGTCTTAAGAAACTTTCTAGAAAATGGAATGATAGCCTCTATACACTGCTTTCAAACTTCCCTTTTACAAGAAAGTTACAGGGAAATTAATATATACGCTGCTTGATGTGTTTTAACTTCTCTGAGCAAAAAAGCACATGAAGAGGAACACACCTCAATGATATTGTTATCTGATATATTTTCAGCGGGTTATTTAGAAATTAAAATATTTTTGCAAGATAGCCCTGGTTATTCACAGCAGTAAATAGAGTATCAAGATTATTGGCAACCATGCCTACCAGAAATGCAGAAAGTTTCTTTGGCATTTAATGTACTCAGCTCCACTAATAGGACAGAGAGTAAACCTCACCGCAACCTTCATATTTGAGTTAAATTAAGTGGAATATATCTCAGCAAGTTTCGATATTTATAAATAAAAATAATTGTGGACTTTTGGGTAAAGATGGCAACATGGATGTATGCACCTACTATATGTCTTTTACACATTCTTCTAAGGTGGCTGCAAAGAAAATTTTTTAAAAGACCTATACCCACAAAGACTGGGAGCATAGGGAAAGAGCCTGCAGAAACTATAGTTCTACTTAACTTGGCTAATTAAGTCATGAGCAAAGAATCCTGAGCTTGTGGTGAAGAAGCCAAGAACCATCTTGTCTTGGACCAAAATCCTTCATGGCTCATGGATCAGTAGTAGCAAGCATACAGGTTATCTATTACTACATAGCAAAGCTACCTCAAAACTTATTAGTGTAAAACAATAACTGTCTTATGTTCACAAATTCTGTGGGTGAAAAATTCAGAAAGCACACAGTGAGGACAGTTGTTTTCTGCTCTGTGATGTTTGGGACCACAGCACGGATAACCTGAATGGCTGGAGAACCCACTTTTAAGATGTCTTCTTCACTTATAGCCTCAGGACTGGGCTAGATTAGACAAAGGACAAGTTCAATTTGGATTTTTGACCGGATTGCCTACATATGGCCTCCTGAGTGGTCTCATGGCAGTTGGGCTTTTATATGATGATTCAGGATGACAGGAGTAAGTATTTCCAGCTAGTGGAGTAGAAGCCGTATGGCCTTTAAGGACCTAGCCTTGAAAATCACACAGCCTCTGATCTCCCACATTCTACTGGCAGACTCAGTCACAAATCCACTCAGATTCAAAAGGAGAAGACATAAGCATCATATCTCAGCAGGAGGAGTGCCATATCAGGTACTACCAGAAGGAAATGAAGGATTACATTAAAAAAAAAAAAAAGATCAGTTTGTGCTGCATACACTCATTTACTACTCCACACAGTATGATGTTGCCCTTGAGACAACAAAAGACTGGAGGTTTATTTTCTGCAAAGAGTAAAACAGTTGTTCCCTTGTCTGGGAAGCACCAACATAATTGAAAGCAAAGGTAGGAGAGAAAAGACTGGGGACTAAGTAAATGTATATATATTGAATGCTGGTATTTCCCAGCCCTTCTTTCCCTCTTAACTTCCAGAACACAGGCTACTAGTCTTTATCTTCTCAGCAAGAAATTTGAAGATTCTTTTTTTGGGGGAATCTGACCAGCCCAAGTTTGATACCAAAATTCCCCAGCTATAAGGATCAGCCAAGACAACCTACAGCAAAGCACACACCTGCAAGCTCCTCTCAAGACCTTCTTATCAATTGTTAGTGTTACATATAAACAAGCAACCAATGATTACTGGATATTTGAGGAAATCCTCTAATATTAAAAGTACAGGGGGAAATTGGATAAATGGAGATCATGCAGAAAAAAAAAACAGTAAAAATGGGTTATCACTAATATTTTCGAGAGTGCTCAGAGTAGATTTTTCAGTCATAAAGAAAAAAAGAAATCATACAGTAAAGATATGTTCTGAGAACAATAGAAGATTTGGGAGATAAAGTTGAAGAAACCACCTTGAAATAGAACAAAATGACGAGGTAGAAAAGAGAAGAAATATAAGGAAATAATGAAATATCAATTCAGGAAGTCTAACATCAAAACGTAAGAATTTAGAAAGAGGAAAGGGAGAGGGAAAAAAAGATCAATGAAATAATTTAAGAAAATTCTCCTAGAAGAGAAGAAAGTAACTTTTCAGATTGAAAGGTCCAGTTAATGTCCACCCACTAGATTAAAATTGACATGCCACAAAACCTATCGTGATGTAAATCTGGGGTATTCAGGACAAGAAGTTCCTACAAGTTTATACAAAAGATCAGCAATCATAATACCTATGGACCTATCAATAGAAACAGTGAAAGCTAGAAGGCAGTAAAAGAATGCTTTCAAAATTCTGAGAAAAATATTATTTCTGAACTTGAATTATACACACAGCCAAACTATCAATCAAGCATGAAATACAATAAAGCATTTTGACAGGCAAGTTTTCAAAATTTTACCTCTCTTGTATCTTTTCTCAGAATGTGCTCCACAAAATAGGGGAGTAATCCAAGAAAGAAGTCAAGGGTTAGAGAAGCATCAGATTCAAACCCAGGAATTCAGAGAAAGGAAATTTCAGGATGCAAGAGCTACACACCAGGCACAGAGGCCAGCCAGTTTAAATTGAGGCAGGCCAGAGGGTGCTGGGAGAGAATTCTTTTAGAAGATAACTTAGCAGAATACCTTATGCATTTGGATATTTTTGAAACAATGTCCCTGAAAGCTTTGGGGGAAGATTATTTTTTAAAAATGGAAAACTAAGCAAATAAAAATAAAGCAATCACTAACCTTTCTGAAGAGAGCAAACAATTTTTTCAGGAAAATAAAAATAATCATATCTTCCTACATTGCTCAGTTGTGATTATAATTAATATCGTATAATGTAAACTTGGAAATGATCTATGCAAAAATCACAATGTTCGGGTATTATGAATATGAGGGTGGAATATAGAAAGGAAGTCCAGAGTGTAGGGCTAATGAGGTACGAAAAGAACAGATCCCTCACTTCTGTAGAGGGTATCGACTTCATATTATTTGAAAACATCCATTAACTACCAACATATTCATCTATAGGAGATCAAAGTGATTGTGTTCTGAGGAATGGGAAATAGGAGTAAGTGGGTAGGAGATGGTTATTTATTGATTAAAAAACCTTTTTAAGGTTTTCAATAAAACTTTGACCTTTTAAATTATGCACATCTATAATTTTGTTTAAAATTAAAGCTAAAATAAAAAGTTTTAGATGGAAAGGGGAAAAATCATATCAACAGAATGCAACTTAATAGACAAATAGTGACAAATATAGTAACAAATAATATCTGACATTGAGCTAAAATGCTGGGTGTGAAATCTTAGCCTTATATCTAAACAAATTTTCAATATTTCATATAACTTGTAATTACCAGGTATTTCCTGATTGAATTCTTTAACATGCTTAACTAATTAACTAATAATAATTAGAAAAGGAGTTAAAATATATGAGAAAAATTTATGTAAAATGGTAATTTAATAGAGCGAAACGCCTTTCATTTTTAAGACAAACTTTTTTAATAACTGGAATATTCCAACAATTACAAAGTAAATGTTGAAGATTTTGTTCCTTTATTGTCTCTCATAATTGCTTAGAAAAGTTCAAATGATACAAAGGATGTCCTCAGTTAATTTTTCTAAGCTATTCTTGTCACAAACCTAAAGGAGTGTACAGTTGTAGAGGGGCTGATTCAAGAAAAAGAAATTTGTTTCTTTTAAGGATGTCTGTCAGTTACAAGGACACCGTTGTCTCTAAAGGCAAAAGCATGAACTCTTAGTACCTTGGACATACAAGGAATATTACATTTCAGAAAAATATCCTACAGAAATGACACTGTAAATTTACTAACGTGGAAACAGACCAATAAAAGCCACTTATTTAAAAGCAGTTCCATTCTAATGTGGTTAGAGGACAATGAGAAAGAATACACAGAAACAAGGTCCTAATTAATCTCGAAGGGCATAATAGATATAGCTCATAATAGAAATATCAAGTAAATTTTCTATAAAATACATTGTTTTTAGCAGGAAAAAAATGCATCGTGAATTAGATTTACTTTTTACTTCTAATTTAAAGATTACCTCCATCCCCATCTTCTCTGTCATAATTACTCTCCTTGTTAACACCTCATAATGAGAAAAAAGCAAATCAGTTGTGTCATTATACCTTGCTGCTAAACAGAAGCAACACAGCCATTAATGACTTTAACATATGTTCATATTTTCCTGGCCACTGGGAACTTCATTCATCTGTTTCTCCTTGAGGCAAGACATGTCTGTTAATAACATGATTCTGAATTTCTTTCTCTGGGATTTACTATTCAGAACAAAATTTTTAGGTTCAACGTTAGAGGTGAAGCAACTGAGAGGTAAGGTGTCCATAAGGGATGAATGGCTCTACCAACCTCTGTCCCCACCTTTTCCTCCCTAAACCATATGCCTGCCTTCATTACAAATCAGTCCACTAGGTGGCGATATAAATATGTAACACTTCAAAAATAAGGCATCGAAATTTTTAGACAGTGCAAAGGGTTCATAATTTCAATAAAAACATAGCGTTAAGCAATAAACTAAGTATTTTATCATTGACTTGGGAGCATAAATTTTAATCTTAGATCTGAGAGTTAAGTGATTACCAGATAAAATAGCTTAGTCATTTAAACTCCTCCCCGCAAAACAAAAGATGTTTTTTTACTATTTAGCTAATCGTTTTAGCTCTCAATTTTTTTCCTGTCAATTCAGTCTAGTCTTAACCTCTTCATATTTCATTTTTTTTTTGGTTTGGTGATCTAATGTGAAGAAGCACTAATAAAAATGATTATAAAACACTTGGCAAATTTTAGTGCCAAAGACAACTACACTGCTTTGAAGTCACCAGAAGTGTGACAAGTGTTTAGACAAGTACATAATTAAACTGTCCAAACTGCATTAGCTTTTGGTGGCATTTAAATAGGACTGACTGTTTCTATCAAACTATGAGTTTAAATTATAGCAGCCTCTGTAAGTCCCCCAGACTTTACCAGATTCAGAGAACTGGGGAATGTGTGCTGAAGTCTGAAAGTTTACTGTTATCTTTAACAATAGTAATGAAATCTCTTTAATCTCCCCTTTTGTTTCCCATAAAAGAAATGATAACTCTGTTAATTAGTTTTTAAGGAAAATGTTGAATGGCATTACGCATAATGAAAAATCACTAGCACTACAGTTCAAAATAGAATGCTTTTTGTAACCTAAATATCCCAGCTTTCACCACTCCGTGAGTATCATTAAAGTCACATTAATATTTGTGCCTGAGTCTCACTGATACCAAGGTCTCACCTGCTCATGCAGGAATTTCATTACTCCACAAGTGTTTCTGAGAATCCTCGAGCTGTGACTTCAGTGCATCCTAAACTAAGCCTGATTATCACTCACTCTCCCTGGTAGCTGAGCCGGCACCCTGAAGCTGTTAGAATCCCCTCCAGCATCACATAGGGGCCACTTAAGCAGAACTGCTTTGCTTCCTCTCATCCGAGGTGCTACTGAACCTGGTCTACTAAAGAAGTAGAAATCACTTCAGTTATTCACAACGAAGGGAATTCGATGCAGGGAAGTTGTTACCTAGTCAATAATAAGGGCTGAGAATCCCAACAGGAGATCATAAACAACCCTAAGATTAGCAACAAGAAGCTCTAATACACCTGAACTGGAGGGGCAAGAAGGAAGTGCTATGACCAGGAAGTGCTATGAGCCAACAGGTGGAAGCTGCAACCATAGAAGGGGAGCCTGTCAGGAAATGGATTCATAAAAGAGACAACTGCTGCTCAAGAAGCTGCCAGAAACAGAGTGGAGGTAGAGAAATACCCAGGCTTCTCTCCCTCCCTCCAGTCTTCCCCTAGTAACGTTCATTGTGTTAATGGAGACAGAAGCCAGCTGACGCAGAAGCCTGCAGGAAAAACGCAGTGCTGCAATACAGAGCAAAGCAGATCAGGGTGAAAAATGGACAGGAGGGCAAATAGGTGCAGGATCCGGATGAGAAGATTGGCTGCTATGGCTGGATTGATGTCATCAGCTCTTCAGCTGTGGGCACTGACACCTCTGCTGGCTGATAGCTGCTTTCTGTCATTTACTCTGCTCTGAAGGAGTAGTCACATGCCCTATTTCTAGAACAGGAGTTGGTAGTTTAGCTAAGCTATTCCATGGTATTGCTGCTTCGGCATCCATTTTGTTTGCCCAGGTGGACTGTGGGGGCCTTAAAGTGACACTTGCCCCCTCATGTGAGTGCGTGCCCTGGTTAACAGCCCACCGACTCACAAAGAAATGTGAGTTTCTGGTAAGACTTCTCCATTAGCCCTTGTGATCAACAGTCTCCCCTTCCCTGCCCCATTGGTCCTTCCCCTTGTGCATGCCTTAGATAAGACCCCCATGGAGCTTACCAAAATCTCACTCTTTTTGGTTTGAATTGACTAATCTTGCTTTAACTTGGCAACCCCAAAGCACTCTACCAATCAGAGACCCTAATAAAGCATGTGCCCCAGGTTCTACCTCTCTCTCTGTGTCTATGCTTTGCCTTGACCTCTGTGTGACTCCTCCAGAACCTGTGAGTCATAATCTTCTCTATTTCACTTTCTCTGTGGTCTTTTGTTGAATTGTGGCTCACCATCCAGCACCCTGTGCTCCACTTAACAAATGTTAACAAAGTCATAACAGGGTGGCAGGCTAGATTTGACCTGAAAGCCACAGTCCACTGACCTCTAAAACAACTGCCACCACTACTTGTTCAGGGCTCAGGATATTTCAATGCAAAATCAAGAGAGTAACGCTACCTTCCTCTGTGGTACATGGTTGAGAGAGTTTTATGAGAGGATTTATTGACCTCAAAACATTGGAAACATAATGGGCAAAAATCCTATTTTTCAACTTTCTATTTCAATAAATGTCATATTTACTTATTTTTTAAGTTAAATTATATCAGACTTTAGGTCAACATGTCAACAGCTTGGCAGGAATTTCAATGTTAGTCATTTTAGGGGCCACCAACTTGCTCCTAGAATCAAAGAAAATATGAAAGTCTATATAGCATTAAGAAAATGCGATAAATGCCTTTGAACTTTAGACTGTCATGGTTACCAATGATACCCTCATTGTTCCAGCAGTAGACTCTCTTGAAGATCAGCTATTCCACACAAGTCAAAAGATGGCTGGATGGGAAACGGTTATGCATTCAACCCCATACTTTATAAACCACACCGCTCTCCAGCCAATAGGCCTTATTGCTGAGCGTGGTTCCTTGTTCTGTGATCCTTTCTTTCTGGAGCAAACTCTTTCTTGAGGATTTTTCTGACTAGGGCATCAAACATAGCTCTATTTGCCAGAATCCAATTCTGATAGAAACTTCAGGTTACTCTTTGGTTGGGGGAAGATATATTTTGTTTTGTTTCAGTTCTCATGCCAATCAGTAAAATATAAACAGACCTGAGAGGAGGGGACAACTCTTAATGTCACATATCAGGCCTAAGTCATGGTTTAAGCTAAACTAAGATGCCTATTACACTTCGGCTGATTTTATAACCAACTGACAACTTCCCTACAGGAGCTCAGAAGCACCTGTATTCTATGCTTTATTTTCAAGATAGGTTTATAAATGTTCCTGTATATATTTGTGATCCTAGTTTGAAAGCAAATCATTCTGATTCTAGAGGATCTGTTTTGGAGACAGAGAAGCCAGGTTTTAGATGAACCAATGGTTGGGGTAGAGTGGAAGAGATTTAGTTGAGTTCACTTATTTACATATGTTGTTGGTAGGCTGTGCTGGTTCTTTCAGCAAAATCGGAAATTTAAGCTTAGATACCCTAGAAAAAATTCTGTAATCAAACAGATTCAATACAGGATCTTGGAGAAGCAGTAAAAATGTCTGGGGAAAAAAAGAGAAAGAAAAATGGATCAATGATCCCTGAAATAGGCTGATTATGCTTGTTACAGGTTCGTTATAGATATATTATAGTTTTGTTTTGTTTTGTTTTGTTTTTAGATTCTATCAAGAAAAACAAAAAAGTAATCAAGTGAGCAAAAACCCTCAGGATAGGTATTTTGTTCCTTTATACATTCTATAGGGAACAAAATAAAATGTTGTAACCTGTTGACAGGGATTTAGGTTACAACTATATAAAAATTGCAAATGTAGACAGTCATATTAGGGAGCATATGCTAATCTGCCTGAGCTTGGTCAGTGTGACTCAGTTTCTCTACTTAGATTTGCCTGTTCTGACAAAATCAATTTTCTGGAAAAGCACTTCCATCTGTGGACTTGGTCAGCTGTCCCCTGTTGGGTGACTTTCTCTCACACTGAGCACGATCAGGTTTCCACTTGAATATGTCAGGTTAAAATCTGAATGTATAACAATCAGTGTTCAATAAGACAAAATTTTAAGAGCAGACATTTGTATGATGTCTGTATAATGGTAAATATAGGAAACGGACATAAAGGCATGGTGGTGGAGAAGGAGTGCATAAGAATACAAAACAGGACAGAAGGCAGAAAGGCATGATTTATAAGGGCTCGATTCATGGGTTATATGGTATAAAATGAAATAGGAAAACTGTGAATGAGGCTGTAAATGCATGTCAGGATTTGGAAGAATTTTATTACCCACTAGAGTTACATTCTTCTATATTTTGATATTACTAGGTCCTTTTCGGAGTAATATACACTTTAAATTCTTTTCCAACCACATCAAAGCAGTATTCTGAACAATAGTTGCTACTATTTCAGAAGTTATAGTTTTTACTTTTATTTTTATTTTAGTGAAGTCAGCAGTTTCTAAAGAGTAACCTAAAGCTTTTTAAAAAGACCCATCTTCAATAGTCTATTTTTTAACACTTTTGTGTTTAGTGGGTTGAGGGAGGGAAAAATGAGGCCATATTTAAATATGAGTGATATCACAAATAGTAAAATGGAAATGTATTTGTGTTCCTTTGTTTTCCTCCAAGAAATGGCAAATAGATAGCTTTTGTGGTTAGAGCATGCTTTCTAAATGCAGACTCTATGGTTTTTTACATATTGTCATGCCACAGAATCTTTGAATCTGGGATTGCAAGGAATGGTCAGCCCCTCTAGTTCTACACTTATCACCCGAGCAGCAATCAGCTGGTCATAATCCCTGACAGAAGCACAGACAACTTCTGCTTAAATGGCTGCAGAGCTAAGAACCTCGCAGTTTCACAAGATCACAGTATACTGAGGTCTCTAGGTAACTAGAAGATTTCATCTTAGATTGATCCAAAATCTGTTTACTTGTAGCTGATGTACATCTTCCCAGTTGCATTTATGAAACTACCTAGAAAAATTCATCAATTACCCTAAAGTCCTCCAAATATTAAGACAGTACAGGAAGGACTCCAAATATTAAGACAGTACAGGAAGGACATGCTGAATTGCTATTTTAGAACCTCTTAGAAATATATAACCTGGAGAAACATTCCAAATCTGTGTCTTAATCAAACTCAGCTTTTAAAAAGAAGCAAATGTTAGAGTCCAATAAAATTTACTATTTATCTAAATAAATAAATAACTTATTTATTGATACATAATTTAAATGTCACCGTATCATTTTTTTTCACATGTCTTTTTCTTAAATCAGTGCCCAGCTTTCTTACAGAGCAACTCAGTTTGATGTGAGGCAATCTTGCTTCACAGTTAATGTCACTCGGGGAATACTCGTGGAGAGAAAAGAGAACAGGGAATGATAGATTAAGTACTGTATTTTATTGACTCTAACGTGCCATAGGTTACAAAATACACCTTTAGTTTATGGACAGCTATGGATCAATGAATACTGGTATTTGTTAGTTTGAAGTATTATGTAGCTAAATGGAAGCCGAACCAGACGATTCCCTCTCTTCCTATTCTGTGCGAGGGCAGGGATGCCTGAGTACAGCAGCAGGACCACAGGAGGTGGTTATTCCTCTCCATATTTGTGTTACTCATGTCAAAAACTGAAAGTAAATGCTGAGGGTGACTAGGGATGTGGAGTAAGGAACAACATAAATATGTTCCATATTTTTAAAGAATTGCATCATTTGAAGGTCGCTAACACCTAGTGAGGTTTCTGTGGATGACAACAATTTTACTACTTCTTTATATTAAGACTTTCTGCACTCCTGGCACGTAAACACTAAGTGTGGACTTAGTAAGCCTTATCAGTTGCACGACACTTTGCGTGAAGCTTTTTTTCTTCTTATTTTTATTTCTTAACAAAAGCAATGATTGCAGGATGAAAACGGACTGAGAACTTTGGGGTGGGGGTAGGGGAATCTGGAGAGATAAAGGAGTGGTGCAAAGAGAACCGGAGGCATAATTACCGTTACTTTGCTTCCTTACACGCTCATCAGTGTCTTCTTCAATATGTTCACTTTACCAAGTTAAAAGGACAAATCGGCGATACCACACATAGGAGGATATGATAAAAAATGGAAGAGAGAAGAATGTATAAGTGGAAAGATCTACCGTTGATAATAGCACAGACTGATATTTTTAAATATTCTGCAGCTATGGACACTGGGTATACACAACCTAACGATAAATAGTAGCACATTTTTAAAAATTAGGCTTGGCTTAGTGTGTCAGACATTCCATTGCCAAATCAATGCAGACATTCAGAAGAGGGAATTTCACTATAGAAACGCCCTGAGAAAAAATATACACTACATTTGCACTTTTAAAAATTAAAAGACTAGAACTGAGAGAGCTACGTGCTGCAATGTTTCAGTAAGCTTGGCTGTATTAAATAAAGCAGGTCCTCTAAAAACTTCCTAGATCCTTTAGAATACAAAATTGTTTTACTAAACTTGTTTATTGAATTTAACATAGCTCAGGGATCTAACTATCACCTGGCAGGTAAGAATCATGGCTTGACATTGCTCAACTACCTTTACCAAATCACTCACTTTCTTTTTGCAGTCCCTTGAAATAAGGATTATTGACCTGGCTCACCAGGACCTACATAATAAACTTAAAGCCTCACCTGCCATCAAATGAGAAAACATAGTCTTGGGCAGAATCATAAGTTTCCTGTTCATCACAATGGGGAAATGTTCACTCCTACTCTCTCTCTTTTTTTCTCCCTTCTTTTTTTTGTTTTAACCTTTGTGTTTTATTAAGAACCATAAAGTTGTTATTTCTTTTAACTTGAAATGAGGGGGAAAAACAAAACAAAATTCATTCTTTTTTCTTAGCTACTGATAAGAAACAGCAGATACTAAGACAATAACAAATTATTGGCAGAAACTAAAATTTGTAGCTATTGTCAACTTGATACTGAAGTTTATGTGTAAAGTGTGATGCTTTTTTCCTTTCCCTAGATACTCAGAGGAATTAGAGTGCTGTTGTTCAGTTCTCTCTCATCTCTTTATTAGCTGAATAAGAAAATCATTCTATTGACTTATGGTCACATAAATGGCAAAAATTGTTTTGCCAGATTACTGGGAGCGAAATGTAACAGAAAGGTCAGAGAAAGGCTATAGTATAGACAGGATATTCTTTGCCCTGCTAGAACGAGGTCACATGTGAACTACTGTATACTGATTACAAAATGGTCCCAACCCTTTTTCCCTTTATTCATATCCTTTGCAACGTCTTTGTGGCCTTTCTTAACAAGAGAGTTCTTTACCTCTGAATCTGATGGCCTTTTGACTTGATTTGTCTAAAAGAATGTGATAGAAGTAATGAGGTCTGTTCTGGATCTCAAAAGGCCTTGCATACTACCACTCTCTCTCAGACACAAACCTCAGACAAGAAAATAAGCCCTGGCTAGTCTTGTGGAGGATGAGAGACCATGTCGAGCAAGCCCAGAGAACTGAGAAAGTCCGTAGGCTACCTGAGCTGAGCCACCCCACCAGCTGACCCAGGTGCATAAAGATCAATTGCCAATAAAGATCAGATGTTCTGGCATAAATCTTCAGGACCTTCCAACTGATCCACAGGCCCATTAGCTGAAATAAATGTGTATCGTTGTATGCCACTGAGGTTTTGTTGTTGTTTGTCATGGCAAAAGATAACTGATATGGGAGTTTTTCTAAATTAGAGCTTTTCTTCCTTTCTCAGTTCCAATAAACCAATGGGTACTGACAAGTGACAGTGAATTGAAGCATCTGCTTTCCTCCAGTCTAGTTCAAAACTTCTAGAAGTTCCCAAGGGAAATATGCTGTTACTTATATTGTTCCACTTTGCTTGATACTAGTTGTTTGGTTTCTTTTTCTCCCAGTTTACCAGAGGAAACAAAACAAAACAAAACAAGTCTATGTTTGGAATTCTTGAGTTTCATTTTTATTTCTCTTCTCACCAAAGTCCCAGGGTACACATGCCCTCTCCTTGCATTCTCATGTCAAACTCTTCTAAGATCCTGACTCATCTCATTTACATGAAGAAATGAATGAATAAGATGTAAAACATTATGGAAACAGTTAAATTTAAATAGAACCCATTGTAATCTTAGGTTACTTGTACTGGAATCACTCTGGAGAGATGACTAAAATGTACATTCCTAGATTTCACCCAGACTTATCACATCAGGAAAAGAATGTGAGCAGAAGTGTACATAATTACATTTCACTGCAATTTTGTTTATCTGTTTTTGTTTAGTGTTGTTTTCCACTGCTGAAAGTCAGACCATCAGTCAGCTCTATCATTTTATTAGGAAGAAAGTTTTATCTGCAGACAGGCATCCACCAAGAAAAAAGAAACCATCCTATGTATTCCAATTATACAGGTTTATAGTTGGATGTAAAAATCAGGAAAAAAATTAAAGAATCGCTCACCTACTGTAAGTGGTAGGTAACAACGGTTAGGAAAGCCATCACCAGCAATCTTAGCCTGCAGCACCAAAGCAGCTAGTGACCTCTGATTATCAGTCTACATGTTTGTCCATAACTGTTTCTGGAGATTAATGGTTTATCTTGGTCTTTCACTTTCCAAATTTCTTTCAAGTGCCTCTCATTAGCTGACTCTAACCTAAAACCAGATGGAGAAGGAGATTCTGGGAAACCTAGTCCCAAGCTTCTCTTCTGTGATGCAGAAACATCTTAAATGGGATTGGTGATGAGGCCAAGTTGACAACAGAGAATCTAGCATATAATCAGTCCCTGAGATAGGGACACTAAAGCTGATGTCCAAAAGTTTTGTGGAAAAAAAGCCTCCACATTTCGGTAGACACTTGGAGTATAAGTGATACCCAAACATGATTTACACATAATATTGGAGAATTAAACTAGGAAAAGATTGAGGTGGGCATTTCTGTCACACTGTATAGGTGTCAACAATTTGTTCTTCATAATGGATTGGCCAGTCTCTAGCTTTCATTTTATGATTAAAGTTTTCCCTTGAAACTTTGGTAAGCTTGACATTCTGTTTTCTAATCATGCAATTCATTAAATAATTTCTTCCTAAGTTTCATGAGATAACATGCAGCAACATTTGACTTTCTCTTAGTGATTTCACAGAAAATATTTCTAAATGTATTTCTATTATAATGGCTTCCTCTTATAGCACTGCAAGCACTAACACTGCTTCTGTACTCATTGAACATAATGGAATTAGCACTCTTTGTAAAATCCCTCAAAAATACAGCTAAATACAACAATACACCAGAGATAGTAAATTGACACATGTAACTTCTAATGCCATCAGTGGTGGTGGGCAGATTTCACAGGTTTTTATACTGGTTTTTAGCTTACCAACTGTGAAAGCTGGTAAGTTCAAAGTTCATGAGAAAAGGATTGGTATATATATGTGAATTTCCATCTCAAGCAAAAAGGTCAGATGCGTTGCAGGGAGTACGTGTCAAGAATTTTGTTTACATAATTTATTAAATGCTCACAACAAGCCAGCGCGTTGAGTACCGTTCCCACTCTGCACATGTTGGAATTGAGGGTCAGGCATGGTAAATAATTAATCTCAAGTTACACAGCTTATAAAAGGCAGGGCCAATTTTTAAATTTACAGCTTCTGCCTCCAAGCTGTATGCTTTTCCTACTTCACCTCTCTGCATCCACAAATAGAATTTCCAACATATAAAGCCCTCTTTGCTCTGCAGAAAGGAGAATATCGCACTGTTTTCTGTCTTGCTCTTTTCTTTTCAGTCTCCACTGATAATTCTCAAGTTTTAGGAGGAGGGAATGCTTCAAATATAAAGCCTCTTCATTTCCTTTCTAGGAGTTCTCGTTTTCCGTCATAATGGTGATAAACAAAGTTGCAAATAAAATTGTTATCTTACTTCAATATGGAGGATATTGTTTTCCAGTCCTCCCAGCATCTATTCCTTTTCCTACCAGTATATTCATTTGTTTTCAGAAGGTTTCCTCTTTCCTTCTGTGTGTAGTCCAAGTAGAATGTTGAAACTAGATGTTTGCCTCCTACTATGGAAGTTGAAGTGGCAGGATACCTCTGCTCCCCACTCTAGTACATCCGAGGGTATGGACATGTGACTCAGTCAAATGTTCTCCTCTAGAGTTTTGAATTTTGAGTAAAGGATGAAAGTCACAGGGACAAGGTGGTAATCATGTGATTCAATGGCAAACTGTTTCTGCTATACAAATCACTTTTGTAGCCTGTCTCATTGCCATTTTAGTTTCTATCAATTTCCAAATATCAAACTTCCTTTAAATTGTGTAAGTATAAATTGCTACAATACTTTTTAAAAATTAAAGTTAGCTTACATTTTTATGGTTTGCAATTACATAATTAAAATTAATATAATAATCTTTCCACTCACCTGCATAACTCATTCAAAAAATGTAAATAATGAGTATTAAAGATGAGAAAACTGGAAAATAAATCACTTTATAGTAAGTAGCTAATTGTCTTATATTTAATATATAATATATAGTAATCAGGAATGCCTTCAGTTGCAATTAGAAGGAAAAATAGTTCCGTTTTATTTGAAAATCTTGAAAGAAAATGAAAAAAATGAGGATAAAAAGTTAGAATGGGACATAAACAGTTATTACACAGCATTTATGACGTAAATATACTAAAAATGTACCTACACTTTGACTAAGAGCTTTCTGGAAGTCAAAACAAGAAGAAAATATTATTGGTTGTATATGTCTGAGATTTCTAAGATGAAAACTAATTACTCATTCAGAAGGACAATTACTCCTCATACTGAGTCCAGCGAAAAAAATCCGGTCTTGTGTCTTCATGTGGGAACTCTACACAGTACAGTAAATAGTATCTGCAAAAGCACCTCTAGAGGAAACATCGCACTATAGTTCACACACTGTTTTTGGTAATGTTCCTCAATGTCAGTAACTAGCATCAGGCCAAAGTGAAATTCACCAGAAGTAGTTCTGTGGGGAGCAAAAACATATAACCGGGTGTATAACTCTCCATAGGAATGTTTTATCCACGAACAGATCTTACAGTATTTAGAGGAATGGGTAAGCTAACAGCATTCAAGAACTCCTCCAATACTATTGTTTCCTTAAAGTATTGCTGAGAATTGAGTTTAAGGTTACACCGCCTCACAACTATCTGTTGGGTAGATATGTTGGCAGTGGAGCAGATGGGTAATCTGGACATTGTTAATTTGAAGGAACTAAAGACAGAAGTATAAAAATACAAAGAAACTGTTTTTCTGCTTGGAGAAAAGGAGAAGCATGCACTAGGAAAAGCCAGAATTACCTTTAAGAAAGTATTAAGTGATTTGAAATGAAGGAAAAGAGCATTAAAAGTAATGCCTCAGAGGAGACATGTTGGTAAAAGTAAAAAACCAGTTTAAACAGCTTCCTCTTTGGCAAGAATATACAGTTAATTATACAACCCATTGTCTAACCAAAGCGAGAAAGTTATGAGAAACCTCAAACAAATTAATTAATTTAAAAAATGGATAAGTAACAGATACAGAGAAAATTAAGGGACATTTAAGAGTTTATGTGGCTCACAATATAGGGTAGAATTATAAAAATCATGATTAAATAACGATTTCTAAAAATATAATTTTTCAAATCTGACTATAGAAAAGTATAAAAGAACAGTTACTAGGGAATTTCTGTGGACTGAATGTTTGTTTTCCTTTAAAATTCATATGCTGAAACCTAAATCCCCGATGTGATGATATTTGGAGGTCAGGCCAATCCCTCATGAATAGGATTAGTGACTCATAAGAAGAAATGCCGAAAGATGATTTCTTTTTCTTTGCTCTCTGCCATGTGAAGATACAATGAGAAGAGAGTCAGGTCCTCACCAGAACATGACTATGATGGCAGTCTGATCTTAGACTCCTCAGCCTCCAGAACTGTGAGAAATAAGCGTTCGTTTTTTAAGACACCCAGTCCATGGCATATTTGTTACAGCAGTCCAAACTATGAATGAGACTGAATAGAAAAACTTATCAAAATAATTGACTTTAACACAACTATATGTATAATTGCATAAAAGGTAAAGCAATACGATGTGGTAGGTAGGATAATAGTCCCCAAAGATGCCCTTATCTAATCTCTGAAACCTGTGAATATGTTTCCTTACTTATCAAAGGGGATTTTGCAGATGTGATTAAGATTAAGGATCTTGAGATGTGGAGATTATTTTGGGTTATCCAGGGGGACCAATATAATTACATGAGCCTTTACAACTGGAGAAACTTTTCCAGCTGAAGTCAGAGAAAAATATGTGATGATAGAATTAGAGTCAGCGAGATATGATATTGCTAACTTTAAGAATGAAGAAATAAGACTATGAGCTAAGGAATGTAAGTAGATTCTAGAATCTAGAAAAGGCAAGGAAACTAGAGTCTCCTGAATGGAACATAGCCCTATTTCCATCTTGATTTTAGCTCTGTATTGAACTTCTAACCTATGAAACTAAAGAATAATAAATTTGTGTTGTTTAAGTCTCTACCTTTGTGATAGTTACAGCAGCAACAGAAAATTAATATATACTCCAAGTACGAGGTAGAGATTTTTAGTCTGGATTTAAACCAACAGCAATGACATGTTGTTTAAAATAGAGGTACTTACTCCCGAAGTTATATAGATGTCTAATCACTGTGTTGTACTCCTGAAACTAACATAATATTGTATGTCAAGTGTAAATAAAAAATAAAAAAATACAAAAAATAATTTAAAATATTTTAAAAGGTCAAAAGTTCATCTGCTAATGCAATTAACAGAATTTTTTATCTTTATACTTTCTGCATTTTCCACATTAAAGAAAAAAGTTACTTCATTAAAAATAAAATAGATACTTTAAATGTAACTCACATTTATATCTATTCAAAAAATTACAACATATAAATTATTTTTAAGTACCCATAAAACGGTCATCGAAAAAGACAGTATTCCGGGTCACAAAACAAATCTCAATATATTTCAAAAAATGACATTATGACAGTATGTTCTCTGACTGCCAAAAATTAAGGGAGAAATCACAAACAAAAAAGATAATTTAAAAAATATCTATCTGTTTGAAAATTAAGATGATCTATTTTCTAAAGATGATATCACGATGGAAATAAAAAGTATTTTTAATAAAATGATAAGAAAAGCACTTATCCATGTTTGTAGGATAAAGCTAAAGCAGTATAGAAGGGATTCATTTTTAGCTTCAAATGCATATATTACAAGGAAAAAAAGCAGTTTTACATTAATTATTTAAGTTTTAATATCAAGAAACTAAAAAAGAACAGCAAACATATCCAAGTAAACCAAAGGCAAAAGTAATAAAGATAAGAATAGCAATAAATGAAATGGAAAAGAGACAGTCAATAGAGAATATTAACAAAGCTGAAAGGTTTTTCTTTGTAAAGACCTATAAAGAATGAGGAAACCTTATCAAAGGCATCAAGATAAAAATATGAAAAAAAAAGCAAAATCAGAAATGATGGACAAAATCTCATCATAGATCTTAAAGACATAAAAGGATGTTAAAATACCATGAATAAATTATATCAATTTATTTGACAACTAATTTAAAATGTGAAAATTTCTTGAAAAAGTGCAACATAGAGAAATTAGCACAAGAAAAAAATCTGAATAGTCCTGCATCTGCTAAATATATTTATAGATTTCATCAGCAACTTAAAACATTCCTTTCTCACAATAAACAAGAAAACAATCCTCTGGATCCAGATGAATTCACTGATAAATTCTACCAAATATTTAAAGAAAAAAAATAATGCCACTATATCGCAAACTCAGAGTAAAAAGAAAGGAATAAAAATCTCTCAACTCCTTTTAAATGTTTAGTAGATTACTAATAACAAGACCTGGCAAGGATATTACATGAAAATAAAATTACGGGTCCAAGTCCCATATGAACATAAATGCAAAGTATTAATCAAAGTACTAACAATTAGAATTTAGTGGTACATTAAAAGCATAAACTGTTGTGACCAAGTAGAGTTTATTTAAAAATTACAACTTGGTTTAATGTTAGAAAAATAATTAATGTAATTTCCCTCAGTGACATAATAAAAGAAGAAAAGTATTGATTTTCTAAGAGGTATAAAACGTATTAATGCAATTTAACAACTTTCATTAAAAAAAAAAATCAGCAAACTAGAAATAGAAGGAAACGTCTTCAATCTGATAAACGAGTATTTACAAAAAGCCTACCGGTAATACTGATTTAACTATGAAATAATGAACACTTTCCCCCTAAGGCGAGAGGAAAAAAAAAAGATGTACATGATCACTATTTTTATTTTACATATGTTAGAAGTTCCAGATCATGGAATAATGTAAAAGAAAGAATAAAAAAGGAGAGACAGAGACAAACAGAGAGAAAGAGTGTCTGAGAGAGACAGAGAGAAATCTGAAGTAAAAAGTAAGAAGCATAACTGTCATTTACACAGACAACATGACTGTGAAATTAGGAAACACAAAGAAATCTACAAACCACAAGAACTAGTTAGTGAATTTAGCAAGTTCACAGAGTACACGATCAATTGTATTTTTATAATACAAACAACTGGATAATAATTTTTTAAATAGGATTTATATTTTTTTCAAGAAACTTAAAGTATCTAGGAATAATATTAATAAACCATATGTAAGGTTTTTCTAAAAACCATAGATATTGTTTAAATATTCAAAGATCTAATAGAAAGATATGCCATGTTTATGAATTGAAAGACAAAAAATGCAAAATATAGATTTTATCTAATTAGAGTTGATGTAATCTCTATCAAAATCTCAGCATACTTTTTGTAGAAGTATACAAGCAAATTCCAAGTTTTATATAAAAATGTAAAGAGAGAAAAGCCAAGAGCAATTCTAAAGCTATGGTAACAAAAACAGTGTCATATTTGAATGAGGATAGACAAAAATTTGAAAAAAGCAGAAGAGAGTCCAGAAATGGATCACACACATACAAAGTCTTGATTTACAACAAAAGCATCAATGGAATTCAGTAAGAAAATAAATAAGTTAAATTCCCAATAAGGCAAAAAAATGATGATTTTAGAATAATAACAAATTTTTCATCTTAAAAAATGTATACGCTATCTCTTCAGTTCAACCAAATATGACCATATCCATAAAGCAATTTGCCAAGAATCAGTGCTAGTTATCTACCTATTGTTTCTTAGCCCTAAGTCCATTGTCTTATACTCTTTTCTGAGAAGCTAGGATTTAGTCTCCAAAATATATTCACTAGACTTTCTTCCTGTCTGGCTTTTTGTTCGATTCTATCAATGAGAAACACTCACGGGAAACTGGAAAGCTCCATAAAGGGAAAAAGGACTCTTTGTGTTTCCTAGTCCCGTCAGCTTCCCTCCAACAGTAGAGGACTGCCACAGCCTCCAGCTTCCCTTGACATAAACAATAGCTGTGTGTTGCCCTCCTTAGTGGTTCCAGCCCTAGCTTTCTGGGGATCCCTCCTTTGGAGTTACCAGGATTTTGGTAACTCTAGCTCTTTCCTTTTGTTCTATCAACCATAGTAGTAGCTGCTTCTTGCAGTTAATGATATTGAAGTTACCTCAGCATTTTACTCTTTTCAATTTCAAACCAGTTTCTTATATGAAATCATCTATTTTACAAATACCTGATGTTTTCCTGCTTTCCTGCTTGGACTCTGAATTATATAGAGCCCATAACACACAAGAGATGTTTCTCTTGAGGCAACTACATGAAAGTTTAAGATAGTCTTCTCAGACATAAATTACCTAATTGATTTTTTAAAACCCTCAGTACACCTTACCTTCTCAGCAACCAACCTTCCCAGTCCAATACTGAGTACTAATGGATTCCAGGTCAGTTAATGAAAGAATAAAAATAAACAGAAATGATTGCTTTCTATAATATTCAAAATATCTTTTTTAGATATAGGAATAAACACCAATTGGACTATGATTTAATTTGATACAGTCTTTCAGGATAAAAATTTTAATGTGGACTCTTCAGATTTTTCATACTTGCTACAATTTCTCACTACTAGCTTCTGTTTATAGATAAGTTTGACAACACATTTCCCATTTAAGTTATTGCAATTGTCCTTGTGGCCAACAGCAACTTAATCGATTATTATACAACAACTACAGATGAAATTCCATTGTACCTGTTGCCAGTCCCAGTATTCAGGTCCCCAGAGATGGTTGGCTTGTAACGAACAAGCCAAAGTTAATGTATGTCGAAGCAGAAAAAAACATATTTTTCTAGGAACAGGTAAGGATTAAAATAATCATGTTCAGATTTACTAGAAAAGAAAGCAACACTTGAAAGAAGCAAAGTATCTTAAGAGAGAGTACCTGCCTTATATCTGTCCAAATTCTTTTTCTTGACAAACAATAGATAAGAGATCTAAAATTAGGCAAATAGGAAAGGTGTGTCCTGTATTTCATATATCTTACAGAAAATAAATGTAAAAATTCATCCCAACCAAGATGCCAGAATCTGTTTTTTATAATTCTTGATCATATTTTAGGACAGAAATCTTAGTCATTGAAGAAATCCACTCCAGAGCATCTACCAACTATCTAAGTAACATAAATATAGTAATATGGTATATTAGTAATGACAGCCATATATCAACAATTCTAAATACTTTAAATGTATAATCTCCTTTACTTATTAAAGACCAAAAGCCATGTCTACTTGCATTAGGTGCACTGCCTTGATTTGCTCTTTGAGGATTTCTCTTTTCCTAGATGAGTTCAGGCTTGAAGGAGCTGTGATTTAAGGGACTCAGTCCTCATAGAACTCATGACCCAAACTAAGTTAATTGAAGTCCTTCTCCCAGAACATTGAATCTTGACTGGAATGATTCAATAGCAATAATGCCCTGACAAGATTCTTATATTTACTAGACTACTAGTAAATACTGGTTCCTGCTTTTTTGAGCCTCAATCTCCAGCATTTCCTTTGATTCTCTAAGCAACTCAGTATCTGTAAGAAAATCATTTTCTGCTTAAATTCACACAGAGTTAATTGCTGTTGCTTGCAACAACAACAACAAAATTCTAAAGGATAACTTTTTTCTTAATATATGAGAAAATTGATGCTTCATGTGATTAGTAAATTGTCTAAGGTCAAACTGTTTATAAATTGTAGAGCTAGGATTTTAACACACATCCATCTGATCTTATGAAGCCAGTGCTCTAAATAATATGGTTCTGTAATTGAAAAGCAAATTTTATTTTATTCAAAGGAGGATATTTTCAAGCAGTTTTTTAGAAATCTGAGTGGTTGCAAGCATTGGTCCTGGTCTTTCATATTGTGATAGATCTTATTGGTAGATTACCTAAACAAATGAGTGAGATTCTCAAAATATGATAAAGGCTTTAATATGAATGGGCAAAGATGACCTCATGGCCCAGGTCCTTCCCATGGCTGAGAGAGAGGTATAATTAACCAGGCTATATAACAATCAGTCAGACCCCATCTAGGAATATGTAGTCCCCTGTGATTTGCTTCAACAAAGGAACCTCAGAAATATTTAAAAATAAAATCCTCATAGGGGAAAATAATTAACAGTTTAGAAGTGTTTTTTTTTTTTTTTGGCAAACAATTTAGCAATTCTTCAAAAAGTTAAACAGAGAATTACTATATGTTCCAGCATTTCTACCCAAAAGAATTAAAAACAGTGACTCAAACAGATACTTGTACATGCATGCTCATTGAAGTACTATCCACAATAGCCAAAAGGTGGAAACAACCCAAATGTCCATCAACGAATAAACAGATAAACAAGAAGTGGTATATACATACAACAAAATAGTATTCAGACATAAAAGGAATGCAGTGCTGATAAATGCTACAATGTAGAAACATGTTAAAAACATTATGCTAAATAAAAGAAGTCAGACACAAAAGGCCACACACATCATATGGTTCCATTTATATGAAATATATAGAATAGATGAATCTACAGAGACGGAAAGCAGACTGGGGCTGGGGGAAGGCTAGACTAGGGAGTGACTGCTTAATGGATATAGGGCTTCATTTTGGGGTGATGAAATGTTGCAGAACTAGATAAAAGGTGGTGGCTGCACAATGATATGAATAAACTAAATACCATGGAATTTCATACTTTAAAATGATTAATTTTATTTTATGTGAATTTTACCTCAATTTTAAAAAAGAGCCTCTTATCGCTGGGCACAGTTCTAAACACTTCATATATAATACACATTTGTTTTCCAAAACTACCTTATAAAGTAGGTTATTATGACCATTTCCATTTTTACAGACAGGAAAACTAAAGCATAGGAAAATTGTTACTTGCTTATGGTCATATGGCTAGTAAAGTAGTGGATTTATAATTCAAACTCAGGAATTCAAGCTCTGGCTCCCAAGTCTGTGTTTTTCAGCATTACATTCTTACACTCTTCAAAAATTGGAAATATTGTGATTAGAGTCTAGACCAGCACTGTTCAATAGAACTTTTCATGGTGATAAAAGTGTTCTATCTCTACCTTGTCCAATCTCTACTAGCCACATGTGGTTACTAAGCACTCGAAATGTGGCATGAACAACTGCATAACTAAATTTTTAATTTTGTTTAATTTTAAATTTCAATTCCATGTGAGATATAAGCCTAAAAGCAACAAATGAACAGGACAAAACAGAGACTCGGGGACATGGACAATGGACTAGTAGTTACCAGAGGGTAGAGGGTGGGGAAGGAGAGGAGATGTAGATGGGATAAAGGGGTCAAATATAGGGGATTAAGGCGAGAGTGAAGTGAGTAAAGGGGATCAAATATATGGTAGCTGAAGGAAACTGGACTTTGAGTGGTAATCACACAATAGAATATATAGATGTCAAATGATAATGTACAGCTGAAAATTATATAATTATATTAACCAATGTTACCCCAATAAACTTAAATCAATAAATCAATAAATCAATCAATAAATTTAAATTTCAGTAGTCTTATGTGGCTATGGGCTACCATATTAAATAGTGCAATTCTAGACTTTAATGATTTTTTAAGTTATTCTTTAGGGAAAAAACAAAAAACAAACAAAACCTTTGAGATGTACGCTCTTCTTTCTGGAAAAATAAATTAGAAAAAGAATTGCCAGCTTCAATCACCTTCATGTGCTCTGAGGACTTTCCAAATGTGAGAGGCGGATTATCAATGCCAACCATTATGAGGTAGTATGAACCTCCACTTTTTTGTAGTAGCAACATTCTAAAGTCCAGGAAACGCTTGCATAGCAGGGGCAAAGTTGGCCCAAATTGGAAAATCTTCAGTATAACCCTAAATACAATTCATAACAAAGAGAACCAGTCAGTGGTGATACAGAACAATAGCATCATACCATCACTTTTCTCAGAAGCAAGACAGAGTGAACTTGGAATAAGATATTAGATAAGGAATATGTCTTGGAATAAGATTTATTAGATATTTGCTATAAGAGAATTGCCATAAATGTAGCTGAAGATCTCAAACTGTGCTTCATCCTACAAATATCTTTTATAAGTTTCTCTTCCATCTGTCTCTTCACTAAAGTTTAATATCTTTTTATTTCAGAGCCCAAGTTGTCATGTTTTGCTTTTTCTTTTTCTTTCATTTATTCGTAATGCTTATCTCTTTAATACAAACAACTAGGAGTGCCAATGTAAAATAAACAGGTTTTTTTTTTTCAGCCCAAAGTACCTCAGGCACACATCAGCACACATTTTATAACCATGATTAAGAGTATTCTCAAAAAAAAAAAAAGAAGATATTAACATTACCCTAAGTCATAATCACTTGTGTTAGTTTATTTCAAATTAACCTTGCACATTGCATATGCAAAAAGCAAATAAATTATTTTCATATAAAAAATATTTGAGTCAACATGCCAGACGTACATTAAACATTAAAATGCAACACAGACAAAAATTCTCTCATGAAGCTAGAAAGAATAATAATTATAATAATTTATAGTTAACATTTGTATAGAACTTAATATGTTCAGGTGTAGGTTTGGAGGACAGCTGTAAGAGTAGTATGCTTGTGGATGAAGATCAGATGTTCAATTTTGTGCATAAGTCTGAGGAGACTAAAAAATATATGTTTGAGAGTTCAATGAACAGTGTTATTGGGAGAGGATGAACAACTATGGCAAGAGCAGAGTGATTGTGACTTGAATGTGGTAAAAAATGGGGCCAGAGAAGGAAAAAGAGGAGAGGGACAGATCAGGGAGGGTCTTATTATGGATCACAATAAAAATCTTAGATTTTACTCTGATTTAGATGGGAAATCAATGGTGGGTTTTGAGTAGAGAAATTACCTGATTTACATTCCACATCTACTGTATTAAAAAAAAAAAGACACTGAGAGAGTGGATAGGAGGCTAGGAAAGTCTGGAGTTTGATTTTGGAATATTGATTTTGTGATGCCTATTAAAAATGCAAATAAGTATTGAGTGGAATTTGAATAGAGAGATGAAATATAGGTCTGGATTCAAGGGGAAAGGTCTATGATGGAGTTATAAATCTGGGAGTTATCAACATAGTGAAAGTACTTACAGCTGTGAGATCTGATATCATCACTCAGTGATTAAATGTAGGAGAAAATTAAGAAGGTCCAAGTACTGAGCCCTGGAGCATTGAAACATTGAAAGGTTGGAGGCTTAAAAAGGAATTGATAAGGAAAGAGCAGAAGAGTATGAAGAAAGAAAGACAAGTGTGGTGTCCCAGAAGCCAGGTGAAAAAAATGTTCCAAGGAAGAAATAATGACTGTTTCAAATGCTTGTGATAAGCCATGAAAGATGAAGAACTGGCTGTTAGATTTAGCAATATGAAAGATATTCATTATAAGAACATTTCATTTAGTGTCATTTGAATTAAACTTGATTGGAGCGGTTTCAAAGAGAATGAGAGGAAGAAACCAAAGATAGCAAGTTTATATAAATGAATCCAGGATAATGACATGAGCATGTATATACAGACGATATGAATCTCAGGTGACAAATTATATTTCCTGTAATTGAATTCAAAATTTCATTGAATTAATATACAAAGTCAATTGCAGCAAGATTTTCAATAGTAAAACATTGGAAAAACTTGACTATCAGTTAAAGTTTGGTTAGATAGCATATGGTGTTCAGAGAATGATGCAGCTATACCATGAAATACTAAAGAGCTGTTGTAAAGAAGAAGGTAAATCCTATATGTTTTGACACTGAAAGATCTCCAAGATATTTTTTGGTAGACAAAGCCAATGGTAGTATAACATTTATAATGCAATTCCACTTGTGTGTGTCTACATGTGGTTTATTTGATTAAATGAACTTGAGATGGTGCAATTGTAAAAACTTATTTTGGCCAATACTACAACACTGTTGAGGTATTAGAAGAGTCTTAGTTTCAGGCGTTAAATTACTCAGTGTTATCCAAGTCAGAACTTTCATCTCACATCAAATTAAAAATATCTCCTCTTCTTTAGTACTAGGTGCTCAAGGGGGCAGGATTTGCCTTTTCTATTTTCCTTCCACCTCTGCCCCACAGCTAGTAGCTGCTTGTTCCTCCAGGGTGGGCATGAGATGAAAAGAAGTTAACAAAATCCCCCTGGCAGATTCTGTTGCAATTTGGTATCAGAGCTGGCCTATTTCCAAGGGCTAGCTCTGTTTCTCCTGAAATGCTTCTGAGGTTTACTGAAGAATTCCCCATTGTGGGTCATGAATATCTGTTCATTGACATAAGCAAGCACTCACTAGTTGGCCTCTGTAACCTCCACTTTAGCGTAGCTCAGAGCACTTCATACAGTTTTTCTCATCTCGTGGCCTGTCCCTGAAGGGAAATCATCTTAGCAAGTGCCAAGACTTGACCCAAGCCAAAGTGGTCATACACAGCATTTAACTTCTTTTTGGTAAACAATGAGAATCTCTTGAAAAAATATGAGAATTAGCTACTCCACCATACCTTTTCTGCCACATTTTATTGAAAATAAGTTTTGGACAAATTCTGGTACACAAAGACATTTATTATGCAAATATTCAGAAGCAACACAAAACAGATCTTACAAGTTTTTCTGAAAGCCTGATGATGGCCCAGCTGTTTGAACTTTCAAACGTTCCCAAAAAGCACCTTGCTTGAAAGGTTTATTTATGGCCGACGAGACAGCATTCAAGAAGTAGGTTTCTCCTAACCTTGTAGTGGGCATAAGATAACCAAAACTCACTCAACTAATGACTGGGCTCAGGGCTATTTCAGAATAAAGCTTTGAGAGCTATTCATAGAATTAATGAAAAAAGCTCATCGATTATTGCATACTGATTGTTAAAGATGTTTCTAAAATATTTTACCCTATCAACATAGCTTTGTTATCTCTGATATCACCTACAAAAATTCATTCAAACATTCATCATGCTATTTTCAATGCTGCTAATTGAACCAATAAAAACCATTTCTGCTTTTCTTTATGTTAATTATCAAAATATCTGGTGTTCAGACATGCATAGCAGAAGGACTTGTACTGGCCACTTCTGGAGGCCCGTACAAGTCCTTCTGCTATGCATGTCTGAACACCAGAAGGACCTGAAGTACATCCTGAAGAGGGACAAAACATTCCCTTGGTGGCCCAGGGAACACAGCTGTTCCTTGTTACCAACAGTATTTTCAGCTTGGTGGACAAAGGGTGTGGCACAGGGTGGACCCGGGTTGGATCAACTCTTCATTGCGATCATCGCCCAACTGGACAAGCCGAGGTTTTCAGAAAACTCAGTGAGAAACTCACTCCCATGGACACATCACCTGCTGGGAAGAGGGCTCCTGCAATGCTTGGTCTCTCCGGACCCACCAGTTAGTTCTGCACGGGCTGCATGAAGATGTCCTTCCTCACTTTCATTATGAAAAAAAAATTAAAAAAAAAAAGATACACCTAAACATAAAGCTTAAACTAACAAATGTAAACAATGTCACACAGACTTCATCATGGGGGAGGGCTTTATGGCTGTTCCATGTCACTGTGGGAAAATTGGCGCTGCCATGATCTGAACACCGGATGTCCCTTGCAGCAACCGTCACATTCTCTTCATGCTACCAAAGCAGCTCTTTCCTTTAGACTTTCCAGGACAGAGTCATGTGAGGGCCCCTTTTGGGGGTCCCCAAACTTTAGGGGAAAAAATCACACTTGATTAAGAGCTCTGTAAACATTTCCTCCTCTGACCCCATGGCTTGAAACTTAACAGGCAACCAGCCAAGAGCCTCAGCAGACACGTTTCTCTGGTAGCAGAAAACTCCAGTCTCTATTAGCAGTTTTCTTGAAGCTCTTACTGGGCTTGAGGTGAGGTTGGAGGTTGGGAAGATATATAGGAGGTGAGGTGGGTGGGCAAGGAAAAGCAGTTTCCTCCTCTCTCCAGGCGATGGGAGGGGCAATGCCAAAGCCCTTCCTAAAAAGGGTAGAGGTTTCTCTTGCTCTTCTGAACCTCATATACTTTAAACAAAAATTATAGAGCATTCCTCTATTACATGTCTTGTAGGTCATACAAGACCTTTCTTAGGAATGTGAAATTACTTCTGCGGGTTTTGAGCTTCACATAATATTCACATTAAAATAAAAACTCTCAATTAAAATCTAGCAAATATATTGTGTGCTCATTTAACAAATAATTATTGCTTGCTTTCTTTGTGACACTCACTGATCTTGGCATAGACTGTGTCTTAAATGATACAGTCGTCACTCTCCATAGTTACTTCTGGGGAATGGGTGGCTGTATTTTCACCTTTTCCCCCATACAATTTTATATGATGAGAGTTTGTTCCTAACAGAACCATATATAGTTTTATAAGTTTGTAAATTATTTTTAGAATGGTAGAAAAACTTTCTCTCTAAAAAAATTATTTTTAATTTCTTTGCCTAATATAACAATTTAGCTACTGTATTTTGAGAATGCAAACGTTGGTCTTTCTCCTTCGGTCTGTGACATTCTAGGACCATCGCTTACAAGGGTTAAAGAAAGAAAAATCCCTGCTGTCCCAGTGACTTATTTTATTTAGTAAGTGTAATTGCTTCTCTATGAAACATCGATTAAACTTTAGAAAGTAAAAGGTCAGATGTAGATTTATGCAAGATAAGCCTATAGGTTACTTGCCAGCTCATTCAAAAATGACATGGCTGCCTACCTCGTTGTTCTTTGTGTCCCTAAAAGATCTCTTTAAGATTTAAATGGCCAATTAGAAGTGTATATCCTAGGTGCAATTAGTCTCTCTTGAAAACCTCACTCATATGAAGGAATTAGTCATTCATTGCACCCCAGCCCCGCTGCCAAAATCAATTCATAAAAGATGCATCTTTTACTTAGAATTTGGGAGTTGCGAAAAGTGAGAAAGAGGATTCACATCAAACACCATGTAGCAAAAACGCAATCAAATACCTACGCCTTAGTTATTTATTGCAGTGTAACAAATTACTCCAAAACCTTATTAGCTAAAAATTAACTTTTTTTTCTGCATGGTTTCTGTGAGCCAAGAATCTGAACATGGCTTAGTTGGGTGCCTCTGTTTCAGGTCTCTCATAAAGGCTGCAATCAAGATGTTGGCTAGGGTTGCGGTCATCTCAATGCTGAACTAGAGAGGGAACCATTTCCAAGGTCACTCACATGGCTGTCGGCAGGTTCTCATGGACTGCTTTCTTGAAGCAGGAGTACTGTGCCATGTAGGTCTCTCCTTAGAGCCATTCACTACACGTGAAATGGCTTCCTTAGATCCAAGAGGGTTAGAGAGAAGGAGAGAGAAAGGGAGAGGAAGAGAGAGAGGGAGAGAGAGAGGGAGAGGGAGAGGGAGATCCCTCAAAATGGAAGCCACAGCCTTTCCATAGTCTAATCTTGAAAATCCCACTGCTTTACTGTAGTCTGTCTGTTAGAAGTGAGCCTCTACAATGAGCCCCCCCAACCCCGCTCCTTCAAGAGGAGGAAGTTACACAAGGGTGTAAGTACTAGGAGGCTGAGATCTTTGGGGGGGCCATCATATAGGCTGCCTACAGCAACCTATTTGACGTTTCTATTTTCTACTCCTATAATCTCCACCCTCTCAAAGTTCTTATTCTCAACCAGTCAGAATATGTCTCTCATTCTTCTCTTCTTCCAAGGCAGTCTAAAATTCTATTTTTCAGTGCAACTTTTCTCTTCAGTTAAGACACCCCATTTAATAAAAGAAAAACACATTAGTGGAATATGAACAGTACTATTTCTTAAACATGCCCCTTAAGAGGTCCCAGTAGACTAAATGGAACTATGTAAACTTATTATAATGTTATCCTTAGGATTAATTATTTCCTATATTGCAATTAAGACTTTATTACTATAAAATACTTGTAATAAACTTAATAATAAATGTTTTTTTTTTAAAAAGAGCAGTGTTGAAACAAATTCTATGTTATCATTGGTCATATTTACAGTGAGACTTCCTCGTAATGAGTTGTGATGCTTGAGTTTTCTTTTTTCAAGTTAAATTTTATTCAAGCAAAAATGTATGTTTGTTTGTTCCCAAAGTCTCTTCTTACCCCTCTTCATGTGTCTCAGTACTAGTTCAATTACAGTGGAGAGGAACACAAAGCTTTTGACATTTGGACCAAGAACAATGTTGGTTATTAAACTCAGTCTTATCTTGCAGCAAGCTGCTCCTGCAGAAAACATTTTGTTATATTTTTCTTGTCTGCAGAGTCAGTGACTAATAATGCTATATAGCCTTGAGTGCTCAGTGAACAAATGATATAGGCCTTTGAGGAGTTTTCATAGCTTAGTGGTTTCTTGCCCTTTGCTGTTGATACTGTGATTTTTTTTTTTAAACTAAGTTAAATTTAAGGTCTTTCCTGGGCTTGTCCAAAACTTTCAGAGGGAATAAACTTTTATGTTAGAATTCTCTGACAGGCTTTTACTTATTTTCAACTTCTCTCTAAAGTTTGGAAACTGATTTCTTCTGATCTTGGAAGATGAGAAAACATCTGTAATCACTCAGCTAACTATCTACGATAATATAACTTGACTATTCTAAGATTCTCTTGCCCAGGAAGGAAGAATGGCAAATAACCTTATCGGTTATTTTAAGAGTTTTTTGAAAATCCATTTATCTGAGTAATAGAAGACTCAGACAGCCCTCTTTAAGGTACTCAGGACAATAACTATCTCAACCAGGCTCATCAACTATTTATTTTTCAAGAGACTTAATTTGGAACCCTGAGCTCACCATCCACAATTCTATATCATTATATCATGAATTTGCCCAGTCTCAAACAGTTCTTCACAGTGAATGACCTACTTTAACTAAGATCCCAGAACCTCATACATATTTTGTGTTTGTTCCTTCCCACCTCCAGACAGTATTAAGACTTTACCAATGAAATGATCTCCCTTAGTTTTGCAAGTAATAATCTTATCTACAATTTAGTTACTTTTCTTGCTTTATCAACACATTGTTTTGGTGTTCTTTTGAGGGAATGGATAGATGACAGAAGCAACCAAGTTATGTGTAAAAAGGGAAGAATTTATGTATTAATCAGTTTATTCATCCCAGATAAATCCTATAACACTATACTAAAGTTGTATCATCTAAAAATGAAGAAGAAAATATTTCTAGGAAAAGTAAGACAAATCCCTAAAATAAAAATTATGTAAAGTTCAGCAGCGATATGTCAGATTACTTGAGAGTGAACATGAGATCTCTTGGAAGTCAGGCAAACAAAGACTTGAGGAATAAATGGCAAAGTGTTCATGTTCCTTATCTCCTTTCATCAGAGTTATGTGGGAAGGAAGTACTAGGAAGAGTAGATTTAAGAAAGAACTTCTACACACATGCAAATTGCATAGTTTGCAACTACCATGTTTTGCCGATAATTCTGCATTGAGTGCAAACCTGAATGGTCTTGATTTCGAAGAAGCTCACCAAAATGTTTGCTATTATGAAGCTGAAAACACAAAAATAATACTTTGGTTTTATATATATATATATATATCTATATATATATCTCTCAGATGGATTTAATGCACTATTCCTTTAAGCACTTCTATTGAAAATAAACTTTCCTTTCAGATAAGGATATGCATTTTCATTGTAGCAGCATCTCTAACAACTCTGATGATCAATTATCTGTCTTGTCCAATTAGAAAAGAGAGATATCACCCTTGTTTCTCTGCTGAAGTTGTCCTTGAACACTAAGCTCTAGCTCTTCAGAGGTGGTCTTCCTGTCATTGGATTCCTGCCACCTCAATAACCAACATCCCGTTCACTCAGCACTGCAGCATGTTTTTAAATTCAGTGAACTTGATTGTCTCCAACATTTGCAATTATTTTTATCAGGTAGAACTTCTTGGCCTTTGTCAATGAGGAAACAGAATAATGGCTGACTGAATATCAGGTAACATGAAATGAGGCTTCAGGAAGGAAGTTAAGCAGAAATTGATTGTTCCCCCTCTTAACATTATAGGAAGAAGTGAAATGAATACATCTCTTTTCCTTCCTTTCTTTTCTTTATTCTTTTATTTTAATAAAGAAAATTTATACGGACAAGGTTATCCACTGTTACATAGTGCTATAATATTGAAATTTTGTTATCCATTTGTCATTTTGTGAGATTAAAGAAATTAAAGCACATAACTTGATAAATGGACTACCAATAGTCTAGCAAGAATCTTTACATCAACAGTATGAATCAATATAAATTTAGCTTATAAAATTGTGGTAGATTTCTCATCTTTCATGTTTACCATTTTTATTTGGAATAACAGATTTTTCACTTCTTGATGCCAATTCAGTTCCTGAAAATGTTCATTAACTCTATTTCCAATTCACACAAGCATACCAAAATGCAATATTTAAATTAAAATATATATACCTTTATCTATCATAAGATTCAGAGGGACTAAATACATCAAAAGAATGCATGTGTATTTATAAAACTTTATTTTTTATCTGAAAAAGACTTACCTTTCTGATTTTAGGTTCATTGTTTTCAATTTACTTTGCAAATATTATTCACATAGTTTCAAAATTCCAGGTTAATAAAAAAATCATCTTCAGTCTTAACATTCTTTTTCAGGTACACACAAAAATTTTCCATTTTTTTAAAACATTTTCTAAATATAAAGTAACAAAATAATGATTGTTTTCTTGTTAAAGTCATATCAATGATCAGTTTTCTATTACTGCATTAACAATCACCAAATAACTTAGTGCTTAAAAACAACCATTTTTTGCACATGTTTTTTTATGTTGGCCTAGGCTTATTTGGGGAATTCTTAGGCAGGACTCTCCTGGGTCACCTATACAGTTAATTGGGAGATGCTTCCAGGATGGCCTCATTCATATGTCTAGGACATCAGTAGGAGTGACTTAAAACAGCTAAAATGACTATTCACAGGAAGACAGCAGCATCCTAGAGGGAAAGGTAAAAACTACAGGCTTCTTGAGGTTGCGTAGATGTCACGTAACCTCACTCTGTCTTGTTGTAATGGTCAATTTAAGTCAACCCAGATTCAAAGAGCAGGGAAATATATTCCATGCCTTGATGGAGAAGATTTCAATAAATTGTGGCCATTTTTATTCTATCACAGTATCAGCAAAGTTATATTTAATATAATATTAGAAATTAAGTTGAATATTAATAAAAATGTCTATAAAAACTGAATTTTCTCCAAAAAGAAGACTATAACTCCAGTATTATAATTTAATGCTGAAAGTTAAACCCCAAACCCAAACAATAATTATTCATATTTTAATTGGCTTTAAGAATGCCTGATCAGTTCTTAAACTTATGTGTCAGAATAAATATTCGGAATCTTTTAATATTGAATTTGAAAACAGCAGGTTTTTTCTCAAAGTGTTTAAATACAGTGATGAAAGACTATTGATATAGGGAAACTAATTTTAGAATTTATGAATGTGACAAATGAAATGAAATCTGAAAATGTGACACATACATATTTCTTTAAGTAAAAAACAAAATAATATTATCTTTTTGGTAAACTTGAAAAAGTCACCTTGGATTTTCCATTTTTTCCCATTACGTTTATTACAAATAAGAATATTAAACAACATATTAAATAAATTAGTGAATATGTATTAAATTTCAAGCAGAATTTATAATTATTAAAAATACTCTTTCTTTAAATGTCTGTACGGGATTACTCAAAAGATTTTTTAAATGTCTGGAGAGTGATGGTGGCCAACTGAATTTGAGTCTCTCCACATATGACAAATTAAAAAAAAAAAGAACTTGAATCAACAAGGAATGCAAATAAAACCACACCTGGCCCTGCTTTATCGCTAGGTGCCAGAGAATATTAAGGACTTGAAATTACTTGTAAATAGAGAATAAACTCCACATTCCAACACAGCTACCACTGAAAGCTCCAGAAGCTACTAGAAGACTATAAGCTCAGAGAGCAGGAAAGGTAAGACTTAGATACTCCATGCAAAAGGGAGCAGAAGACTGAGATAATGCTCAGACAAAATCAGCTCCAGAGAACATCAGATTCTAAAGCATTAATTGGTAGATATCCCAAGACTATAAATCATTTTAAAGTATTAAAAATAAAGGATATTAGGCCCTTATCAGAGGCATCACTTGCAAATATTTTTTCCCATTCGGATGGTTGTCTCTTTACCTTGTTGACGGTCTCCTTTGCTGTGCAGAAGCTTTTTAGTTTGATATAGTGAATTTTTCTCATATAAGTTTATAAGAAATGTATAAACTGAAGTTTTGGTTATATTTTTATATTTGTAAAGTTTTGTAAAGTAGAAGTCTGATTAAAATTGTTACTGTTCTTTTTCAATTTTATTTTACTGTCATTTCAACTAAAAAAATTTAAAACAAACAAAAAAACCCCGTAAAATGTTCCTGAAAGACATAAAAAGCCAACTTAAAGAAATGAAAAGAACTCTCTTGTTCTTGATTAGAATATCTCAACATCATCAAGATGTCAGTTCTCCCTGAGTCAATTTATACATTAAATGCAATTCCAATAAAATATCAATGGAGCTAAACAAGTTTATAATAAGTTTTATATGGAAAAAGAAACACACAGGAATACACAGAAAAACTGCAAAGAAATAACTATAAGAGGGGACCATTTCTACTAGGTATTAAAACAGACTATAAAATCTCGATAATTAAAATCATATGTACTAATGAATAAATAAAAAGAGAACTTATTGGATATAGTTCCAGGAAAAACATATAAAAGAAAAAATGAGAGAAAATATTTGTGACTTTGGGCAAAGATTTTTAATTATGATGCAAATAGAATACACAGAAAAGAAAAAGTATAATTAACCTAACTTCTTCAAAATTAAAAAAATTTTTGCTTTTCAAAATAAACTTCAAAGAAAATGAAAAGGCAATAAAAATGAAGAATATATTTGCAAATTATATACCTAATAAAGGACTTGTATCTAGTTATCTCAAATACTCTTACAACTCAATAATAAGAAAACACACAGCTCAATTAAGAAATGAGCTAAATATTTGATCAGACCCTTCACAGAACTATATGTATGAATGGCCAATAAATACGTGAAAAGATTCTTAACATCATTAGTCACAAGGGAATATAAAATAAAACCACAGTAAAATAGTAACATACATCAAGTAAAATGGCCAAAATTTAAAATAATAATAATACAAAGTGTTGGCAAGGTTATGGAGAGAATGGAACTTTCATCTCTTGGTGGTGGGAATGGAAAATTTTACACTTTGGGAAATAGCTTGGCGATTGGTTAAAAAGTTAAACATACAACCATCATGTCATCTAGCCATTCTACTCCTAAGAATACACTCAAGATAAAAGGAAATACACATACAAGGACACATACATGCTGTTTGTAGAAGCTAGAAGCATTATTTATAAATCCTGAACCTAGAAACAAGCTAAGTGTCCATCAACAGGTGAAAGAATAAATAACAGGTGAAAAAAAAATTATATACTACTACTCAGCATTAAAATAAATGAATTGATGATATCACAACATGGATGAATCTCAAACCATCACATTATGTGGTGAAAACCATACACAAAACAAAACATATTGTGTGATTTAATTTTTGAAAAACCTTAAAATAGGCAATACTAATTTATAGAGACAGAAAACAGGCCAATAATTGCCAAGGGCCATAGGAGGGAGAAGAAATTGACAGAAAAGAGGCACAAAGCAACTTTCTGAGGTGACAAAAATGTTCTATACCTTGATTCTGATGTGACTACACATCCTCTGTGTGTGTATTTAGATGTCTAAGGCTAGAGATGTTAAAATGATCAGATATAAAAAGCAAATATAAATATATATAGAATGTTTAAGAAAATAAAGCAATGAACAAAAATGAACATGCAATAAGAAACTTAAAAATAACAAGGTACTATTGACTGAATTGTGCCCCTCAAAATCCATATGTTGAAGTCCTAACTCTTGCTGTGATGGTATTTAGAGATAGGAGGTCATAAGGGTGAAGTACTAATTCTATAGGGTTGGTGGCCTTATGAGAACAGGACAAGAGGAGTCTCTTTCTCTCTCCATTGCCCGCACAGAGGAAAAGCCATATGAGGACACAGAAAGAAGGTGGCCATCTGCCAGCCAGGAAGAGAGCTTTTATTAGAAACTGAACTCAGCTGGAACCTTATCTTAGACTTTCTACCCTGCATAATTGTGATGAAATATGGTTCTGTTGTTTAAGCCACCTAGTCTGTGGTATTTCATTATGGCAATCCAAACAGATTACGACATAAAATACATTTGAAAAACAAAATAGTCTAAAATTTAAAAAATATATATATGTAATTGTACCAACAATTCTCAATTAATAATTTAAACAGAATATTAGAAATTACTAAATAGGAAAACAGTGAATTTAAAGATAAATATCAAGATAATCCAAATACATTTTAAAGAAGATAATAGTTAAACCATACATTAGGTAGAACTATTTGTAATATTTATATATGGTAAAGGACTTATATTCATAATATGCAAAGAATTCTTATAAATCAATAAAAATATCAGCAATCTGATTTTTAAGTGGACAAAATATTGAACAGATACTTCCAAAAAAAAAAAAACCATAAAATCCTGATAACCCAAATGACAATAAACAAATGAAACAGTTATCAAAGAAAGCCTAATTAAATCCACAATGAAACATCACTGCTCACCCACTAGAATGGCTAAAATTAAAAATGCTAATCATGGAAAATTTTGGTGAAGTTGTGGATCAATTGGAAGTGTTACATTTTCTGTGGAAATACAAATTAGTAGACACACTTAGAAAAATGCTTTGATATAATCAAATAAAATATTTCTTAAATATAACCTGTGACCTAGCAATTCCACTGTTAGATATATATCCAAGATAAGTAAGTGCATATGTTAACAATAAAGACATATACTAGAATGTTCATAGTAGTTTTACTTGTAATTATGCAAAACTGAAAACTACCCAAATAATTTCAACAGCAGAATAGGTAAAAATTGTGATATATTTTTATAATAAATTATTACATGGCAACGAACAAGAATACATTACTATGACAGTAAAATGCATAGATTAATTTCACACAATGATGCTCAGTGAAAGCAACCAAAGACCAAAGTGTACATCTCATATAATTATATTTTATAAATTTCAAAAATGATCAAAATTATAGTCTAGAACACAGACTAGAGGCTCCACTAGAAGAACTCAAAGAGTGCATGAGTGAATTTTCTGGGATGATGGAAATGTTCTATATCTTGATCTGGGTTGTACAAAGATATTTTAAAATTTTATCGAGATATACAATTGAGATTTTAAAAAGAGCAACAGTGAAATAAATACATTTAAGATAAACAAAAATAGTTTACAAACACTAGACCTTCATTTAATGAATTCTAAATAACATAATTCATGAATATGGAGAATGACCCCAAAGAGTATTTGATATGCATGAAGGAATAGTAAACAAATAAACTTGTAGACATGTGTATAAATGCAAGCAAGCAGTATATGTGTAACTATCATTTATTATAATAAAATCTAAACGAAAGAGTTGTAAAGTCTAAGAGGGGTCAAGAGAATGTAAAGAAATGAGCCCTGAATCAAGAAGGGCTAAGGCTTCACCTTAGTCCTGTGTTTCACCCCTGACTTAGTCCTCTTGGAAAAATTCCTTTAAACATCATATCTATATAATAAAATAAACATATTTATAACTCTCCTACCCATTTTACAAAAGCAGTTACAGGTATCAAAGGCACTAACAAATACAAAGATTTTGAAAATTGTCCAATATAATGATTATGATAGCATGATGGTTATTATTAAATCATAAAATAACTAGAAAAACTTAAAATCTTTCATCTTTATGTTAGATGAGAACTAGATAAAGGCTAAGGGGCATATCATAGATTGTATGTCCAGTTAGTGAGTGACAAGCTTGTACTAAAATAAAATAGGTTCCCTGACTCCTAGTCTAGTGCAGTCATGTGCTGCTTAACTGGAAAATGTTCTGACAAATGTGTGGTTAAGCAGTTTTACTATGTGAACATCACAGAGTGCACTTATACTAACCGATGGTATAGCCTACTGCACACCTAGCCTGTATGGTATAGCCTGTTGCTCCTAGGCTACAAACCTGCACAGCATGTTACTAAATGCTGTGAGATTAAATCAAGCACAACATGAGATCAAGCGCAGGAGAAAATAATGCAGCGAGTAGAGTGGTAAACACAAGATGTATGAGGCTGTTGCTTGTGTAACACAGTATACTGTTTTATAGCAAATTTTTTTTATAAGTAGAAAGAGTACACGCTAAAATAATGATAAAATGTATAGCATAGTAAATACATAAACCAGCAAATAATTGTTTATTATCATTATGAAGTATTACATATTGTACATAATTGTACTGCTATACTTTTATATGACTGACAGCACAGGTTTGTTTACACCAGCGTCATCATGAACACATGAGTCATGCATTGTTTGATGACCTTATGATGACTACAGTGTCACTAGGTGATAGGAATTTTTAGCTTCATTATAATCTTATGGGACCACCATCATATACGCAGACTGTTGTTGACTGACACTTTGTTATATGGTCCATAATTGTATATTATTTTCTTAATTTTTTTAACATAGAGATTTAAAGCACTAACAAGAATGATTCCTAGATATTAAGTAGATAGAGAACAGTTTCCTATTTCTATTTTTCTGCTGCTTTGTGCCTTTGTGAAGAGAATATTATGGACATATTGAGAATATGATGCAAAGGTCTTATGAAGACATCTCGCCTTGTTTTCTTAGGCCTATTATCTTAATAAAATTAAACTTATTATAAAAATTCAGCTGAAATCTAGTACCTTTATACAAACACACACATCCCCACACACAGACACAGAAAAAACTACTCTTTGAAATTAGCGTAAGTGAATACGTTTGATGAGTTTATTGAGGCTAATATTGTACCATTGTCATTCTCTTTACCATCATCAACTTTTTCTTCATTGAGCTTTTATCAGAGGCCACAAAGATATTTTTTAGGTGTGGTGCAAAGACAGAAATGTTTTATATCAGGTCAAGGGACCAAGTAATTGGAAAGAATCCAAAGTACTATTTTTAAAAAGCTTTTAGTGTCTCAATGCTTTGGACTTTTCCTCTGGTAAATTAACATACACACACACACACACACACACAAACATACACACACGATGCGCGCTCACTCATTCAGATTTGGATAAAATTTCAGGAATCCTAAAGACCTAAAGTTAAGAACACTTGGTCTAGAAGTGGAGGAGAAAAATGCAGCCCCTAACATATGGCTATTCTTCTAGGAAATGTGGTTAGTTTTTGTGTCAGCAAGCATCTAACTCCAGATAGGAATTATACTCTTTCAGATAAAGTAAACCCTTTCAACATACCATTTGAGAAGCTACAACTAATGATCTGTAACCTTAAATATTCTTGTAAACAATCCCCCCTGCCAGTAGAGTTCAATCTTAAAGTTAAAATCACTTTATTTTCTAGTGCCTTCATCTTATTCTCTACCAACCTACTTTTTCCTCTTGTCTATGTTATTTCTTCACATATCTAGCATTCATTTATTTTATTTATTTATTTATCTCTTTATCTATCTATCTATCTATTTATTTATTTATTTATTTATTTATTTATTTATTTATGATTTATTTTAATGCATTTGGTTTAGAAAGTAAACCCTAAAGCTTCGGCAACCCACATAAAACTAATATAACCCTCCTGTTTACCTGGCAGTCCTCAGAATATTTCGAAATTCTTCATGTTACCAATAACAAGAAAATCACAAATGGTTAAAAATTTATGAACCTGTATAATCTGAACCTATCTAAAAGTAAGCAAATAGTTAGTGACCCTCTGTAATCCCTTCAGTACTCCATGTCGAAGTGTTCAATGGGGACTGACTATTCATTATAAGAAGAATCCAATGCTGTATTATTTTTCCCCTCAGGTTACAGAGTCTTACAGGATTTAGTCTCAGATTTTCAGTGGAAGTGCTTCTGCTTTCTTTGCTGCTGTGACCAGATGGAAGCATTACCTTCTTTTCCAGAAAGTCTATGAACAGGCAGAGTAAAGGTGACAGCTCACACGGAGTAGTGCCAGATGCTCTTGTTTATTCCAGAGTATTAAGGGATATTTATTGGCAGAAGTTCAATGTCTTCTGTGGGAGGGGGGGGATTTTCCAAAGAGTCACATTTTTTGGGGGGTGGTAGTAGTAAAAATTTGTTTCTGTATGCATCCCCAATAAGGACAACATACTGGACTTGCCTCTGTTTTTCTTGGTTTATATTCTTTTCCCGAAATGCAGGAAGGTTTTTAAAAACCCAAGTGTGTGTACTTCACAGAGATGCAACATTCTTATTTACTTTCTGTCTTTGAGAAAATTGGAAATTGATACGCAGAACTGCAAATTTGCTGCTTCTTATTTTTCTTTTTATTTTCTAAAATAAAAAAGTCATAATTGTATTGAATTGAAGTAAAAGTTATTTTAAAAATTCAATATAAGTGTATTTATTTTACTATAAACTCATATTTATGACAAGCATATTTATTTTACTACAAACTCTAACTGCGTTAAGACTGGAAAGATCTATCGTAGTCTTGTTTAACCAGAATATGTCTCATAGTAACACAGAGGAAGAGGTGTTGTTAGTGCATAAGAGACAAGAATTAGATTCCAGATTTTGAAGATTACTAGCCATACCATCTTGGCAAATTTACTTAACTTTATAATTTAATTTCCTCATATGTAAGATTATCATAAAAATAGTACCCATCTCATTGGGTCTTTGTGTTGGCTAAATGAGTTTTCTAATGAAAGATGTTTAGAAAAGTACCTGACAGATAATAAGTATTCAATAAATGTTAGCCACTACTATAACCATTATCATTGTCATTATTATGCAGTCATTATTTTAATTCATTACATTATAAAATGTATATTCTTTATTCTCAAGCAACACGTGTTTTAGGGAAAATGTGTCAAAAATATCCTGTTAGAGATGGTGGGAATCTCAAGAGATTGTCCAATCTCAGCTTTAACAAATAAACCACAGAGTAAGTGTTTATCTATTTAGGAGCTTTCCCAAGAAACCAGAACAAAAACTAACATTTTTTTCATGATTTAAAAAAATCACCCTTATAAGCAATAAAATTTATATCTCACTTTATATATATATATATATATATATAGTTATATATATATATTATAGCGCCATTTATTAATAAATAAAACTAAAGTTTAAAAAGCTAAATGATTATTTAATAGTAACTGGATTTAACTATCCATATCTCATTTTTAAAAGTAATTAAAAATAGAAATAATTGAATAAAATAATTTAAAAAGAAAAATGGGGAAGCTAATGAATTCTATCAAATTAGAAACTCATTTTCTTATATGACTATTGTTTCATTTTGGGGTGAACCAGTTTTAGACATGTACATATATAGCTACATATAAAATAAGTATTTCTTCAGATAAATGATAATCAGAATATCTCTACTTATGAATTCCCAAGATTTAGATTTCAAATCCCAGTTGACTAATTTTAAAAAAATAATAATTTATTTAAAAAGTGAATTTAATATAATTAATTACAGAGCTATTAATGATATCTAAATTTGCTAAAATTTGTTAGTTTGTCAAAGTGAATCAGCTTTTGTACTTCTAGAGTACTTGTATTACTTTCAGAGTATGGATTGTTTCAAAAATATAGCTGTTAAAAACGTACACTTGGCTGCATATAATATAAAAGTATGTGATGCCAACTTTGATTGTTTATGTATAAATCATTTCTTTGTCTCTCAGTAAGTCTGTTCCAAGAAAATAATAAATACTTCTTGAAAGAATGAATTCAAAAGCATAATTTGGAATGGAATCTACAGATCTCAGTCGTGTGAACACAGTTATTGATGGCACCCCTCCTGCTAACTGCATAATGTGCAAGTCCATCTACATTTGTCCTCCGCTCTAGCCATATGGCAATTCTTCCTGAATGAGTTGGCTTCTCCCTTTTCCTTCTCTATCATTAGAATATTATGGCTTTGTTCCCATCAGTTCTTGCCAGCTGGGAAGAAAAAAGAATATTATTTTTGCTTCACTTACTCTTGATCCCTTTTTTGAATATCCTTGGTTACCTTAAATATGAATTTCAGACTGCTGGTATCTACACTTTGAAAGATTTAGTTTATGGAAACTGTTCTATTAGATAAGTTTAAAGATCCACATTTCTCTAATACAATTTATTTTTCAATTATCTTTTAAAGTGGGGGCCATGGAGTGGAGACTTAAATTTCTTGAGCTACAATGTGCATATATTGAGAAAAAACCTTGAAAACCGTCATATAGCAATGCCAGTAGATTGAACAAATTGAAGATTGCACTCTGCCTTAGAGAAAGCAATGTATAACACTGCATTTTGTAGATATAAAAGTTTATTTCCTAAAAGCACTAACCAGCAGCAGTAGGCCAATGGCTCCTCTTGCAAGGTTCATGAGGGCACAGGCCTTCGCTCGTTCACCACAACCAATCCAACCTCACAAGAACATGTGCACATGAACAGGGTACCTGATGAATATGTGATTAAAGAATTACCCACTTGGAAATCAAAAGCCTGTGAAATGTTGATCCCCAAAAGGAATTTCTTAATAAAAACTATAACCTTGAAATCAGAAAATGATCCATCATTTATTAAGATAAGGGACAGAAAAATAAATAAAACATAACTTTTGTATTCAAAGAATGTTGGAGTTGCAACAGGGGAAGAGATTTATAATGATTCACATTTTATTGACTTTCGGTCACCTGGATCATTTTATTACACAAGGTTATACTTGTTTTAGATTCACAACCTCCCACAATTACAAATGGTCTTTTTTCAAGTTCCTGAAATGTGCTCTTTGAAAATAATAGTTAACTAAAAGAATGACATAGGTTTAGGTTTTTAAATTATTTTGTGTGGAGGAAAGAGAAGAACATTGATTAAGAAAAAAAATTAGTAAGAAATTGCTTTAATGTCATAAAATAGAAATTATGTCATGCTTTAGTTTTCCAAGGGTTCAAAGAAATTATCATTTTTCTGGAAGAGTCTATAGCTATGCATGTATTTACTTAATACTTGATTTGGTGTAATAGTTGTAATATTCTGCAAAGTTTTATTAAATTTTTGAACACTACAATCTATTTCTAAACGGTCACCAATCAAGAAATGCTTACAATATAAACATGGTAATCCCAAAGGATGTGCCAGATGCATGTTCCGTGTTAAACCATTGCTGGTCAATAAAGATCCAACAGTGTTATGAACATAGATAGATAACCATCATCCTACATTTTCCAATTATTGAAGTGTCATAACCACTTTCAACAAGGAAAAAATTAGAGTGCATGTATTTAGATGATTATATGATTCAGTAATATTTGTTTTATTGACTAGAATGTAACTTCATGGGTATGTGTGAATCTCACCAATATCTTCACATCATCTGAGAGAGTGCTAACAAGGTCCACACTCAACATGTGAGAACCTATAACCTCAGTTAATTGGGAAGATTTTTAATATATGATTTAAAAAATTTTTTTAGTTCTAAGAATTGAAAACCCTTTATTATATCTAAAATGGTACTATGATAGACTAATTTATAATTTCTATATTTTCATCATTGAAGGATAAATATTACTCCTATTTAAATTATGACTTCCTAAATTCGGACATTTTTTCTCTTGATCAGACTACATACAGAAAAATCAGTTATTAGATTTGATATATTAATAGTAACTGGATTTAACTATCCATATCTCATTTCCTCATCTTTAAAATTAATGTAATAATATTGAAATTGCAGGTCAATTTTAAAAAGCAAATAAAATTTATATATAAAAATATGTACATATTTGTATATACATAAAGTACATATCAAAGTACCTAGTGCATGGTGGTAATTGTTATCATTATTGTCACCACTGATAATAATTGTAGAAAATATTAAGACAAACCTAATTAAAATTTACTAGAGATGCAGAAAACAAATGGTCCAAATTCACTTTAAGTATGAAGAAGTTTTTTTCTTATTTGTATAAATATGAGAAAAAATAAGTTTTTGAAAAGACTCCTTAAACTATTGAGATTCTTTTGGTAGCAAAAGACAGAAAAATCCCACTCAAATGGCTTAAACAAAAGAAGACTTGATTACTTTATCAAACTGAGACGTTAAAGGGAAATGCCAGTTTTAGTCATGACCTGTGGCAAGGGCTTAAATAATGTCACTCATCCTGTTCTTCCTTTAGTTTTTGGCTATGCTCAGCTCCATGTTGTCTAAATTCTTAGCTTCCACAAAATGGATGTCAGCAGCTCTAGACCTACTCTTGGTCAGATTCAAGTGCAATGAAAAAGAGGAAGAGTGCATATCCCATTGGCTCTGATTGTACCAGTTGATTGTTTCTTAATCAATAACAGTATTCAGGGTACTATGATCCTCAGTTGGTTAGGCATACTTGCAATTCTAGAAACCTGAAGCAAATGGCAATACATTAAAAAAAGGATGATTTCTCAGATAAATATTGTGATAGGTTTACCAGAAGAAGAATAAATATATTTAGACCTTTGCATATAATGTGAAAAATAAAATCAGAATGTATTTGAAAGATGCTGCTCATTACTTTTGTTGTTTTGTCAGTTTACCTTCTTTTTTTTCACTTTTTTAGATATGGGTAATCCCAAGATTTGGTTCTTATATCTTCACCATTTTTTCTCTCTCTGATATCTCAGTGGCACTCTTGACTTAGTCATCTGAATATTGAAGGCTCATTAAGGTCGCTTTTGCAACTTAGCCGCCACACTGGTTGAATGAAAGTATATTACAGACATAACACAGAGTAGGGGCCAAAATTTATTATTATTGCCATTCATTATGTTTTTCCAAATCAAGAAAGTAATTTATCTTTCTTTGTCTCAGGCCAACTCTCTTTAGAAAAGGAAAAGCTCTATATACTTTTTTTACAGCATCACCTAATCTATATAAAACTTATAATACACTGCAAATGAAGGATCCCCATTGCTATAAATATTCTAATAAACTGTGCAATCTATAGCTATATTGGGATATCATTACTTGGTTGTATTTCCTCAGAGCCTACCACGTTGTCTAGTGCATAGTAACGGTCAATAAATACTTACTTGGCTGCTGCCACCTCCACTGCTGCTACTGACTTTAAAAACTACATGTTAATCATATCAGTATTTCTTTAACTGTGTGTTGCATCCCCTGGGGAGATCTGGGACTGTCGAAGTGTGCCCAGGAGACCAATGTTTTAGATGTCTAAGTGTCTGTTTGACAACAGAAAGATTTCATTTACAACTTGATCTTTTTCTTTTGCTTCTCATTTCCAACCATCCTTTACTACCATCTGATATCACATTTTGCCATGTCTCCCACATGCTGCTTCTTTTCATATATATATCTATATATAACATGAAAGAAGAGTGCTGAACTCAAGGCCTTTGAAAAAATTCTGAGGGGTTAAAATCCTGGGTTTATTTTTTCTCCTTTAGAAAATTCTGCCTAATAAATTCATAGGCTAAATGTGAAAAATAGTAAGTTGCCATGTAAATAACACAGCACTTGTAATCAAAATATTTTATTATGCAGTCATTCTTTACCATTTTCTTCTTTTTTCTAGGAAAAAAAAAGCAAACACAAAAATTCCCCTAAAAAAGTGCAAATTATTTTTATGTGTGTGCATTGGGATATAGAGTGAAGTCACTGAATAAAAAAAAATTACTATAATACAGACACTAATATCTTCTAGTTTCTGGTGCTTTGGGGAAGATTTTCTTATCATATTGTCTTGTACTTTTCCTTTTCTACCTGTGATTATTAGTTGTAAATGGAATGCTGTCCACTGGTCTGTAAGCATGCGTTGGTATCCTTTCCATTTTAATGGGTGACAATTGTATCTTTTAAATTTAAAATTGTTTCCTGGAATGATCTAGGATTCTATTCTAATATCTTTTCCTGAGTTGACCACAAGTACAAAATAAATGTCTATATATTTTATTCAGAAAAAAGCATAGCCTATGATTGAGGAAATGTCCTTTGTATAAGTGAGTCGCGATAAATGTTGCTCATAGAAGGTATAGTCCTTGAGAGTAGAACTGTGTCTACTTTACATTTGTAGCCCTTCATAATTCTTAAAATTCCTGGCATATAGTAAATATTTAATTCTCTTTGTCAAATGAATGAATGAGGCAATGAATGAATTCATTATTTTACTACCTATATTTTCCTAGAGATTTTAAGTCTACAAGCTTCCCACTCCCCATCATGGACTAATCATATTAATATCTGGGGGAGCAACTTTACAACTGAAGGAATTAACAAGTAAAGAGACAGTTAATTTCAACCATACAACGTATTTGAGGAAAATCAATGAAGCCAGTATAGGATATCACCAAAATGGCAACATAGGTCTTTCCTAATTTTGCTCCCCCTCACAAAAAGATAAACAACTATTCAAGAACGAAACACCACTGAGAGAATCCTAGAACATGGGGGTGAGACTCAAGCCTTCCCCTTGTACCACAGAGTAAAACAGCCACATTAGAAGAGTAAGAGAAGCAGCTATGTGTCCACTTCATTACCCCTTCTCCAGGCCAAAAGAGAACCACTTGAAGGGGTTTCCTCTGGGCCTCCAATTTCTCCACTAGGAAAAAAAAAAAATCTGGGGGTATAACCAGCCATTCTCAGCATTACGGGTCACCTTATGAGAGCTCCTACTATGATCTTGCACCATGGATATTGCAGAGGAATTTGCAGGGCTCAACCACTAAGACTGACTGAGAAGTGGGAGAGGGCTTGCAACAACCAGCACACAGATCTTGAATGACCGAATTCATACCTGCAGTGCCCAACGAGTAATCCTAACCAGTAGCTCTGCTCATTTGAAGAACAGAATCAGGGGTGAACTCTGACCTGGGAAATCAATAGGGTGCAGATCTGCCTGATTCAGATCCTCAAATGAGTTTTGCTGGCCCGAGAACTCAGTTTTTCCATGACCAGGAAAAAAGATGAAATACAGCCTCACTTACTATAGAGATGCAGAAATTCTCGATACAATACTAATGAACCAATTTGAGCAGCACATTAAAAGAATTATTCACTACGATTAAGAGGGATTTATTATTGTTATGCAAGGATGATTCAATATACATAAATCAATCACTGTGATACATCACATTACTGGAAAGAAAAAGAATCATATGATCACTCCAAAATTTGCACCACTATTACATTATAGTTTATTTTATCCAAAGAAGATATATAAAAGGCCAACAGGTACATGAAAAGATGTTCAATATCACTAGTCATTAAGGAAATGCAGATTAAAACCACAATGAGATACTACCTCATGCCCGTTAGAATAGCCATCATCAAAAGACAAGGGATAGCAAATGCTGCTGTGGATATAAAGAAAAGGGAATACTTGTGTGCTGTTGGTGGGATTATAAATTGGCATAGCTACTATAAAAAATAGTATGGAGGGTCCTCAAAAAAATAAAAATAGAACTACCATATAACTTAGCAATTCACTTCTAGAAATACATGCAAAGGAAATGAAAACACTAACTCGAAAATATATCTGCATCCATTTTCATAGCAGCATCTTTGACAAAAGCCAAGAGACATGGAAAAAAACCTAAGTAGCCATCAATGGATGAATGAATAAAGAAGTTGCTTATATATATAATCCATAAAAAAGAGGAAATACCACCATTTGTGACAACATGGATGCATCTTGAGGGAATTAAGCTAAGTGAAATAATTTACAAAGACAAATATTGTATAATTTCACTTATATGTGAAATCTAAAGTAATCAAACAAAACAACAGCAAAAAAAAAACTCGCAGAAAAGAGATCAGACTATGGTTATGAGAGGCAGAGTGTGGGGAGAGGAGGAACTGGAAGCAGGTGGTCAAAAGGTACAAACTTCCAGTTATAAGATAAGTAAGTACTAGGTATGTAATGAGCAATATCATTATAGCTAACACTACTGTATATTACATAGAAAATTTGTTAAGACAAAAAATCCAAAGTGTTCCTATCACAAGAATAATTTTTTTTCCTTTTTTTTCTTTTTATTGTATCTATATGAGAAGGTAATGTTAGCTGAAACTACTGTGGTAATCATTTCACAATATATGTAAATCGAACAATTGTGCTGTATGCTTAAAACTTATTCAGTGATGTATGTCAATTACTTTTCAATGAAATTTAAAAAAATTACATGATACCCTCCCAAAAAAGAAAGAAGTCTAATAGAGCTGGAACAAAAGGGCGTTAGCAAGATAAGCAGCATCTAGATTAAGTAGTACCATGTAGGCTACAAAATTGTCTAATGAGCTACTGAAATTTTTGAGGACTGACACAATCTGATCCATGTCACTTTATGACAATTTCAAATGGTATTCTGATGATGAGTAGAAAATGAAAGCAAGAGGAAGTGGAGTAAAGAGATATATTTGGAGTGCAGATGAAACATTGTCCAAGAAAGAGATGTCAATGGCTTAAAATAGGGTGGTAGCAGTGGAGGTAGTTTAAAATGATCACGTCGATTTATTTATTTTTTTTAATTGAGTGGACAAATCTTGACCAATGGATTGAATGTTGGTTGTAAAAGAGGTGACTCAAGGAAAATCAACTAGGGTTTTTCTAAATAAAAGAAGAAGGCTGAAGAGGAACAGGTTTGAGAGGAAAAGCCCAACAGTTTAATTTCGAACATGTTAAATTCGAGACTCCTCTGAGTTATGTTTAAGACTAGAACTCTATAATTTGACAGCTCTACTACTTACTAGTTGGGCAAGTGGCTTAACTATTTTTGTATCTCATTTATATCTTCTTCTAAATAGAATTATAATAAGGCTTCCTCCTAAGATTGCTGTAAGGATTAAATTAATTAATTCATAAAAAAATTAACAATATTTTCCAGCTCTTGTATAAATTTATTATTATCATCCAAGAAAAAATGCAAACATTTCCTGTGAGCATGGAATTCAGGAGTAAATCAGAATTAAAGCTATAAATAAGATTTAAAGACACAAGGCCAGATAAGACCATATAAAATGAGAATGCCCATAGGAAAAAGAGAAGAGCCAAAGATAGAGCCCTAATATATTACTCCAGATCTTGAAACATTCCAAGATATTCCAAGATTTTGAGGTTGGGAAGAGGAAAAAGAGTTACCAAATGAGACTCAGAAAAAGATACCAAAGCAGATGGAGGAAAACCAGGAGGGTGTGACATTCTATAAGCCAAGAAAACGTGTTGCTAAGAAGAAGTGATTATTTTTATTTGATGGAGATTAATAAATGAACATTAAATTGAGCAAAACAGATGGTGTTGGCAACCTTGTCATTCAACCTTCAGTGGAGTCATTGAAATAAAAACCTGAATGAAGTGAGTCAATGAAGAATGAATAAAGAGGAAATAGAGTCAATCAGAATAAACTAAGAACTGCTTTTCATGGAGCAGATGAGTGTAGTAGGGTACTGGAGGAGGGTAGTGACTGAGGGTGAATTTTTATTCAGATAGGAGACATTTCACCATATTTGCAGGTTGATGGGAATGATCCCACCATAGACTTTAAGGGAATTTACACCGTCTTTTGTGTACTGCAACAAATTTAAAATGGAACAAATGCACATTTGGATAAAGGGCACATTATCTACTTGTCTCCAAATAGAGAAGTTGCAATTACCCATAAAGAGTAAAACTAAGATTTGATTATACAATTTTCAGTCTATTTGTATAAACAAGAAAGAGGATTTTTGTTTTTAATATGAAGAATGTGGGAGTGATACCCTGTGGAGTGGTATTACTGAGCTGTTTTTGTTTGTTTGTTTGTTTGTTTGCTTGCTTGTTTGTTTTGTCATTCATTACTAAATGTAAGAATAATTTTATTCTTACCCAAGGTAAAATAATGTTACAAAGTACATAAGGTATGTATAGTTTATATTACTAATATTGTTACTAAACCACAGTTAAGTTTTTAATGTATTTTAATAAGCAAGAAATTGGCCCATTTATCTTAGATTCTCCACTCAGGTCCTCCAGTCTAGCTAGATCTAACCCTCCACTGAAGTTTTATGCATTTTGCTTTCTCCAGACTAAGTTTTATATTCTTTATAGATGTGGCCAATAACTTTCCAGGATTTTTTGAAACTCAAGAATGTATGATTATACAACTCTCCTATATTCTTTCCCTTTTTTGTATAAAACTAATTCCAATGCATTTTTTTCATAATTCCCTGACAACTAATCTGCTCCAAAATTGTTTCTCGGATTAGCACCAGTCTGTTCTGACCATTTGTCTTTGCTCTATATTTTCTGATCATTTGCATTTGCAGCGATAAATCTGATTATATATGTTGGTGAGTTTTCCTAAGAGTTTTATGTCACTTTCTTATAAATAAATGATTTAAAAAAATACTAATACTGGCAAAGTGAAGAATTCCATGTAAAGGTGGTGTAGTTGGTCTGTAAGTACAGAACAGCTGGAGGGTGACCATGATTTAAAATTTTTCCCAGAATACTGTCTTATAATGTTGCCTTTTTATCCGAGGAGGCTTGAAGGAGAAACTAAGGGTGGCTGTGATCATCATTGTACTGAAACAAAGCAAAACAAAATCAGACAAAACCCTCAAGGATAATTACTACTCTCAAAGAGTGGCACCCTCCCCACCATCATGACCACATTTATTCATTTGTTTGACATTTATTGACCACATAGAATATTAACACTATAGAGATGCCCAATACAAAACTGAAAATTGAAAAACACTTAATTAAGACTATCAGAGAGTTAATTGTCTAGTGGGAAAGAATCACATTAGGCATTTGTTGCATCCTTGATTGATGTGCCTTATAACAATAGTGTAAAGTGTCTGTGGGAAGAGAAAAACAGGAATTTACATTGTAATAGTCATAAGGAGGCATTAGGGGAGGAAGCTTCCTTGAGAAATAATCTTTATCTTAATTTCGAAGAATTAGAAGTTAACTAGATGACAAAATAAATCCAAGAAAGGGAAATAACTCTACAAATAATTTTATATTCTGAGTTAACATCCCCCCCCCACACACACACACATGGCAAGAACAAGGATGAGAATGAGAGCAAGAGAATGAAAGAGGTTTGCGTGTAAGTGTATGTGTGTGTGTTGAGAGCTGGAGAGAAAGGGAAGAAAAGAAGATACACAGAATTTTCAGTAGGGATCTTATGTATTAAGCTAAGCTCTGTGCATTCCATCATTAATGCTATGCGAGAGATATCAAAGAATTTTAAAGAGAGGAATAGTAAGATCAGGTTTGCATGTCTGAAGGCAGCAGTGGAGGCTGGTTTGTGGGGCATTACGCAGGCATTGGCCCTCATGTATTAAGTATGTCATGTAGGGGTAAGAGCCTACATTAAGGCAGAAGGAAAGAACCAGGCATTGCCTATAAAACATGCACATTTTATATGACTCTTGAATCTGAGTAAAAACATGTTTCCTTCTTAAGAAAAAAAATGAGGTATTCCCTGTCTTCTTTTATAGAGTATATTAGTTTCCTATTGTTGCTATAACAAATTATCAAAAACTTAGGCAAAATAATATCAATTTGTTCTACAGTTCTGGAGTCAGAAGTCTTAAATGGGTTTTAAAGGCTAAAATCAAGGCGTCCAAAGAGCTATGTTCCTTCTGGAGGCTCTAGGGAAAAATCTGTTTCCTTGCCTTTTCTGAATTCTAGAAGCCACCTGCCCTTCTTGGCACATGGTTCTGTATTCATCAAAGTGCTGCTACTGTCATCATATGTCAGCTCTAGATTTTGACCTTCTTCTCTCTCTCTTATAAGGACTCTGTGATTACATCAGGCTCACTCAAATGATCCAAGATAATCTCTCCATCTCAAAATCTTTAATTGCATCCACAAAGTCCCTGTTGCCTTATAAGATAACAATGTATGCACAGGTTCCAAGGATGAAAATGTGGAAATCTTTGGAGGGTCATTATTCTGACTGCCACACTAAATGTCTGTACATCGTTGCAACTCCACCATAGCTGTGAAATAGGACTAAATTTAGTACCTTTTTCTATAAGACCAGACAGAGAATTTGCTGGAGCCCTGTTCTGCCCTTCTTTAGCCCTCTGATATGCTCATTGATTGGTTTAGCATTCATAGACAAAAGAAAGAAGCTATTTTTGCTACTATAAAACCTTTTAACCTTTGTTCTCCTCCAAGGTAAATATGGATTGCTGTGTCAGAAAACGTTTTATATGAACAGTTTTCGGTTATGTATGTTAGACAAGTGAAAGACTGAGGTCAAAGCATGTTGGTCATTGAACAGGGTGTGCTTAAAATATCCCCTAATTGAAATTTGCTATGCAGATTGCTTCCAAGTAAAATCTATGCCAAAAGTTATAACAGATGTCAGAAAATTATTCTTTTTACTCATCTTAAAAAAAACAAAAAAACAAAAAAACTTTGCATTTAAATAAAACCTAAAATTTATTATTATCATCTAATCCTTATAATAATGCAGTGGGGAATGTTTATGCTCTCTATATTATCTTCACTTTCCAGATAATATAATAGAGAAATTGAAAAATTAAGATTTTGCCAGTTGCAAGATATACAGTTTCAGCACTAACAACATTCTATGTTAACTGGCTTACTAATGTTCTGCTCTAAAACGTGAATTTTTTTCAATTTAACTCCCAACCCCTATAAAATTTTTCTTAACTGTATTCTCTGATTATGCTTCTTTCACTACTGACAGGTAATCAGAAAGGATTACTTGGACTTAACAAATACTACTAGCAGTCCCCAAAGGCATCCTCAATCCTGTTGAAGAATAATAGCAGGTTTAGGTTTTAGCTTTTCAAAGTCATTTCTCTCCGTGAGCTCATGTTTATTTGAAAATAAATACAATTTAGAAATGTTGTCTATGATAAATATGGAATATCTTGTAGGCGATGTTACAAGGCAGGTACACTTTGTGATTTAGGTATTATAGGCTGTTAGGCTGTCCTCTGGATTTACCTATTTACTGAATAAAAAAACTAAAATATATATATATAATATATATATATATATATATTATATATATATAATCACCTAAACACATACACACACACATCTTGTTTTACTTCTTTTAGCATTGAGAAAGAGCAGCAGAGGTTTATCATTTTCATACTTGTTGAATAAAAACATTGGATTTATTTTTGTGTTTATTCTGTTGGTAAGCCTTCCTTTCAGTATGCTTAAATGAACTGATTTTAAGATACTCAATATGTTTTCCTTATGTTGCTGCCCAGTGCTGGAGTAAATTAGACTCTAAAATCAGGAAACATACATCTGTCAGTGGCTTTGAGAAGGTTTTAAAGAATCTTTTCTGGCGAATTATAATTGCTGATGACTGCTTATTTTATGCAAATTTGGACACATGTGGGACTATTAATGTGGCAATACCCTCAATGAAATTGTACAGCTGCTACTGAAAGGGCAAAATTGTGAACAATATGATGCATCTTAATGGTCTATGTGGCCAAGTCAGTGAATGGAACAATCCCATAGCACTGATTCAGTTCCACATAAAAAACAGTTGATGAAAACAAAATCGCAACATTTTATTAATTTTTATTTGGAATCAATTATAAATATTTCAATCAAACACTTCAGTTTTAAATGCATTTCACAAAGGTTTTAGAATGCTTATCTCTGAGGTTCCGATTTAATTAATAAACTCTTTTATATTTCTATGGTTTTGTGGTATTAAGATGAAATCAATACTGATTTCTCTGTTGTATTAGGATTTCTGAAACATTTATCTGTAATTATGTAGTTGAATCTAAACTTGGCTATGACAGTATTTCTATTGCATTGTTGATGCCTTAGCACTATAACAAAAAAAGGTTGTGTGTGTATGTGTGTGTGTGTTTTAAACTTACGTTAAACTCTATTGGTTAGGATGATAAGAACAAAGACCAAATAACAACTGCATGTAAGATAGAAGCGAATTTCTCTCTCAGTAATGGAACAAACTTAAGAAGTATGTGATTGGTTCTGTGGTTGCAATTTTGGGGATGTAAGTTCTGTCTCTCTTGTTCTGCCATTCTTAATGTGCAACTTCCATTCTGTAGTTTAAATGGCTCTTCTAGCAATATCAGCAGGAAGGAGAGATGGATAGTGGAGGGCACAAAGCTTCATTTTAAAAATATGACCAGGAAATTGCTCATATCACTTCCTTTCCCCTCCCATTGATAAAAACTTAATTATGTGGTCAATCTAGCTGCAAGAGAAACAGGGAAATATACTCTTTATCATAAGCCTTTCTAAAATTAGAATTTCGATTACTAAATGAGAAGAGCAGAATGGATATTGGTACCTAATTAGCACCTCTGCCACCAACTCTAAAATTACTTTAGAGTGCTTCGAAAATTACCATGTGGAAAAGATCCAGAGATGTAGTAGCACACCTATGAAAATTTTACCATTGCAAAGTTGGGCTGTCTTAAGCAAATTCTTTCTTGTTTTCTTCCTTCTTCCTTTTCTTCTCCTTGCTCATCCTCCAAATTATCTCCTCCTGTCTTTCAGTTTTTTTTATCAGGTTCTACATGTCAGATACTGTCTTATGTACTAAAGTTAAAAGGCATTTCTTCTCTCACATAGTCATATGGGGGAAAGCAATAGTTTAGCACAATATAGTAACCATAGTTTTAACACTATGCTGGAGGGATAGACAATTATACCTTCCTAAATGGGTCAGGATAACTTCACCAATAGGCAACATCAGAATTTGATTTTCAAAATGGAATATGAGTTGCTAATATGATGCTTAGCCCTGTTCCTTCCCTTTGCTTGGTTGAGCTCGAATCTTATCTAAAGACTTTATTGATAGCTAGGGTGCTGAAGTCTGTGCTATAAACACTAGTACTGTCCTCCATTATTTCCAGTTTGCCTCTTTCCAGGCATTAATTAGGATTACCCTTACATGCTCAATGTTTGAAGTGGCCATGTGACTTTTGTCCAAAGACAGGTGAGTAGCACTGAGAAGTACTACTTCTGAGTAGATGCAATTATAAGCCCATACAATACTCTCCATCTATTTCGTGCCCTGCTGGGGTGGTAGTGAAATCACAGTTTAATATGGAGGTACATGCTGAGCTGTCACATGCAGGAGAGCTATCCTGGATAACTGCCCAGTTCTGAAGCACATTCCCCAGAGTGTGCTTAAATCACAGAGATTTGTGGGCTGTTTGTTAAGCAACATAACCTAACCTATTTAAACTCATACATCCAAAGTATTAATAATGATTATTAATACTTATTATTAATAATGATTATTATTAACACAATATTCCATCTGCTCTTCTCACATGCTCTTTCATGCTCATATTCTTTTGCTCTTGATGAAATAAATTCTTAATTATCTTAAATAGTGAATGTTTTTATAAGATAAACATGGTGATTAGTGTTTCTTTGTGTAAGTCATTCGGGTGCATTTTAGATTGATAGATTTGGATTTATTCTCTTTAGAAGAAACTAGAAAAAAATCTTATCTATCCAATCAGAAAGCAAAATATCCGACATTTACTCAAAACACAATAGTTTTTAAAAGATTAGCAAAACAAATGCAATTTCTTTTTCTACTAAAATAGACATTCCAATATGCCATTTAACATTATCAATTCATAATAAAATCTATTAGAGGGTTTAATATCTTTTGCATTATTTGCTCTGTAAAATATAGTCTTCTCCCACATATGCATAGAGTTAAGCTATCAGGACATATAATTATTAAAACATGTACAACATTATAATTTTTGGCCAAGTAGAAATATTTATCAGGCAGAGGAACAATAGAGGGATGTGTTCTTGGTAACGGAGCCTGAGAAATTGACCTTACATTCACTCATTCTATTAGTAAGCATTTAGGAATGAGCTGGAGCTATCCCCAGTTTCTTGTTCCTGGGATAAATGTCAAAGGAAGTCTCGATCAGTCAGGAGGAATCAAGAGAGTATTAGAAAAAAAGAGTGGAATGATCAAGAACCCTGAAGGGGTAGGTCCAAATGTGTCATGAGGTGCTCTTTTGGAAATTAAAAGCCAAAGATGCTTGTCCTTCTAAAAGAGAGTATACAGCTCTATCTTTATAGTCAATTTTCAGAGAGTTAAGTCTTTACTTACATTCAAAGTACTTGTGCCATTTTCTTGTATCTATCGGTAACTCATCAGTCACCATCACCCTGCTGAAAACTACCCATGCAGTAGTCTCATAGTACAATAATTGGCAAACTTTTATAGAATTGCATGGATAGAAACATCTTTTATTTAACATTGGGTTTATTTACATAATATTTTGCAGTGAACACACAATGCACTATATATATGCCTTATTGTTGAAGTGAACACCTGAAACACTGCATTTCATTAACCAATGTCACCATAAAAAATACTTTGAATTTAAACACAGAAATGGTTTAGTCAATTTGATAGAGAAATATTTGATTTAAAAAACTGAGTTATGTATGTCTATCATTGTTTTATTTTGTTTAAAATGTTCAAGGTTAACATAAGAAAACAGTAAAATAAGATGAACTATAAAACTCCGGCAAAGGAATAATTTAGCAGAAGGACTAGGGAAGAAGATGTGATTAAGGAAGAGAGGTTTCATTTATTATAGTTTTATTTCTCAAGCTGGATTGAGGATTAGTACATGAATTTCATAATAATAATATTCTTTCTGCCATTTTAAATGTCTGAAATGTTTCCTAATAATTGCAAAAATATCTCAATCTTATACTCTTTCTATCTCCTTTCCCCTATTTTGTTTTTCATAAGTTTTAGAAATTTAAAAAAAAGTCACAAAAAGAGTAAATCACTTTTAAAAAATTATTCCAATTATTTGGTCATTTTAATTGAATTAATTGTTTCCTGTTTTCAGCTACTTGTGAACCATTCGATCAATTCTGACATATATACATTATTATTATTTTGTTGTTGCTATTAAAAAATTACCTTGAAATTAAAAGACATCTTGTGGAATTATATTGATTATGTAGATATAAATATATATTTTACTTTATATAGAAACTTTCGGAAGAAAGTAGTGATTTAAGGTTTAAGAGTCTGAATTTTCTAATTAATTGCAATAACTATTTTACTTTGCTATTATAGATCAAATCAGCGATATCACTAATTCAGAGAGCATGTAGTTTCTATTTTTATTTCATTATTTTCATCTATTCATCTGCTTTCATCACCTGAGAAGCCATATAATTGGTTATGTTTTCCGATGCCAGAGAGATTACTTCAGTTAAATTTGTCCTGTAGGCTAAGATAAATGGGTCATATTTTGAATATTTATGATATTTTAAGTGTGTTTTCTTGTATTAAATTGTGATTTATAAGATTTTCTTATTAATATGGAAAAAAAGGCCTGTTATTTCCATCTATCTGTGTTTGTTTCTTAGGTACAACCTGATTTGCTCTATTTGCATATTTCTATACCCCAAAGTTTGTGATTCTCTAAGTTCAGAGCTTTTGGGGGAAAAGAAGGGTCAGAACTTGTTACAGAGCCATGAGATATGTCAGGTTTCAAGCCATTTATCTGAGCTTATCTTAGTGCAAAACATGTACATTTGCATGGTGACCTTTGCAAAACCAAATAAAAAGGGTGACATGAGTGTTATTTCCTAAGCCCAACTAATGAACTGATTATTCCCCAAAGCCTAGTAGTCTGAATAACAATGAAGAGTGGAAAGTTCACTTCAAATCTTGAGGGGCAAAATAAATCCTGAGGTAGATTTTTAATAAACCGATTGTATATTATCATCGGTATTTTGTTTGTTATAGAACCACCCAATGCCAAGAGATCAAATTGTTGGCCACAAAGAAGTATTGTCAAGTGTTTAAATATACTTTAATTTTTAATTATTTTATTGTTTCCGAACTATTGCTCTTTTAAGAGTCCTTTTTTTTTTATTGGGGGGGGAGTATGACAGAGATTTTCCAGAAAATTTCTAAAGAAATTTACATTTTCATTTAATCTTTATTTTTTCTCTAGAGAAAATTGGTGTGTTGACAAATTAAGAATTATTTTTATTATTCTCTCCCCATATGTATAATTTCTACACAAGCATATGGCGTAATATTTCTAGATAGGTATCATAGCTGGTTGCCATGGAAATGATTTTAACAATATTCTAGTAGATGAATCTTCCCTATCAGAAGAAATTCAAAAAAAGATAAATGACTTACACTTGAGACTTTTAGATTCAGTTGACACGCTTTGGTTTTAAACTCATCTAAGCCTCCATGTTTAAGGCTAATGTCTGAACCAGAGATACTATTTTACATGCTTGCCAACTTGACACTGATGTTAACTGATTGACTCGTGTTAACATTAACTGATTATTTTCAATTTATATTCCTGACAACTTTTTTTTACATTAATTAGCTGCATTAACAGCTGTATTAGCTGTTTCATTTACATACCGGTCAGTCCGGCCTAGTTATAAAATTATCACTGAGTGTTTCACGTAATTGATGTCTGTGTTCCCAAATCTTATTCTGTGAATAAATAAATAAAAGATGAAAGCATTTATGGTTCCTGAGTATTGTAGTTGTTTAGTATAAAGGAAAGAGTGTGAAGGACAGGACAATAGTCTTGCTGCATTGTAAAGTAGATGAGCCTCCTTTTTTAAAGCTCTGCTGCTGCATAATCCCATATTTTTCTTGATTTCTTCTCTGACAGGTCTTTGTGGTGTCTGGGTCTTTGACCTCTTAATTTGCTTATAATGTGCAATGAAATTCTTTCTGCGATCCTCCTCTTTTCCTCAGTTTGCATCGTCTCTCAGCATGTTCATCTACTTTTCTTATCTCAACTGATAGCACCCACATGTATACCACAGCCCTCTCAAGTTTTGAATCACTAACTTAAATTATTTACTAGCTACTTCCAACTGATTCTTTCACAGGTACCCAATACTCATGTGCTGAAACCAGCTCCATTATTATTTTTTAAAATTCTTGTTCATGCTAATGGACTTAGTACTCAATGAGTTAATTGGATAGGATTTTTATTTTCTTATCTACTCCTTCCTCCAGGATCCAGTAAGTCATCGAGTATTGTCTATTCAACTCAAGAAATGTTTCCTGAATCTATATTCTGTATTCCAAAAACCACAAAATTAATTTTTCTTCCTCATTATTTCAAAAGCATTCTAATTAGTCTATTATTTTAATCTATCCTTAACTCTACAGTCAGAATTATGTTTATTTTAGATTGCTCACATCACTTTTTTCCCATTGAATCTCAGGTTAATAGGAAAAATCCTAGCTCTTTAGCATGCTCAGACTATCTCATCTTACATTTCCAGATTCACTTGCTAAGACTTTTTCCACTTATCCTATGCTAGTCACACTAGACAACACAATTTTGACAAAGAGCACTTTCTCCACAAAATAGTTCCCAAACTGCACTCCACGGCGAGAACTGATTGTTTTTTTCCTCAGTGCTACCATTGTCTTTTAGACAGTATTTAATAAAATATTCTTGTCTAAAACAAAGATTTAAGGTGCTAAATTTCCCTTTAAACATAGCTTTAATTGCAATACCACAAATGGTGACATATTGCATTTTCATTATTTTTTAATAAAAATATGTTTAATCTTACTATTGTGCAACTATTATCTATCAAGTATTATGTTTGCCCTGTACTCTCATATTCTGGAACTCAAATTGTGTGTCTGTTAGACCTTTTTCCCCATTTTCTTTTGCATTTTAAACTCTTTTTTTTTTTTTTTTAAATCCATTCTTATTTTTTTCTCTGTGCTTCTGTTTGGATATTTTCTACTGATCTATCTTCCAGTTTTCTGCATCTCTCTCTTTGATAACAATTCATCTGTTAAACTCATCTCTTTTACTCTTACTTCAGTTTTTGTAGTTTTCACTTTTAGAATTTGAATTTGACTTTTTTAAATAGACTTTAGTTCTCTTGTGAAATTATTAACCTTGTTGTTTATATTATTGGACACTTAATCACGGTTATCTTAAAAATTCATTTTTGATAACTCCAAAATCATGGCATGGGTCTGTTCAATTGTCTATTTTTTTGGCCTGGTCTTTTTTTGGGGGGGCATGCATGCTTGGAAGTTTTTATCACATCTCAGACATCGTGTAAAAAAATTGGAAAGGTTTTAGATAGTTTTATCTTTCTCAGGAGAGAAAGCCATAGTCAGACAGTTATTAAGAAGACAACTCACTCTAGTCCAACTAGGGAATGAGCTGTCTTTTGTTGATTTCAGATTTTGAAAGGTTATGTCTGCTTCTCCCCCCTCACTTCTGGAATGTTGTTACTTTCCCAGGGCCTCAACGGAAGGCCTGTGAGTTTTTAGGTACCTCTCACTTATAAGTTTCTGAGCTTCCATTTTCATTCTCCAAAACTATAATCCTAAGAAAAGTTCTGCTGTGTTTTTCAGTCACTTTCTTTTTCTGTCCTTCTACAATTTAGAAATAAGCAATGTTTTATTGAGAAAACCAGCAGAGAGTCAGGCTCAATTCTCTATACCTCCCTTCTCACCAAAGTCTGGGTCCCCATATTCTAGCTGTCTTGGCAGTCCTAGATCTAATTTTTATCTCTTGAACTCTGAAATTTATGAAACATGGGCCAACTTTTCTGTCTTTTATCCTGGACTTCTCAAGTCTTAGTAAATACCTCACAGAAGTTGAAGAGATTGGATGTTCAAAATACCTGGCTCCCTTCAGTAGGCTTCCCCTTCTCTGTGAGATCTTTCAAGTCCTGAGTGCCTCAGAAGCTCTCTAACTTTTCTAGTTATTCTAGGTAAAGGCATTAACTTATTATAAATGACAATGTCATAATCAGAAGATGAAGCCTCAGTGTTGAACTTTACTCAATGCTTTTCCTATATCTGTTGAGATTATGATATAGTTTTATATATTAATTTTTTAATTTAGTAAATTATGTTTATAGATTATAATGTTAATATATTCTTATATTCCTGAGCTAAACCAAATATATATAATTTTTTAATTATTTTTTTGTTGGATTTAGTTTAGAATATTTTATTTTTATTTTTCTTCTGGAAGAGTTTAGATAAGACTAGAATTGTCTTTTCCCTTATTATTTGTTAAAACTGATTTTGGGAGTAAGTTTTAAACTGTGGGTGTAATTTCTTTTCATGGTTATCAGTTTATTTAGCATTGCTAATTTCTTCTGAGCAATAAGTTACACTTTTCTAAAAAATTATGTATTTTGTCTATTTTCAAACATATTTCATAATGCTCTTTGATATTGTTTACTTATGCTTTTATCTTCCCTTTATTGAATAAAACGGTAGAGTTAAGGTTTGTTTGTTTGTTTTAGGTAATTATTATACATTATTTCAGATGCTCTCGGCCTCAAATGTCTCCAGCAGCTTGGGCCACATTTTCTAACTACTGCAGTGAACAGCTCTACAGAGGAGCTGATGAACTTCATGCAGATTCAACCTTACAGTGACTTCATGTCTGCACCTCTTGTTTCTTGCTCTAGGTTACCTTTTGTGCTGATTTGGGAGACTCTGTAGGATCCCATTTGGGACCTCTGAATACATAGCTGATACGGGAAAGTAAAAGAGCTAATCTTAAACCCAAGGGCTATAAGAACCAGTAGATATCTACCTCTTTCTATCTACCTTCCTCTCAAGAGGTACTATCCCGAGATGCAGTTTATAATGATCTATGAAATCAAAGAATCAATTACTCTGCTCTGTGGCTGATTCAATAGCACAGCCTCACCTCTGTCTCCTCTTTGGCTGCTTCAATCCCCTTGTCTGTCACTCCCGTTCTCTAGGATCACATTCGCTGATGAAAATATAGCATCTTTCCTCATTGTCTTAGGACCTGCTTTTATAGCAGAACCAGAGTCTTTTCAAAAAATTAGCTTCTGGCTTTGTTGAGCTTCTTCATTGTACCATTATTTTGTATGTAAGTTATTTCTGCTCTTATATTTATTACTTTCTTTTTTAAATTTTTGTGAGTTTCATTCTTTTGTTTTTATTCTAACATTTGAACTGAATATGTTCTTAATTTCAACTATATTTTCTAACATAGGTGTTTATTGCTGTAAATTTTATTTCTTATTTCTACTCACTCATATTCCACAAGTTTTGGTATATTGTATTTCATTGTTAAATTTGAAGTATTTTCTGACCTCCATTTTGAATACTTCATGTTATTAAGAAATGTGTTCTGTTATTTCCAAATATATGCTGTTTGTTTTATTTTTAATTATTTATTGTTTTCTAATTTATCATATCATGTCTATTGTATCTAATTTTTTTAAGATACTAAGCTTTACAATTTGTTGAAGTTGTTTTATGGCATATTATGTGACAGTTTCCAAATATATTCCACATGTGTTTGAAAAGATATTAATTTTCTAATTGTTGGCTGCAGGATACCACATATGTCCTTTAGATTAATATCTTTGTGTTGCTCACATCTTCTGTATCATTATTAAGTTTATGTCTGCCTCATCTATCAGTTACTGAGAGAAATATATTAAAATTTCCATTATGATGGCCAATTTCTTTTATTTATTACACATGCATATGCATAAATTTGAGACAATGCTATTAGCTGCATACATGTTTAAAATTATATAGCATTTTAGCCTTGCCTTTTATCTTGTTCTCTATTCCTGAATTTTTTTTTTCTTTAAAGTCTCCTCTGACATTATTATAGCAAGCAACTTTTTTTATTTTAAAAAATATTTGCTTGGCATACTTTTTCTATTCTTTTATTTTGAATTTTTCTCCACCCTTTGTTTTTGATTTTCCTCTCACAAACATGATATAGATCGAATTTAAAGAGGAAAGATTAATTCTTTAATATTTTTACTTTAACTTGTGAGTTTAGAACAGAAATTGGTAAAGTATGACCTTCAGGCAAAATAAATAGCCTGTCTGTTTTGGTAAATAAAGTTATATTGGAACAAAGCCACACCTACTCATTTATATGTTGTTTATTGCTGATTTTGTGCCCCTCAATGACATTGTTGAATAATCATGACAGAGACCATATGGCCAGCAAAGCCTAAAATGTTTACTAATTGTCCCTTTATAGAAAAAAAATTACTGAATCGAATGAGTGAATTTATATTTATGATAATTGCTATATATTTTGATTTTGTGATTTTTATTTAATTTGCCCTTATTACAATATTTTTGAGATTTAAAAAATCATTCTACCTTCTCTGTTCTAATAAATTAGAATTTATAAACTCTATTTTTGTTTTTTATTTTTTACACTTACGGTTTTGCCCACAACACACAAAACAGTATCAATCAATAGCTCAATCTTCCTTCAGATCAGTAAAAGAATTTCAAAGTACTGTAATGCTATTATCTTCTTCATGCCCTGTATATTATTTGTTTCAGAATTTTGGTCCAATTTATATTTGTCACAAAAGGTAAGCATTAATGACATGTTTATATTTACTCTATGTATTTCTATTCACCATTTTTTTTTTACTAATTTATTTGCTACCCATCCTTCTTGCATCTCATATCTTCACCCTGAATTAATTTTCTTTCTTTTTGATATATATCCTTGATCAATTTCTTTACTGTTGATAAGGAGTTCCTGCACCATTTTTTAAAACTTTCTAGAGATTCTTTCCCTTTTTTTTATTTTCTGTGGTGACATTGGTTAAAGAAATCCAGTAAGTTTCAGGTGTACAATTTAACAGTAAGGCATATATATAAATATATATATATATATATATATATATATATATATGCATTGTATGCTCACTTCTCATAGTTAGATTTCTTTCTGTCACCACATTTGACTTCTTTTACCCCATCTACCTCCCTCCCTCCCTCCCCGCCCCCACCATCCAGTAACCACTAGTCTATTGTCCATGCCCATGAGTCTCTGTTTGTTTGTCCAGTTCATTTGTTGCTTTTAGGTTTATATTCCACCTATAAGTGATATCATGTGGTTTTCAACTTTTTCTGTCTGGCTTATTCCACTTAGCATGATTATCTCAAGGTCCAACCATGTTGTCACAAATGGCAGTATTTCATCTCTTCTAATGGCTTTGTACCACTGCTTCTTTAGCCAATCATCTATTGTTGGACACTTCGGTTGCTATCATGTCCTGGCCACCGTGAATAATGCTGCTATGAACATCAGGATGCAAATCTCTTTTCTGATATGGGTTTCCAAGTCTTTGGGGTAAATATCCAGTAGAGGGCTTGCTGGATCACATGGTAGATCAATTCTTAGTTTTTTGAGGAACCTCCATACTGTTTTCCATAGTGGCTGTACCAATTTGCAGTCTCACCGGCAGTGTATGAAGATTCTTTTTCTTCACATCCCCTCCAACACTTGTTATTACTTGTCCTGTTGATAACAGCTATTCTAACAGCTATTCTAACAGGTGTGAGATAGTATCTCATTGTAGTTTTGATTTGCATTTCCCTAATAGCTAGCAATGTTGAGCATCTTTTCAAATATTTGTTGGCCATTTGTATGTCCTCTAGGGAGAAGTGTCTGTTCAGGTCCTCTGCCCATTTTTTGATTGGATCGTTTGTTTTTTGTTGTTATTGAGTTGTATGAGTTCTTTGTATATTTTGGATATTAGTCCCTTATCGGAGGTGTTGCTTGCACATATATTTTCCCATTTGGATGATTGTCTTTTTACCTTGTTGAAAATTTCTTTTGCTGAGCAGAAGCTTTTTAAGTGGATTTAGTCCCATTCATTGATTTTTGCTTTTACTTCCCTTGCTTTTGAGGTCAAATTCATAAAATCCTCTTTAAGTTCAAGGTCCTTGAGTTTCATTCCTATGTTTTCATCCATGCATTTTACTGTTTCAGGTTTTATATTCGGGTCCTTAATACATTTTGAGTTCATTTTGGTGTGTGGTGATAGACAACAGTCTAGTTTCATTCTTTTGTAAGCGGCCTTCCAGTATTCCCAGCATCATATATTGAAGAGGCTTTCCTTTCTCCACTGTATGTTTTTGGCTTTTTTGTCAAAAATCATTTACCCATATAAACATGGGTTTACTCCTGCACTCTTAATTCTGTTCCACTGGTCTGTGTGTCTGTTTTTCTGCCAATACTATGCCATTTTGATTATCATCACTCTGTAATATAATTTGAAGTTAGGCAGAGTGATGCCTCCAGCCTTGTTCTTTTTTCTCAGAATGGCTTTGGCAATGAGGGGTCTTTTGTGCTTCTACACAAATCTGATGATTTTTTTTGTTCCATTTCTTTGAAAAATGCCAATGGGATTTTGATGGACATTGCATTAAATCTGTATGATGCTTTAGGTAATATGTTAATTCTTCCAATCGAAAAACACGGAATATCTTTCCATTTCTTTGTATCTTCTTTAATTTCTTTTAACAGGGTCTTATCGTTTTCATTATATAGGTCCTTTACATGTTTCATTAAATTTATTCCTAGGTATTTTATTCTTTTCGGTGCAATTGCAAAAGAACTTAATTTTACACTTCTTTTTCTGAGAATTCATTATTAGAGTATAGGAATGCTATGGAGTTTTGAACATTGATTTTGTATCCAGAAACTTTACTGTGTTTGCTTATTGCTCTAGTGGTGTTCTTGTAGAGTCTTTAGGGTTTTCTATATAGAGAATCATATCATGTGCAAATAGTCCTGCAGTATTTTTAATATATCATTTTCTTTTTCATTTTGAAGACTTAGTGCAGTATATATTTCAAAGAGAATATTACTTTAGCTTGATAATTATTTTATCTTATGTCTTTAACAATATTCATTCACTGTCTTTTGGTTTTCATCAGTGCCCTTCAGAAAACTGCTACTTGATAATGATCTTCCTTTTATAAGCATCTTTCTCTTTTCTTTAGTGGAGTTTAAGATCATACCTTTATCTTTTATGTTCTGTAATTCCACTAAAATATATCTATTGGTACAGTTCTTTTTATTTTATGTTTCTACACTTCATAAATCAAAATATTTATCTCATTTAGCTCTTCTTAAAAGATTTCTAACATTAAATCTTCAAGTACTTTATCTCTCCCATTCTTTCTACTCTCTCCTTTATGAACTTCAGTTTTGTGTATTTGAGACCTTTATGTTCAGGCCTCTAGACTGATGCTTTCTTCTCTCTCTTTGTCTCCCTATGGTGAATTCTAGGTAATGTCTTCATATCTATCTTTCAGCTCACTAATTATCTCTTTAGCTGTATATTATTTGTTGGGTAATCTATCTAGTAATTTTTAAACTTTATGTACTTATTTCTTATTTCTATAAGTTTCACTTGGTCTTTTTAAACAGCATAATCCTTTAATTAGTTTTAGACATCTTTCTTAACTTAATTCCATTTCTTTAGGCTTATCAGGCTCTTTCTACCTACCTATGTATAATCCTCCCAAGATATTACCTTTATTCTTTGAGTATCCTTCTAGTTGTTCTTCATATAAACACTTATTTTTATTACATGAGAAAATTTATATTAATCACATTGTTCTCATCCTTGTTTTGTCACTTAAAGATCCCTAACAATATAAAAATTGGGGGATTGTCATAATTTTTAATCTTTTGATGAACGTTGAGTTTTTTGTTATAAATAAGTCTTGAAATGAATAACTTTATACATGTACCATTTTATATGTGTAAAAATAATAATAAGATAAATTCCCGGAAGTGAGGTTTCATTTGAAAGGGTGGATATATTTTTTAATTTTGATGGATATTGCCAAATTCCCCTGCAAGTATATCAATTTACACTCTGAACAACAATGTAATTTTATACAAATTACTGGTTTTAGGTTAGTAAAAGTGGTCCTGGCGTTTTTGTAAATCTTATTGTTTTCTGTTCTGCTTTGTTTGATTTCTGGGAGAAAAAAGCAGGAGGTATTAAACTACTCCTGCCATATCTATACTCCAGTTTCTTTTAAAAATTTAAAACCTGGAAACCAACTGCAGTAAAAGTGAAACTTTAGTGAAGTAACTTGGAAAACAAAATTATTTTCAGAGAAATAGAGAAAAGTGACACAGTCCAAAGTGATAAGTTCACTGGTTTCTGGAGGTGCTGAGAAAATATGCTTACACTTTATTTTTCCAGTGAGAAAAGGCGATGATCCAACTGGTTCTGAGTATTATTCACTACAAGGACAGTTCATGCAGGGAATTTCAGAATCATAAACCTATGAAGCATTTCACAGGCTTTCTTAAGCAAACTTGAGATAGCAGAAACTTTTGTGAAGAAGGAAAAAACAACCTTAATCATGATCTCAATATGACTATACACCTTTGTAGATGAATTCATAATACTTTTTACCTTGGAAAAAAATCTGATTAGCCACAGCTGTATTAATCCACCTGTAGAAGTGATACATATAACCTTTCATTTGTTTCTTATTGATTTTGAGTATGATTTTATTAATGGGCCCCGCTGGCCAGCTTCTTCCTCCATTCTATGAAAATGAACTAATGGTAAAAGTTACTTATAGAAAGTTTCCTCCTGACTCAAGTAGAAAGAAGACCATCATGTAGAGACATTAGTTTGAGTGATGACTTCTTCCTTCTTATGAATTTTGGCTCCTTCCCCATTTCAAACTTCCCCACACTTTAAACAAGAAAGGTTATTGAAAGAACTCACCAAAGATTTAATTTTGTTCTGAAAATGTGAGCTTAAGTATACCTGTATCATGCTCATTAACATCTAGTGCCATTCTTGTTAGAATAAAAGCTATTCACTTTGTATTACAATTAAAATATGATTGCTATTTATGGTCTGAATGGTTTATAATTCTGTACTTACTAGAACTCACAGCACCAAAGTATTTTTTTAATGTCTGTAAAATTAAATGTAATTATTTATAAATGATTTTTTTTATTTTAGATATCTTCTCCCAGCCAACACAATATTCAAGTCAATGTGTGGTCAATAGTAATGGCATATGAGAAGCTCTAAAACTATGAACGTACTGAGTATCTTTTATGTCTATAAATTTGAAACTATTTAGAAGGCTCTAAAATTTATGAGTACTTTAAGCATTATAAATTTTTATCAAGTGTGGCCTTTAAAACTAAAATTTTTATTCATGTTACGTGTATTTTTTACACAGCTTACCTGATTAAAATCAACTTTCCATATAAACTCTGATTGCCAAGGAACAGCTTATTTGATAATCCTATGTCCTGGAAGCCACCACTTTAAGCCTAGTTAAAAACAATTTGAATTGATTAATAATCCTTAACTATACAACTTTCATGGGAGGGAGAAAATTCAGTAACCTAGAGAAGTCTGTTCTTATATGTAGCTTGATGATTATTTCTTTTGCTAGGTCTCTCCAAATCAACCCCCTTTGGTAAACATTGTTGGAATGCTTTCCTCTTCCAGAAAAATAGACACAAATTAGAGTTAACTTGGTGAATTTAAAATTTGACTTTTATTAAATTAAAAAAAATGATTTTTTTGTGTGTGAATTTTGCTTCATGCATCTTGGTATATTTTGGCTAAGTCCTAATTTTTCAAGATATAGTTCATTTCTCCTCTTAGAAGACAAAGCACTTCCTTAACTAGATTATATTTAGATTTAATGTCAGTGTTTGACTGGTGACCGGAGGAAGAGTAAGATCTTGAAGGGGCTTATTTTTTTTTCTAGAAAAATAGAGTCTTCTACATTACTTCAAAGTAAAGAGGAGGAAGCACAAGCTTTTGACAAGGAGGGAAAATATTGCATCCACAGGTGTAAGGGTTCAGAAGAATCTAGGGATTCAAATATTTTTGAATGCATTAATCCACATGCCCCAATCTTATGTCTCTTGATCTCAGCCCATTACAATTAAGGTTATTCTTCAAGATAAAATCCTTGCATAGCAGACTTGCTGGAGTTGAGAATTGCATCTTCTCTGGAACTTTGTTATTCTTTATGTCAGTCCTAGATCTGATCGTTAGCTTTTTCTGCATTTCGGATGCCATATATGATAGTCTATTTATATAACACTGCATTTATCCTCTCTTGGTTTTTATATTTATCCTTAAAATAATGATTACTCAAACTCAGCCTTTTACTATCTTAATTCAGTATATCATTGATCAGAGTAAGTGACAACCAAGTTCATAGTTCTTGTAGTTTTCACTTTCCTTAGATTTCTCAAATGCCTAAGATGTTGCACCTTCCATTGCATTTTTTTCACTGTTGTATTATACCAGTTAACCCAAAGTGAAGGACGTAGCAGTTGTGCTGCTGCCTTGTACAAAGGGGCTATCTGTGCTACACATGCCACCAATAATGGGGTCCTTTCTGTTAGCCAGCCAGCATATGAGTCTACTTCAAAATCTTTCTAGATTGTGCATCCTAGGATTACTCCTAGCACCAGCCGTCATATAGTGGCTCTTCTGGGAAACAGAGTATGAGATGGAGATTTGCATAGAAGTAGTTGATTAAAGAGTGCTTTTAGGAATAACATTTGTATGCAAGACTGGGCATAGGAATGAATTGAACTGTTAAATAGTGTCAAAGGAGAGCTCAGCTGATCACACTGGGAGCTCTAAAACTGGGCTTTCTCATTCTCTCTCTTTCATACACACACACACAGACACACACACACACTCAAATATATTTCTGTTCTTAAATTTACTCTCTTGTATAGAGAAAAAATTGGAATTCAGAGTCATATTGACCTATCATAAGATGTTTGCTTTTGTCCAAGTCTACTTTCTTCTATTGGAAAATTGAAGTGGGGTAACTGTCAGAAGTTGATGAGATAATGTAAAACATTTGCCTAGAATGGAACCTAGCACGTAGTAATTGGTCTTAAAAATATTAGTTGCTCCCCCACACTTTCCTTATTTTGCTTCTCTTTCTCATGTCTAGAGGTTATTTCATGTTTACAGTTATTTCTATGCTCATTTTGATAAAGAATTTGCCTTTGACAGCTATCAAATTATATAACTTTTATCAACAATATCAGCAGCAGTTTGAATTAGGTTTTCTGAAGAACACCAGTCAACAAGTAAATCTGGGAAGTGCATAATTATAATAGCACTTACATATCATTTGATGAAAAGGCAATGAGGTATGCACTTTAAGTGAATAACAGAGAAGCAAGTGATCATGTCTCAAATGAACTGAAAATTACTATTCAGAATGACTATCATTTTATGCCTAGCAAACATTCCTCACTTATTCTGATTTCTGAAAATGTTTTCCTATGGCAAATCTATATTGTACGATTTGAGGGGACTGTCTCATGGCCTCCTTCTTCCACTCACTCCTTTCACAACAGTAAAAATTTAATCTAGGCACAGCCATTAAATATTTCTTTCTCAAGTGTCTGGTTGAAGGATGGTCCCACTGAACAACCAATCAGAACTTTCTCTAAATTTACATTGCTAAAAAAGAAAATATCTCTCATAATTTGGCTTACAAAGTAATAGAAATATAACACTGGACATGTCAGATACCGACTTTCTTGCCATGTAAAAAAAAAGACTTCTTTAGGAAATATACACACACAAAAACGTTCATTCTGGAGATGGACAAAGACCAAGAAAACAACATTCAAAATCTGGATCCAGGTGAGTCCTAATCCAGGGCCATCTTTAGAATTTTTAATTGCATGAGCTAACCACCCCTTTCTTTTAAAAACATTTATAAGTTAGGTTTCTATTACTTTCAACCAAAAGAGCCATAATAAAATTTACTCCTAGCACCAGCCGTCATATAGTGGCTCTTCATATAAAATCATCTTTGAATATTTTTGAACATTGACTATGTTGAAGAAATTCATTTTTGGTCATAAATATTTGATGCTGTATCTCTTTGCCTAGAATTATGCCTAGCATAGCACAAGCCTTCACTAAGCACTGGTGGAGTGAACTATGTTATCCGTAAAATTAGACTTCAAAATGTGTAATACAATAATGTTAACGGTGTGTGGTGTGTGGGTGTGTGTGTGTGTGTGTGTGTGTTCATGTGTGTGTGTGTGTGTGTGTGTGTGTTCAGTGAGTAAGTGCGCATGCACACGAGTGTATATATACATATTCACTGGGGACAAAAATACAGTGAGGTATGACCACCATTCTTTAAAATTTATGACTACTTTCTACTTTCTGAAGCAATTTAAATTTTAAAGAAAGGAAAATGTTTAGAATGTATTTGCTTAGCTCCATTTCTGGTTCTATCAATGTTGTCGACATACAATAGTATATTGAATCCATAGCCCACAAAATTGATTAAGAATAGTTATTTCTGATATTCTTGCTTGCACTAAGTAATTAAGGTTAAATTAAAATAATTTCTGTATTTTTATGTGTTAATTTTTATTTCAGAAATGTTGAAATAACTTAAAAATTAGAAGCCATATAATATTTTGGAGGATAGTGTAAATTGCCTTGGGGAATAAATGGGAAGCATATGAACTAGCATCTCTAAAGAAATTATCAAGGCTCTTGAGGAATAAAAATGGAAGTTATTCTGTAAAATATATTAATAGAAAAAAAGATTCATTTTCTATTGATGAGTTCTATGTACTTTGTCTGTAAAATGGAGATTTTATTCACTTAACAATGTTTTGTTTGTTGATTAATATAATTACATATTACAAATATAATTTATTTCAGAAAAATCACAATGCTTTTAATGGCTAAATACATGTTTTGAGAAACATTTGAATATGAGTCCCACTTGAAAAAATGTATTTAGTATTCTTACTTTGAAGTAACATATGCTTTTCAATAACTTGTTTATTAAGAAAAGCAATTAATTATTCTCCAGCTCATTCAGCTCATTCAAACTTTTAGGAAAACTGACAGTAATTTGATGAAGAGAAATCTTGCCACATGCTGAACTTAAGCACAGAAGATTGGAATGGGATCTACATATTTGGTAACTGTGAATCCATGCACCACTGACAAGATTTGCATCTATCCTATTTTGTCTTTGGTCTTTTCTTTTTCTTCTTTCTTATTTGGCCTCCCTAAAAGATTTTGATTTTCAAGTAATAATGAATGATTTTTGTAATAGCTCCTCAAATTTTCAGATCCATCTTAGATTCTCTTGTTAGTTATTTTATGGCCTTAAGCAGAAACAAAAATATTTTCTGAGCTTCAGATTCTCTTCTACTTGAGTGGGAATCATGAGAACTTTTGAATATGTTAGGGTAATCTACCTAGAGAAGATGCTACCCAAATGTAATTGTTGCTTAGTAATAACTTAAAATTTAATTTTTCTACTGTAAGAATTTTGGCTTTTATTATATTTTATTGAAAATTAAGTAATGATATGATCATTTGATAATTCTTACATATATATCAAATATGTTAATATATTTCACTGGTTTTATTGTCCTTAACATAAGTGAGACTAGAAAAAGAGCTTTTGTCAAAGAAATAAAGAATTGACATGATTAGGTACTATGAGAATTTGGAACTGGTTAGTTCCAACATGTGTGAAAGAAGATGATCAAGAGTTAAGAAGTTTTAGTTTTAGTTTTAGTTTGTTTTTCTGGCTATTCTTACTCATACTGATGATCTAATTCCTAGAAAGAAAAAAAAATGCTTGCCCAAAGTAGGAAATCTATTTTATTTTCACCTATGTTAGAGTACAATGTGTGATATTAGTGTTTATCAGAAATCTAGAAAAACAACATAAACTAATGATATTTTACACAAGAATCCTGTTTTTCTCTACCCAAATGAAGCATTTGAGTAAATATTCATCTGAATATATGATTCCACACTTCATTCAGTAATTTAAATTTGTCTTAGTTGAGATCATCCACCAAAATATAGTATGATATTCTATTTTTTCCCATAGAAGTAATTGTTTTTAATTGCTGATTATGTCAAAATCTCATTTTTGAATGCCAGTGGCACTAATAAATAATAGGGCAAACAAGAGAAAACCTGCTGTGTTACTCTGTTTCTAGATTATTTTGAGAATTACTAAATACATTATGCCTTTAGAAATAGTATATTTAGATAAACAAGCCTTTATTTGATTCCAAAATTAGACCAATGAGTTTTAATATGGAATGCTGCAATATGAGTCCTTTATAAAATTTCTGATCATTGTCTTCAGGTGTGATTACTAGGAAATAAACAATAATTTTGCAACCTGAATAATGTAGACTGTTTAACCTCTGTCTCTTCATAGAAGCTTGGGTTTGAAGGATGTTACCTATGAAATATTACAGTAGACATAGTGATGAAGCTTGAAAATTATACCTTGATTACCTGTGTGGGGCACTATTTTGTTTGCTGTATTTCTAACAACCATATGTCTGGAGGTATGTAGGATGACTTCAACTTCAAATAATCTCACTATCTGCATTAATAACCGATTTTTCTGGAAATATGTGTCTCTTTTAGTTTAGGCCTTTAATTATCTTTCTCCACATTTCTGGATAGCATGTCCAACCCTAACTTCCATGCCAAATTGAAAGTTGCAATGAATGATAGATATTTTCTCTAAAAAATCTATTTTATCAATATGTACTTTCCTCATTAGCTTTGTTTCCTCTGATGTCTAATACCACTAACCTAATTTACCCATTGGCTACATTTTAAGATTTGGGGTCTGGTTCTGTTTCTTGACCTCTGATCTTACCGAAGTCCTAAAGTCTATGGTCATGATGCCCTTGTTTGGAATGACTCTAAGACCCAGTTACTGATCTTACAGGTAACTCTTACTCATATCAGTACACAAACTTATCTTGAACAGTTGCAATGAAAAATTAGAATTAGAAAGAATTTTAATAACGTATATATATCACATCATGTTAAATAGCATATGTATCATAAAAGCATAAATACTATATAAGGTCATAGCCTGAAGTAATATTGTAATTATCCATGAAAATTCATGGGTTTGCTTTTATATTTAGAAACAATGAGACCTGGGTTGACCCATCTGAAATGCATGTCAAAATAAAATTTAAAAAAGAGAAGAAATGCAATAAAAGAAAAACACTCTGGACCATGACTAAAACAAACACTTAGCTACTCATTGCCAATGCTACATCAAAATACTAAGAAGAAAAAATTGGTACTTAATTCCAAGACCATACCCTAGTTATGTGTATATACTTAAAATATATACTGGTACATTTATATTTTACATTTTAATAAATTATATATAATAATCATTACATAGTGTAAGTTTAGTCTTTTCAACTAAATTTTAGTTTTGCTTAAAAAGTCACTGGTTATAAAGGCCTTATTTCGCTATTATGAAGGAGAGGTTCTAGAGCAGGAACTTAGAACCAACATTTGCCTTGGTTAATTCCTTTTCTTCGTTGGAAAATACAAGTATATCTCTTAAATGAACACAACCTAATGTGATAGGATAAGCTGAGAACATGTGCAATCTTCAAAGTAGAGTTAAATTCCTTAAGTTCCCACTTATGGAGAAGAGCAAGTTGATACAAACTTCCTTAGATAATTTAGTAACCTATAGTAAAGGTACAACACATTTCCAGAACTAATATTGAAGCAGTATACTCCCTGTACTTGCCTGGCTGGCAACTATTCTGATTGACAGTACCTCTATCATGCAGGCTATTAATACTTTGGCTATCACCTCTATGATCCAAAAAATCTACTTCTTGATTATACATATATATGAATGAGAGAGAGAGATATAAAGGGATATGCTTTGCAGTAATTCTTTGTAATGTCAAAATTACAATTGAAGACATTTTTACAAACATCTGTAGGCATAAAGAAGAAGAGAAGATTTTGATGGGAGCGATTACATTGCGTAAATTTTTATTGGAGACTGAAACATTAAGTTACCAACTGCTGCTTCCAAATGGAGCTTGGCTGGCCCACTTCTGTGGGTAAGGCTGTATCAGTAGTGTTTCCACAATCTAATACCTAGCCTTTGGGTGGGTATGTAGTCTGAGAACTCTGTGGTATGAACTCTTTTAGACCTGATAATGGTCTAAGGAACCGATTCACAGTGGCTATTATTATAAAGAAGGGGATGGGTAAACTAGAATGACAATTTGTACATTCACAATGACAGAACTATCTAGCAGGATAAACAGTACCTGCCATTTCTCTGGGTTCTCCTTTTGATGCCAAATTAACCCAGAGCAAACAAATTATAGATCAGAAGGCTGATCTCTGTGCCCCGGACTTAAACAAAAAGTTATATATTTTAGGTGCATTTGATTATGACTCATAACATGATGAATTTCTCTTTTCTGTTTAAAGGATATGTTCATCCAAATTACTGATAATGGTCCTTAAATTTGCTACCCTTTTCCTTTCCTGAACTATGGAAATATATATATTTTCTACTATTTCATTTTCTTTAAAAGTGAACATAATTACAGAGCTATATAGATAACTTCTCTCATTTTTTTACTGCTTCAAGTTACTTTGAATATGTTTTGATATATTCGAAAACATTGGCTTTTTTGGTTTTTTGGTGTGCACCTGACCTCAGGACAAACCTTTGTTAACTTGACTATGTTTGGGAACAATTTGTACATTTATTCAAAATTCATTTAGTAAACTCTATTTCTTGCTATGTTAAGTGTGGGTGGAGACAAAAATAGTCAGTCCTGGCTTTCAAAATACTATCATTTCAAGGCAAGAAAAGACAAGCACACAAACATTTCTAATTGTCAATGATAATGACAATAACCATTAAGATATAAGGTACCATAGAATCACAAAAGAAAAAAAAAATCACCTGAGATTTAGAAAAGGATTTCTAGGAATGAAGAATTTGAGCTGATCTGAAGAGGAAGTAGACATTTGTGGATTGACTGTCAAAAAGACTGTGCTTCAGGTCATAGGTAAGATAATGTGCAAAGATCAGATTCTCAATTTATGAGAACCCCCTAGTTTCTCGACTAGAATTTGGAAATATTCCAATCACAGTAGCACCTCTATTCTAAACATCTTAAGTAAGCCTGTTGGTTGAAATGAAGAATTCCATCTCATACTTATTAACTTTATATCACAGGGTGTTTTTTTTGTTCATTTGTTTGATTTTAATATTGTAGCATAATTCTAAAGATCCACCTTATTCGGTGTTTTAGTCACTATAACCAAGACAACCCATATCTGACTCATATTGGCTAATTGAGGAGTTTGATATAATTTGAATTCTTACTTTATTACTCTATCCAAGCAAATTCTGTATAGTTAGTAGCACTGGCCTTCTGGCAATGAGAGCTAAAATAATCCAGCATTGATTTATTTGGTGTTGAGTATGCATATTTTAAATTTTAATAAAAATGTCACATTTCTACTGTTTCAAAATCCTTCATAACTTGGGTCAGAGTATTAATAATTTTTTGCTTTCTAGCACTTTAATGTTTAGCCATGCATTGCTTTCTCCTTCTCTTCTTTTTCACATGACAACTGAAACAGCAAAGCCTACATTATATCATTAGCCTTTTCCCCCAAAGTTAGAATGTAACTTTTAGAAAATATATAAATCCTCATGATGAAAAGAAATTTTAAACCTGAACCCATACCATTTTGCCATATTCTAAATATTACTAGTATAAGAAATTACACTCCTTTAACAAGAAGGATCTTTCTAAACCAAAGAGTATTTGTCCAGGTCAAAAAGTAGAAAACAGTGTTAAATGTTGAGATCAGCATTCTTTGAGATGTGCTCAATACCAATATTTTGTGAAAAAGTTTCAGGAAGTGTGGTGTCACACCAAAGAGTTTGGTAAGAACTACGTTTGTACTATCATTTATTTTACTTTTTATCTTCCCCGTCAAGAAAATTCTTACCTGAGAGACCTTTAAAATGTCAAGAACCTGGAGTAACTTCGTGCCCAGTTAGCTGTCTAGACCATAGTGGTGCTGTAACACATATTCTCCTATTCCTTTCTGAGCATCACAAAATTTCATGCTTATTTAGTCACTTAAAACAAATGAAGTAATTGAATTACTACTCTCTTTATTTTCATTCCTTTCTGTTAATTCTTTCCTGTCTCTGTTCATTCTTAAGCCTAGATGAAATTTCATTCTCCTGATGAAACCTTTTGCAATCATCAAGATGAACTTTTCTTTTCTCTATGCTAGCATACAACTTTGTTAATCCTTAAATAAAACATATATCAAAATCTAATTTCTAGTTCATCTAGTTGATGTTTTTAAATCTCCTAATAATCTTATGAATTTCTGTAGGACAATGACTCTTCTCACATCTTACTTTGCTTAGAACATTAAAAAGGAACTTGTACAAATAATAATAAATAAATATTTGAGAGGCAGGAAAATGAGGTGGATAAGAACTCCGGTTTGGAATCCAGCCAGACCTAAGTTCCATTCCTGATCCTACCACCTACCACCATCGGATATTGACCAGTTCCTTAACTTCCTCATTTAGTAAGAAAATTATTAATGAGGAAAATAGTAGTTACCTCATAGAAGTGTTAGAACAAGTAACTGAGACGGTGTTCGTTGAATGATTACTGTGGCACTTGACACATAACTAGCTCTCTACAAATACTGATTATTGCTCTTTAGTTTAAAATATGATATTTGGGTGAATTATTGAAAAGAAAATGTAGCCAGTCCAGACCATATTTTGCAGACTTTATATACTGATGATTTCAGAACAAAAACAGTATGTTTACTTAAAAAATTGTATGTTATATTCTAATTATGAAGGTTTATGCTGAGAAAATATGTCTGTGCATTCTTTTCCAACTATTATTAGTACCAAAAGGCTCAGGTGAAACTATATGCCAAATTATTAAATTTTGGACTACCAGTTGAGACCATGTAAAGCCCAGTGTCTATTCAGAGTGAGATGATGCTCAGTTATTTAGCCCTGGACATGAGAGTTACAACTGCTGAATGAATAAGAGAAATAAAGGATGCCCCAGACTCTGAACGCTCACCAGAAGTGGGAGAGACAATGGTTCAGGGTCAATATGTCATGAAATATGACATAGTAAGTAGAATATTTCAAGTTTCTGAACAGCAACTGTTCTCTTCCAGATTCAGCTTCCTTTGAGAGCTTCCAAAGAACTGAAGCTTAAATGTAAAGAAAACTACCATGGCAACTAATAAAGGGCAGAGAAGCAGTAAATAGAGAAGCGTGTGTCAGGGCAAAGGTGTTCAGAGACATACGGACAGTAGTGAACACAGTAGAAACAACTGCTAAATAAGAACATTGTGAAAACATCCTTTGTCCCTTTCATTCCCCACTTCCACTCCCTCCTGCACAATAATAACAGAATTAATAATAATAATAATAATAATAATAATAATAATAATAAATACCTAACACTTATTGAGAACTCATCATGCTCCCAACATTATTCTCAACACTTGATTAGGCACTTAACTCATACAATACTTTCAGTAACTAGTGAAATTGTAGTGCCTGTGAACTAGGCACTACAATTACCCCCATTTTACAGATGTGGAAATTGAGGCATAGAGATGTTAAAGTAACTTGCTAAAGATCACATACCCATTTAGTGACAGGGTTGGAATTCTAACCAAGTGTAGACTGGCTCTAACTACCATATTTATACTACATCAAAAAAATAATATATTTGACCAAGAGGTGAGTGGAGGACAAGGAGGGTAGTTGATGAAAAGAGAAATCAGCAGGCCTGTGTCTTGGAAAAAAAAAAAAAAACTCAATGGCAGCTTAGGTGGACAGGTAACTAAGGATACTGGATTCCATTATAGATGTCTTCAACATCAAAAATGTTCCCCTTCTACCAGTACCTGGTGCTATGTGAAAAACACATTTTCCACTTAGACTTATATGCTACTCTGTTGAGGACAATATTTTTCTAAAACCCCAAGGTTCTTGAAATGTGAAAGTAGTTCAAATATAGAAGAAAAAAGCTAGTGGTTGCCCATCTGAGTTTGCTGATCAAGATTTATTCATTTTCTCTTCAAAGAGCAATATGAGTCATATTTAACAAATTAGCAAACTTAGTCACAGAAAGATTAAATGGCTTACCTACCCATGGCCCCTAGTCCTGTTCTGTGTCCTTCCCTATATTTATCAAAGATGATGTGTGAAGTATTTCTAAAATTAATAGAGAGCCTATACTATTTTATACTTAATTTTTTTAATTTTATATTTTTATTTGGTGATTAAAGCTATTACCCGTATTTGTCATAAAATACTCGGAAAATACAGAAAGATAAACAGGAAAAATTACTTTTCATTTTTCTACTTAGACTTAAGTATTTGAAAATCATGTTTTCAGTCTTTTATTATGTTTTAGTGTATATGTATGAATGTGAGTAATTTTATAACTTGTAATAACCTTTTGAAAATTTTTTATCACCAATACATTGTGCCTATATTCTCATGACCTTAAATAATTTTAGATATGTATTTCATAGTGTTGTAATCTATCAAAAAATTATATTTAATAATCTCATATTCCTGTATATTCAGATTATTTTATATGTAGACTATTATAATAATCAAAATCCTAAATGACCATATTTTAATGAATTCTTGGTAGTTTCTTTAGAATGAAAAAAAACTTAGAAGTGGATTTTTTTGATCAAGGGTCTAAGCATATGTCAAGTTCTTGATATAAATTGTCAAATTTTCCTCCAAAGAGGCTGTATTAGTTTCCATTGTGGAGCTTTCTATGAATTTTAAAAACGTGTAAACAAACAAAAAAAGTCTTATTCTGGCCTCACTGAAAATAGGTATTAGATTTCCTATCAAATTTTATTTTCATAGCTCTGTAAAATCATAATATAACTGGAAAGTTAAATAGAATAGGTATTACATGGTCAATAAGCAAAAATTTAGCTTTATTTTCTAGATTTTAAAACTGGGCTCTGTTATCCTTGGAGACCAAAGGTGAGTTTTTTTGTTTGTTTTTCTTTCTGGTTACTACATTTAACCTCTATATTTTCATCCAGTTAGCTGAAATGGCCTGATTTTAAAAATAAATGAGTAATCCTTTAGGATTTCTGTAAGAAAATTAAGCAAAACAATTTCTCTGCATTTTATCAACTAAATATATGTAATTATTTATGGCCTATTTTGTTTTTCAAAACATTTTGATGTATAGGACTCTAACTGAAAGAACTAGGAAATAGTCATAAACCTGTAGGTTTAAAGTAGCATTTATCTTTGCATTAGGGATAAGGACTAATTTTCCAAACACTTAACTGTAATGATAAGTGAATGGTGTTAGGTAATTTCAGTGTGGCTTCTCCATCATTGATGATTTCAAGATGTTCCTTCTATGGAATTTAGGGGCTTTATCAAGAAAAGACATGCAGCAATCTGCTAATTATTTCTGACCCTGAAATAATGGGTCTGTTTTCTTTAACACAATTAGCAATGATGTGTGTGACTAAAGGAAAGCTGTGATTTTCCTGCAACAAGCTGACTTTTAAAAAGGAAAGTACAAGAACTTATTCAGGTCCTAAAATGCGTGAAAATCACACATATAAACTTCTAGACATTCTTTCAAAATCAAAATCTGTTTTTGTTCTCAAAATTTCAGGGGAACTTGTTTAAAATATCCACACATAATTTGCAAATGTCTTACATCCTAGTAGGTGGTATAATCATTTAGAGTTCAGGCTTTTGTGTTTATTTGTTGTTTGTTGGTTTGTATTGCTTTGTTTTCTTTTCTCTTCAATTCTTTCTGTTAAAACTATTCAGAATTAGTTTCAACAATGTGAATTGAAACACAAGTAAATAATTCACAGACTATAATAATATTTTTCTTTATTTTTCATTATTTTAGCTATTGCTTAGTATAATTTGAACCCCATAAATTCAGTGGTTCTAGGAAAAACAATTATTCTCTTCTAATCATAAGCAAAATGAGACATTGTTCAAAATTTGCTTCAAAATAGAAATTGATATATTTTAGAGGTGAGATTAAATTTTCTATTTATTGTGAAGTCTGAAGCCTTTACTACAACAGATATTATCTAAAAGCATTATAAATACTGTTTCATGAGCTAACATTATATGAACAGCTCTGCAAATCATCCAAATGACAATATGTGGGGAATAAAATAACTTAAACAAGAACAGTTAAGCATGTTAGGTCCATAGGCTCTCTCAATGGAGCTGTCTATTTGCAAAACTTATTAGTGCACATCTAGATTTGAAACAAGGCTCCTTCTAGTTATGATCAAATACTTTCCCCCTGAGCAATACCTGCCATCATTATACTTTAGTTATTTTATTTTTTATTTTTATTTTTAATTTTATGGCTATAATAATGTCCTCAACATGTTAGAAATAAATCAACTAACTATAGCTACACTAACAATGTCATGACTCAGATTTTGCCTCTATTTAATAAAAATAAATGTCCAATAACTTTAAGATAATTCATGGAATCATGACAAAATATATTTATTTTTCAAATTCAAATTTTCCTAAATGAATGAAAAAAAGAAGCTTAAATATCCTATAACTATTAAGAAATTAAATGGTTACTAAAAATCTTCAACCTCATTCACATCCATTATTAGTGGAAATGTACAAATGTACAGTAGTGTAACCACTTTGGAAAAGGGCTCAACAGTTTCTTGCAGACGTAAATACACGTCTACCCTTTGAACTCTTTGGAGGAAAGCCAAAAACCAGGGAATATAGGCAGCCACTTGAAACTGAATAACAAAGGAATGAGTTTTCCTTTCAGAGCCTCCAGAAGGAATCAGCCTGACTGACACCTTGTTTTTAGCTCAGATAAAGTAATTTTATAATTATGGCCACCAGAATCCTGGGAGAATAAATTAAATTTGTATTGTTTAAAACATAAATTGTGGTAATTTTTTACAGCAGTGGTAGGAAACTAATATAGTCTGATAAATCCATGTGCTGATAAAGATCTACATTTTATACTGAGGGAAGCAAGGTGAATTGATATTACCACTGCAGAAATATCTTTTGAGTTCAACCTGTATTTGCAACATAAGACCCAAGGATTCCAATCCTAAGTACTTAAAGAAATCTGTAAACATGTGAACAAGTAGATATGTAAAAAAAGCTTCAAAATTTATTGTTTGAATTGTAAATCAGTATTAACAAATGAAATGATCCTAAATAGGAGCATGAATAAATAATTGTTGGGGCATTCATATAATCCAATAATGAAAAGCATTAAAAATGAATGACAACAGCTACCCATATCAAAATGGATGCATCAAAATGGATACATCTTAGAAATATGTTTAGTGGTGCTTCGAATAAATACATAGTGTCAACATTTTTATGCATTTTAAAGACAAGAAAAGAGCAAGAGAACATTTTTTAAAAATCCAATATAGTGGTTCAATACGATGGTTCTCTAAGGGAAAGCAGAAAGATATGAGCAAGCAGGAGCCCAGAGAGCTTCAAATTTGGCAATGTGATAGCTCTTAAGGAGGGTAGGAAATTCACAGATATGATACCTTTATTGAGGTGGCAACTTGGCTAGGCTATAGTCCCCAGTTACTCAATCAAACATTAATCTAGGTGTTATTGTAGAAGTATTTTGTAGACATATTTAAAACCTATTAATCAGGTGACAGATGACTTTAAGTAATGGAAACTACTTTGGGTAATCTGGATGGCCCCTACTGAATCTATTAGAAGGCCTTAAAATCAGGAATGGAGGTTTTCTGGGAGAGAATAAAAGTTCTGCCTGTTCCTGTAGGTTCCATTCTGCTCATTATCTTTCCTTCTTGAGTGCCTGGCCTGTATATTTGGACTTGTTTAATCAATCTCCTTAATCATGTAAGACAATTCCTTGTAATAAATCATATATGTATAAATTTTTTTCTATCTTATTAGTTCTACTTCTCTGGTGGAATCTTGACTAATACAACAGATGTTGCTTTATTATTTTCTTATTTATGTATAAAGACTATAATCATTGTTTTGGAGCTGAGTAAAAGATCAATCTTTATGCTTCATTTTTATTTTATTTTATGTTTTCAGATAACCAGATTATATGAAAATGCATCCCTGTTCAAAATGAAAGCCTTAATATTGTTTTCATAACAATTATTGATTAAAAAGATTACATTTTCTAAATGAATTAGAATAATTTCATAATTCTGAAAGAATATTTAAAGTAATTATATTTTAGTTCCATAAATCATTATACATATTCCCTGCAAATAAGCTCTCATCTAAAAAGAGAATCTGTTTTTAAGCTATTTATAATTCACCAAGTATCAAGCCAGTCCAATCTGAGTCCATTTAAATAAAATATAGAAAGAAGACACAAATACCTCAACTGCAAACACACACACACATGCAGAATAAAATTTTTAAAAGTGAGTTTTGTTTTAGGTCACTACACTGCACCTTATGTTTGCTGGGAGCTGCTCTTTTGCCTAAGCGGTTACTCTTCACACACCTTCTGTCACTTGCTTTCAGGAATGGAGCAAACTAATATTGGAAAAACACTAGTTTGAAAGAACTCAAGGGGCTACTGTCATAGCTTTCAGAGGAGGAGGAAAAGATTCTTGAGTTGTAAATACCTCACTAATGGAAGCAGCTTTTTTGTAGGATGGGAGCAGCTTTTTTGCTGGAAGAATTGATGATTTGATCAACTAAAGCTAAGCTTTTCCCAACAATTGACTTCTGCATCAGGTAAGAAGAAAGGGAAAGGGTAGCATGAGCAGAAGAGAAACTAAGTGGAGAAAGTGACTGTGCGGTAGGTGACCTCAGCATCAACTTTGACATCCATTGGCTGCATGACCTTGGACAAGTTAATCTCAGAATTGGCCCCCCACTCTGCAAAATGCGTGTGGTAAAAGAATCTACATTACAGGCAGTGGTGGCTTGCGACTTTCTTCATCAGAGGGGTTTACATGGCAACGTAATGACAAGGGAGAAGAAAATAGAGAATTCTCTTAAACCTCTAAAGCATGCACACTATTTTAACTTAGATTCTTTATTTACTGTTGTTTAAGGGGAAAAGTGCCATGACTGTTAATAGGATTGCGATGATGAATAATGAGATGATGCCCATAAGGCATTTAGCACAGTCTTGCCAAACAATAAACATTATGTTACAGCAGTAATTATCAATTATTATAATGAGTGTATTTTCCTCCTTATACCATTATTTCTATACTGAGATTTGTTAATAATTGTAATAATTGTAAGTGAGATGTATGTAACATAAAATGAATGACTTTATTTAATTTTAATTTGACTTAAAAATATATCATGTGATATACCTAAAGATATGACAACTTAATATTTCTATTTGTAAATATTTTACTAATACATCGATAAAAGGTTTAACTTATCTTTCAGAGTGAAAGCAAAAAATTATATAGTTTATTCTAAAGCAAAGTATCTGAGTCAACTTAAAAATAAAATTAATAGTACTTTTAAAAACAATTATAAATCACTTTCACAGTCTTCATTAGATGCATTGTATAAACACTAAATTGGTCAATACTGCACATACAATAAAAAGCCCATATATTGATTCTAGGCATGTGACCATATTTTGTTGCTTTTCATCTTTAATAGTCATATGTGACCATAAATTATAATTTTGTTAATTTAAAGTGTTGTTATTTCTAATATTTTTTTATACATTCAATAAAATAATAAAATAAGCTAGGCCAGAAACACGTTTCTTCTGGAAAATCATTTCAATAACACACAAGATCCTCCTCAATGATGTAGTAACTAAGGTGGTTATTGAAGTTACCACTTACAACACAATGGATAGACAAAAACATTCCAGCATGAAAATGAACTCTGAATGTACAGAGAAGTAATTGTCATAATAATAATATTAATAATAATAAAATAATAAATTATACCTCTCATGGAAAGGAATAGGTTTTTCAAGATTTATACGGGCTGACTGAATTTAGGTAAAGCCATTAACTTGGAAGATTAAAAATGTCATGGGTAGTGAACTATGAAATGTGGTACTCATGAAGGCATAGCATTGGAAAACTTTATCGTAGTGAAACTGGCTCTTTTTAGAAATGCACTATGAGATTTTTAAATGAGCAAAGCATGTTCATTGTTAGGTACAATTATCAACTGCATGTTTCTAGAGGTCTTAGAGTTTAGCACACATTAAAACAAATAAGATGAAATTATTTCTTTCTCTGTCTACTCTATTTTTATATACTCTGTCTTCTCTATTTTTATATACTCTATTTTTATATACTTTTCTATTTTTATATATTTATATGCTATATTTTTAAATATAAAATGTATGCTAATTTTATATATTTTATATAATTTTTTATCCAGAGTATATATTTTATATAATCTGGAATCATAGGTACATTATATAACAATTGATTAAATTCAGTCAATATGCTCAAAGAACATCATTATATTTTCTTAAAACTTAATTTCTCACCTTATTAAGTTTTATCCTGCTGCAGATTTGTAGATGTCTCACTTATTCAGTTTCCTCTCCTGGTTTTCCTTCTCACACAGTTTATCCTCTTGCTATACCAATTAATAATGATAATAGCAAACACTTATATCACATATTTCTGGATCAGGAATGACTCTAACTATATCATACGAACTGGTTTATTTAATCCTCGTGACAATCTTATGGAATAATTTACTATTATCCCTATTTTACAAATAAAGAAAATTGAAGTTAGAAGAGAGATATATAATTTGTCCAAGATCACACAGCTTGTCTGTGAGTAACTGGCAGATGCAGAATATTTATTTTCTTTTATTTTAAATATAATTCAAAATAAATTTAGTTTCATTTATCATTCATCAACAATTCATGTTCACTCTTGGTCTTTACATAATCCAATTTTACTTCCTTTCCCACATGGATTATTTTGAAGCAAATTAAGAAATATTATTTATTTCTATATATTCATATGTGTGTTGTGTGTTTTGGTTTGGTTTGGTTTGAAAAATTATGCCACAGGTGTAGAGCCAAGGTTTGAACTCAATCTGACTTGAGTCTGAGCCAGACATGATTTCAAATATATGTCCTCACAAACATATCATGTTCTTTCCATCCTTATTCATAGCTTAGTTGCCTCTGCCTCTGAGAAGTCTTCCATCATAAAAGCGGGCTATCACAGATTCTTAGTACTCTATTGCCCATGATAAGATACTTACTTTGTATGTAATCATTTTGTAGCATTTATCTTATCTTAAGATATTGAAATAATTTATTGATATATCTCATCACTGATATTTTTAAACAAAATTATGTGCTTTCATCTTTGTATTTTTAGTGTCTAGCCAATATCTGATACATAGGGAGAGGGTACAAATAAATATTTGTTGGGAGGAATGTGTAAACAAATGAATGGATATAGGATTGACTGAAATGGAGATGCTTTAAATACATATAACTTCTAACTTCTAGACAAGAAGGGATCAAAGCTATAGGCTGAGAGTTACCAGTTTATATCACTATCAATAGAAACATCCAGGACCCTAAACCAGAATCCCAAGCAAATCATGACGTAATTTTTGACACGTTAAAAGAAAGAAAAAAACTATAAATTAGGGTTACTTGGGGGTAATTTAAGGAAAAAAAATTATTACAAACATAGAGCCTCGAGAAGTAACATCAGCACAGTAGTAGCAGGCTTGGAAATGGGAAAGCATGGAACTGAGAGACAGGAATTCAAGAGCACTCATAGCGCCTCCACTGGAAAAAAGCAAACTCTCATGTCGCCTTTTTGTGTGTGTTGAATGTCTCTGTGTGTTTGTTGTTTGTTTGTTTGTTTTGAGAGTGCCCCCCCCCACTATTCTCAATTTCCAAGAAGAAGTCATCAATTCATGAAAATTTAATCTCATTTTTGACCTTGAACTAGGGGAAGGCAAGGTTCCTGACTTAGACCTTGAACTAGGGGAAGGCAAGGTCCCATGGAATGCATCTTATGGAAAAGAGATAATTCCTCTAAAGCAAAAGTAGTGCTCTTAAGAAGGAAAAATGTGTATTTCAATTCCTTTACAAAATTTCCAGAACCATCGATAGTTCCAAATTATTTCTGAACTACCTACACTGAGGATACAGCTGAGAACTAGAAAAATATGAAATATGACTTTATGGAGTTAATCAAATGTACAAGCAGGGTAACTTCCAAAAAGACAAACAGAAAATGCTGTAGAAGCATAAAACAGGAGAAACAAAGTAACCCTGGGTATTCAGAGAAGGCCTCCCTGAAGAGTAAACATATAATTCTGAATTCTGGAAGATGAGTTAAAAGTTACCTAAATAATGGAAAGTTGAAGGATGTACCAGGATAAAGAAATAAAATGTGCCTGAAAGTGCTCAGGCAAGACAATGAAGTTCCTTTACTGAAGAGACAAGTTTAGTATAGATGTAGTGGATAAAGATTGATCGAATGATTCAGCCAAAGATATAGAGAGACGCCAGGCCAGGGAGAATCCTGTGAGTACTTTGCATTTAGTATAAACAACAGGAGTTACCATATGACTTTAAATAGTGATAAGGCTTGTGAGTTTTACAGCAATCACCTGGCAGCAATGTGAAGGATGGCTTGGATAAAGTAAGAATAGAAATAGGAAGACTAATTCAATTAGTGGTGATGGGAATTGAGAAAAATGGTTCGATATGAAAAATGCTGAAAGATAGAAGGGACAAAACAGATTAAAAGGATGGTGATAGGTGAGATGAAGAAACAAGTTAAGAAAAGTTTTCACTTCTACCTGAACGACTGGTAGAGGGTAGGGCCATTTGTTGAGGTAAGGTACACTGAAGAAACAGCATGTGTTCTATAAGAAAGACAGAACATCTAGTTTGATTTGGATAATCTGGGATACTTGTGAACCAAGAAAGGGATACCAAGTAGGGACTTAAAATATAAATCAGAAGCCCAGAAGAGATGTTTATGCTGCAAAAAAGGGTTGGGAGATATAGGTGTATAGAAGGTAATTTAAGACAGGGAGTAGATGTAGATGGAAGAATTTTACAAAGGGAAAAGAAAAAAGAGAATCTTGGACAGAGCCCTGAAAAATAACAGTTTAAATTTGGTTCCAGATGTAGGAGGTGACTAGAAATTGAGGACAAAGGAAGAAGAAATTCAGTAGTGTGTGGTACGATTAATATTAAGGAGAGAGAAGGTTGAAGAAGGAGGAAGTGATCTGCAGTACTGAAGGCTGCTTGGATATAAAATTATTATTAAACATTATCTGATGAATATAATTACATAGAAGGGATTGTTAATTTCAGTGAGGAAGATTCAGTAGATAGGTGGGGATGGAACATGAATGGAAGAAAGTTAAGAGGTTAGATGTGAGGAAATATAGATCAATAATATAGGAAACTTGTTTTAGAAGTTTTGATGATGAAAAGGAGGCAAAAGAAGTAGGTGATGACAAAGGAGAAAAGTTTTAATTCCATTACCATTGGTAGTTGAAGCTTTGAAACCATTATTGGCTGGTTGACATATATAAATCAGTCTCTTTGAATGAGCAAGATACTGAAATTGAATTATTTTTTATTTACTATGAGACATTTTGTTTTAGATCAGTGATCTTCAACTGTTTCAACCCAGAAGAGCCACCCCAAACTGGGATTGCAAATACAATTTTTTGCAACACAATTCTTCAGGGAGCCATTATAAAGAATAATGGATTTGGAGCTTGTGATGATACCTAGGCTAAATCTGGACTCAGCAAGAAAGAGTTCCATGATTGATTAGCCATGTCTGCCACTAGCTCAGAACTAGGGACTTGCTGACTCCAGCCTAGAAACTTCACTTGTCATCATAACCTTCTTAAAGGACTGGTAAGTTACTAGTCACATCAAAATAATTATAATATAAATTCACTTTATACTTCAAATCCTGTTTATGCTCAATGTATGATATGACATACATTTATAATACAGGATCTTTCTTTTATTTTTTTTTTAATCTAATGATATTGCCTCTTTATATTTTGACATATTTGAGCGGAGCTGTCTGGATTTATAACTGTTTTTTTAAAGTTCTGTACATTTACATAGTGGTTGAGATATTTTACATGCAATAATTTTATTGTCATTAATTTTTCAATATTAGCTTATAAATGTTTATTACTCAAATAAATATGCTCCTTCTCTGAAAAGCTGATTGCAACATGTTACGTCTATGCAACAAAGTTGTCACTAAGAGAAATGCATCTTCATCTTTGCAGTTCAGCTGAGATTTGCAAGTGAGTACAGACCTTGTCTGAACTGAAGATTACATCCACCTCATTGTCAGTGCTGCATAGGCATCTAAATGTGTGAAGTTCTTTTCCCCCATAGGAGAGGAATTACGGCAGCAAAAGAAAAGCAATGGGGGAATAAGCAAAGCATCAATTTTAAGACAAAGCCTTCACCCTGAGTGATAAAGATCAGGGCGTAAAAGAAGGAAAAGATGTAGGGGGAGATCTCACACTATCAATTATTTGCATCGGGATTTTCCTTTGCCTTGAAATGGCAGAGGTACGCCAGGGGTCTTGTTCAGTCACCCCAAGAAGACCACAGCTGAACTGAATTGGCAAGATGACTAATAGACAATTAGAACACAATGAAGCCCATTTATATTCAGACCATGTCTCTAATTTGCCAGTCAGCTGAATCTTTAGAGAAATAAATTCACTGTTTAGTTAATCTTTTTGGTAACTCTACCTTTTTGGTAACATCTTTTTCCTACTTAAATACATCTCTCCCCGAACACTAAAATGTTAGATTATGAAAAACAAACTATGAAGGCCAATGAACTTTTTAAAAACATTTATTTTTAAATGTATTAGAATAGAAGCTATTTCTCTCAATTAATTAATTCAAATGCTGTTAGGACATTTTCATGAATGAATGTTACTCTTCAGGCGATTTCAGTTGATATTACAGTTTCTAAGAACATCTTTTCATGGTTTGGTTTTGTTTTTAATTTAAAAAAATGAATATTGACTAAGATGAAATTGTAATTTAAATAAGTACACAGTAAAACAAAGCTCCAGGAAAAATAACTTATCACATGAATGAAAACACCAAAGAAGCAAGGTTTTACTGAAATTTGAAGAAACCAATTATTCTAACAGAATAGTGTTATTGAATGAATACAGCCCAAAGTAAAATTGATTTTATTCATAATCTGCTATTGGTATTTTTGTTATTGGATCCAAAGGCATAGTTCTAATGATAAACCAGTACCTTGAGTCCTATGAGCTGAGCCACGTAAGAGAAACCTATAAATAAATGGGACTCATAAAGACTTCTGTTTGCAAGTACGGGATTATTGGATTTAAGATCAATGAACTTTCTTTTACTGCATCCACAAGTCATCTGTGGCCAATGGGAAACTTATTTTACTAAGGGTGATCAATCTTTCCTAGATATATAAAAGGCATCCATGTTGATGCAAGAAAAGTAAATAATATTGAGAAAATAAAGTTATTAGGAGAAATCTAGTGGCCAACCCCTATCTAGAGCATCAAGAATGTGTAATTTGGCATTTTCTAATAAAGCATACGAGGATGATTATTTCTCACAGTTCTGAAAGAGAGGCATCCAAGATGAAGGTGCTGTAAGGGTAGGTTGCTGGTGAGGACTTTCTTCCTGATTTATAGACGGCCACCTTCTTACTGTGTCCTCACATGGCCTTTTCTGTCTGTACATGTGGAGAAAGAGTGGAGAGAGAGAGAGAGGGAGTGAGAGAGAGAGATCTTCCTTGTCTCTTCATCCTTTTATAAAGACACCAGTCCTATCAGATTAAGGCTACATCCCGCATATGACTGAAATGAATATAGAGCCAGTTCTGGCCTTAGGTCACAAGTTGGACACAGGTATCTGAATTCAGAAACGGGTATCCTGGAGTGTAGTAGACTAGACCACAGATTGGTTAAAGAGGGACTTCCAAAAGAATTTGACTTTCTAACTAGATGTGAAGCTATGTGGAAACCAAAAGTGAATTACCACAGTTTTAAGGGGCAGACATATTTAAGGCCAGGACATCAAAGTGAATCAAGACTAGAATGGCTGTCATTGTCCCCATGTCAAGGAGCAAAAGTCAGGACAACTGAGGAAAGCCCCCAAAGGGCTGAAGTCACAAATGAGAACGGGGGAGGACAGGGGAATGTCCAGGAAGCGTCGGACCCCACATGGCCGAATGCCTGGTATTATTCCAGCTGTCTTCTAGTGCTGTGTTTCCAGGTGAATCATTCCACTGCAGAAGAACCTTGAAAAAATACTTGGTTTTTAACTACTATAAATATCAGATTGCTTAAACGATACACACATTAATTTTGTAATTCTAATATCAGAAAAACAGACTGAAAGGAAGAAAGGAGAGTGTCATCAGAAGATCAGAATTCTAATCCCCATTAAAATTGGGGAAAAGAGATCTTTATCAGAAAATTTCTGAAGGAAACACAGTGGGTGTTGTTGGATGCTCTCTCTTATCCCTCTCGCCTTTTTTTTGACCTCTTGAGAGAATGAATTATAGAAAATCTACAAAGTATGTTAATTCTTTCTGAAAATATATACATATGAATCGAAAATAATAATATGTAAAGCAAATTGCCTGTCATTCTGAGGCTAAAGAAGAAAGCTCATTGTTTTTCATTTGTCAGAGGAGAACAGAGAAACAAATGCATCACATTAGTTTTATCAGATTTAATAAAATTGCATTTCCTGTTTTATTTATGGATGTTGATGAAACTAATTGCTTCATCTATTAAGAAAAGCAAGTTAAGAAAATTTAAAAATAAAGATAGTATTATAAAGGCATACAGGTTAACCTCAGCATTAGCCCTTATAAAAAAGTCATAAAATTTAAACTATGGAACCAAAAGTGATGATGTTTTATTGTGATAAAAACTAAATATTTAGGGAAACCCAAGTTCTCTAAAATAATGCAGACATCATAGTGTATATCACATGGACGAACAGTTAATTTATTAATAATATGTCATTTTATGGAATATATTATCTAAGTGTATATGGTACATAAATAGAGGAAAATCCTTTAACCGCTTTATCTTTAAAATGGATTTTCTTTATCCAGCTAAGTGAAGTATAATCTTACATGAAAGAGAAAAATAGCAAGACATCTCATGCACTTCCAATTCTGTGGTTCTCATATGAGAAGGGAAAAAGTACACATCACTTGAAATTAACTCAACTTTGCAATCATTAAATATTTTTTTCAAAGTGGAAGTCAATATGCTAAAGGGAAACTAGAGCTAGAAATTAGAAACTAAATGAAAGAAAACACACATCTAATCACAATAGACAAGTATCTTCATTTTTTTTTTCTTTTGAAGCATTTATTTTTGAGATTTAGGACATATTTATCACCTCTACAAATAGAACCTGGGAAAAATTAAGCACTTCTAAAACTGGAGCTAAAGTGGACCATCAAGCTTTTTCAGTTCAACTTTTGAAATTCATTCACTTAGTTTTGAGATTAAAATTTTATACAACTTGTTAAACAACTTGGTAAAACTTTTTATTTGAAATCATCCTCTAAAATCATTAAAAAACATTTCAAGCAGTATTGGTGAATTCAGACCTTAATGCATTAGAAATTCTTTTGGATAATCCAGAGGCACTTTTTAAAAGTTAAATTATTCTTTTGCGCATGTTTATAACTAATTAATTCCACTATACTTTGGCCTAAAGCTTAACTTTTTGGGTCACTGATGCATTTGTAAGCCCTCTGTCCCTAGAAAAATGCAGATGCACATGTGCAAAGACATTATATTTCCAAGGGCACTTGAGCCTTAGGTTTCGAATCTTTGGCTTACATCCCGATTTAACTGTGTCATTCCTTGGAGTAGGAAAATTTATCAAGTACTGACTTTTTGTTTTGTTTTATTTTGTTTTCCAATAAGATCATTTTTAAAAAGATAGGATGGACAACAGAGCATTTTGCTCTCCAGGATGGTAAACCAGTAAGATTATACAGACTGTGCCTTACACAAAAGCACCTGCAGTGGGGATGGAGATTGGATGAAGTTTGAAATCATCAATCCATGAATCCTGGAGCTGGGCTGTAGTCCACCTGCAGAAAGTACATTTTTACTAATTTGTCTACCCGGAAAGGTGTCTTTTCCATTAAGTTTTGTTAGTTGCTGCCCTGCTTTCCAGGTGTTCTAGTTTGACTATTGTACAATGAGCGTAGAGAAAACTTGTATGTATAAAAATGAGTGCACACACACATACACACACACCACGCCACATCAAGAAAATTTGATAATTAAAAATTAAAATCTTATTATTCTGGGACTAGTTTTCATTTATTCCTTTTAATCTCATTCTCACTCAGGAAAATAAAAAAGGAAAAAATCCTTTACTTATGTTTTTAACTTGCCATTGGTGATCAAGATGTGACCAAAAATATTTACCGAGGCAAATTCTCTTTCTTCCACACAAGTATAGTCTAACAGTGAAAGGTAATTTTTAGATAGCAGGAAAAATTATTTAATATTCCATGCAGCTCTGAACACAGACTGTAAGAGAAAAGAGACTTGGGATCCCTTAGGAGAGGATTTTTTTTTAACTCTTGCCTATGTGTGTGTATGACGGCTTCTCTTCCATTGCCCACAGAAAGTATGGATATGTAGCATAAATCTCTTTCTTCAACTTGGTTAGCTCTCCTGGATCAGTGCTTGTTGAAACACCATTCATCGTCCCCTAGAGCTAAATCTTGCCCATGTAGGAAGGCACATCTGCTCCCTCTGACTCTCTGCCCTGTCTCAGTAACCATTCTCAGGTGGCTTCTATAAAACCAAAACCTTACGAATCCAAACAACACCATATTTGCCACCTTATTAGGCTGTCTACTGAAGCAGAGAGCCCTAGCTCACAGAGCTAATATTGCTGGATTTATACAGGGCCAAAATCCTTGTCGAAAGGAAATCTTTCTATGCCTTCAATAGGTTTTCCTTCAACCACAAAAGACCCTGGGTGATACTAGGCTCTGAGGTTTTTTTAATTACGTAAGCAGCTATTTATCATTTCTTTAGGAAAGAATTCCGTGATGTATATTTATGCATATTGTGGATATTGGAAGACATTTTATACTCAAATTTAGTGCAAATTCAGTCTTGCTACCAATGTACTCATTAAACATGCAATAAATATTTATTGTTGCTAATGAATTCAGGAACTGGAATTTGCCAGTGCCCTCCGTGATCGACAGCTGCAGAGGAATTGGATGTAGTCATTGTCTAGTACAAGCCCCCATGTGCTCCAAAAATCTGGAGAGGCTATCAGCATGGCTAGTGTATGGCTCTCTGCCCTCCATCCCAGGTGTTATGGGTTAAACCTCCCTCGCCGTGGTCCAGCCCTGACAGCATGAAGCAGAGTTAAAGTTGTCACAGATGCTTTTGATTCAAATTCATGTCGAACTCTCCCCGATCAGCATGTTCCTTTGGGCGATATCACAATTTCATCTTGTTCAAGCTGTCTACATTCCTGTTTACTTAGGTTTGCAAATGGAAATTTAGCACTCAAATTACTGCTGACAGTACAACCTGCAAGGATTCCTAATCCTCATATGCCTTCATTCTGAGGGACAGAACTCTTTTTTCAGAGCAATGTTGTTCCATATCAAAATTGCTCTCATGCTATGAACACACGAGGCATGAAAATCCTGCATTCTCAATTTAAATACAGCAATCTGGGTGTTAAAATCAACACCAAAGGGCACCAAATTCCTTGACCACCAGTGTCGTTTCTTTCTTTTGAACTGTCTATTTTTCTCCTGGGGCACAGAGTCATGTGTAAACAAGAGAAAAAAATGTTTTCAGGATTGTCATTCAGTAATGCAGGAAAGTGATGATGTTTTCTTCCCCCTTAATATATAAACAATTCAGACCTGCAAAATTCTCTTCTTGGTTCTGCTTGCACTATCTCTAGACTCAGAGTCGTGATTAGCTGAAGGTAAGTCACACTGGCTGTAATAGGCAGGACTGGAGGCAAGGTGGTCAATGAAAAGAAAACCTAGAGAGAGTAAAATGCTTCTCATTCTAGCTCAGTTCTATCAGATGGGAAATATCATAAATTGTAGCTTAAATTATAAATTATAGCCTGTTTTCTTTTCTGAACACTGAGCAATTTGTGTGGGAGCCGTAGTTCTTACTCCTGGTTGCACGTCAGTATCATCTCAGGAGCTTTCAAAACATATACATACCTGGATGCCAGTCAGACTAGTTTAAATCAGAACTTCAGGGCATGGGGTCTGGGTATTGATATGATTAAATGCTCCCCAGATTTATGCAGTTTCCTGGATAGGCAGGAACTAATGCTCTCTTTATGCAGACATATAAACCATCCAAACCCCTGTTTTTAACCCCACACATCATATAGGATGTTAGCATTAAATGATGCTTCCAATTCTTGATGTTTTCAGAAATTCTGCATCATGAATAGTCTTGCTTCTCATTTGAGTCCTCCTTGCAGTCACTTGGTATTCAACTTTACCTTCTGCAAACTTCCATCTCCTTTCTTGCTTTAAAAAATTAGTTCCCATCTCTCGTCTGCTCTTACCTTCTCATTTTAAAGGATTTCTACTTTTCCCCCATTTACTAACATTTTAATGGTGTCTTGAGAAAGGGTAGAGATCTAGGTATATTAATCCACCATGTTTACCAGACATATTTTCTTCTTTAAGTATCTGTTTGAATTTCTCACTATCTTTGGAAGAACCTTTGCTAAATGTCCTTTTTTCCCTGATAAGCCAGCTCTCTGGCTTACACTAGAGAGATCTATTGCCACCCATCTGAGAAAACTATGTGATGCACCCTCAACCTTCATTTTTCTCTGAGAGGCCAACTCATCTGTTGTATATTCTTTATTATTTCTGATGTCTCAAGGAGGAGAAGGAACTTTCCACATTATTCCAGAAGCCTTCCTTTCTTCTTGAACCTCTGATCCATCTCCCTAAATCTGTCAATATCCTCTCTTTTCAGTGATCTCCTTCACATATTTTACTCCTAGTCCACCTAGTGAGAAATATTTTGAACTCCCTACATATAACAGGTGTTACAATCGTTTTAAGAGATAAATGATAACCATTCAAAAAGATTTATAAAAACAGAATTTATAAAAAAGAAAAATTCTTTTTAAACAGTGCTAAAAACTAAACTTCTCTATCTTAAAAGAAAGCTTGTCAAGATGAAAACAAAAATGGACCTACAGCCTTTGTTGACTTTTTAAATAAAAGCAATGAAGTACATGATCAACGAATTAAGAATACTGAAAGATAGAACATGAAATTAGAAAGCTTTCTATCCCCTCCCGCAAAATTCCATCCTAGGATTAACTACTATTAAGTAAATTTAATATTTTATTCCTGACATATTAATCTATATAATACTATACAAGCCTATATCTCTGTTAAGAACAACATAGATTTTTTGCAAGATAAAAGGAATTGTACTACTCACTCTGCTTTGTAGCTTTTTTCTTTAATGTAATGTTGAAGTCTAGAAAATATCCACAAGAAGTAAATGGGAAATACCTGATTATTGTGAAAAAATGCACAATATGCAACAAATATTATTTTATCTTTGAAAATCTGAAAACCTTTCTAAAAAGAAAACTTTTGCATAAACATATATTTCTTCTGTCTCAAGTTATTTCTCAGTATGGGTTTAATTATAATTTTAATTACCTTTTTCTTACTTTTTTTGCAGTGTTAGGAGTAATGGACTATTCAGATTGATTACTAATACCATCTCTGGAGATATACTTGAATTTAGCGAAAAACAAAATCACCTTGATCTATAAACACTTTAATAAACTCATTGAAGCTTAATGACTTTAACCGTTTTCATCATTGCATATGTCCCTAAAAGCACTCCAATTTTATACATTTTATAATTGTGAAATAACAGAAATAATGATTTTCAGCTTTAAGATTTTGAAACTCGGTCAGTGTCAAAAATAAGAACAAGCTAAACACAATCTATGTGCTTAACTATATTTTCAAAGATTTGAAACCCTGGTTTGTATTTTGAAGCTTATTACAATTGTATATTGTATGAATATATGTATGTATATACTTGTATGTATATGTGTACATATATATTACATACATTTATGTGGTATGTAACATCTCCCTATTATGTGTGTATACGCACATACACACTTTTTTTCAATTTCTGCAAATATGAAAATAGAGATCACTGTGAAGCTGAGTTATCTTTTTAAAGTATTCTTTACTTAGATATTAATAATTCAATTCTTCCAATTTTCAAAAATCAACATATTCTGGAAATTTAAAAAATGTAAATATGATTCTACTAAATTAATGATTTTAAGAGCAGATCCATGAACCCACAGGAGTAGATGCTAACCAGAGGTCTGATTATGGTAGATGGGGGGACACACCTTTAATTTGTCCTGGAATGTTTCTTCAATATATAGCTACTTCATATGGAAAAATCTATTGGACCTGTTTGGCTAATATGTCCAGTCAAATATATATGAGGTGATTTTGATTTTAGAAAGATGATCCAAGGTGACTTCCCTTTCCTTTAGAGTTGTAAAGAAAAGTGTCAAAACTACTAGACCGAGGAATGCAGAAGACTTCCTCCTCAAAAGTCAGGACTAAATATTGATCATCAAGAAACAAAAGGGGATATTGATGGTAATCACATTATAGAAACTAAACATCTCAGAGGTTACATTACTTTAGAACTGTGTAACAGTGCAATTTCAACTAATAGACTTTAAACAGCTATACTGTGTCCAGAACAGGGCTAAACTCTGTGAGGTAAACTAAAGAAAGGGATGCTCTCCTGTACTTTACAATCTGAGCTGGTGCATAAATTAGATTTAAAACATGAGTCAATTTAAGAACAAAATCCATTTAATTTTGAACATCAGAATTGCAAATTGTTGATTTCTGTCAATAGGCCAGCACTGTATTGGTGATAAAACAAATAGCAAAAATAGACATGGTGCCCTCCCTCATGGAACTGATACTCTGCCTTATCTCCTCTCTTTTTTCCACTCCACTACTTAGTCATCCACCTTTTGTGGTTTCTGTGTGGGGCTCTCCACATACATCCACCATGAGTTAACCTTATTATGCAGAGCAATCACACTCTAAAGTCTTGGAAGTTATCATGCAGCTTGGTAGGTCAGAAATAGCCAGCAAAAAGTAGGGACTTTCCCCACTTTCTCTTTACACTTCTTTAACTCCATATCTGTGTTGTAGTGTATTTGTGATGGACACATCCCAAAGTACTTCTGAAAATGGATTCTTGCTTCTGGACCATTGGTTGACAGTTATATGCATCTAGGTTGGGATTTCGAGATATGGACTCATTTGTTTTCAGAAATAAGTCCATAAGGATAATGAAAAAAAGGTGATAACTTTAAAATCCCCAAAGAAAAGTTATATAGACATTGAGCAGTTGTGGTCCTAAGAAGTAAGAATTAAAGTTTAGGGGGAAAAAATCCCTTATCATCACTAAATATGTAGGTGTGATAAGCCTAGATTTCTACTTGCATTGTGGCTGCATTATTTCTGGTTGATGCTGTGTTTGCTATGAAATCCGAAGTGATTAATTAACTCCATTAGGAAACTCAAGTATAAAATATTTCAAATCAACTCAAAGTACGTATTTGAAAATTATAAATTGTTCTAAAGTTTAAAGCCAATCCATCATATTCTCCAGAAGTGTTTTCTCGAGTATTAATGTCGCCTCCAATTATGCATATTTTTGCAAATGACTATTAACTACAGATTTCACAGGGAAAAGTCTCAGGCTCAAATTTGTAGTTTTAAGATGATTTATCCTTCATTTTTCTTTACGGTTGTATAATACATCCAACTACTCTCTGAGGCTTTGGTACCTCCATTCTTTCTAGTTTCTCTCATATTTCTAAGATCTGCCTCTCGGATCTTCTTTAAGAAAGTTTAGTTCAGGAAAAGAAGATGATTGACAGTCCTAGCTGCTGCACATTTGACTTTATCACCACATTTGTACCAAATTCACACTCCCCCTGGGCCGCTCTCAATTAATAATTGAGTATGGCAGAGGTATTAGTGCCCACCAATTCCTGACTGCGCAGGACTTATCCAAAAGCTAACCTTTGCTTAGGAACTTTGCATTGGTCTGGTCAAATTATTTTGAGAAATGCATTGCAGTATGAGACTCTTTCTACCCAATCCTTTCTTCTCTTTCTCCCTTCACAGGTGTCAGATCCACGTCTTGGTGTAAAGTTCTCCCCTCCTACTCCTTCTCACTTTCCCTTCTATCCTTTACTAATGTTCCCCCAGTAAATCTCTTGCACATCTAATTCAGTCTGTTTCTTGGAAAACTCAAACTAATACTTTTTTTAATAGGACTTTTTCTCAACTGCCCCTTAAATATAAATATTTCCCCGGATTCCGTCTTCTACTCTTTTTACTTTATACCATAACTTATTTTAGTTACTCCCACGTATACAACAGTATCCACTCATTAGTATGTCCCAGACCTTTATCTCTGGCACAAATATCTTTCTGGGCAACCAGAACTGTATACATAGTTCAGTTTTAGATATCTTCACTTGAAAGATCTATAGGCATCACTGAATCAACATATTATAAATTATGGGTATCATTACTCTAAACTCACCAAGCCCACTCTTTCTTATCCAGATCAATAAGTTCCAATACCATCCAATGAGAAATAGTTACCCATCTCAGAAAGCCGGTTGTCCTCTTTGCTTTCTTTATTTATTTGCCCTTCATTCAGTCATCATTGTCTGTCAATTCTACCTTCTTGGGAAGTTCCTAAGCATGCATCTATACTTTTCATGCCTTGAATCAGTCAGCTATTGAATTTATGTTTACAGAAGTGGAAACTGAATATGAAATTAATGCAAGGAGGACAACAATGAGAACCAACCCTATTCATGATGCAGAATTCCAGAAAAATCTCAAGAATTGAAAGCACCATTTTTCTCTGACTTGTTTAAATTGTGGAGCTGAAAACAGAGGGCTTGATCCTGCACAGTCAAGCAGTTGGATGTTTCTTCTGTAGTTAAACTGAATCAGAGAAACTCCAAATTTGGTGAATCTGGATGCATTATAGGGCTGAGAAAGGTGTCATATTAAGAAGTGAAAGTCTATGCTTTGAAAGGTAAGATCCCTTGTCCTTGCTTCTACTGGCTCCAATAACTGGTTTGTAGCCAGGCAGAGAATCGCCACTTTCCCTCTCCATTAAGAAATTGAAAGAATCTTATGAGGGAAAACAGCCTACAAAAAAATACAAGTAGACAATGACTTTGGAGGGTTTTCTAATAACACAACTGCTGGATCGGATCCTCTCATAGTAACATCCAGCAGTGGAAAAGTTCAACCATAAATACAAGCCTTCTATGCCATTTTTAATGGCTTATTTTTTAAAATAATGTATAGCAAAATAATTGCCGGTGCTCAAGTTTAAGAGTAATAAAAGCATTTTTCCATAGACAAGGTTCAAAATGTTTAACTTGGATTCATCTTTTATCAGAGAAGAGAGAAAAAGGGAAAATTGAGTTAATCAAGAGAGGAAACTAGCAGATACAGGAAAAACGAGATCCTTAGGTGCAAAGAAGGAAAAATCCACACTGAGAGCTCTGCCTAAGGCTCGAGAACAATAGTCCTCAGAGACACATAGAGGGCTCCGGGGTAAAGGTGAGAGCAGAAGTTCACATGTATGATCAAGCACAAAATAGTGTTTAGAGTAATTTTACAATTCTGTTAGATGGTTCAGGAAGAATTCCTTATGGGACACAGGAAATGAAATGAATGAAATGGCAATAATTAACCCCAGGAAAATTTCTTTTTAAATAGGAAATATAATCATAGAACGCAGCCTAGAAAAGAACAATGTGAATGTAATTATAGTAAGATAAGTTGAATATTGATTTAACCAAAAGTTGTGATATTAAAAATTAAAAGACTCGACAAAGTAAATTAAGCTCATTAAAAACATTTATACAGATACCTTAAGGGAAAAGGAAGATGGTTTTTCAATAGGGCAGATGTTCTCAAACATTATTGGGCCAATGAATCACCTGGAGAGTTTATTGAGATGGGAATTACCGGGTCACATCCTCAGTAGGTCTGAGATGGGACCTCAGAGTGTACATCTGAGACGTACACTCTGACAACCACTGCTATAGGATATTACATTTGATATGCTAGATCAACTGAACCATCTCTTGTAACAGTGCTTACTTTTAATAGATCTTTAATGAAGATGCTTAGGATATGACAAACATTGTTAAAATGTAGTAATCACAGCCTTAGTCCCTCTCCCCTCCCTATATTCGCTCACTCATTTTAACTCTTTGTCATCTCCTAAGGGAAAGACTCTTACCTAGTGAAAAAGTGGCACAGCTAATGTACATAGTAAGAAATGGCTTTGGGGAAAGACCATTAAAATGTAGTAGTTGGTTCTACCAGTATGTAATTTGACAGATGAAAGAAGAAAAGTGAATTCCAATTTTGTCGGCTCTTTGTATACTCCTTTGAGTATACAACTCAGTTTTAGATTTGCATATGTAGATTTCTCTATCTAAGAGAAAGAAAAAAAAACATTTACTTAGGACATGATGAGTGAGTATATGGAGAAGTCCTGTTTTTCGGAATCATCCGACAGATGTTAAAAATAAAGAACAAAGAATTCTGAAGCTAGAACAGTAGCCTTTTTCCCATCTAGAATTGAGTTTAAGTGTTATCTAGGTGTAAGAGTCAGAAACAAGTAGAGCCAGCAAAGAAGGGCTTTGTGTGAATTCATCTGTGCTCAATTCCTAGACCTGCAGAGCAGTCTTGGAACACTCAGCAAATAAAATTAATCTACAGTAATTTTTGCACTCCAAATAGAAAAAATATTCTTGAGTGCCCCAAATAAAAATCATTGAAAAAATAAATTTAGGTAATCCTACCAAAGTATGCTAATTCCTAATTGTAATACTCATCACTCTTAAATCAGCCTCTATTTATGCACTCTTATTCAGTAATGCAGTTTGTTACTACCAGTTTTCTGCATGCAAACTGAAATTTCTGAGGATGGGCAGAGGGATTATTTAGATCATAAACCTTCATATTTTTCTAGTGCTTTCACATTTGTTATACCTATAATTTTACTTTTAGAACCGAGAAGAAATGCTTTTGTTTGATTTCTTGGGGAATCCATGTCTTACTATATTTTCTAAAGTAGTTCAAATTTATTGAGGGATAAGTTTCTAGTCTCTCTTCTCATCTAGTAACCTACATACAGATCTTCAGGTTAATCTCTTCAAGCATTTAGCTCTCTCTTGAAACAACTACAGAAGCTAGAAAAGAAGAGGGTCTAAGTTCTTTCACTACGCAGTAGTGAACAAATTGGTAATCTTCTCCTACTTGTGCAAGTGTTAAAAATGGTAGAGGTTAAATGTGAATCCTTCATGATTTTATGTGGAGATGATTCAAGGAACTGTAGAAGTGAGTAGATGCTTGTCACTACCTCTCAAACCCTTATAGATACATTCCTGTGGGATGCTTCCCAGAAAGTGTGAAGTGTAAATAATCCCAAACTAGTGGTAAATTGTGGAATGCATTGCCCTATTCATTATTTAGTTTTATTTCTCGCAGCTTCTCAAAGATGAAAGAGAAAGATGTGAGTTGTATAGTGGTAAGTGACTCATATTTGTTTACTTCCTTTAATAGATGCACTATACATACAATAGTTATTAACATTATTATTATGATTTAATTTTTTGGCCACGGGCTTTTTAAAAATCTAATTAAATCCATAGACCACTTCCTCTAATAAATCACATCTCAACCTATGAACAAGATTGTGCACATTATTTCAAAAGATACATAAACTCCTAAAAGCTCCTTTCTGAGCCTTATTTTAATAATCACCGATAGTGAAACACACACTAGCTAATTATAGTTTATTATTAACACTTTCTGGACTTATCTGACTGTACAGACTTCTTTCTTGACAAGAGAAAAATGTCATTTTCTATAGTGAATTAGTTGTACATATTATCTCTGCTAGACTTCTGTGCCTGCAAGATTAAAGTTACGATGTCCACAAGAATAAGTTTTGTATTATAGAAAGCAGAGGGGATTATTCTGAGAACAGGTGTTCATGACAATCATTTCCCATTGCTGTACAAATCAAGTCATGTCAGGATTATCTCTTAAGGAATGGCTTATCTTAAGAATTCATAGATGATGATATTTAAGTCTATCCTGGTTAACTTTAAAGTTGGGTAATTTTGACCATAGCAAAAATATTTTCAGTGCTACCCTTAATTTTTTTTGTTGACTTCTCATTCTTCACCACCCTAACTCACCTTACAGAAAAATGAACATTTGCTAGTTATAGTTTTCTGGAACAATTCATTAAAGTCCTAAATATGAAGGAGAAATTTTGTGCATTACCTCATAATCTTATAAACTTTTTGTTCTTAGGATTGTCAGTATACAGAAAAAAAATTATAATGTATAGAGAGTCTATTTTCACTTTTCTAGTCCCTGAAAGTAAAAGTTAAAAAAAAGTAGTTTAATCTGCCTAGATAAAGATATTCAAAGACTCCAAAAAATCAGGGAGATTAGAAATAATACTGAGAAAAATGAAGATGAGGCAACATAGACTATCTGAGGTATATTTTTCTAGAAAATAGAATAAGGATTCTATCAGGAAGATTTGTGTTGGCTTTTTTAACCTAAATCCTTCTGATAAGTTATTTTCTTTCTATCTGGTATTCTAAGATAGACTCTTTTTTATAGTTAATATCACTTTGATGAGCAGTATAGCAATATTTACAGTTTCATGATTTTTTCCCCCTTTTTCATCACACTATTTGTTCTGTATGGGAACAAGTGAACATGTTCGTTTTTTAAAAAACTCGTCAACATTGCTTATTGTGACTTAAGTCATTAACAAGAAACACATACTTTAAAACAGTGATTTTCAACAGTCTATGCAGGAAGAGAATAGCTGAATCACATGGCAAAACATTCTAACTACATAGAAAATCTGCCTTAGAAATTTTGATGCCCATTTGGCTATGGGCAACAAAGAAATAGGGACCTTGCTTGATTTGATCACTTTTTGCCCAGAAACATAACTGGTAAATGGAAAGTGGGGGAAGAAGAAACGAATATCACTTTTTTTCCCCAGACCAAGAAATACTGTCATGACTCAATGGTACTAAAATAAATATACCGTATTTTCAAGTGCATTGGGATACAAGAACAATTGAGAATTATCCCTGTGCCTATGACATGAACCCATTGCCGCTTTTAAATGTTTCTTTTATAAGTCATAATAAATAATATTGCTGTAAACTAGTAAGAACTCACTGCTATGAAAGCTGCTTTAGAAGTTAGCTCATGCCATTCCAACCTCCATATTGTTTAAAGTTCCTAATCAGTGGTCTCAAGAGAAAACAATACATATAAAATGAAATTAACTGAGTAAAGATTAGAATGCTTATTCTCTCTGAGGAAAGATGGCCGTTATAAATGTAACTGTGTGTGTGTTTTTTTTTTATTTCCCAATCAAATTAAAATTCTTCAAATTTTCTAGCACAATTTTAAAGAACGCAAAAGTTGGAATTTCAGACATGAGTTCAAATTCTTAATCCTCAACAAAATAGTGTATTACTCTGGAAAATTTAAGCTCTCTAATAGAAAATCAATTTTCTCATCAGTAGAATTAGAATAATTATTTTAAAGTGCTATCACAGCAACTGTACAAATTAAGCATTCAATAATAAATGGTAGCTATCATTTTTATATGAAATTAGCACTGTAGGATATTGACCAATAAGTCAATATACATTTAAATATGTGTTTGATTCAGAGGAAAGTTGTTTATTTAATTACAAAGCTAATTCAAATAAAACAAAAACAAGTGCTTACATAAGATCTTTGCAATTATAGATTATTCTAGGTTTGTTGCTAAAGAAAGCTGAAACTAAATGATAAAAGAATTAATTATGGTTATGAATTTCCTTTTCTATTCTAGCATATTATCATGTGATAAAAAAATAAAACATTCAGCTTAGCATTCTAAGAACTTATAATTTAATTCAATACATGTATTCAAATTATTGGATTTATATTTTGTTTTCTTGGGGGAAAATTTGTCAGAATACATTGCGAATCAAATAACATTAACAACTATAACTTGCCTCAACCTACTGAAGTTTATGAAATGTTAACATGTTCAGGGAAAAAAAGAAAGGCAAGTATAAAAAGCTGAAAGGAGACATATGAAGGAAACAACTTTTCTAGGGAAACTAAAAATCATCTTTTTGAAAGCATAGGAAAATACAGGATCGATCATATCTTGGAAGAGTGCTGTTACCATACTCTTTCTTTTTTTGTTTTCCAAAATGCATGGCACAAAGAGAAAGAAAAAATGTAACTGCTCATTGACTACCAAGGAATCTTAGACTCAAAGGTTGAGTCTCAGATACAACAAATAATTTCTATTCTTATAGAAAATGACTCAAATCACTCTAATACTCAATCTGCCTCCTTCCAGTGGTTTAGCTAAATCCAGATTAAAAATACAATAAAAAATATTTTGTAAGAAAATTGTATTTTTCTGCTTAAAAAATTATCAAAATAGTAATTTTGAAGAACTGGAATTCTATAGAAAGTATTTTATTTTGTGTCATTACTTTTGAATCAATTTTAGAAACAATAATAGGCAAAAAGTATCATGCTTTACTGTGCTTCTACTTATAAATGACTGCTCATGAAATAAGTACCTAGGTATTGCATGCATGTGTATGTTTATTGATAATAATATCAAAGCAGAACTAGAGTTTAATGTCTTCAATTCAGCTTTACAGCATGAGTAAAACTTAAGAAAAGAAAAATCCTATATAGATTAAAGGAAGATGGTAAATTAACTATTTTTAGATATGATACCTCACAAATATGTTTATGAAGGATGAGAGGAAATGATGTAGTCAAGAATTAGGCAAATTCAAGGATCTAGTGTTAATTTAGTTTTATTTAAGATGACTATTAAAATGTATGGATTAAATTCATGAATGTTTAGTTTTATTATTAATAGTATTTCTTTTCTTATTCTTATGAAGAAATAAAAATTATTTCTATCACTAATTTCCTTCCCAGCTTAGATACAAAGTAGACAATTCTGGTGCTAACATTTTTAGCACAAGGGAAGCTGATAAATTTCTGTAAAAAATGTGAACTTAAATAACTAAATAATAGAAACCTGAGAGATGAAAAATGATCTTTTCCAACACAAAGATTTACAAACTTTTGTCTCCATCAATTTGGGAATGAAATTTTGCATGTCCACGTTTTTTTCGTTATTCACTGTCAATAAATCAGCGTATAAATAAGCCTAGATTAGAAGTCAAAAGGTCTGGGAGTCATTTCATGGCTACTAACATGGCGTAAGACTTGGGAATGAGGCACTATTTTATAAAACACCAATTTTTTTTTCTAGTTTTATTAAAAAATAATTGACATATATCATTGTATACGTTTAAGGCATACAGTTGTCCCAGTATGTCCCAGTAGTTTCTTTATGTTGTATGGTATGTATGTATGTATGTATGTATGTATGTATGTATGTATGTATTTATTTATTTATTTATTTTAGAACATGTTATTCATTTTTATATATTTATGAATTTCTTAAATGCCCACTGATGTCTTTAAAAATATTTAGTTACAGTTGATGTTTAGTATTATTTTATATTAGTTTCAGGTGTACAGCATAATGGTTAGTTACTTATGTAATTTATGCAGGGATCCCCCAATTAGTCCAGTATCCACTTGGCACTAGACATAGTTGTTGCAATACTATTAACTATATTCTCTATGTTGTGCTACATCCCCCTAACAACTTTGTAACTACCAATTTTTATTTTTTAATCCCTTCACCTTTTTCACCCAGCCTGTTATTCCCTTCCTCCATTATTATGGTTTGTTTCTCATCAGCCAGCTTGCTCTTCTCTAAACATGATCCACTTTAACTATAATCCTTTTTAAAAGAAAGTCCTCAGATATAAATACAGTAGCAATAAAATATGATTTTTCTGGACAATACATTTTTTAATGTGCATTAGTTTCTTTTTATTAATTTTTTCTTTTTTAGCAAATACATCACAATGATTTAATGGTATTCACTCATGCCTGTTCAAAATTGTCCTATGTTCATGATAATGAAAGTATATTTGCAAGTGAAATAGAATTTGTAGGAGAGAGATGATAATGAAAGATAGATGATGATAGATAGATAGATGATAGATAGATAGATAGATAGATAGATAGATAGATAGATAGATAGATAATAGGTAGATGATAGGTAGATAGATAAAGATTTATTGCAATGAATTGAATTAAATGATAGTGGGTGATGGCCAGGCAAGTCTGAATCCATAGGAGAGGCCATCAAGAAAAGAAGACTGAAAACTTCAGCAGGAACAGATGCTACAGTGCACAAGCAGAATTTCCTCTTCCTTAGGGAAATCTCAATTCTGTTTATTATGTCTCTCGACAGATTGAATCAGGCTCATCCAAATTATACAAAATAATCTTTTTTACATAAAGTCACTGATTGTAAATGTGAATCTCTATAGAATATTTTCACTGTAACACCTAAATTCGTGTTTGATTAAATAACTGGGTACAATGAACTAGCCAAGCTGATATATAAAGCTAACCATCACAGAGACTCATCCTCACTAAAAATTATTAATGACTTCTTGGAGTGTCGTATTCAGATGGATTCTGAGGTCATGTCTAACCTCGGCATTAAGAATACTTAGCAATATCTGCTAAGAGAAAAGGAAGAGGGAATGACCACCTATACCAGAAATAGATAAATGTAAATATTACTAACATATGGCCAACTGTGATTAGTATTATAACAGAGACTCAAAGTACTATATCATCAAGAAAAATGCAGTTGTATATCATGATGTAAAAACAGTCTTTCTATGTCAATAAAATGTATGCTTAAAATTTTTCCAGCAGCCAATTTTTTAAATAAAATATAGTTTAATAAATTTATTGAACAATAAAAATGATATTTAAAGACATCTAAGATGAATTACATTTTCCTCCTTTGAAATTTAAGTCATTTACAGTGTTTATAACATACATCAGAATTATAACATGTTGTGTAGTTAGAATAAATCAGTGAAAAATATCTTAACTCAGGGGAGAGATTTCATTATATCACTACTTTGAATATTTAGGGGAACATTTGAAAATCTAATATTTTAATCCTTTGTTTTGAAAAGATTTTCTTAGACTTAACTCTTGGATAAAATACTTAAACTGCATTTAACCTTCCATGCACAGTTGTTTCTGGATGTACCTTAAGTACTTTTGAAGTCTATATTTTTCCATTTAATTAGGTGATATTTCTCATGTTTACTTTTTTAAAAAATAAATATTAAGATCTGTAATTATACGTAAAATAATAGATATTTATTTTCATAAAATTGTTTTCAAATAGAGAGACAGTGAAAATAATTAAAATAACCATAATTGGATAAATTTTAAAAAGAAAAAAGGGCAGAGAAAAATGTTTCTTCCGTAGATAAGAAAAATATAGTAAATGATCTAGTTACAGAAAGAGCAGATGAAGTTTTTGAGGCTGGCAGTGTGCTACAAGATGTATATGAGAACACAGAACTTATCTATGCAGCTACTCAAAACAATTGTGTAAGAAACTTTCTAAAACAGTGTCCTATTACAAGTCCAAGAGGGAGTCCTGGATCCATGACTCCATGCTGGTGAGATCCTCAACACCAGAGAAGATTCTTCAGGCTTGCCCAGCCACTTTTTCCAATCTGTGTGTGCATTCTCAATGTTCGGTCTCTTCTGACCTCAAACTTTCCCCTTTATTCCTTTTCTTTATGATCTATTATGGACCTCGCTTTGTAGCTTACATGTAATTCCTCACCAAACCCCAACAGTGCTCAAGGTCTTTGATCTACTCAGGAATCTCAGAGTTCCAAGAAGCCCCGCCTGAACCACTTGAAGAGTGCTTTTCTCTGCTGATGGGTCAAAATGCTGTAAAATTGAGTACCAGCTTTGAAATATTTCAATACTAGCAAAGTCTTGCTGGGCCCCAAACATTTGATCTTGCACTGCCTGTTTCACATTTATATTGACTTATATCCTCTTTAACTATATTTCTTCCACCTTCTTTTTAGGGCTTTTATCCCTGTATACCAGAAATTCCCAAGCCTGGTTTCTCTTTAATGGTTTGTTTACTTGACAACTATACGTTAAATGTCTAGTAATTGTATTTATGGAGAATACTAATGGTAAAATGCTTTATTGTCCATATTCAAGCCGCCAGCATCTATTTTACTTCATAAATTCTCCAAACTTAATGTCCCATATTTGCCTTAAATAGGTTCAGTTACTATAATGAGTTACCAGTCTAACTGATGCTTTGAGTTAGAGACAGCCTTTAAATAGGCAAACCAGTGGTTTTTTCAACTACAAGGATTCTGCCCACAGGATATATTTAGTAATGTCTGGAGACATAGTTGGCTCTCACAACTGGAGGAGTGGATGCTACTGACATCTAGTGGGTAGAGGCCAAGGAAATAGCTAAACATCTTATATTGCACAGGACAGCCCATGACTATCTGGAATGGCCATTTTGAGAGGTTTTAATAGATTCTATCTTTTCCCAAGTATGAGTGATCTCTACTTCCACTAACTTACCTTGCTTCGGGAGAGAATTTCTCCTTCTGTCTGTATATGCACATGTCTTATCTTTCCTTTTAGATTACAAACTGTAGAGAAAAAAAAAACGTGCCTTTCTCATCCTTATAGCTCCTGACACACTCAGCCAAATTTCTGAAAATGAGAGTTGCATGTGTAACTAGATAGATGATAGGTAGATGATAGATAGATACATAGATAGATGGCAGATGATAGAGATAAAGGTGTATATATATCTATATCTATATATCATCTATATCTATATCTATCTGTATATGAAGGTGTGTATCATCTATATCTATAGTTAAAGTTTCACTAATTGACACTCGAATGTAACAGAAAAAAACACACAAGAATAAGTCAAGTTTGTTATGGCTCTGGCATTAATGAGCTATATGACCTGAGGCGAGTCATCTTATCTCTTAGGGCATTAAGTCTTCTAGTCTATGTTTTGCTTTATTTTTTTAACCCATCCACCTAAATATAAAATGAGCAATGAGCTCTGTTCCTGTTTTCTCTCATAGATGAATAGAAATAAAGGTCTCTTATTCAGACAAAAAATATCTGCTGCTGCCAGCTCTAATCAGAGTCTTAAAGTTATGGTTATCTGGCAGGTGTCTTTGTAACGAGGAAATTGTTGATGACAGCTTCTGGCCTTGGAAGCCTCTGGCAGTTACAGCTTTACAGGCTTCCCAGAAGCCAATCTTTTTCTACTGGGCATCCAACATGGAAGAAAATTAGTGCTCACTCACTATACTTCATACTAGGCGAGTCAGCAGGTGGCTAGACAAGGTTCGTATAGGTAAATATAAGTATGCTGCCCACTAAGTGGGCAGAAAACCCAAGAGCCGTTGGTAATGTAACTATTGTTCAGCTCCAAACCCACTCTCTTCTACTCAGCTTTGTGATGCTGGGATAGGGACTGTGCAAACCAACCACACTTCTTTTCAGCTAGCCACCTGTTAAGCTGTACTTATAGGAGGCTTAGAAGAAGACTAGAAGGGCAGAGAGAGAAAAAGAAATTGCTCTTTCCTGTTTGCCTTCCCTTTCTGTTAGCATCACCCTAGCTGTAACACCTGGTCCAGTTTCAAATTTTTTCTATACTTTTAGTATCAGCATCATTGTACTCAACAGTCCCTAGAGTCAGTTTACTTAGGTTAAATCACAACTTAACTATTTGGTTGACCTTTGTTAAGTTATTTCTCTATGCATTTATCTTCTCGCCTGTAAGAAGATGATAATTCCAACTCATAGGATTATTGTGAGGATTAAATAGGCTAATTCATGTAAATCATTTGGAATAATAGTAAGCATTATATAAGTGGTTCCTATTATTACTATTACCATCAATTTATTTTTAGATTATTTTTTAGTATATGTATACACACAGATGATTCGTATACATTTAACGTATAATCCAAGTACTATTGTACTAAATATTTATATTGATTATCTCACACAAGTTATTTGTCACTATTTTTAGGCTTATTTTATGGGTTAAAATATTGAGATTTAGAAAGGTTATGCAGTTAGCCCAAAATCATACTATTTACAAAGATGCGGTTCAAGCCAAGTGTTATGATTGTTCATAGCTAAGAGAGATCACATCCAGCTGTGGACAGTTAGCATTACTGACCCAGATGACTCTACATGTTTTTAATCTCTTAGCATTAAGTTAATTTTCGTAAGGCCTTAGCATGGGCTAGTTTGTGCATAGTTGGCTGCTCTTTATTAGTCACTTTGTTTAGCCTGGAATGTTTTCATTAGTTTACATTTCTCAGGATTTATTCCTATGAAATAGCATTTTCCTGAATGATATTAAAGAATGTGGCTCCATTTAATTAGGGTCAAAGGGATTATCTCCATAAAACTGATATTTAAATGAAGTAGTCTTTTGGAACTGGCCCAGGAAAGAGCTTTAAACTAAGTTGGAAGGAAATTTAGTTGAGAAATACCAGGACAAGAAAGAAAAGAATTTTGAGCCTCCCTGAATAAAAAGTGGCCTTGGTCAGCAAGAGTAAGAATACAACTTTAATGTTGCTATTCATCACAGGAGACCTATAAAAATGGAGAGAACATCTTTTTATTTTTATTTTTTTATTTTGAAAATTGCATGGGAGTTGTAATACAGAAGTGATAGAATCCAAAAATGTAAGGAATTAAGTCCCAGGACAAAAGGACTTGTTTCCACAGAACTTGTCCTTGGAGGATAATAAGCACTTTTATTCACTTGGGTTTCATTTGAAAGTTTATTTCAGTTAACCATTTGTGCCCTGTATCAATCAGGAAGGTTATGAAGTCAAACCAGAGCATTTTGGGATGGTTTTTCAAGAAGAGAGTACAAAGTGCATTTCAGAATCTCTTTCCTTAGGTTGTGATTTATGTAATAGGAGACCCTCAAGTTCGTGAGCACAAGGATCATTATCATTTTCAAATAGAGAAAAATATCATAGTTCACATAGTCTTTTCCATTATTCCAGAAAGCTTGCTCTTTTGGCAGAAGGTAAAACTGTGAATAAGCTTTAGGAATATGTTGTTATTGTTTTTTATGGTTCTTAATTTAATTGGTACTTAAAATAATGGCTTGTTTTTCTCTCTAATATCATGAAAAAAGGTAGAAAACCTTGTTTTATAGACTGAAGTATAAATTTGTTTAAATAGGTTAAGCTACTTCAAGATTGGGTAGAACATGCTATCCATTCAGGCAACAATATATTCTTTATTTCCAGATGGCACAAACCCATAGACTAGCATATTTTTGGTCTAAGAAGTATTGTTTATCTTCGCATTGACAAAATATCACCTGTTAATTAGTGTTATTTTTTTTATGTAGGCTAATAGCTAGATTTTATTCAGAAGAGTCTTTTTTTTATCCCTTTATGGCTATAGGCTTTAATGGTACTTGATTAATCATAAATATGAAGATATTTTATGCAATTCATTATAAAATGTAAGTTTTCAATTCAGTATTTGTGTTCATATACCATGGTGTCTTTAGCTCTAAAGCTTTCACGTGTAGAATCAACATTAATTTGATGATCCTTCTTGAGTTACTTAAAGATTATTAATAAGGCTCACTTACCAATTATTTGTTACAGTGCACACCACTCATTATAACATTCCCATTTGTAACCTAAAAAAGTAGTAGATATTATAGTAGTAAAACAAATCAGCTTACTTGATGAGAGTAAATAAATATGGCACAGCAAGGTAGAATAGTCTACCACTGCAAGAACACTTTGAGGCATGATCCAAAGCAACCCTGCATTGCTTTTAATGACTACAAAATCATTGATTTGCTAAGCTTCATGTATGGCTGTGGTTTACAACCCTTCCCATACATTTCACTCACTGAGAGGAGCTTTTAGAAAGCAGATACTGATAGTTGGGTCCCTCAGCAATCAATCAACATATCTGGAAGGTGGAGCCCGAGATTTGGTATTTTTATTTTAATTTTTAAAAATTTTTATTATTTATGCCTACAGGATCTGATCTTCCTCAGTGGTCTCCCATCCAAGTACTAATCAGGCCTGACCCTGCTTAGCTTCCGAGATCAGACATTGGGCTTGTTCAGAGTGACACAGCTGTAGACTAAGAATTGTGGCTCCACTGGGATGTGAACCCAGGACCTTCTGCATGTAAAGCAGACATGCTAACCACTACATTATGGAACTACCTCCTCACTGGTATTTTTAAAGAAGCTACTGAAGTAAGTCTAAGGTGTCAGCAGGTATGAGAATCACTGGCCTGTTACAGTAGATCTCAACATGTGCTCTCTGGAACAGCAGTGTCAGTATTACCTGAGAACTTGTTAGAAATGCAAATTCTCAGTCCCATGGCCAACCGTTTGAGTAATAAATTTTGGAGGTGGGGCTTAGCAAAGTGTATTTTAACAAGGACTCCAGGAAATTCTGTTGCATGCTAAAGTTTGAAAAACACTGATATAGACTAATAAAAACAACTATCTATTTATTTAGTTTATTGGATAAAAAACATTTCCTGGCTGTGCCATTCCCTTCAAGAGCTTCTAAGAAGAGATCAGACTGGATATTTTTCAATGTATAAGAGAATCTGAGAGCAGCTTCTCAGACACTATCAAACATATGGAAAGTCTTGCTAGTTTTTTTTTTTATTATTATTAGTTTCAAGTATACAGTACATTGGTTAGACATCTATATAATTTTTTTTTTAATGCCATAAACCATTAGAATTTTGGAAGGCCCAAAATAACATCCCTATTCTCCACATGAGTTCAGAAGCCAAATAAAAGATATATTCAGGAAATAGAAAGATAAAAAGTGAACATTTCATGTGAATGAACAATTTACACTTTCTTCAGCCATTGACACTGCTAGAAAAGGTCAGCACCCCCTCGATAGACAATCACCTAACTTCAAGAGATGAAATAATATGCAATCTACTGTAGGATATTGCCAGTTTTTTCTTCCAAAGTCATAAACAGGGAAGTCTCTCTTTGTCTTCTCAGAGAAAGTAAGTGAAGAATCAGGGAGCAAGAAAGTAATTCTCATAGAAGTTTCTATGGAAACGTGAGGAGATGGGCACAAAAGTTCTCCCCTAAATTGAACAATGATCAAGTTGATACCACAAATCTTGAGTTGAAATTTGGGGAACCACATTTATCTATGGGTAAGATTTTTATTTTGAATATAATTGAAGTTTATATTTTTGTCCATATTCAAAAGCTTATATGTTTGAGAAGTTAATATACTATGATTATATGAACAACAGATATATTCCAAAAGAGTTTTGCAGAGTAGATAAAAAGATAATTAAAATATCTCATTGATAAATACCTAATTCATATAATGTCTGGATTGTTTACCTTTTATCACTTTTCTGATTCATCTTTCATGACCAAATAATTCTCAACAGAAAGTCTAAATCAGAATCCTCTGAAGGACAACACATACGTAAAGGGAGTTTTTGTTAGAAAGGCGAGTGAAGTAAATAAAAACAGCAAGACCATATGTGCAAAATCACTTCAAATTTTAATACTTTTCGAAACCTAAAAATAATCACACAAATGAAAATAAATGTAAATTCAAAACTAAACTTTGCAAGTTGACAATAAATCACTTGCTATTTATAGTAAAAGCAGAAGTTTTTAAAGCTAAAGAGAAAATTGCTCTTCCAGCACTAAAAGATGCTTATCAGAATGTGACAGGACAGGGGTTACACATTCAAATGTAACAAGATTAGACTTTGGATTCCCAAAGTAGAAAGAACTTGTTCAGCAGAAATGATTTTTATGTTGCCTGTTGGGTTGCTTTAGAATCAATTCCATTTATCTTTGGCATCAGCTGTGGTTCTGAGACTGGAGACTTTTTCAGTTAGAAAAAAAAAATCAGAAAAACTGGATTCTAAAGTCTTCTTGATGGTGAAAATGAAACGTAATGCCATTTTTATTATACACAGACTTGACCAACCTTTAATTAATTCTAATATAATTATAATAAGATATAATTTTAAACTTAATTTTTAATGTTTGTCTTAAATGTAAGAACTCCATAAAGAATACTTTAACTTAGATACAAAAGAAGTGATTTATTACAGAAAAGATATCTTTTATTCTACATACTTTCTAAAACCTAATACTTAATTTTTATTTAGTAAAAGAAACTTAAGAAAAAACTTTAAATTTGAGTGACCTTTTATTTTTCTCTTGGGCAATACTTAAATATTGTATTTTTTATCAAGTAAAACACATAAAAATATGAAATGAATATGAACATTCACACTAAAGTCATATTTCTGTTCTTAGATAATTTGGCTCGTTTTCCAAACTTTCTAGTTCCACTTGAAATAACGTTTTTTATAAGTAATACCACCAAGAGTGGCCCCTACCTTTTCCTTAGAATTAAATATCATTAGAAACTATTTTATTAAAGTTCGATATAAGGAGTACTCCAGCATACATGTTGCTATAGATCGAATATTTGTGTCACCCCCTAAAATTCTTCTGTTGAAATACTAACCCATGATATGGTGGTATTAGGAGGGACTGATGGGAGGTGATTAGGTGATGTGAATGGAACCTCATGAATGAGATTAGTGTCCTTATAAAAGAGACTCCAAAAAGCTCTCTCACCCCTTATGTCATGTAAGAACACGCTGAGAAGATAACTCTCTGTGAATCACTAAGCGGGCTCTCACCAGGCACTGAATCTGTCTGTTTCTTGATGGTGGACTTTCCAGCCTCCAGAATTATGAGAAATAAATGTCTGCTGTTTAAGCCACTAGTCTATGGTATTTTTGTTGTAGAAGCCAGAATGGACTTAGACACATGTGCATGTTTGTGTATTTTAACTGCTGTAGGTTTCAATACACATTATCACTCAAAATCTAGCATTCTCTGTAAGGAATAATATTTTATATAACGATACAATAGAAATAGTATAAAGTTGATCCATGCCCAATACTAACAGATTTAAAAGATAGAAACAAACAATGCTAGAATCTCAGAGAAAACTGTGGCTGAAGACCGGCTCACTGAAACAATTTCAGTGGTGCTGAAGATGAAGAAAAATAGTTCAGGAATCATAGAATATTTGTCCTTTTGTGTCTGGCTTATTTCACTTAGCATAATATTTCTGTAGTTCATCCATGTTATAGCATCTATCATAGATTTATACCTTTTTATGGATGTATTTCACTATATGTATATATCACATTTTGATTTTTCACTTACCTAATGACTAAAGCTGTTGAATATCTTTTAATATATTTATTGACCATTTTTTATAACTTCTTTGAAGAAACATCTATTCAAATTCTTTGGCCATTTTTTCGATAGGGTTGTTTGTCTTTTTATTGTTGAGTTGTAGGAGTTCTTTATATACTTGGGACATGAAACTCATCAGATATATGATTTCCAAATATTGTCTTTCATTCTGTAAATTGCCTTTTTACTCTGCTGATAATGTCTTTTGATGCAAAAAACGTTTTCAATTTTAATCTATTTTTTTCTTTTCTTGCTCATGCTTTGTCAAATACCTACTATCAGCAAACTTATAGAGGAAGAGAGTAGATTAGAGGTTATCATAAGCTGAGAAGTGGGGTATGGGAAGTTATTGTTTAATGGTTAAAGAATTACTGTTTAGAGTGATAAAAGTTTGGGAAATAGATGGTGATGATGGATGTTCAATTTTGTGAATGTAATTAAAGTCATTGAATTGTACATTTAAAAATAGTTAAAATGGTAAATTTTATGTTATATATACTACTACAATAAAAATTGTAAAAAAAAAGAGAAAAATTGGTGCAGAAGTAGTAATTCTCAAAATAGTGGATGACCAGGGAGCTAAAATATTTTAAAATCCAAATAAAATGACTAAAAATTTTAGTCTGCTAATCCTTTGAAATATGGGGAAACAAATAAGTAGGAGTATTTGGCTGTTAACTATATGTTTAGCAATTGCTGGGAAATCAAAATGTTGTAAATGCCTAAAAATGCTTCTTAATACCTTTGTTGGGCTATTCAATACAGTTCGAACTAAAATAAAAATTTAAATTTCACAATTTTCCCAAATGTAAATTATAATAGTCAAGGTCATTTTTCTTAAATAAAGAAAAAAATGTTTGTCCCCCACCCTGGGAAAATAGCTAATACAGATTTTTAATCCTTGAAATTCTTCAGTTAAGTAATAACTAGGTCTCTTTCTCCAGGATGATTTTGTGACATATTTCTTTTCCCCTCCTCAGTTTTATTGAGATATAATTGATATATAACATAATTTAAGTCTAACACATACAAAGTAATGATTCGATATATGTATAAATTATGAAATGATTACCACGATAAGGTTAGTTAACACATCCATCACTTCACATAGTTACTATTTCGTGTGTGTGTGGTGATGGCGTAGAACAGAGCAAATTCCGTCAGTTGGGGAAGACCAAGCCCTACACTGGGAGAGAAGAGGGTTCTTGGCAGAGAGTATGGAAGGAATTCAAACACATACCAAAGTGAGAGTCAAAGGAAAGTTTATTAAAGAAGGGGAAAAGCAAAGACTAAAGAAAGCAATGACAAAAAGCCAAGACAAAGAAAAAAACCTCAAGTATAGGGGAATCCAGTTTACATATCGTTCTTTAGTTCCTGTGAGTTATAGGTTAAAGACTTTGTTTACCCATTTTCCTTTTATATGGACATATGGTGACGAAGGATAAGAGTATGTAGAGTGAAAAGATAAGACTATGTAGCATGAAAGGCCTGCCGGCAGTTCCCAGCCTTTAATACATAGGTTCTCTATGGTTTTAGCCATATGGATTGAACAAATTATTTTGTTTTTTCTGTTTCCCCTTCACAGGTGTGGAAAATGGGTTGTTAGCAATCCTAGCAGAAATCTTCCTGGGTTCTGCAGGTTTCCTCGTGGTCTAGCTTCATATTGCAATCTCTGAATATAGCTAGATTTAACATTTAGTTCTCTGGCCTCCTCCCTACATAGTGAGAACATTTAAGATTTACTCTTATTAACTTTCACATATACAGCACCATATTGTTAACTATAGTCATCATGCTATATATTAGATTCCCAGAACTTATTTATCTTATAACTGAAAATTTGTACCATTTAACAAACCTCACCTCGTTTCTCCCACCGCTCAAGACCTGGCAATCACCAATCTACTCTGTTTCTATGAGTTTATCTTTTTAAAAATTCTACGTATAAGTGATATATAGTTATTTGTCTTTATCTGACTTCTTCACTTAGCATAATGACCTCAAGGTCCATTTATGTTATTGCAAATAACAGGATTTTCTTCATTTTTATGGGTGAAAAATATTTCAGTTTGTGTGTGTGTGTGTGTGTGTGTGTGTGTAACACTTCTTTTATTTATTTGTCCATCAGTAGACACTTAGGTTGTTTCCACGTGTTCTCTCTTCTTCAATTCTTCAAAAGTATTTAAAAAGGATTGATATTAATTCTTTAACTATTTGGTAGAATTCACCACTGAAACCATTTTGTCCTGCAGTTTTTTTTTGTTAACTGGTTTTTGATTACTGTTTCATTATCTTTAGTCATTACTAATTTTAGATTCTTTTTTTTTTCAGATTCTGTCTTGGTAGCTTGTATGTTTATAAGGCTATGTTAATTTCTCTTAGGTTATACAATTTGTTGGTATATAATTGTTATAATAGCTTCTTTGGCTAGTGTACACATGAAGAACATTCCATCCAATAGCATCAGATTACACTTTCTTTTCAAGTGTATGCAGAACATTCTCTGGGATAGATCATATGTTGGAGCATGAAGCATTTTTAACAAATTTAAGAAGACTGAAATCCCCTCAAATATCTTTTCTAACCACAATGTATGAAACTAGAAATCAGGAAGAAAACTAGAAAATTCACTCATACTTAGAAATTAAACAACACTTTCTTGAATGACCAATTGGTCAAGAAACCAAAATGGGAATCAGAAAGTATCTTGAGACAAATAAAAATAAAACACAGCATACAACACTTATGGAATATAGGAAAAGCAGTTCTAAGAGGAAAGTTTATAGTGATAAATGTCTACATTAAGAAAAAAGAAAGATCTCAAACATACAACTTAACTTTATACCTGAAGGAATTAGAAGAGTAAGAATAAGCCTGAAGTTGGCAATAGAAAAAAATTATTAAAGATTAGTGCAAAAATGAATAAAATAGAGACTAGAAAAAAAATCAATGAAATTAAGTTAGTTCTTTGAAAATATAAACAAAATTGACAAATCTTTAGCTTGATTAACCAAGAATAAAACAAAATTGTAAATGAAAGAGGAGACATTATAACAGATACCACAGAATAAACTGAATTATAAGGGGCTACTATAAACAATTATATGCTAAATCTTTCTAAGAGAGCACTTTATTCATTGGCCCTCTTAAAAAAAATTAAAAACTTTAATGTTGGGCTGAAACCAGTTGCTGGAGTGACCATGGTGTACCCCGTTGCGTTCTGAGTTCTCATCAGACTCAGCTGTTTTAGTGTATTATATGCCATTTTTTCCTTGCTCTACTCTAGGCTATGGCACCCCTGCTCTCTTGGCTTGAATGAAATACACTTTCTCTTTTCAATACCCCTGTCCCTATGTCCCCTGTATCTAGATAATTTCATATTATCCTTAAGAACTCATGTTAGAATTTATAGATCGGGATGCCTTTTTTTCCTCCCAGTTTATGTAGGAGGCCATCTTATGTATTCTCATTACTTTTAAACTACTTATGTCATTGTATTATAATTTTATTTGTTAAACTTTTTGTCTCTTTGATGCATCAAATTTAAGAGAATTTACCAGATGGACTGCTGGACATTTTTCAGGCATATCTCTTATTGTTGTCATTGTGTGGATTAAGCAAATAAATGTATTTTCTCTAAGTGGCAAAGCTATTATTTCACCATGGGTCCATCTAATCCAAAGGCCCATATTCTTTCTATTACATTATGCTACCTCATGAATGAATGGATAAACAAATAAACAAATGAGTGAAAAATAAACTGTAATACATTTGTAAGATAGACTGACTTTCTCCTATCATCCATTATAAACCAAATAACTTATATTTATATGACAGCTTTCAAAAATCTTTAATCTAAATTGTTCATTCACATATAGAAGGCACCTATCTCCCCAAATGTGTGTAATGGTATCCCATTTTTTTGCTAAGTGGAAATAGGGACAAAGAGTTTCTTCTTAATAGTAGAAAGTCAGATGATATTAGAGTTTATCAAAAACAAACTGACATGGGAAAAAAAATAAATAAACCAAAAAGCTAATGAATTGCCCTTATAAAAATGTGTTGGTTCTAAACTGCTTTCTTCACTATTCTCCAGACTGAGAGTCTATAATTTTTAATTCTGAACCTATAGATTATCTGTAAAATCAAAGAGATGGCAGTATCTCATAGTTCAAGGATGACTTTGGAATATTAAAGTGTGGAAAAAGGGTGTGCTGCTAGAGTTTTATTTTTTATTATTAATTTTTGGACATATCATCTGTTAAGTATTGCTTAGTCCTAAATTCTTAGAAAATGGAGAGCTCTACAATCAACTCTGGATTCTGATGAATAAAAATCTCACATCCCTCTGTCTCCAATAAAAACTTTCTATATGAATAATAGCATTTGCTCTTTCATATCCTCAGTGTCATGATATGGATAAGATACTAGGAGGCTGGAGCAATTGCAAAAAGAGTAATAGGAGTCAGTGATAAAGTATTAGAATACTGCTGACTTGATTCTCAATCTATGTTGGATCAATTTATCTAGAGTAAATCAACAGAGTGACTGTCTAATCATGCTAAATATGCAAAGAAAAAGACGATGGCAAATTTCCTTTTTAAAAGTAGAAATCGACGAAGTAGAAGAATTATCTAACTTCTTTCAAAAATAGCACTAGAGGCTTGATGCTTGATTATGCTAATCATCATTGATTTTTCTTGGTTTGAATTGAATTTAGAAATAACACTAAAGATGATTTACACATTCATCATCTTAGAGAAACTGGCTAAACTCCTTAGGCTGGCATTCAAGGCCCTCTATAATCTGGTGAAAATCTATATTTGATTTCAATCTCTTATTCTCAGCATAAAGCCTTTTGTTGGTGATGGTGGCTGACTTGCTTTCAAATAATAAAGTGCTTTCAAATTATAGCATCATATAATTGCTCTCCCATTCCAAGTTCATACAAACTTGTGCATCCTTCAAGCTAAAGACTGTGGCTACATTAGTTGTACATACAGTGTCTGACACACAGCAAGGGGCCGGTAAATATATTTGTTAAGTAAATAAACACTTATTGGTTCTCCTCTTGGAGCTTAGTTTTGTTAGGAATAGAATCCAATCCTAGGAGACTATTTTTCTTGAGGAAATTAAGGCATGATACCATATTTAAAAATTTCCACTAAAGCCTACTTGTGCACTAATATTCTACTTATGTATCAATATTCTTTTATGAGATAGGGCTCTAAAGAGATATCATGGCTTACTCCAAAAGTGGGTAAGAGTAGCTGAACTAAGATGGGGACATTTCTAATTCATATGAATGCCAGTTTACTCTGGTTTAGGTTCTGTGTATCAGGGGACTGAATGCTAGAACACTGGCTTTGTGCTGCCTTTCAGGTTTGTGACCCTGACGAGGGACTCAATGTCTTTAAGTCTCATTTTTTTCATCTGTAAGATATAAATGATAATATGTACCTCACTGAGTTTTGAGAATTCCGTAAATATGTTGGGAAAAATGTTTAACACACTGTCTAGCACAGAGTAGGCCCTCAATAAATGTCTGTGGCTTCTGGTTTCTAGAGGCATGGAGTAAAATACCTGTTTTAAACAATGTAGCATAGCGATATGCCGATATGACATGTTCAATGTCTTATATGTAAACTTTTAAATTGTATAGTCTACCAACTTTATTTTATCCATAATAAGACTGAGAGAGTTGAAATAACGTAGGTAAACCGATAGCAGTTTATTGTAATGTGCCATATTTTATTTTATTTTTATTTTATTTTTTTAATTATTTACTTGAAAAAGTATACACACTCACACATGGAGTTTTCCACTCAGTAACTCTCACTAAAATTTCACGACTAAAATTATGTAAGAGTTTCTGGTTAAGAGTGTCTATGGTGTTTGACTTGAAGCTCAGATGGCTATTTTAGGCATTACATTGCTAAACATGGAATGTAGATTTGACTTAAAATAGGAACATCCCGGAATAGAATCCCTAGCTGTCAATAAATGTTAGAAAGAGAGTTCATAGGGAAAAATAAATGGAATTATAGTAGATATTGGCCAATTTTGATTGATTCTGACGTCTAGGATTGTTAAAAATTTGCAGAGCAACAAAAGCCTAAATGGAATCAAATGTACAGGTATGTCTAACTTCTGATAATAAAACTTTTCCATCACCCCTAAAAAGCCAAAACCTTCGGGGATATGACTAACTCAGAGAAGATAAATCAGTATGATTTGTTGCAGAATCTTAAGAGAGTTTATTGACCTCAGGTAACCCTCAGCATCATTGCAACAGGTCATGGAAATCTCAGACCTAGTTCAGATGAATAGATTTAGAGCAAAACTGATATACTTTAAAAAGCATTGTCCAATTGTATTAACTAAAATAGCTAATGCTTTTTAAATGTTTTTCTCTGACTTAAATTATTTTATTTAAGCTTCACAACAGTCCCCGTGAGGTAGGCATTATGGGTCTCATCTTGAGATGAAGAAATCTAGGCTTGAAACCTTAAGTATGTTGCTCAAGGTCATATAGTAAATGAGAAGTGGAATCAAGATTTGAACTGATGTACTATGCCTCTTGAGCCTGAACTTCTAGCTATATTACAAAACTGAACCAAGTTTTAGTTTCCTTCTAATTCACATCTTTTTTCACATCAGTATAACAACCATCACCCCATGACAAACAGCAGAAAGCATGAGCAGGAAAAACCAGGCCAGAACTCTGTCAATGTGCTATCTGATCCTTCACAATTTGGAGAATTGTCTTGGACGGTCTTTTTGTGTCATCAACATCTACCCTTGAGCACCAGATAGAAGTATAGATCCAGGCATCAAGAATGTCATTAGTTATTTAACAGCTCTCCACTATAATGGACTGGAGTATGAAGTATGGATAGTGGCAACTGATTCTCTCATTCAAATATGGTAGCTGCTGATGGCCATTTGATAGATCTTGGTGGGTTTAAATAGAGACTGTCTAAATGAGTCCAGAGCCTTGTCATTAACTGGAGTAAGGTTTGAGTAAGTTACTTAGCTATTATCAGATTCAGCTTCTTCATCCATAACATAAGGATGAGAGTTCATCATCGCTATTGTAATCAGGAGTAATAGCAGTAGTAGTATTTACCTGTTCTGACATTTAAAAATGATACTTTTTTCTTGCTCCATCCATACTGAAATAATATATTCATTTATTCCTTCATCCATTATTCATTCAACAAAGAGGCCCTGGAGTAAAACCTGCTATCCAGCCTCCAGCTGTTTTCTGGATGAACAGACATTTTGAGCTCACTACAGATACTCTCTTCTCAGACTCAACTTTACAATACTCAGAAATACTGAATTTTCTAATCTCCCTCAAGCCTCTAGACTCTATTTTTTATCTTCTTATGCCCTCTTTCTTTTGAAAGTTTTATATATCTTTGTTCAACACTAAAATTTATTTTCTCTATCAAAAGAATTGTCATTCTAATGTCCTCCTGGTCTTTCTTCTCAGGCATCTAATGGTTAAGCTGAAATCTGTTTGTATTGGTAGGGAATATGAGCCAAGTTAATGAGATGTGTCACCTGAGCGGGTACAGGTACATTTCCAGGCAAGGTGTAGGATGAAGATATATTGCAAACTTCCATTGGAACAGTCTAGGATGTCTTATACTCCAGAACTTTAGGACAATTTGCTTAGGGTGTGTTGGGCGAAGAGAAAAAGTATAGACAAAGCAAAGAGGGAAAAAGGGTGTTGAATATAAGTAATTCGTCTCAATCTCACTTTTAAACAAACAATCAAAAGCCTTGTAATCAGTGTGGCTACTGGTATGATTCCATACATGTGAAGGGGCAACATTTCACTTAGAGCCAACTGAAGAGATTTTGCATATTGAAAATCAAAAGCTTATGAAACTTTTGTTGAAATGCTGATCTCTTTAATGCAATCCTTAGTTGCTGTGCATAAAGCAACCTTGAGATTTGCAAAACATTATAAATATTGTAGGTAATATTGGCTATTATCATTGTAAGAGAAGTATAAAATAAATAAATGTATTTATGAATAGAAGTTATATGTACTTGGGAAGTTGAGGCTAATTTAAAATGCCCACATTGCATTTCATGAAGGATTAAAATGAATATTCAAATTTATATGACACTCTATTAACATGGTATATGTCATTGTATTGTATGTGCTAGTATTCACGTGCACTCTGCCTTCTGAGACTATTACAATAGTAAATAGGTTGAGTCTAAGATATGCATTATTACCTTTATTATTAAAGCATACCTCCTTCTGCTTTGCCATGGTATGTCACTTTTCTCTTTTTTGAGGGCATTTCTCTGTAGAAAAACCAGTTGGAGCTGATGAATGCTTCTCTATAGAGAAATTGCAAGTGAAATCATTATAAGAGAACTTTTGTATATTAACCTAAAATTATTTTATCCTTTAAGAAAAATGAGCCCTAAAATTATTAGTGTTTGCTTTGTGTTGACTACAGTGAATGCTTTTTATTTAATTCAGTCTTAAGTGAAAGTTTGTTCCTTGAACTGTAATATCATTCTTGGAGATGGGAGGAAAAAGCAATTCCAGCACTCTGACTTCACAGAAAACCTCCATGTTTTACTAAGAAATCAAGCCAAGATAATTGCTTCAATTTTTTTGTCAGTAAAAAGTGAAAGTTGAATGCTATCACATAATGCTGTAAATGTAATATTTCTGGGAATTATGTATTTAAAAAAAAGATTTATCTTGACTTCTGGGAGATGTACAGAACTATTTCTTCTCTTAATTATTCTTGACTTCTTACCTATTACACCAGGAGCTTCCCCAGGTGATAGCAACTGAATGACAGGTTTCCTTTAAAAGCACCAGGTGAGTAGAATATATGGAGGAAAAGACAAAACAAAACAAAAATACCCCCAAACAAAAACGCCACCACTTTGCTAAGGTGGCAATTTTCTACTGCTGGAGGAACAGTTTTGAAGCTAGAATACTTACTGCATTCTGTCGAGTTGTCCCAGAACAAAGTTATGCTTAGGGACTGCTCACTTGCTCCATTTTCTTTTCCATTTTATTGTTTCAAAACAGTCACACCTTTCTTGAGTCACCTCTCAAAATGCACAAATATTCCTTCAAACAGTGGCTCCCTTTTTCTGCCAAATTAAAAAAAATAATAAACATTTGTAAATAGTCTGATAAAAACTCCATTTGTTCTATACACGTATCTGCCTGAATCTTAGAGGTCACTTTTCTGTCTAATAGTTGTTTTTTTCTATTCTATTCTAAATTCTTTCTCACAATAGGTTAAAGTAAGAGCATGATGGTATCTGCATATATCAGGATTATATAACTATGTATAATATAATGCTTGTTTTTTAATAAATTCTAAATTCTTGATAAATTTAGCTAATTCTGTTTTCATGTTAGTTTATTATAAAGATTAAATACAATGTCCTACTAATGAACACATTTACTTGGAAATATTGATGTAAATTAGAAAGGAAAATGATTCATTTTATATTTTCTTCATCACTTTCCCTTATGAATATACAAATCCACCAGAATCATGAATATACAAATCCACCAGAAGCTTGTGGCTTCATCAATAGAATCAATTAATGTCAATCAATTAATAATTGAATGACAAATTGATTTTCAGTGCCCATTAAAGCACTTTCTCTTCCATGAAATTAGAATGTCTGATTTGTTTATATCATGTAAAGTGCATAAAATTTATGTAATATTTAATAGTTAAAAGAAAATTTTAAAGGCATAATGTAAAAAAATGTATGGAAGATCTCCAAAGAATATGAAGTGTCATTCAAGTGTGAGATGCTTATAGTCTCTTCTCTGAAACAAGATGTGTGAGGGTCATGTTTTTGTACTTCTATGCTGTCCACAGATTATGTACAGTAAAAGCACACAATCCACTTCAAACAAATAAATGTATACTTAAGTATGTTTGTCTAATTAATTTACCCAAGGTTACACATTAGTAAGTTTTATGAACTTTTCAATTTACTCATATAAATTGCTTAAAACAATATTTGTCACAAAATAAGTTTTAATTAATGTTAATTATGATTATGAAAATTATGAAGATGATATTATATGCTATTGTCTGTGGAAAATCTTTGTAATCTAGAAAGAACTGTACCAATTTAAAAAATTTTTATTATGGCTTAACTCAGACTAGAACTCTTTCATAGGCAAATGAAGAGATTTTTCTTGGTTTATTTATGAGTTGAACTTTAAAGAAATTTAAAAGAAAGGGGTTCCAAAAAAATGTAGTAGAATAAAAATAATGCAGGACCAGGGAGAGAATTAGAAAGTAAATAAGTAAGAGACAAAAATGGAGAGATATAGGATCTTATCCTTCAGCTAAGATTAAATGCAGCATCCCAAACAATGAACATAACTGTATTTTTCAGCTTCTTCTTATACGCCTGATCTATCATGTTTTTCATACTATTTTCCTCAAGTTATTTCTAGATGAAAGAGCCAGCTTGTCATATGAGAAGAATGCCCTGACTCTAGATGCATAATCCAAAATCAGATAACATAATTTGGTTAATTCCAGGACAAGAAAAGTTATGGGTGTTGCTTAAAGATGATAGATTCCTTCACAAACAGGTCAAGTTTTTCTAGCATAAATTCTCATCTTGTTCAGTATTCCTGGACATAGATTTAAAAGGAATTCTCTTATCAGTAAGACTTCTTCCCTAATAACTTTCATAGTATGTAGAAGTTACCTCTGAATTATGATAATGAGTTATTACTGCCTGTCCTGAATTGCAAGCACATGTCTCCCATTGTCTTCAGTGCAGCTGCTTGCATGTAGAGGAAATGAGAAATTTTTATGAAATAATTATCTCCAGAATCACTTTAAAAATTTATAAAATTAAATGATATTTATTCATTAACATTTGAAAAACCAGAAATATCTTTCCATCTGCCTTTGATGAAATCAGCCCTTTATTCAGTTCAGTATTACCACAAATTAGTCTGCTTGCTTTCATAGCTTTTTTCACGCTCTTCATTTCCTTTAACTCTTAAAAGTGATGCTCACTATGGCTTAAAGACAATGCTCTCTGCTGATGAAACAACCACAAATTATAGAGAGACAATATGAGAAACATTAATAAGCTGAATAGAAGTATTTACAATATGCATCTATGCAAAGCTGTCTGAACAGTTTTGCTTAGATTTCATATTTCATTTTCTATGGCTGGTTTGATGGATATATTAAGAGAATAATACCATTTTGTAGCTTTTCATGATTGCTATTGTACTCTCTTATAAACTGTATATTCTTCATTTAGATATGCTAAACAGTTTTTCTTTTTTAATAATGGAAAAATCTCTTTTTATATGGTGTTCAGAATGAAAATTAATATTAATGTTGTTCCCCTCTGGGTTAGTAAAATGAATTTCAATATCTTCAACCAACTGTGGAAGAAAAAAGATGTTGAAATAAATGGACAAGATTTGGGTGTAAGTTCTAAAAGTGTTTGGCTGATACTGAGCTATAATGAAAGTTGTTTTTATTAATTTAAAAATATAAAGTATTTTCCTCAAAGAAAACAAAATTTGTAAAATCAAGTAAGTTGAGTTAACAGTTATAAAAAAATTTAAATTCTACCATTTTTAACGACATGAATGGGCCTAGAGGTTATTATGCTGAATGAAATAAATCAGACAGAGAAAGACAAATACCATATGTGGAACCTAAGGAACAAAAGGAACAAACTAAATGAAAACAGACTCACAGATACAGAGCACAATCTGGTGACTGCCAGAGGGGAGGGGACTTGGGGCTGGGAGAAAAAGGTGAAGGGATGAAGAAGTACAGATCAGTAGTTACAGTCACGGGGACATAGGGAATATAGGAAACAGTATTGTAATGGCTATGTGTGGAGCCAGATGGGTGATAGAGTAATCACGGGAGATCACTTTATAAACTATATAAATGTCTAACCAATGTAATGTATACCTGAAACTAATATAAAAATAAAAAATAAAAGGTCGAGTTACTTCCACTAACCATGTTAGATTTAAATGGGCATCACTCATGTAATACTGGAGTTTAGTCTTATATGTTGAAAATTATTTGGATCAGAATAGACTTTAGAGAAGCAGTGACAGGGTTGATTTTATTTCCTATGTTTCGGGGTTTTTTTTATTCTTTTCAAGCAGATTAATATCAAACAACTAGTGAAGCACCGTCTGTGATTTGTTTCCTTCTCTTTCTCTATATGCCAGTTGTAAGATTTAATATTTTAGCAACACTTCCAAGCTTAATGTAAGCCCTAGAAGCAATCATAATAGTTAATAGTTCTATCTTAACAAGTGGTCAAGTCTGAGAAAGGCATTAAATATCCTGAAATTATGTGTTTATTTTGTCCAAGACTTTGAACTTAGGTTTTTATGAATGTCATTTTCATTTTGCTAGCCATGTCTACCAGATTCCTTTATTTGCACTTATTTTTATGAGCTTCGTTCTATAATATCATGTGCAATATAAATATGTGATCATCATAAAAATGAATACCTATAATCTCTAAGACTGTGAACCAGCATCAATGCCTATGAGCTGCCAGATATTGTAACAAAGTCTTGTAAAAAAACCATAATACCTGATTTCCAGGCAATTTGATGTCTTTATTTCTCTATCTTAAGATAAGGATAATTATTGTCAATCTTTCACTGCTTTGTGATTAAATAAATATATTATAGTGTAAATGATATTTTTACCATAATATCAATAGATCATAGACCCAGAGTGGGCCAGGAGGCCTTTATCCAATTACTTGTGGCTAAGAGTGGTGATCATGGAGTAAAATGTTGCTGTAAGAGACCCACGTTAAAAATGAGGTGGAGCAGATAAAGTGGTTGTTTGCAGTTCAGCAGATATACTAAGTTTCTTATTATGGTAAACTTGGTAGGATTTTTATAAGAGGCCTCAAGTGGTATTTCTGACCAATTATCATTTCTAATTCCACCATTCATTTTTTGCAATGAAACAAAATTATCCTGCCATTTGTGTAGGCTAGAGAAAAGGAACACTGGTGTGGAATATTTAACTTGACCAAATTTGTATAGCTAGTAAGTGGGGAAGAGAAAACCCGTATCGCTCATCTATAAAACTAAGTGATACCTGGAGGCTAAATGTTACTTCATGTAGAGAATATATATATATATATATATTTGATTAGAATTTTTAAAAGATAAAGATCAGTACAATTCTTTGCTTTTTTACTGTGATTCTGAGGATCAGACTCCAGTATTTTAGAAATTGATTGCAGTATGGTTTGCATTTACTATTTTCTCCATGTTTTTACCACCAGAGCAGATTTATTCACTTAGCATTTCCACTCTCTAACCTGTCCCCAACACACTGCTGCTACTATTTATCTTTCCAAGGCCCCCGCTGGTCAGATTGACTTACTGATAATAGCTGGCACAGAATGAAGCACAATGGTACTTAGGAAGTGTTTGTTAAGTGAATGAATGGATAAAGAAATATTTTTTACTGCTTTAAAAAAAGTGTTTTTATATTTCTCATAAAATATAATTCAAATTTATTACCATGGCCTTCAAGATCTTTTGCAACTGGCAACCTATTTCATTTCTCACTGTTCACTCTTTCTTCCTATCTTGGGAAACCCATCAGAGACACTCACTCAACTTACCATTCTCCAACAACCTGTATAACAGTTGACATTCATGGGCATGGCATATTTCTATGGGCACAACCTCTAGCAAAGATAGGGAAGACATGATTTACAGGGTCCCCAACATACTTTCATCCTTTTGTCTCCCACTCAGAAAATCTTATTACAATGCTAATGAGTAAAACACATCGTTCTAGTGAACACATTCCATTCACTCTATTTCATAAAAATTTTTTTTAAACTTCAGTGTACTTTAATTATTATTTTTAAAATATGGTTTGTAAATACCATTTCATTAAAATTCTGTGATTGAGCATCATTTTTAATTATAATAGTTAACATTGATTGCTTATCTTCCAAATATTGAGCACTGTGTTAAGTACTTTATATATATTAAAGTTCCTAACAAACTTGTGAAGTAAATAACATTTTGTTCTTATTTTATAGAAGAGAAAATTGCGCAAAGAGCTTAATTAATTTACCCAAGGTTACACATTAGTAAGTTTTATGAACTTTTCAATTTAAAAATTATTCTAATGTACTGAAGATGTTTCGCATACCTATGGTAAGTAAATATCTTCTGTGTAAGTCTCTTGCTGGGTCAGATGTTTAGTTCAGAAATTTAGTAGCTGTCCTCTGCTTCTCAATGAAAGTACCAAAAGGACCCCAGTGGACAGCAAATATATATGTGGAAACATTTGCTTTCTTATTTTTTCACTATTACAGAAAAACGCAATATTCGTTATTTGGTAAAAAAAGACCAATATATTAAGGAAAGGCTAAATACAAAAGCTTGCAATTAAAATATAGAATTTAGAAAGCTTTCTCTTAACAGGTTGGTGATGTTGAAAAACACAAGCAAAGACTTAATATTATGACTTTAGAAAAAAAATCCAAAAGGAAAAATGCTAATAAGGGAATCTTATTTATTATTTGATAGGATGGTGAAAGTGGACAAATAAATAACAATCAGAGAGAAGATAAATGGCCTTAAATCCAGAGTCCCACTGTTGTCCAGATGAACACCAATAAAAAACCCAATGAAGCAACTTTGAAACTGCAGCCAGCATTTGAAGATAATTAAGAAAGGAAATGCAATAAAAAGGATTTCCCTCCAGGGAGCAGGCCAGATTTTGTTAGAATACCATGATCATTTTTTGCGATATAGAGAGTTTTAACCTGGTTAAGAAGAAAAGACTTAAATTCCTAAATATTTGGAAAATAAGAGTGCTTCAGGCAGGGATTCTTAACCTTAGCACTATTGACATGTTGGACCAGATAATTCTTTGTTGTGGGAGCTGTGATTTGTAGGATGTTTTGTAGCATCCCTGGCCTCTACCCACTAGCTGCCAATAGCACCCTGCCTCCCCAGTTAGGATGATAAAAAATATCTCAAGACACTAAAAAACCTCCCCTAGGAAACAAAAATCTCTCCTAGTTGAGAATAACTGGCTTAAGGAAACGACAATCATTAATTTAGGCTAGAAGTGAAGGAAAAACTATAGATTATAATGTATTCTTACATAGAAGATACTATTAACTTGCTGTCCATTTCACCAAAGCACAAATGGGAAGCAAATAGGGTTTTAAAAAACGGAAAAGTAGATCTTTTGTAGATGTACAACTTGATAGATTTCTAATAGATATCCATAGGAAGCATATTTCTGAGATTGAAATATTGTCTAATGGTGAGGCAGAATTATTTTTTTCAAATTGTGGCATTATGCCAACAACATTTTATTAATTATTTTACTCGGTTTATTATTTTATGAAATACCTAAATATTAAATTCTTCAAACATATACTAACATTAATAAGAAAATACATAATGTAAATGTACCACCTACTTAAATTTAAGAATATTTGGTTATATTTGAGTCAGATGTTTCTCTTAGGTTTTTTGGTTTTGCTTATTTTATGATGTTGTAGTTATATCTAGAACATCCTCTTGCCCTATCTTCATATGGTTTCTTCATGCCTAGGGTTAGATAAGCCATAATCTGAAGATGGTAGTATTCTTTTTATATATGTCTTCATTTTACATTTTAATTTTGTATATCTGGATACATGACAGCATATGGTGTTGACTTCTTAGTGTTTATGTGTTTTTACATAAATAACATCTTTCTGTGCATAGCACTTTTATACTTTTTCATTCAATTTTATATTTGCAAAATTTATTCATGTTAGCATGTACAGATATTTGCATATATAGATTTCACAAAATACTGTGAAACAATTAAAATGAATAAGCTAGTTTAATCACATAAATATCACAGCTACAGACAAAATAATAAAAATATTTGGCAGCTAGCCAAAGCATGAGGTTCCAGAGTTGGAAATATTTGATCTGTCTATGACCATGACATGTACAGGAAAAAGAACTGAAGCATAATTAGGAAAATATTCAGCCTTCTTATTTTTTTATTTTTTATTTTTTAACTTTTCCAGGGGAATACATTAGTTTCCTAGAATCTGAGAGAGAAATAGCAGTCAGAAGGACACAATACCTGGATAATATCTGAATAGGCAGAAGACCTAAACTCCTTTCATGAGAAGAGGCCTATTGAGCCTTTCCAAAGGTGTAGAAAACTTTGTAAAAGAAATACATGGAAAAGGCACTGGGAAGAAGTCATGAACACAACAGCAGCCTGTGTGAAACTGAGAAGCACCTAAGCCTTGAGATACTCTGTCTTTGCTATGTAGAGCCCCAGTATAAAACCTAGGAGCAGGAGACATTCCAGAGTATCTGAGAGCTAGAGACATTTGCTTAGAAGGGGCAGTGTCCTTGGCCTTACAGAGACACTGCTCCAGTGTCTTATGACACTGGCCACTATAAGAGGTAGAAATAATACTGAGTTGAAAACAAGCCCCACTGACATGTTTGGAGGCTCTACCTGTTCAGACTAGAGGCCCAGGTTAACAGACATGGACAACTACAGCAGAGCCTCTTCTTGAGTCACTTCAGGACTATGCCCTAGAGGAAGCTGAGAGTCCCGTGTGTTCACTGATGGGTGCTTGAGCGAGTGGCTGTTGTTGATGATCTTTGATTTAAAGCCCTTAGATGGTGAGATCTGAGAAATCTGAAATTCTCAAGAGCAAAGAGTGTTTCTTCACATTTTCATGGGCATTTTTTTAAACCTGGCAACTTTCTTGTCTGATGTTAAAGTTCTTTAGAAAAGACACATTTGATTTGAAACTCAATATAACTGATAGGTGATTGTTAATATTTTAGTGGTAAGAAGGAACACAATCTCTTAATTCCCAATTGAAGGCTTGTATCTTCTAAAATAATGAAATTAGGATCTTTTGTTAGTTTGGGTTCTCTATAAAATGAGAATCTGAGGCAATCTCTTTTAAATGGTGATTTATTGAGGACGTGGTTACAAAGAATAGAAAGGAGGGAATGGAGAGAGTGGTAAAAAGAAGGAAGAAAAACCCAAACAAATGTGCATTATCAAGTTGGTCATCCGCTCAATTCTGCATTATAGTATTGTCCACGAAAGAGATCAACCTACGGTTCATCTCGCATAAGTGAAGGGTCGTTAACTCCCTGTCATTCCCAGGTGCATGCATGAGTTCTGGGCAGGTTCCTGCAAGAGTCCCATGCACTAAAGAAGAATTAGGTGGAAAACAAGATTCCTGGTACAATGGAAAAGAAGAGTCTCTAGTTATAGCTACACCAAGCAGGCTGTGTAGCAGAAAAAGGTGTACCAAGAGATGTGAAGCAGGACACAAGAGGTATTTTAATACAAATGTGGAATTTTAAAAATAGGATTTACAGACTAATCACAAGTTACAAAAATGTCTTACTGATTTTGGTCAAAGGACAAATATCAATAGTTATCTTCAAATTTTAAGCAGGAAAAATAAAACTTTACCTTGAGATGAAACCTTTTTTTTTATGTTGTTCAGTCTGAAATAGTCTTTGCAAAAGAGGCTGACAGCAAACCAATTTTGGTTAGAAACACATTAATTACAGTGATTTTTGGTTTGGGGAGGAACAAAGAGTAGTGATAGGATTAAGTTAATTAAGGTAAATATCAGAGAAGATAGCATTTTACGGAAAGATTGAATAGGCTTATCAGTAATAAATTTTGCATGGATGACAATCAGACTCCAGATGAATAGAGTAGATTTTATCTTGAATCAATGGCATTCAGAACTAAAGTCTATCAAATTATCGTCATGAGTGCTAAAAGTGAGATAGAAGCCTGTAAATATTAAGAAAAAATTTGCAGTTATATTCTTCAAATTCAACTTTCAACAGTAGAGTGAAAGAATTTCACTGTTCATTTTCTTTCCATAAGGCATCTGTGATCCAAGAGATGTAGTTCAAAAATGTAGATGGATGTACCTTAATGGCCTGCCTGCTACTCTGTCTAATTTAAAAGTGGTCTGATATAATTCATTAGAGGAGAAAAGAGAAATCAAGAAAATACATAAAATGAGCTCCTTCACTGCATTTAAATAGTGCTGAATAATGTACAAAGTTTTATTGCTAAGCCAGCAAGTTTGTTGATCAATATTGTGCAGAAGAAAGGGTAGAAGACTCTAAGTTAAACGCTATTTCAAAATACATCATTTTTGCCAGCCTTGCGCAGTGCTCAAAATGGGAAATGTTTCATGTGATCTCCAATGGAGCAAAGTTCTTGGGCTTCCAGTACAGCAGAGAAGTCTAGGAAAAGTGAAAAGTCTCAGAAATTCATCTGAAATTTGGCATCATAAAAGACAAAAGTAGTTAACTACTTTCTCATGTTTAATTATTTTCTATAATCTCAGTAAAGTAGGTATTAAATTTAAATCTCAGCATTGATATTATTTTATGCCTTTAGTTGGTTTTAAAGGAATAATCACACACAGTAATGCTTTAAAACAGCACCAGTTAAAAATCTTTTATAGTAAACTCTGTAGTTGATTAATCACTGGCATTTTATTTTATTTTATTTTTTATTAAGTTTATTGGGATAACATTGGTTAATACAATTACATAATTTTCAGGTGTATATTATAATTTGACATTTGTATATTTTATTGTGTGTTTACCATCCAAAGTCCAGTTTCCTTTAGCTACCATATATGTGATCCACTTTACCCATTTTGCCCTCTCCCTACCCCCTTATTTGACACTCTTTACTTCGTCTACCACCCACCTCCTCTCCCACCCCCTACCCTCTGGTAACCACTAGTCCATTGTCCATGTCCATGAGTCTCTGTTTGTCCTGTTCGTTTTTTGCTTTTAGGTTTATATCCCACGTATAAGTGATATCATGTGATTTTCAACTTTTTCAGTCTGGCTTATTTTGCTTAATATGATTATCTCGAGGTCCATCCATGTAGTCACAAATGGCTGTATTTCATCTCTCCTTCTGGCTGAGTAATATTCCATTGTATATATGTACCACAGCTTCTTTAGCCAATCATCTATTGTAGGATACTTCGGTTGCTACCATGTCCTGCCCACCGTGAATAATGCTGCTATGAACATCGGTGTGCAAATATCTTTTCAGATATGGGTTTACAAGTCTTTGGGGTAAATACCCAGTAGAGAGATTGCTGGATCATATGGTAGATCAATTCTCATTTTTTTGAGGAATTTCCCCTCTGTTTTCTATAGCAGCTGTACCAATTTGCAATCCCACTAGCAATGTATGAAGGTTCCTTTTTCTCTGCATCCTCTCCATTTGTTATTACTTGTCCTTTTGATTATAACCATTCTAACAGGTGTGAGATGGTATCTCACTGTAGTTTTGATTTGCATTTCCCTAATAGCTAGCGATGTTGAGCTTCTTTTCAAATATTTGTTGGCCATTTGTATGTCCTCTAGCAAGAAGTGTCTGTTCAGGTCCTCTGCCCATTTTTTGACTGGATCATTTGTTTTTTGTTGTTATTGAGTTGTATGAGTTCTTTGTATATTTTGGATATTAGGCCCGTATCGGAGGCATTGCTTGCAAATATATTTTCCCATTCAGATGGTTGTCTCTTTATCTTGTTGACTATTTCTTTTGCTGAGCAGAAGCTTTTTAGTTGGATGTAGTCCCATTCATTTATTTTTGCTTTTACTCTCCTTGCCTTTGAGGTCAAATTCATAAAATCCTCTTTAAGTCCAAGGTCTTTGAGTTTCGTTCCATATTTTCTTCTATGCATTTTATTGTTTCAGGTCTTATATTCAGGTCCTTAATCCATTTTGAATTAATTTTGGTGTATGGTGATAGACAACAGTCTAGTTTCATTCTTTTGCAGGTGGCCTTCCAGTTTTCCCAGCACCATTTATTGAAGGGGCTTTCCTTTCTCCACTGTATGTTTTTGGCTTTTTTGTCGAAAATTATTTGCCCATTTAATATATGGGTTTACCTCTGGAATCTCGGCTCTGTTCCATTGGTCCATGTGTCTTTTTCTGCCAATATCCTACCGTTTTGATTATTGTCACTTTGTAGCATAATTTGAAGTTAGGTAGAGTGATCCCTCCAGCCTCATTCTTTTTTTTTAGGATGGCTTTGGCAATGAGGGGTATTTTGTGCTTCCATAAAAATCTGATGATTTTTTTGTTCTATTTCTTTAAAAATATCGCATGAGATTTTGATGAGGATTGTATTAAATCTGTATAATGCTTTAGGTAATATGGTCATTTTAACTATGTTGATTCTTCCAATCCAAGAATGTGGAATATCTTTCCATTTCTTAGTATTTCCTTCAATTTCTTTTAATAGGATCATATAGTTTTCATTACATAGGTCCTTCACATGTTTCGTTAAATTTATTTCTAGGTGTTTTATTCTTTTTGGTGCAATTGCAAAAGGAATTATTTTTTCCACTTCTTTTTCTGATACTTCATTATTAGAGTATAGGAACACTATGGATTTTTGAACACTGATTTTGTATCCAGAGACTTTACTGTATTTGCTTATTATTTCCAGTAGTGTTATTGTGGAGTCATTAGGGTTTTCTATAGGATCATGTCATCCACAAATAGTGACAGTTTGACTTTTTCGTTTCCTATTTGGATGAGTTTTATATCTTTCCCTTCTCTGATTGCACTTGCTAGGACCTTCAATGTTATATTGAATAACAATGGCGATAGTGGACAGCCTTGCCTTGTTCTTGATCTTAGAGGGAAGGTTTTAATTTTTCACCATTAACTATAATGTTGGCTGAGGGTTTGTCATATATGCCCTTTATTACATTAAGGTACTTTCCTTCTATACCAATTTTGGTAAGTGTTTTTATCATAAATGTGTGCTGTATCTTGTTGAAGGCTTTTTCTGCATCTATTGATATGATCACATGATTCTTATTTTTTAATTTGTTTATGTGGTGTATCATATTAATCAATTTGTGTATGTTGAAATATCCCTGTGCCCCTGGGATGAAGCCCATTTGATCGTGGTGTATAATCTTTTTAATATGTTGCTGTATTCGGTTTGCTAGTATCTTATTTAGGATTTTCGCATCTGTGTTCATGAGAGATATTGGTCTGTAGTTTTCTTTTTTCGTGTTATCTTTACCAGGTTTTGGTATCAGAGTAATATTGGCCTCATAAAATGAGTAGGAAGTATTGCCTCTTCTAATTTTTTGGAAGAGTTTGAGGAGAATAGGTATTAAATCTTTAAATGTTTGGTAGAATTCACTGGTGAAGCCATCTGGTCCTGGACTTTTACTTTTTGGTAGGTTTTTAATGATTGTTTCAAATTTCCATACTGCTGATGGGTCAATTTAGATTTTCCAGATCTTCTTGATTCAGTTTAGGAAAATTGTATTTTTCTAAGTACTGGTCCATTTCTTCTAGGTTATTAAATTTGGTATTATATACTTTTTCATAGTATTCTTGCATGATCTTTTGTATTTCTGTGATGTCAGTCATAATTTCCCCTCTTTCATACCTGATTTTGTTTATTTGTGTCCTTTCTCTTTTTACCTTAGTGACTCTAGCCAGGGGTTTGTCAATTTTATTAACCTTCTCAAAGAACCAGCTCTTTGTTGCATTTATTTTTTCTATCTTTTTGTTTGTTTGTTTTCAATTTCATTTATTTCTGCTCTAATTTTGATTATTTCTTTCCTTCTGCTGACTTTAGCCTTCATTTGTTCTTTCTTTTCTAGTTTTTTAAGATGAAGTGGTAGCTTGTTTATTTCAGCTCATTCTTGTTTTTGCAATCTGTAATAATAGGAACTTTCCTCTTATGACCACTTTTGCTATGTCCCAAAGTTTTGATATGTTGTGCTATCATTACCTTTCGTTTCTAAGTATCTCTTGATCTCTCTTTTTATTTCTTCCCCGACCCAGTTATTCCTCAGTAGCATGTTGTTTAATCTCCATGTGTTTGTGATTCTTCCTAATTTCTTTTTGCAGTTGATCTCTAGTTTCAAAGCATTATGATCAGAGACTATGGTTGGTATGATTTCAACCCTCTTATATTTGTTGAGGTTATTTCTGTGTCGCAGTATTTGGTCGATTCTTGAGAATGTTCCATGTGCACTAGAAAAGAATGTATAAGCAGCTGTTTTGGGATGGATTGCTCTGAAAATGTCAATTATGTCCAGTCTAATGTGTCATTTAAGGATATTATTTCTTTATTGATTTTCTGTTTGGATGATCTGTTCATATCTGAAAGTGGGGTATTTAGGTCCCCCATTACGACTGTGTTTTTGTCTGTTTCTAATTGTTTTACAGATTTTATGTCTCCCTGATTGGGAACATAGATATTAATAAGTGTTATATCTTCTTGGTGCATGATTCTCTTTATCATTATGAAGTGTCCCTCAGTATCTTTCTTTACCTTTTTATTTTGAAGTCTATTTCATCCAATATTAGTACTGCTATTCCCGCTTTTCTCTGAGTGCCATTTGCTTGAAATATCATTTTCCACCCTTTCACTTTGAGTCTATATTTATCTTTGAAGTTAAAATGTGTATTCTGGAGGCAACATATGGTTGGGTTTTATTTTTTGATCCATTCTGCAACTCTGTGCCTTTTTATTGGTAAGTTCAATCCATTTACATTTAGGGTGATTATTGATATATGAGGTCTTCTTAGAGCCATTTTATCTTTTGCTTTCTGGTAGCTCGGTGTTTCCATTGCTTCCTTGTCTTTTTGTTTCTGTTTTCTTTATTTTGGTTGACTTTTGTGGGTTTTGCCTCTGGTTCTTCTTGTTTTATGTTATATACTTCAGATCTAAATCTTTGATGTGTGGTTACCATTATGAAAATGTAAAGGACTGTATATGTATATGTATATATACATGATATACATGTATATATAACATGATATATATATCATGTATATATACATGTATATATATACATGTTATATATATACATGTTATATATACATGTATATATATACATGTATATATATACATGTATATATATATACATACATATACAGTCGTCCATTTTCGTCTGTACGTGCCTCATTTCCATTCCCCATTGCAAATTTGGATCTTTCCTCCCCTTTCGGTCATTGTTATCTCGATTTGTCCTTATGTATGCTTATTATCTTGCTATAGCAATTCTATGCTTATTATTTAAGCTTATAATGGTCTGTTCTTAGTAAGGGTTGCACTCCTTTGCTGACTATTTGCCTGATAGTCACTTTACTCTTAACTGTGTATTTAGTTTTTGCCATTTTGTTTTAGGTGAGCTGATCCCTTTCAGCATTTCCTACAGTGCAGGCCTCATAGTGGAGAATTCCCTCAACTTTTGTATGTCTGGAAAGGTCTTAAATTCTCCTTCATATCTAAAGGAGAGCTTAGCTGAATACATTATCTAGGCTGGTCGCTACTTTCACTTAATAGTTTAAATATTTGATTCCATTCCTTTCTGGCTTGTAAGGTTTGCACTGAGGATAATCTAATGAGTTTTCCTTTACAAGTTACCATTTTATTCTCCCTGGCTGCCCTGAGAATTCTATCTTTGTTGTTGATTTTTGATAACTTTAATACAATGTGTCTTGGTGAAGGCCTTTTGCGGTTGAGATAATTGGGTTTTTGTTGACTTCTTGAATTCCAAGCTCTAGCTCATTCCTTAGATTTGAGAAATTCTCATCAACTATTTGTCTGAAAATGCTCTTTTCAGACAAAAGTCCCTATTCCTTTTCCTCGCCTTCGATAATGCCCATTATTCTTGTTTCCTCTGCTGATGGTATCAGCTAGTTCTTGTATTTCTTTCATTATTTTTCATTCTTCAGTTTCTCTCTTCCTCCTTCTGATTTGTTTCTAGATTTCTGTCTTTGATATCACTGATCCTTTCCTTCATTTGTTCAACTCTATTTCCCAAGCTTGCTATTTCATTTTTCAACTGTTGCAGTGTGTTCTTCATCTCCAGAAGTTCTATTTGGTTCTTTTTGAGGGTTTCAATCTCCTTGCTCTGCTCATCTAGTATTTTTTCATTTCTTGAAATTGTTGAGTTGAGTTATTTTGGATCTCATTGAGTTTTTTCAGAAATACCATCCTGAATTCTCTATCATTTAAGTCATATATTTCTATGTCTATAAGCTTATTTTCTAGAGATCTTTCTTTCTTTCTTTCTTTCTTTCTTTCTTTCTTTCTTTCTTTCTTTCTTTCTTTTTTTTTCTGAGATACCTTGTCACCTTGGTTGTTCATGGTGTTTAATGGACTATTTCTCCACCTGGTCATTAATGGAAGTGTATTCTGTTGTTTATCCTGAAAGAAGATTTATTATATAAAGGTCTCTCTTTAGCCTGTTGCAAAGAAGGTGCGTTTCTTTTGGTTTCCAGTAGGTGGCATATATGCCTCTTGGATCCCTATTTTATATAAAGCCTAAATAATGCCTTTTTTATTTTCTTGTAGATATTTAATCATGCTCACTACCCCCAGTTTTAGTCCCTGTCAGTGTTAGTGACAGTCTCAGCAGCGTTTGCTCAGATTCTCCTGGGGCTCCATGGTGATCGGTCTTGGAGGGTATGGGGGAGAGGGCCCTCTAGGTTGGGAGTTGGGGGCTGCGGCTCAGCCTCAGTTTTGCAACCGGGGCTAGTAAAAATCAACTGTTGTTTCTCTGCAGCCCTATCCCACTTTTCTACTTTCTGCCCTGATGACTGGACCCTGCTATCAGCTGTTTAGAACTCACAGCACTTCCAGGCAGGGCTCTTTAGGGAATTCACCGCACCTTCTCCCCTCCCCCTCCTCCTATGGGGAGCTCCAGAGGCAGCTTCTTTATTTCTCCCAGTCCACCACCCGACACCCGGGGTTCTGACCTGTGGTAGCTTTTATGCGTAGCTTCCATGCTCAGACATGCTGGTGTGCAGTTTGGGTGCTTTTAGTTGAGTTTTAAGTGTTCTGCTTATTGTTGTTTCTGGGGGAGAGATTTGAGGATATCTCCCACTCTAGCATGTTTCTCAGAATCCCTAATCACTGATATTTTAAACATAGTACTTAAACTACACTTGTTAAGCCATTGGCAATCAAAATGCATCAGGCCTGTGACCAAGTAGATCTATTCTTAAAATGAAGAAAACAGATCTTTTTTAGATGGTGTATTTTATCGCACCGATAAATGACAGCGTTTATTGTATAGGATAAAATTAGCCTCTTTTACACTATAATGTAATTTTAATTATACTTGTCTCACCATTAACTTTTTTTTTCTCCATCATGACTTTCCATCTGACTTTCAACAGAAAGGTGTTTTTGTTTTTGTATTTTTAAGTTGATATTTAATTTTAATAAAAGATTTTCAAGACATTAAATAAATGTCATTAATTTTGAGGGACTAAAAATCTATTGCAGAGGTATTTTTTCAGGAGAATGGCTAATGTTAGGTAAAAATGTACACTCTGAGAATTTATTATATCTCTTTGATTAATAAATTCAATGTTTTTTCCCTCCAGGAAAATAAGGCATGATTTAATTTTTAAAGGATTAAAGTAATATTTTATAAAAATATATTAATATTTGCTTTGCCTTGCTTTTTTTAGGTGCTTTATCCAAATGGCATCACCATTAACTTCTTATTCTATTGAGAAATGTCGATATTCCAGATTGCTAAAATACTCAAGAATGTTACAATAGGACACTTAAGAAAACTAAAATTATTTTAAATAAATTAAGAATAGAAAAAATGCTATTCTGAGTAAGTGCCATTTTCCATCCAGCCTATTTTCAGCAAAGGAAGGCATCAAAGAATTTGAAGTTTGTTTTCCCAATGTCAAACTAAAAAGAAATCACAGTGTATTTTAAAATACCCATAGCATTCTAAGTGAATCATCATGATTGTTTTCCAAAAATATTTTCTAAACCTCTTTAGATCCCAGTAACAAATATAATTATTATTATTGTTACTGGGATCTAAATGATAATAATAATAATTATTATTACTGGGATCTAAATATAACAATAATAATAACAATTATTATTTATTATTATTATTATTATTATTATTATTATTACACATATTCTGGCTGGCAGAAATTTTCATGTATTTTCTTTCTTCATTTGTAAAAATAAAGTATTTTGCTGATAAAGCCTCTGGTACATTTCCTAGGGCCTAAAACAGTGAAGAGTTGACCTTGTTTTCCTTCTGTGTTGTGTGCTTAGGAGACAATTTTTTTTTTTTTGCTTAGTTTTGTTTTTGTTCATTGGGGGTGGAGGATGAAGAAAAGGTTATGCTTAAAGAGTTTATCTAAAGAGCCCACTAAACACCAAATAGGTCCTGTTAAACTGGATTGATCTAGAAGGGCTGCCCCTGAAATTTATACTTAGTAAGTACTTTCGCTAATCTCCCAAGCTTCTGCTGTAGACGTATAAAGCTCCACAGAACAGTGAAGATTAACAAGTACAAATATGTTGGAGAAAATCCTAGAAGACAAATTTAGTCTTTCTTAGCCACACCCAGTTAAGTTAAAAATAATTGACAGCAAGTAATTTAAACACATTTGCTAAAAAGATGTGCTGTATACAGACAGAATACATCAAGACCCTCTGGAGAATTTACAAAAACTTATGAAAATCTACTGATCACTGATTTATTACTGAAAAGACCAGGTGCAAGAATAAATCTGAAGTCTATTTCTGCTGATATGTGAAAGTCCTTTATCACAGATTTAATAAATTGCATAAATCCATGTCTAAACTGTCTGTCTATTACAGGGTCAGTGACTACTCATCATCAACATGTCTAACATTTATCAGGGATTTACCACATACTAAGCACAGTTCTAGGCACTATATATTCATTACCTTACTGATACTTACTAAAACCTTATGAGGTTTTCAACTTCATAAAGACTGTCTACAAAAAACCTACAGCTAACATCATACTTAATGATGAGAAACTATGAGCTTTCGCTTTCTCACTAATATCAGTTACAAAGTAAGAATATTCTGTCTCATCACTCTTTTTCAGGATCTTACTGAATGTCTTCGTTAATGCAATAAGCCAAGAAAAGGAAATAAAAGGCATACAAATTGGGAAGGAATATATAAAACTGTCTTTGTTGGCCAATAACATTATTGTCTATGCAGAAAATTCAAAAGAATCAACCAAAAAACTCCTAGAACTAATAAGCAACTATAACAATGTTGCAAGATACAAGATTAATATATAAGACAATTACTTTCCCATATACCAACAATAATCAGGTGGACTGATTTGAATTTAAAAGCCATTCCCCATTAGCAGTTTAAATTTAATTTAAATGAATTTAAAAATCCATTAGCATTCCCCAAAATAAAATAGTTATGTATACATATAACTGTGTAGGATAAACTATACAACTCTAATTAGAGAGATACTCTATATTTATGAATAGGAACACTCAATATTGTCAAGATGTAAGTTCTTCCAACTTGATCTGTATATTCAATGTAATCTCAATCAAAATACCAGCAAGTTATTTTATGAGTATTCTAAAGTTTATGTGGAGAAGCAAAAGATCTAGAATAGTCAACACAATACTAAAGGAAATGAACAAAGTTTGAGGACAGATGTTATCTAACTTCAAGACTTACTATATAAAGCTACAGTAATAAAGACAGTGTGGTATTGGTGAAAGAATAAACAAAAAGATCAATGGAAGAAAAATGGAGAGCCCAGAAACAGATCTCCATAAATACAGGCAATTGATCTTTGACAAAGGAGCAAAGGCACTACAATCAAGTCAGGATAGTCTTTTTAACAAATAGCACTAGAATAACTACACATTCAAAGCAAATAAATGAACCCAGACACAGAACTTATACTCTTCACAAAAACTAACTCAAAATATATAAAAGATCTAAAGGTAAAATGTAAACCTTATAACACTTAGAAGATAACATAGGAAAAAACCTAGATGACATTGTGTAGTGATGCTTTTTAGATACAACACCAAAGATACGATCTATGAAAGAAACACTCAAAAAGCTGGACTTCATTAAAATGAAAAACTTCTGCCCTGTGAAAGACAAAACCAACAGAATTAGAAGGAAAGCCACAGACTGAGAACAAATATTAGCAAAAGACATATCAGATAAAGGACTATTATCCAAAACATACAAAGAACTCTTAAAACTTAACAATTAGAAAACAAAAAATTTAATTAAAAAAAGTGAGCCAAAGACCTTGACATTTCACTAAAAAAGATATACAGAGAGCAGATGAACATATGAAAAGATGCTACACATCATATATCATCAGGGAAATGCAAATTAAAACAATACATACTTGTTAGAATGGCTGAAATCCAGAACACTGGCAACACCTAATGCTGGAGAAGATGTGAAGCAACAGGAACACTCAACCATTGCTGGTAAGGAAGCAAAATGGTAGTCAAATTTGAAGAGAGTTTGGTGGTTTCTTACAAAACTAACCATAATCTTGCCATACTACCCAGCAATTGCACTTCATATTATTTACCCAAAGAAGCTGAAACTTGTTGCTGTCCACACAAAAACCATCACATGGATGTTTATAGCAGATTTATTTATAATTACTAAAACTTGGAAGTAACCAAGATGGCCTTCAGTAGGTGAATGGATAAACTGGTGTTTCCTGAAAGTGGAATATTATTCAGCACTAAAAAAATAAAGCTATCAAGACATGAAAATATATGGAGGAAGCATAAATGAAAGAAGTCCATCTGAAAAGGCTATATGCTATATGATTCCAACTATGTGACATCTTAAACTATGGAGAAAATAAATCAGTGGTTTCTGGGATGGGGAGAATGGGGCTTGTGGGAGGCATAGAGAGATAAATAGGCAGATCACAGAGGATCACAGTGACACTGAAAATACTCTGTATGATTTTATGATGATAGATATACATCATTACACACTTTTTTCAAATGCATAGAATGTATACCAAGAGTGAACTGCAATCTAAACTATGGACTTTAGGTGATTATGACGTGTCGATGTAGATTCATCCATAGTAACAAATGTACCATTCTGGTGAGTGATGTTGATAAGGGGGAGGCTATGCATTTGTAGTGGCAGGAGATATATGGGAAATCTCTGTACCTTCCTCTCAATTTTGTTGTGAACCTAAATTGTTTTTAAAAAGATGAAAATTAAACTCATTAAAAAAAAACCTTATGAGTTATTTTCTATTTCTCTAAAATGCAAATGATGTTCTTAAAAATATTTGCAATTAAAGACATATAGATGACAGAGTGATAGATATATAAATAGATATTGCATAGCTAGATATTAGAGAGTTACTGAAAGCAAAAAACTATGTAAATTATGTCAAATGATAACTCTTTTTTTCTAGGCTATTAACTGCAAAAACAAAGAGCCTCTGGTCATAGATAATATTTCTACAAAAGATAATATCTCCATGATATGTAGAGTGATATAGTAGACATTTGATTAGAACAAAGTGTTTGCAAAACTAATAGCAGTGACTTCTATGTGAAGCAATTTCTCCCTCTCTTTCCATTACCAGCCTCCATCTACTGGACTCCTATGGGGTCCCTATACCCAAGGCCAACAGGTGAATAAACTGGTAAGGCTTAGAGGACATTTGGGTTTTAAAATTAACTCTTGTGATTATTCTCAGCAGGATTTATCACTGAGATTGATGGAAGAAGATGTATATTTGCTTAGAATATGATAATATCTAAATTTATTTAATAGTACAAGATCAAACAATTAGAAACTAGCACCCTATGTCAGAAAGGCATGTGCCGACATTAAAATGGAAGTCTTTTGACGAAAACGAATGAAAAAAAATAGATCACAAATATTTACAGATCACCCATTCAGGTTGTGACTATGAAAAAATGCTTTCAAAATATATATTTAAAGGTGCATTCAGGGACAAAATGCAGTAGAGACATCCAATTGAATATGCGTGTCAAAATATTATTTGACAAATGGCATATTGCAAAGACTCAAGTGTCCTTGCGGACAGTTTCATCCTTTATGAGATTAATAAAGCAATGAATGCATTAACTGTTTTAAACTTAACTGTGATCAATAATGAAATGATCAGTGTTCTTGGGAAAAAGTGACCATTGTCATGGTGAAGGTTATTAAAGCAGCAAAAGGGAATCTAGAAACACTCTTAGTTTATAAAACTTATCCTAGAGACACAATTTAATAAGAGCTTATGATCTGTGCTAGCTATTTCTGTAAATTGTAGATCCTTCTCACCTAATGTCATTTTTATTATATTCTGAGTGGTTATGTAAGAAAAAATAAAAAGAATGTTAAATAATTTTCATCTCTTTGAGCCCAAATTATACTTAAGCTGTCTCAGATCAGTTGATTAAAATTAGATTAAAACACTCTAATTTTAAAAACCTCCTCAACCATAAAATCCATTAAAAATAAGAGGACAAACTAGTGGTCTCTTTCATATCAAACAACAGCTCACCAAGGCATCTCTTATGTGCCTACTTTATGCAAGAAATTAATGTAGCTGAAAACATTTGATTATTCTTCATCCTTCTTTTTCTGAGCAATAGTTCTTTAACTTTTTCTCATTTAAATAACTTAAACATATACAATGAAATATTGTACTCTAAATGTATATTTACTTCCAACCCTAAGTTTTACATTTAACCATAATTATTTTGCCTTTAAATCCTTTTTAGATGGTGTAATTTGTTCTTAATGCCTTAGCTTTCCTCTTCAGTCACACAGCTGGAGTGGAGCACGAAGACTCCATGGAGCACGTCTCTCTGGGTGAATAGTTAAAAAAATCACAACTAGTAGGCAAAAAGCCATTTTCTCTAGTCAGACTGTGGTTATCTTGATCTAGCATGACAAATTGGTGTTCCCAGAGTGGCTGCAAAGTAATCAGACTGTGACAAATGGTTTACTTATAGCAATTTGTTTCCATTTTACAGAAAATTTCCACAGTCTTAAAAAAAATAAAAAGACTTTTAATGGTATTTGAACATTGTTAAAATTGAACTGCTTGAAATAGCCAAAGCTGGAATCTAGAATTATTGTGATCTCCCATAAGATGTGATCCAAAACAGGACTTCCTGGGTCATGGATTACTAGAAGTAAGTCATACCTTCATCCACTGGTGGCAGCACTGAATGACCCTCTATCTCAGGGAGAGTGTTTTAGGATTCTGTTTTCATCCCGGACTAAATGGTCTATAGTATTTAGTTTGGCACAATTTATCTTTATTAAGTGTCTGCCTCAAGCCTGGAAAGAAAAGGGAACCCTCATACATTGTTGGTGGAAAGATCGCCTTTTGTTGCAATAAAGAAATGTCCATTTGGGCTTGGAGTCTCTATATCCTGGCCCCCGTTTTCTATTCTTATATCCCTGACTACTTATGTTTATCTTTCATCAAGTAGTTCATTTGTCCTTGATTGAACTCTTCATAATGACTAAGAAGCTGACTTGTCCTACACCCTGATTGATCCACTTCCTGGATAATGCTATCTTTGGTCTCTTTCTCACTTCAGTAAATCTATGGATAATCTTCATTGGAGTGATGGTCTCCAAGTCGTTGAAGAAGATGCCTCTTTCTTCTGTCCTACTTTTTTTTTTTTAAAAAAAAAAGGTAGGGATTGGGGCATAGAGGGGGTAAAGTTTAGTGTTAGTGAGTTAGCTCTGTGCCAGGCAGACATCAGGTAAAGCGATTTGTGCCTATGTTATCCCATTGCATCCCTTAAGGTCAGCACTGTTCTCCTCACTTCACAAGTAAATGTGACTCAGAAAGATGAAATAAATTGTTAGAGATTAAGTATCTCTAAAGCCTTTGTTCTGTTTACTTCCTCAATACCATGCTTTCTGTTTATTTCTCAATTCATAAATAGCATGAGGCATTCTTCCTTTCCCATTGGTCTGTGTTATGAGTCAATAGAAAAATAAGTGAAAAAACTATCTACAATGTGTTAGCAGAGAAATCATTAATAATCTAGAAACTCAATTAAATAGAAAAAATATTACTTAAAGCTATTGAAATGTTAAGCTTCCATTTATATACATTCCATTTAAATCCATTTTCATAATTTAACTCTGTAACTACTTATTATTTTTACAACACATTATTTTACTTTTGTCATTGCCACTCATCTAAATAGGTACTGAAAAAAAGTCTATAAACAAGAAAAAAATGTATTGTTCTTTGAATTTGAAGAAAGGCTTTGAGATATATACAACTTTGTTTTGTCAACAGAAGGAGAAAATTTGGTCTTATTTAAATAAAAATATATATTTTATATTTTTGGTCTTATTTAAATATTTGGTCTTATTTAAATAAATATATATATTTTTGTCATATTTGATCTTATTAAAAAAATGAAATTTAAATTAAAAAATGTATATTTTATATTTTTCTTTCTTTTAAATGAAGTGAAAATCAGATATAAATGTTTGTCACAAGACATGGTTTAAATAACCCATGTTCTATATAATCACAGCCCCCTTGCTCAAATATCATTGCTAATCTGGTTGTATTTGCATTTTTTCTCATTATTTAAAAGTATTCTTTCCAGTCTAAAATAATATACTTTGATTGTTCTAAGAAAGTAAGACAAATAATTAAAGATGCAGATTGATGAATATGTATAAGTAATATGTAAAGAAAAACAATGATTTTATTAATTTCTCAGGACTTCAATAATAATCCAAAAGTAGTATTCAAGGATTTGTTTTTCTTGATTTTTAATATAGTAACAGATATGAGCTTTATATTTATCAGTAGCAAACATATCTGAAATCTACTTTTATTTTCATTTATACCTTCTAAAAAAATTCCTTTGTACTATATTGCATGCCTAAATTTTGGAGGAATTCTCTGATTATTCAAAACTTAGAATTCATTTTTGCTTAAAGTTATTGTGTTATTTATTGATTTAATTTGATTCTGGTTTTAATGACAAAACATAGTGAAAAAATTATTGTATATACTCTGTTGTTTTTTAATGCTTTAAAGAAGTTCGATTAAATAGACATGCTAATAGAAGAGGTTGGGAGGGGAAGACTTGTGGCTTTGCTTATAAATTTTAGTATATTATCAAGCCACATTAGCAAAATTACTAAAATGATGTAATATATTTATTGTCTTTTTTTTTCTAAAAAACTACTTATTAGACGTGACTAATGCAGGATGATGGATACTTTGTGCAGGAAAAGAGAATTGCCTACGCTACTCTCTTCGCAGTATGGATTGAGTGAATATTTATAAGCTCCTCAACCTTTTGCAATGGCCCCAAAGGACTCTAGTCACCTTGAATCACTGTGATTTCATTAAGAGGTGAGTACTAATGTGGAGGTGTGATTGTATATATTCTTCTACATTGCTAGTGGAATTTTAGACTCAAAAGATATGTCTCACCTTCCATCAACATGCTCCAACTAAATCCAGTAAAAATAGACTGATTAAAAATAATGAGTTCCAAAATCAATTAGAATATGAGCTTCTGAGGATCTAATCTACATTCTTTCCAAAGATCTTGGAGTGAGTTCTGTTGAAGAGACATTTCTTCAGAACTACCTGATGATATCTCTTTAGAAATACTTCTGGATTAAATTGTTGCTATGATTCTTCCTTCCTGGGTGTCCAGGGAGTATTCACTTGAAACATAAAGGCCCCGTGTCAATCCGTTTAAATACTCAACAAAGACAGTTGCCTACTATTCTTATCAAAGCAGTAACCTTGAGGATAATTACTTGAAATAAGCCTCTCCTGCCTTTAATTGTTATCCACCAACCCAAATTCAAGACTCTTCTGTTAATTATCCTCTCCCTTAATATCACATTACATAATTACCCTCTCTAATTCAGTTCCTCCTATCACAGATCACTTCTCCTTTTCAGCAGTAGCTGCTGGAAACCATCGTGCTCTTATTATGCTGCTGGGTATCCTTAATCTATCACAGAAAATTCCTGCTACTTATTTATTGATTGGAAACCTGGATCTCCCTTGAAAATGCCTCTTCTCTTGTATCCCAGTTGAATGAAACCTTTTTATACTTCTAAACCCAAGGAACATGATGGCTTAAAGTTAGTATTGGTAATTTTTTAGCTCCCAAATACTTTTTTAACCTAAAGCAAAACTCCTTCTTTCTTTAAGATTCATAACTGAGTATACTATCATTTACTCTCTTTATTAATACCATGCTCTGTTATTTTGACCGCCCTTATTCATTCACTGTGGACTTTGAAATATAGCTCTGTCATCTTTATTTTCGCAGTAAAATCAACCAACAACTGGGCAAATTCTACATATATATAATCTCACCAATAAATAGCCTCAAATTTACTTAACTTCAATATCAATATTCCTACCCCAGTTCTCGTCCTTCTGCACCACCATCAAAACAATACGATGGACCTCATCACTCAAACACATATGAAATCTTAAAACCCAAAATGTCATCATCCTACCAAATCTTGCCTTTTCAGGCTCTTACTCCTGTTCTTTTCATTCATGAAGAGCTGTGGATTCTATTACCCTCCACTCATAGTCCGTCGGCCCTCATAGTTTTATTTTCTCTCTTTGCTTGGCACCTTGGTAGTTTGTTTCAACAACTTTTTTGTTAATGTCCAAACACTCTCTTCCTTTCAAATTACAATCATGAAAATTTCAGTTCATCTGTCTTACATCTATAAAACCATACACCTTATTATTTGCTGTTCCCAGACTGCTAAATACTGTTGGAGAAAATAAAGCAATTATATGAATTAGTGCCAACTATTTGGTCTCCAGATGGTTTTTCAGCAGAGCTCGGCAATTCTTTTCAAGTCCCTGGTTCTGTTCTCTCTCCAAGTTCTCATATTTGTCATTTCTAAACAAAACTAATAATCTATACTTCCTATTCTACAATTATATTTTTCTTTTTCTTGAGAAGATAATTTGCCTCTTGATTTACAGAGACATTTTCACGCTATTTTGTATAATAGTTCTTAACTTCTGTATTTACAAACATTTGATATTGTCACCTTTTGAGATAATAAATTTGTTCTTTTCCCTTTTATTTACTGATCCTTCCCCATCGAAGATAACCAGATCGTTTTTAGTCTCTTACCTCAGAAGCAATTTCAGTTAAGGGGCTAAAAGGAGAAGGTATCTTTATTTTCGTTTGTTTGATTTTAAAGTTGAGATGAAAGAAAAAATTGTGTTAAATGTCTTTAAAAGCCACAATGCGACAGAGACTATTCCTTAGGAAAGGAAGAGAAATAATTCTATACCCTACAACATATCTTTCAAAAATAAAGAGGCAGTAAAGATGTTTTTAGAAAAACAACAACAAAAAGAATTTGTCATTAAAAGACCTGTCTTTTCATAAAAGGTAAAGCTTCTTTTTAATGCCTGAGTAGTATTCTATTGTGTGTATGTATCATATCTTCTTTATCCAATCATTCATCAAAGGACATTTGGGTTGTTTCTGTCTTAGCTATTGTAAATAATGCTGCAATGAACATAGGAGTACATATCTTTATGTATAAGTGTTTTCATTTTATTTTGCGGGGGTGTAGATACTCAGAAGAGGGGTTGCTGGGTTATATGGCAACTCTATTCTTAAATTTTGAGGAATATCCATACTATTTTCTCCAATGGCTGTACCAATTTATATTCCTACCAACAATGTACCAGGGTTCCCTTTTCTCTGCATCCTCTCCAATACTTTAAAACAACACTTTTGATCAATTCAAAATGAAGCAAAAAGATTAAAGAAACAAATATGGAATAAATAGAAAATAAATAACGAGATTTTAGAGTTAGACAAATCAGTCAGTTAAATGAATGAAGGACTGAAATTAAAGACTAGATATTAAAACAATACCCAACTATCAGTTTTTCATAAAATAGACTTTGAAACAAGTAAAGTAACAAAAAATAATAATAATTAAAATATAACTATCCTAGTTACAGATAAATATTAAAGTCAAGACACGCATTAAAGATACAGGAAATTTTTTTTTATTATAAAAGGCAATTTAATAGAAACATGACACATGATATAATAGAGTTGACATGCCTTTAAACAACCAAAAAGAGAAAGAATCATTCTGGAAGAAGAGAGAAAAAGGGTGGGCGTGAAAGACTTAAGAAATAGATGACTTTTGATACGATGAACATATTGGTGTTAGAAAAATGCCAGTCGTGTTTATTAGATTCTAAAATAACATGAATCATTGTTTTCCAAATTACATGTTCTATAGTTATATCTTTCCAATTTAAAAATTAAATCTAACCAAGTTTTATTTTCTTTTCATATACAAAAAGTTTTATTTTCTTTTCATATATAAATAATGTCCCTCACTCCTGAGAGCCACGGGGCTTTTCTAGAACATGTAAAATTTTACAGCTTTGTGATAGCTGTTATTCATATAATGTACCTGAAATTCAACAGTAAATTTTATTTATCTAGACATGGCATTTGGCTGAATGTCACCATCTGAACTGTGTGAATCCATCAGCAAACTAATAGAGAAGTATCGATGTTAAAATACTCAGAGAAGTAAGTTATTAGTCATTTATATATAATTTAATACATCTCTCTCTTTAATGTCTTTAATATCATTCACTGTTATTTTGACTTAAATACCCTAGTCAAATTTATTTTATAGGTTCTTCCAGTTATAATTGGTAAAATGCTAGGCAACATTTTTTTTTTTTCAAAAATAACTTGCTAGCCCACTTTTCTCTTGCATGTTAACTTGAACACTATTTCTCATTCCTACCACTTAAATATCTCTCAAACTTCTCTACTTTCCATATGCTTATATAGGGTACCTATATTAATATCCTATTGCTAATGTAACAAATTACCACAAACTTAATGTCTTAGAACAATATATAATTATTCTTTTATAATTCTGGAGGTCAGAATCCAAAACAGGATGTCAACGTGGTTGCATTCCATTGGAGATTTTCTGGAAGTATTCATCTCCTTGCATCTTCAAGAAGTCTTAAGACTTCTTGTATTCCTGAGTTTAGGACTCCTTCCTTCCATCTTCAAAGCCAATAGCATAGCTTTTTCAAACCTATCAGTCTAACCTCCTCTTATTCCTCACTTATATGTTTAAGGGTCCTTGTTATTACATTGGTCCTACCTAGCTAATTTCAGTCTCTTTACTTTAAAGTCAGCTGATTAACAGCTTTAATTCTATCTGCAACTGTGATTCCCTTCACCACATAATATAATGTAGTCTCAGATTCTGGGGATTAGTATGTGGATATCTTTGGGAAGCCATTATTCTGCTTACCATACTACCTACAGTCATGGTTCTGGCCACTATCAACCCTAGCTTAAATTTCTACAAAAGTCTCTTAACTGATCTCCATGTTTCCATTTTATTCCTCTCCCCATCCATTTAGTACGCTGCAGCCAGAATGATCTGACTCCATTATCCTTCTACTCTCCAAACCATTAAAATAACATCCAAATTCTTTAACATGAATTTCAAGCTGTATGTATCAGGCCTTCTTCAAGTTTTCGGTTTCCTCTCTGATTATACCTCCTGTCCTTGTACTTTCTACTTTAATAGGATGATGTTTAGCTTCCTGTATGAGCCACACTCTCTTTTGCTTTTATATTCTGTTTTATTTGTATAGAACAGGCTCTCATCTTCTGTTGTCTTGGCTAATTCTTCCTCATCCTTCAGATCTCAGCTTAGATGGCATTTCTACAAATATTTTTGCCTGTCCACTTACCAAATACACAGATATGCAGAGAAATCTAGGCATTCTTCATATACAATCCTTGAGAAACCTGCACTTTTTACATCAGAACACTTATTGTAAATATTGTAAAATTTTGTAAAATACACATATTGTAAAAATAACATCTTATTTATGTACCTGCATTCTTGACTTTACAGTAAACTCTTCAAGGCAGAGACCTTGTCCATCTTATTCAAAGTTGATTGCATCTTTACTCCCTGAACTAGTTCCTGGCATCTACTAAGTACTGAGTAACTGTTTCTTGATTAAATGATAATCTAGGAGAAATAGAGTCAGCCTCATTCTCTTCTCCACTACCATGGCTACCAACCTCTCAATGTGTTACTACATTTCCTCCAACCAGGGGAAATATATTTTAACTTTGTGTAGATGTTAACATTTTACTTTGGTTGTTGAGTGATATGTAGTATTTGTCCTTGAGATCCACAATGATTATTCTATAATGGTAATAGTAAGAATACAGATAGTCTAGAGACAATTAATGGGCCTCAGTATAGCCCCTGGACAAAAAGATAAGGTCACTGCTGAAGGTTAAGAAAGACAACATGGTTGAGTTAAGTTGCAACCCACTTATCTGCAAGTATGGTCTCAATTGTGGGCCTGAAGCAAACTCAGAGCAGAAGTTGAGCTTCATAAATGTTTATAAGCATATGTGTGGAGAGGAGAGTTTTGGAGGTGATTGAATAATGGGATAAAGAAGAGGAGGTGATTCTAGGAGAAAACTGAATGAACTCATAAATAAAATCTCTGGACAAGTTTCAATGTGTCAGCAGTGGCCATGTAATGAGAGGAATAACAGACTTCTATTTTCTAATGTTTTACTTAGTTACTATTTTGTTGGACCACAGATACACAAAAATAAATCTATATAAACTCTCAGTTTATGACACATCATTTCTAAATAACTTCTAAACATAAGAATTAAAAACTGTATTGCAGAGTATTCTGTTCATAATATGCAAGTCAACATCTATTGAGTGCCTCCTATGTACCAGGCACGGAGTTAGGACTGCAATACATTTATGCAATTATTAGCATCTTTGTTAGTAAATCAAAAATAATTGGGTTGTTCAGTGTGGTGTGACATCACCTTTGAAGACATTTTGATAATAACACAAATATTAGTGTCAGGAACCCTGTGGGAAAGTGAACTTTTGCCACAATTGAGATTTAGATATATAATGACCTTTCTATGGACAGGAGGACTAGTACAACATACAATAGGCCTTTTAGAGAAATCCATTATATGTTTAGAGTGGGAAGTCTGGGCAATAGAAGCCCATATATTAGAGAACAATAATTCCAGGTATCCTGTGAGGCAGTTTCTGCCTCACCATCTACCATCCTGGTAGGCCTCTGTTCTACTCTTTCTCCATCTACAAAGCTTTTCAGAAAGAAAAGAGCTGTCATTCAGGGCCTAAAGTTTCTGGTAGGAAAATCCCCTACAAAAGAGCTGGTCACAAAAGATATTGCCCTGCTAGACAATGAAGAAAATCCACAGAGATGAGTTTAGCAAGGTCATCACCAGTGCTGACAGCCTCCTCCAGGCTTCATGGAGATCTGTGTTCTGCAGGCTGACAATGGAGGGGAAAGCAACGAAGGAGGAGGCCAAAGCTCAAAGAATCAAAAAGAAAGTGACAGAAAAGGACAACAGGGCAGAGTGATCACAGGCTTGGGCATCAACTCTAAGTGTAGGAATCAGATTAACCCCCTCCTCCTTTTCCAACCTTGACTCCCACACACATAAACACACACTGTGACAGGAAGGGGACAACAATGATACTAATAAACAATTACATCTTGAATATACTTAATGTGATCTCATTAACTCCTCACAAAAACCATATAAGGTTGATACTACTATGAGGCTCTTTTTTTTTCTTTTTTTCTTTTTTTTTCTTTGATGAAACAAATAATGCTAAGGGAGGTTAAGAAACTGGCTGAAGACAAAACCTAGCACAAATTAAGCAGAGGCTCAGAGCATTGAAAAAGAGAGATTTGTTCTAAATATTTTTTCTTCTCTTTTTTTCATATGTAGATAGTAGCAATGAAAAGGCAAATAATCGGATTCTTTCTACTGTGTATGAATAAGTGAATTCAATTAAAGAACTGTGCGTGCCTATATATATGCATAAAAGAGAAAGAAAAAATGAAAGTTGATTGTTATTATGTCTTATTCATTGGCGAAAATACTTGAGAATATGTTTTTCTTTGACATTCTAGCCATCCTAATTTCAGGGTTAGAAAAATATGCTGTAGACATTAACAGATTTGTGTGTTTGAGGGGGGGAAATTGTAAGTTTTCCATGGAATCTTGAGCCATAGTTACTGAATGAACATGATTTATTATTGCACACATGAATCACTCATGTTGTGGTACAAAACTCCTAGTTGGGCCGCAGCTAAATAGGAGTCCTGGGGAGCCAGCTTCTCACTGTACCTTATGACTATCTGAAGAGTCTCTGGCTATGTCAGTTCTCACTCCCATTAACAGCCTACCCACTGACAGTATCACTGTCTTTGCCCCTAGAACTAAGGAGTTGGTTCTTCCCCAGGACCCTGCAATTACTATCCAAAGTGAAAAAGTGACCTCAAGATCTTGAGGCTAGCCTGGTTTTTCAGTGTGCCTTTCACATTTCCAAAAGTAGCCACAGGACCAGCACACTCACCCCTTGAAGCAGTCTGAAGTTTCTTTCTTTGGGGGCTGCCTAGGTTTTGCCTTTGAAGTTTAAATCTGGGAGCAGTTATCTGCCAGCGGAGATAAGCACTTCCAGGGCTTCCACAGGCAGAGTACTAACAAAGAAGGGATAAGACCTCTGAGGGCGCTTTGCCATCTTCCAACTTGCAGCTGAAAAGAGAGTAATCAGGGTTCTTTTCACAGGGTGCTCCAAGAGTGAATCCAATCAAATTAGGAGAAAGTCAAAGAGAAAAGATAAAATAGCTTCAAAAGAGAACCCACAGCTGTAGACTTGCCTGTCAATCAGCAGGAGTCACAAGCCAATCACAGGTGAAGTGAAAAAATTGAAAGAAAATGCATTAGAATCAGTTGCATTCCACTAGGATAAGGAAAAGAATAAAAAGCTGGTCAACTGGTACGAGGTACAGAAAAAAACTGATAATCTGTACATCTAAGTGTGTCAATAAGTGTTATACACACCCATCTGAATTGTCAGGATTTTTCTGTGTCCAGCCATGGTTTTGGCATCCTCATAGGCTACCATTTATTATCTCATAAAGCTGGTATAACCAAGAGAATTAACAAAACCCTTAAACAATAAGTACATTGGTTAATTTCATAGGTAAATTTAATTTTGTGATTTTTGTTCCCTTCATTGGTGTAAGAATGTGCTCGCCCATTAAGAAAGTGTCCTTGTATTCCTAAATATAAAGAATTCTTATGCTTTAAAAAAAAAAAAAATGGTGCCTAAAGTAGAATTTGCTAACAATGCCACAAAATCTTTTGTTCAAGAAAGATCAAATCCATTTAAGCAATGGAACTGGGTAACCTATGAGCAGGAGAGAAATGAAGGCTTAGAAGGCCAGGAGTGGCTAGACCAGACAAACCTGGTTAGCTCACTGCTATGAGGAGATAACAAACTTCAGGAGTTTGTGTCAGGAACTGCGACATACTTGCATGCCATGATATCACTAGGAGAAGGAAAACAGGAAGGGCACTTGCTGGACACATGCCGAAGCCTTGACGGTACCTCTAAGAGACCTATGACCAAGTCTGTAGTTAATGGAATGGACAACGCTGTGAGGAAACTGTGTAGTCTCCCTTAAGAATGACAGGAAGGACACTGACAGCAAAGAATCAAAACTAGGTTCATCCTCACTTTTTCTGGTGGGCAGAATCATGACCCTCCAAAGATGCCCACATCCTAACCCCCAGATTCTGTGAATATGTTGCCTTATATAGAGGAAGGAACTTTTTAGATGTGATTAAGTTAAAGATTTTGAGATGGGATTATTCTGAATTACCTAGGTGGGCCCAACATATACAAGGGTCATTAAAAGAGGGAGACAGAAGTGTCAGATTTAGAGAAGGTGATGTGATGATAGAAGCAGAGGTCAGAGGGAGAAATTTGAAAATGCTACACTGCTGGTTTTGAAGATAGAAGAGATCATAACCCAAGGAAGGCTTTTGACCTCTAAAAGCTAGAAAAAACAAACAAACAAACAAACAGATGTTCTTAGAGTCTCCAGAAGGAACACAACCCTGCCAACTCATTTTGGACTTTGAAACTCTAGAACTGTAAGGTAATATACTGTGTTGTTTTAAGCCACTAAGTTTGTAGCTGTTTGTTACAGCAGTAATAGAGACTAATACTGGCATCTTTTAACATCATTATTCTCACACAATCTATGACACAATAAAATACGTTGCAACTTTTAGAAGCAATGGACTATATATAAGCAGAGAACCATTGGCATATCTCATATAAACACAGCACTAAATAAATATTATAACAAGAAAATAAGCCTATAGCTCAATATATATTACAAAATAGTACTATATATTTTGCAATTTTGCATATCTAAAACATCAATGGAGCTGCTTTTGGTCAACAGAAAAGGGAGTAGAAAGAGAGTGGAGGCTTAAAAGGAATTAATCATCCAACTAATCAAGAAAGTATGATTATCTCTACTGTTTATATCTTAGTTTCAAATTTTTATAAAGGAAAATTAACAAATATACAGTTTGTCCGATGTTTTAGAATGAGAATTTAAACTTTATGTCTGTAACAATAGATAATTGAAGGGACTTGACAGTGAATTAAAAAACTAGGATGAATTATTATTTTTCCCAGTAAGCAGAATACACACAGAAAATTACCATATTTTATGGTTAAGCAGAATTAATAAAAATTTCATTTACCATAGTGAAAAATGCCACTTAATTATTCTTTACTAGGGATTTTTTTGATCACCATTGTTGAGGATAACTTCATATTCTACTCTCTACATTCTCTGTTTTTCCTTGTAGAAATGAAATGGATCACTGACCATTTTGCAGAAATAAATTGACTCAATAAGAGAAATTGCTCTTTAGTGATTTAGACTTTAAAAAAGGAGATCAGATTGATATTTGGGGTTTACCAATTTCTGAGTCATGAATTAGCCTGATGACGATTAGGGAGAATCCCCTGAATCTGCTTGCAGGTAAGATCTGTAAAAAAAAAAAAAAGAGTAAAGGAGAAGGAGGGAGGGAGGGAAGAAAGGAGGGATGGAGATAGAGTGAGAGGGAAGGAGGTTGGGAAGGGAAAAGAAAATATAGATCTCAAGCCAAAAGTATTTTTTTAAAGCACAACAATAATTAGAAGTATGAAATATTTTACAGATTATGTCTGAGTTATAATAGCTAAATATAAAACTAAGAGAAAATTTGACTAAAACAAAGTGTGTCTTCTAGATTTTGAAAAAAAAATAGAGTTTGCAGGGAGAGGTGAGCCAGGTGAGACTTTGGACATTTGATTTTAAGAATTAATTTGGTGTTTTATCTTTGTGTAATTCAAAAGAAAGCAATCTTCATGTTTGTATGTGTGGTCATGTCTTCTTATGTTTGTTTAAATGCTAACTACAAAAGGGTCTATGTAAAGGAATAAGCATTATATTCCCTAAAGAAAAGTCAGTTTTATCCGAACATTGCACAAGGGTAATGATGGTACCAATAAAATTTTGGCAATTTCTCTAAAAATATGTATAATTTGCAAATTCCTCAGCAGTAATTTGGAATCTTTAAATATAAAATAGATCTATGTGATGAATCAGCTGCCCAAGGGATAAAAATAGTGATATTGGCAACTAATCCCTTTTTTCTTTCATCTCTGATAGTTGAAATATTCTTCTTCTGCCTCCAAAAATGTTAATACGTATTACACCTAAGAGAGACTTTGAGAATATAGAGAAAATAAGATTCCCTCTGTGTTAGAAAGTGATTCCTGAGTCTGCACAAATAAGTACCTTCAAGTAGAAAAAAGAAATATAGCTTCTTTTTATTCCATAAATTTTCTAAGCAAATAAAATATAAAGTTTTATAACATTGATTGGCAGTAAAAAAATAGGTAAATCCTGGGAGAGCAATGGATATATTATGCTAGACTAGGGGCTTTTCATTCCTCAGTGGAGTCATAATAATTTCTTCCAACTTTTCACAGAGTATAATTGCTTTTTTGAAAAGTAAACTAATTTCCCTACATAAGCTGTTTTTGTTCTATGGTGAAGATGATTCTCCTCAAATAAAATAAATTTCTCAACTATGAAAAATACTTACAAAAACATTCTGACCAAAAAAGAGATATGTTTCAAATATTACTAGTCATGCTCCTGCCCATAGAAGTGACCTCAAGTACGTATAAGGAATAACTAGAAAAGAAATCCCTTTTGAATGTGTGTTTTGTTTTTTGGGTGTTTTTTTTTTTTTTTTTATATTTAAAACTAGATAATGGGCTGCTTTCTTCCTTTGTTTGAACCAGCGTTCTAGCTGAGTATGCTTTTCTACTCTACAGATTCTATTTCTTCACAATCAAAATTCAACCTCAACAGTTCCTAGCCTTTTTCAATGAGGATCAAGACATGAGGGCATATATATACTTGAATTATTTTCTAGAATGTAATCAAATGACCTAATAGTTCATTCGTATCTGTGTTTCTTTTGTATTGAGATTGAGGGCTCTTAGTGATAATAAACTATTGTATTTCAATTTAAATAAATGTATTCTAAGTAATGTCCAATGAATTTAAAGAAAAATCTCAGAAAAACTGTAGTGTATAGGAGAATCAAAATGAAGTGAAAATTGGCTTCAATCATTTTTTTTTTCAGGTCATTATAGTGCTTGAGTAAAACAATTGATTTTAATAACATGTAGATTTGAATGATACAAATATTTTATTAGTTTGGAACTTTATGCTGTCCATTTCTGTTGACAGATCAGAACTGGGGAATGTTTAGAATCTGCTACATGATGATGTCATCTCTTGCTTTGTTGTTCTCTTTGACCAACTGAATTCAGAATTTAATAAGCATAGAACAAAGCATTATTTTAGAAAGCATAAAAACATAATTACTATGTAGAACAAATATTTCATAAATTAGGCAAGAAGCATCATATTTTTCTCTCTCATTGTTTCTTTAAATCTATTGTGAAGGTTGGTGTTTTCTAGTTATATCTAGGTAATTAGTCTTTAAGTCTTACATTATAGTCTCAGTTAGTAAATAAGTTTCCAATCTCAAAATATAATCAAATTGAACTTCAATTTTGTTTTAAAGGTTTGCTCTCTCTCCCTACTGCAGCTTAAGCCCTTGGCGGTATGAATTCTGCTTCCATATCTGGTTTCTTTGCCACAGAGAAATTCAGAATAAACCTGTAGCTGTCCTACTGATCTTTACATATTCAGAGACCATGGATATTTCTTGTTTCTGTCTTCTATTTTTTATATTAAAAGTTCTAAGCACTTGCAACTTTTCTTTATGTGTTTCAGATGCTGTTGATCTTTTTAAAACCTATTGTCCAGAACTTAACATAATTATTCCAACTGAGGCTATATCCATAGCAGGGGTTAAGTATTTTCTTTAGTATCCATTAACTTGATGCTATTTACCCAAATCTTTGGGACTCCTTGTTGACTCTTCCCAACATTCTAAAGAGTTAATTCTGCATTTAGTCTTTGAGATAAAATTGTCAGATATTTTTATAACTCTTTGGAGTTATCCATTATTTATTTTTCTCTTTTATCTGTCCTTTAATTAACACAATAGCTGTACCCAGACTTACCTGGTGATCATAGCCTCCTTCTAAAATTATCTGTACATGTTTAATAGAGTAGCAAGATAAAACTTACTCCATATGGGGAGAATAAAGGAAGGAAGTAGTGATGAGAAGACTTGAGGGCAGATGGAAAATATATGTATGTGAAGTTTCTTCATATCACCTCTGCACAGCACCAAACTTCTGTCCTACTTTCTGGTTCTCCTCATTATCTCATTATTTCCATGTTTTATTCCTGCCTTGGTCAGATCACTCAGCTTTAGTGACTGAAGTCTGCCACTTGCAAGCCCAGTTCTATCTAGTTCTTAGTAAGGATGGTGTCAGCCTCTGAATGTCTGAAATTGGTCAAACTGATGACTGTTTTGAACTCTAGACACCCTATTTTTCATTGAGTTTAAGTGGGAATTTTTTTTTTTTTTTCCAGTCTGGGTAACTAGGTCTAAGCTGTAGGTTACTGATTTTACTCCAGTTCTTCAATGAACTTAAAACCTCATCCTGGCCCTTATCCTTAGTCTGCTGACTTGGAGTTATGAAAAATTTTCTGACTTTTGTCAATTTCCTTTCTACTATTGAAATGAGATCCCACTGGCTAAGACCTAGCTCCAAATCAGATGGACTATATAGGCTGTGAAAAAAACCCTTGTATAACCATAACTATTGCTAATTTTATCAGTTACTTATGACTAACTCTAAAACATAGTGGCTTAACACATGTTTATTTAGCTCACAATTCTGGGGTTAAGCAGTTTAAGCCGAACTCAGCTAGGCAGTTGTTTAGTTCTCAGTTGGTCACAGATCTACAATCAGCTGCAGTTCAGGTTCTGGAGTAGATGTACTTAAAATCTCCACCAGCAGGTTAACCTGGGCTTCTTCTTATGGAGGAGGCAGGAATTCAAGGGAGATCAAAGAATTTAAGGTCTTTTGAGGGCTAGACTCAGTACTGATATACCATCACTTCTAACACATTTTTTTTTAGCAAAACAAGTCAGCCCAGATCAGAGGGTAGGAAAATAGATGCTACCTTTTCATGGGAGGGATTATAAAGCTTCATTGAACATTATGTGGTTCTATGGAGGGTTAAAAAGTTGGGGAATTTTTATAATCAATATACTACATGCTATTCAGAAACATTACTGGATTCCCAGTCATCCTGGGCAGCTTTGACATTAACATTGGTGTGATTTCACCTAATTTTAGTGTTCTTTTGACACCATATTTGGCCTTGTTTCTTTCACTTCTTAGGAGAATGGATTAAAAAAAAAATGCTGTACTATCATTGATTTACCTAGTCTTTATATTTATAATCTAATTCACTCCTGAATTTATTTTTTCCTCTGCTGTACTTTTCCTTGCACAGTGCTGCTAGTCACCTGTCAAGCAGTAATTAAACTTGTTTATATTAATATTTGGAGAGGTTTTTCCCTCCTTTGGAATACCACCTTAGAGAAATTGAATCAAAAGTGCATATAAAAAGCTGAGTCAATCAAGACAGTTATTTACCAGAATTTAAGACCCAAAGTAATTAAAATAGTAGTCCTTTGGCCCATCTAAAGCACTCTGACATTCTGTTCGACTTACACTAATATCATTTCTGAGGTATATTTGGAAGCTGTCATATCTAAATATTAGAGATCAAGGTGAAGAATCGATAGTGGTTTATCTTATCTTTGGAATAGATAGAAAAAAAAAAAACATATTTCCCTAAGGACATAGAATAAGATCCATCATTTAAACCAAACTGGAAAAAAAGGGGGCGGGTACTGTTCTACATCTCTAGTATTAACTAGTATGCCATCAATAACCTAATTAAATGACCGCAAACTTACTAAGTCCCTGGACATATCTGAGAAATCTAAATATTGGAATACAACTGAATAAATTAATTCAAAACAGGTTAACCATTTTATTATATTAAAAGCTATCATTTATGAGTAATGTTTTGAGCATTAATGTAATTTTCTTTATTTGATCTTTACAAAATCATGAAGTTGGTGTTATTATAGATTAGGGAACTGAGTTTCCAATAACTCAAGTAATTTGCCCAAAAGCTACACAGCTATTAGGTGGTTGCTCTGGAATTTTAAGTCCAGATTACTTCACTCTTGAACTTGTGCTCTTAACCATTGTATTATAATACTAGATTCACATAAACCACTTTTTTAAAAAGTCTTAATTAAAGGTATATTAAAAAGTAGAACAACCTTTAAATTAATTACAATGAAAAGAGCTTCTTTTGGTATGAAATCTGTATACTCTCATCTTCATTAAACTCAAATCCTGCTTAGATGCTTCAGTGATATGGTCAGAGGGATCTTCAGCCATAAATAAAGTGAGTTCTCCCTTCTTTGGGCTTCTTATTTTCAATACTCATGTTTCCAATACTTACTTCCAATTGTATTGAAGCTTCTACTAGACACTAAAGTTTCTGAACAGCGGAGGAGTTTATGTGAAGACCAACCTTACATGTTATAGAAAGTAATATGATTACATAGCATGTACACAAATTTAAAAAAGTAAGTATACATATCCACACATACATAAAGTAAGAATGGATTCTCATTAGTTTCAGCCATGCTAGGATGAGCAAATTTCTAGTACTATTTCTAATTTATAGCGCTTTTAATAGATAATTTAAAAAAATGTGTTTATATCAAGAAAATATTAGTCATTTAGAAATTAAGTAGAAATAGATTTCAGTATCTTATGAAAAATGCTAGTTGTCCAGAGTACTGTTTTTAAATGTTAAAAGCCTATCAATTATGAAGAGCAGTGATGAAAGTGCATTTAACCTAGAAACAAGCCATTGGCTAACCTAGTTCATCATATGACTATTTTTTTTTTTTAAATTAACACACTAAAATACTGTATTAGCTGGTAGTGGTAATATACAGGTGGTGACATATCTGAAATAAACCTTATTCTAAGGGATTAATTAGCATTTATTCCAGTACATAATAATGGAGTTTTAAAAGAAAATGGGCCCACTGGGCTTGTTTACTCACTTTTTAACATATAGAAGGCATTTTAATTAATTCCATTGCTTTCAGTGCATTTTCAGGTGTTAGAGAAAGGATTTTAATGCCTGAAGGTAAGATATGATAAACCAATAAAGTTTTTCATCATTTTTGTTGCTTTCTATTACTTTTATAAAAAAAAAACATAACTTTATTTTATTAAGTATAAAATTAAATGAATAAAACTGTATACAATATATACTTATCAAAATCCTCTCCCTGCAGATAACTATTGTTAACAGTTTCTTAAGAAATGATTTAGAAATATCTATAAAACAATATCTATAGAAATATCTATAAAACAAAAATATATGTGTACATTTCTTTTTTATTTTTAAGGAAGTGGTAGTTTTTTAATAATCATTGTGCATATTGCTTTTCCTACTCAGTGATGTATAAAGTTGATGTTGTACCATATCACTACAAAAAGAGCTTCTTTAGTTGGTTGCATAGTATTCCACTGAATGGATGGATGTATTACATACTTTATTTAATCAATTCTTTAATGATAGAACTTTAGGTTGTTTCTGATCTTTTATATTACAAACAATACTTCAACAAACAACCTCTTAGGAGTCTTTCTCAAACATGTAAGTATGCTAATGGGACAAATACCTAGACGTGGAATTGTTCTATTGAAGGGGTGCATTGGTAATTCATTCTGGCATTAGTCAAAGTGCAGGCCTGTGAGTTTGTATTCATTTATACTATACTACTGCTGGCAGTTAAGAATGTCAGTCTCTGTACACCTTTGGCAACAAAGTTATCGAACTTTTAGCTTTTTCAAAATTTGGTTGGTTAGAAATAGTATACAGTGCTGTTTTAATCTAAATTAATGTTATTATGAGTAATATTGAGCACCTTTTTATATTTTTAATCTATACTTCTGTTTTATTTTGCTGGTCTTGTTCTAAACCTTTTCATTTGGAAATTTAATTTCTTCTTTAATATTTATTCTCATTTGTGCTTTAAAATATTTCTAAATGTAAGTAAATTTCCTCTGAGCATTGAATTGACTATATTCCTAGTTGTCATTATTATTATTATTATATACTAACATTTTTATTTTTTTTAATTTTAACTCATTATCTTCCCATTCCTGGAATAGGGTCTCTGTTATCAGAGTTTGTAATGATTTACAGTTTTATAGCATGGACAATAGGTAATATACAATTTCTACATTTGGAGAATGTATGGAAGTTTTGGGGTACTAACAGTAAGCTTGGGGACCCATGAAAATAAGGTGTATTCTCCATTTTTAGAATCTAAAGTTCAACATATATCTATTAGATAACCTTAGTAACCAAGGTGAATCTATTAAATACACCTTATTTTACTTAGGTCATGTATATTGTTACTTTGTGTTTTACTCACTAGAAGCATGGATGGAGAGGGTGAGCTTTGCACTTTGAAGAATAGTTTTACATTTGTTTATATAATATTTACAGTCAATATTGTGGGGGTTCAGAATGAGCCATGCCAATGTGTGCTTTAGTAGTATGCAGATTATTTTGAGCTAAAGGCAATTTTAACTTCAGGCCCAAGAGAACCTTCTGCTTCTCCTTTTAACTACCTAGAAGAACTTGAAATCTGGTCCTTGCCCATAATAAGAGATTATTAGAGATAACCTCTTTTGACCTATGTATAGGGCAGGGCAAATTTCTGTTTACTAAACCTCTGTTCTTATCATCCTGCAATCACCCTTTGAAGCCCCCAAGGTGCATCACCTCATCCCTAGCTCAATGTCCTATCTCTCAATTCCCCCTGTTATCTATGAACCTCTCTTGCCATGTGGGGTCTCTAACTCATATACATGAAGTTTTCCTGCACAGAGATAAAATGATATGTTTTTGTCAATCTGCCTCCTGTAATTTGATTATTTGACCAGCCAAAAGAACCAGAGGAGGAAAAGGGGAATTTTTTCCTTTTCCCACATTATGAACACATAGGTCCTTTTTTTTTAATTCAAGGTATTATAGCTCAGTACTGTTCTTATTTATTTATGCTCATATTGCTCCATATTTGAGAACTCCTTCTATCTGGTTCCTGTATTCAGTGAAAACACAGAAATCCATCTTCTTTTTTTAAACTCCTTACTACTCATTTCGTTATACAAAAGGATGTTGTAGGTTCATCTTATACTTTCCTTTCTTCAGATTTTGAATCAATGATTTCTCCAAGGTATCTTGTTTCTTTTTAATGTGGAAAGTTATTCAGAAACCAAGATATAGATTCTAGATGTTCTCATTCCTACTTGTGTTATTGTTTCTAGGCCCTTTAAAAAAAATTTTTTTTTTAATTTATTTCTTAATTAAATTTTTCAGGGTGATATTGGTTAATAAAATTACATAGGTTTCAAGTGTACAATTTGATAATACATCATCCGTCTATTGCATTATGTGATCTTCATCCAAAGTCAAATCTTCTGTCACCATTTATTTGACTCCATTTATCATTATCTATCTCCTTCCTCCCTTCTTTTCTCTGGTAACCACTAAACTATTGTCTGTGTCTATGAGTTTTTGTCTAGGCCCTTCCAATGAATATGTATCCATGAGAGATTATACCGATACCTCCAATTTAATGTAACCTGCAAAGTTCTTTGTACCCGTGTTATCATTCTTCTAGAATGAGAACCTGGTTTCCAATAATAGATTTCTTCATTTGCTAATTCCCATAATACACACAAATTAGTTTCAGAATTTCTAGAGTCATGCCACTTCAAAAAAATAAATAAATACAATCTAAAAGCAGAGCGCAATATTTATTTGCAGTTTATTTTCTTTAAGCTGAAATCTGAGATTTTTAACTGTATTATAAAGTCTATTTACATTTACATTAAATCTGAGGTTTTTAACTACATTATAAAGTCCATTTATGTTTACGTATTCTAGATACTGGTGTGTATCTAGCATATTACTATTTTCTATTGACCCTGTTTCCTTTTTTGCTTTCCTTTTGATTAATCAGAAGTTATATATGTTTAATATTCTTTTAGTTGTTACTCAAGAGATTATAAGATATCCTTGATTATTTATAGTTTAATAAAATTTTGATTGCCTCTTCTCTAATAATACTAGAACCTTAGTACATTCATTTCTACTTACCACATTCCTGCCTATTGATTTGTTTGTCATGCATTTTAATTCCACATATGTATTAAGTCCACTATTCTCATTATTATTGCTTTGTATTATCACTATTTACTTATATTTACCTATATGTTACCTTTTCTGTTGTACCTAATTTATTCCTGTACTTACTGTATTGTTATGTAGATTCAATGCTCACTGAAAGACCTTTTACAAAAGATTTTGAATCATCCTTGACATGATTCCAAAAGATTTTGAATCATTCCAAAAGACTCATGGATAAAACATTCCTGAGTTTTTGCAATTTCAAAATTGATTGTTCCTTTCACATTTGAATGGTACTTGACTTAATATAATATTTTAGTGATTGCTTCTTTTCTTGCTGGTATTGAGTTTTATTCCACTGCTCTCTAACATTGAACATTGTTGTAAATGAATTGACTTTTTGCCCTGATTATCTAAACCATTCTTTATTTATCTTAGATGTTGAAAAATATTTTAAATATTTCCTGGGACACATGCAGTTTCATCTGTACATTCAAGTATGTTTTATTTTTATTTTGCAAATATTTCTTGTATTTTAATCTAATTATATTTTCTACTCCATTTAGTCTGTTTCCTACTTTAGGAATTCTAATCATGCACATATTAGATCTCCTTTGTTTTCTCCTGTATCTATATTTTTCTTTCTAGTCCTTTAAAACTATTTTTGTTTCACTTTTTTTTTCTTTATCATTCTTTTCCACTATGTCCTTAGCTGTGTTTTCTGGAGTCAGTAGTCTCGTGATTTTTTCGGTTTTGCCCTGAGTTTTTTTGTGATTTTAATTTTTTTCTTTACTTTTTTTCTTGAGTTTTGCCATAGTTTATATCCTTCTGGGTTTTGTTTGTTTGTTTGTTTTTTGGCTTTTCTTGCTACTTCTTGAATCTTTGTATGTATGTTTTACACTTTTGTTTGGGAGTTAATTGCTTAAGTTTTTAATTCATGAAAAAATGTAATATTTTTCATCTGATTTTTGGCAAACTCTTCTGACTATTGTTCAGTGTCATTTGTTTTCCTCTTGTTTTCGTAACTATTTTTGGTAGTATGCTTGTATTGATTCTGCATTGATTCCTCTAACTCATCATTTAATAAATTATATTTTTTTCGACTAGCTATTTGAAGAAGGTTGTTATAAGAAACAGTCTGGAGCTATGTTTTGGTTAACAAAAAATTTTATGAGTTGTTTATTCTTTATATCTCAACTTAGCCATGGAAAAAAGCAGACAACTATTAAACTATGATAAAATATCTTCTCCACTTCCCTAACCTTCAACATAATAAGCTCAGTTATTATCTGGAAATTTGGCCTTTTTCTTTTTTTCTTTTTCAGTTAGAGTTGACATTCAATATTATTTTATATGAGTTTCAGGTGTAAAATTTTAGTACCAGATACCAGAGGTGGTATCTCATTGTGGTTTTAATATCCATTTTTTGGATGATCAATTATTATCTGGAAATTTAGCCTTTAAAAAAAATTATTGGTCGACTAAATTTTCCTGCGTTTCAGAACCAAACTGGATGTAGAAAAGTTCCATAAGTCAGCCCTATTTATCTGGTTTCTGCTTCTGCAAGTAGAACTTTCCATTTTGCACCTTTAGGTATGCACTTCATTTTAGAGAACTACACTTTTGCTGGTTCTTTCTGAGATTTGCATTAATGGTTATCTTCTCTCTACTTTTGCCCACATTCCTTCTCAATCTTCAGTTCTTATGACACAATTTCCATTTATTTTTCCCCCGATTTTAGCAAAAGTGGACTTTGTTTTTCCAGTTTTTATTATCCTTGCTGTGTCTGGATAATTTCCAAGACAATCAAAAGAAATGCAGATTTTGTAAACTTTCATCAAAATGAAAGTTTTTTTTATATTTTTTCTTGAATATTGACCTACTGTTCTAGTACAGAAACAGTGCATTGCAGTCATTTTTAGAAAAATACTGTCGAATCTTATATCAAAAGCTCTATGAATCTACGTTTTTGTGTTTTCTTTTTTTTTTGTTTTTTGGCAATCTATAATCATTACTACTGACTTTAAATTTTTATTTAATTAAAACTTTTATATAAGAATTATTGAGAAATGATTAAGATACATTAATCATTAGTTAATGTTTAAATATTTTTATATAAAAGGTGGACCTTTTCTCCAGGAAGAAAGATTCCTTTGATGTGAATCTTGAGAATTTGTCTGCTGAGATGAACTCCCAAAGCTCAACTATTGAGGGCCCAAATTTAAAAATAAGAAGAGCGTAAGGGCCATTTGTTGATAAGGGCTCCTCATATACTCTGTGTACTGGGCAGAACTACAGACTGAACTCTCAGTTTCCCACAGTGCAGTCTGTTTATTTATACTGTCTGAGTCAACCACTGCAGATAAATCCTGGTTTCATCTTTCTACCAAAAGACTAAGACTTGCCTCATCCAATTCGAACTGCAGAATTTGGATACCTCATTTTCATAACACAGACCTCATTAGGAACCTGGATGGAAACTTTTACTGTAAAAGATGGCCTCCCCTTTGTTTAGGTTGCGGCCTGAATCTGTGTCTCGGGCTATAGCACTTTTTGCTCAAACAAATGTTTTTCCTTCTTTATTATAATCTAAAATTAATTTTGGTTTACAAATAAAATCTTTGATTTATTTTAAATAATAAATTTAAATAATTTTGCTTTTGAATAATCTTGCAGAAATTTTAAGTATGAAACAAAGAGAGTAACTATAGTGTGAATGACTGAGAAACTTGATTCAAGAATATGAAAAACAAAACTTGTATTTGATGAAAGAAGAAAATAAAAAACATTAAACTGGAAATCATGATTTACAATAAATATATTAAATTAAGGATTTATAATTCAATAAGTAACAATTCTAATAAATCAATATTGTAAAGATAAATACAAGATAAAAATGAGCAAAGAAATATTTTAATCATATTTATCTTGATAAATTTGTATTTGGCCCAACTATTTCTTGTGTTTGTGTCTGTATTTTACCTAACATTGCTATGTTTTTAAAGAAAATGAATCAAAATGAGAATAATGATTTTATCTTGATTAAGAGAAATTATATTGAGTAATAAACATGTAAATATTTAAAGTCACTTATAAAAAATAAATAAAAATTAAAATGATGAAGTACTAGTTTTTTCCTATTAGTAAATAAAAAAATAGGCTATGGTAAAATCAAGGAAAAAACATTTACCTTTACATCAGATATAATTCAGAATGTAAACTGGCATAACTTTTGACATTGTATTTTTTTAATTAAAAATTTTTGCTTATTGTGACTCAGAGTTAAATCAAGAACTGGTTAAATAAATCATGGTTTTTTAATATAATGAATATTATGTGGACATTAAAAATAAAAGAGAGAATGTAATTAAGCAATTTGTACAATATAAAACTTTTTTAAAAACCTATAATTCAAACACACATATATATACTTATTCAAATAAGTATCTAATCTAGATATCTGTTACTTAGATGTTCACAGTCCTCTGAGGTCATTTTTAAAAAATTTTAAATAAACTTGCTGAAGCCCCAACCCCAGGTCTGGGATAGTCAGGTTCTTTACCCAGTACACCAAGGATAATCAAGAGGTTGACTTTTTTACCCTCATTCTGTAGGCTTCTTGATTCTCATTACAATCTTACATTCTGAGATAGTTCATTTCTATCATCCATAATGCCTCAGGCAAAGAATAGAGGGTCTCCTTTATTGTCCAGAAAAAAACTTACACATAGCTATTGTGTAGCCCCCAAGACTTTTGCTTGGAAATATCTAAAGGAGATGATAACATGGCACAGAACAGGCAGCAAATTAGTATTTAATAATAGATATACCAGTGCTAAATCCCTAGGTCATCTATACCACAGAACATTTTTCACCCAACAGGCTTCTTTTATCCTGTTGCCAGGTCAAATTTTCTTCAGGAACCACTGTCTGTAACTTACTATTCTATCAGTTCCTAATCTCCAAACTATTCTTTGCCAAAGAAAGACTCAACATCTTAATATTCCTTTATTATAATAGGTAAGTCAACTTAATATTTTTGTAATAACCCTTTCATTCCAAACTATATCTAGAAGCATTCTATCCAAGTTTTACCTACTCAAAAGATCCATTTTCTCCCTAAGAGAATTCCTAGGACACCCAATACAAAATACAGTCAGCTTTAACAAGCAGTTTTTAATCTTCCCTATTAAGATAGATATAGATATTCACAGAAATATATAACTAACTCTGTGTATTTGTGTGTAGTCTGAAAGGATACACCGTAAATGTATATGAAACTTATATCTGGGCAGAGAAGTTGTGTATTTGGGGGAGTCAGTGGTATAGTGCTCAGTTTTTAAGGTTTTGAATTTACCTGTATATGGTTTAATAAAAATCAAGCATTAAGTAATTTTTAGTTAAAATGTACATAATTCAAAGGTGAATTGAGAAGCTTCACTTAGTTTATCATTTAGTTAAACTAAAATAGGATCATTCAGATTTTTGAAGATGTATATTTTTCCAGTGATGAAAGAGAATCTCATTCAGAGTCCGTTATCTATCTTTGATTTTTATTTGAGACTAACAAAAGGAAATGACCTACGCCCTAGAAAGTTGTTTTGTGTGTGTTTAAATAGGGAAAATCAGCAGCCTCCCTCTCTCTTAGTATTTAACATTTCACTCCTCCTTTAGCAAATGCTGAAGTGTAGTGGAGAGACCCATAGAGCTTCACTGTCCAACATGGTAGTCAATTGCATCATGTAGTTATTGAGTACTTTAAATGTGACTAGTGCACCTGAGAAACTGAATTTTTCATTTCATTCGATTATAATTAATTTAATTTTAGTTTCAGAACTGGTACTTACTTCAGTTATTGGAAAACTCTTAGGGAGATTTAAAGGACTAATGATATGAACCAACCTTTTAACTGTACATTTTATGAAACCTAAATACAGATCAAATACTTCCAATAAAAACTTAAATTAAAATGTATTGTAAACGTAAAGTACATTCCAAATTTCAAGGATGTGGTATAACAAAAAGAATGTAAAATATTCTATCAATAAATTTTATATTGATTTTGTGGTAAAAGTACAATACTTTAGATTTATTGGGTTAAGTAAAATACATTATTTATATTAATTTTATTTTTTACTTTTAATTTTATTGTTTACTTCTTTTTACTTCTTTTAATGTGGACACTAGAAAACTTAAAATTACATATGTGGCTCACATTATACTTCTAATGTAGTGCTGCACTACAAGATAAAAACATAGCATAGTGCAGAAGCCGCAACTGGTAGAGAACACAGTCTACAAACTTCTATTGTTAGTCTATGAATTGTTTTAATTTTTTTAAATTAGTTGCCAGCATTACACACACACACACACACACACACACACATATATATATAATTTTTGGAAAATCTTGATATCTATCTTCTCTTGGAAAATTAGAAAATTGGCAAAACTGCATTCGTGGATTCATTTTTGCATGGCAAAAATTTGCTGGAACTGTCAGTGGAGGCCCCCTCTAGCTAGGTCAGAGCTCTTCATTTTGCACAACCCCACTGCCAATAAAAATAAAATCACTCTGACAGACCTCTGAAGACATTTGAGTTTGAAATCCTTGAGGCACATGACAGGATGATGTAAAAGAAGTGAGGATTTTACCCATTAAATTTGTTCTCACAAATGTTCTCTACATTGGGTAGTTTCCCTTTTTCTAGCTACAAAAATTGATCAACATTTTACAAGGTGAAAATGCCATTGAACATTTTAACAGCTGCTCATAAATCAGGTGACAAAACCAGAATGAAGCAACATCTCACACTGGGGTACAGAAAATCCTAGTTATATTTAATACAGAGCCTGTTCCTTTAAATCCTAGGACTCTCCCAGGTCCTCTCTGCACTATTGGCCTATATGACAGGCTTTAATTAGCACAGATTTTTCACGTTCATGGATAGATTAGAAATTTGGAAGTACTTAATGAAAAAGGTCTGTTACCTTGACCAGTCTGAAATTGCAGTTAGAGGACGTTTGCTTGCTCCAAAGGCCGACTGCATACAAATATATGAATATTAACACTATGCATACGAAAATGAATTTTTAGGCTTTTAACTAAAGGAATAATCATTTTGATCCACTGTTAATATCCCTGAAAAATGTGAGTGGCATCTTTGCGCAATACCTATGAATTAGCTATAACTATATATTTTTTGACACTTAGATTTCCTTTTGCCTGTTGAATTAAAGAAATTGAGGTGAAAAAAAATGAACCTAATCATCTACTTTAGCTTGTTCCCCATGTATAGCTTACAGCCTAATAGGATACAGAGACTAATAAAAAGACAGATAGGTACATACATATGTAGGGATTCAGAATGAGTCTCCCTCCCCCAAGATGGCTCAGTAAACATTTGTTTATTAAATGTTAACTCTCTTCATCTCCCTGTTAATCACCTTACTTCCATTTGAAGTCCCAGACACTTACCTTCTTCTCCTTAGTCTAGAATGACATACATACTTCATTTTGCCTTGCTGCCTTTGGAATTTTTATGCTTATGTGAATTCCTGGTGAATTAGTGTGAAAACTTGATTTTCTTCTGTTAATTTGCCTGATGTCATTTTAATTATTTGAGCAGCCATAGAACAAGAAGGAAAGGTGGGGTTTCCCTCTCCCACACATACATGCATGCATGCATGCACGCATCCATTCCTACAAGGGTAATGTATACATAAGTAAATGAGAATAATAATCACAAATTACCGTAAGCTCAATGAAGAAAAATAAACTGAGATAAAGAATAATTAGAAGTTAAAAGAGTAGTTAGAAAGGATCTCTTTGAAGGAGTAAAATTTGAGGTGAGACCTGAAGAAAAAAGTAGAGAGTTATGTGAAGAGCAGAAGAATGTTCCAAGCTGAAGGAAGGGCATGCACCAAAGCCTTGAGACAGGCGTGTTTATTTCTAGAACTGAGAGAAGCCAAGTATGGCTATGATAGACCTTAACCTGGCCACCCAGCTTGGGGGCCGTGGAGCAGATCTCACTGGGCATTGTTATACTGCCTTTGGCATGGCACCTTCTTAACAGAGGCGGCTGGACACCATCATCCCCAGTGGGCTCTCCATATGCTCAGCATAAACCAGTATGTCCCCAACATTCAGCTAAACCGAAAAGCCTACACATAACCATACAACTTGCAGTACTAGAGACTTTTCTCTCCTCAGATGGACTCAAAATATTCCCTTTTTCTTTTTGGCTTTAAAAGACCTACCCCTTCTATTTGTGTTCAATTTCCTTAACCAGAGTCAAGACTCTATGCTAAATTGGGCTCCTTGCTGGGCAATAAAACTTTTTCACTCTGTGCTCATTTTTTTTGGTATCCTAGGTTTTATTATTATTATTATTATTTTAAAATACTTAAATAGAAGGAGTTAGGTAGAACACAGTATAGCTTAAGTTGGGGAGGTAGAAGTCAAAGAACATAGGCATGGAAATAAGTGTGGATTTCATTTTAAATGTAAAGTTAGATTATTGAAGGGTATTAAATAGAGATGTGACAGATTCCATTTATATATTAAGGTGGATTATTCTCAGTTATGGGAAATTAAAATGCTTGAAGATGGGTAAGAGTGGGACTTTAGGGAAGGGAGTATGTATGAGTGCAGGAGTGAGTGTGTGTTGAATGGATGTGAGATCAACATGTTGAATTAACAGAATCATGCTATTAGTAAATGTTGGCAATTTCAACAATTGATGAGAAGAAAAATCAATGTTTATTGAGTACAAACTACTTCATATGTTTTCTACATCGAATCCTTACACGAGTCTATTAGTTTGTTATTGAGCTTATTTTACAGCTAAGAAAATGCGGACTCAGACAAGTTGCCTAAAGTCACACAGCAAGTAGCTGAGATCCAAACCAGACTGTAAGATTACTGAGCTTGCACTTTCACATATGTAAATTTAATTAATTAACAAGCATTGCTGAGTACCTGTTGTTTGCAAAGTTAGTTATACACCATTACTCAGAACAAAAACTAACAAAGACAAAAAGGTTTTAAGTCCTTGATTATTGTTGTGCAACAAAAACCTGAACAAAATTTATTTTTTCCTTGAAAAATACAAGAATATAAAATTATAACTCAAAGGTCTCAAATTTTTTAACTTCTATTAATATCAATGTGACTTTTAAAGGTATAATTTTGTCCTATATCTTAAAGACAGCTTTAAATTCTACATAAAGTTATTGAAGGAAGCCATATTAAAACAAGCTTGTGTCTCCTTTAAAATTCCTAAGTAGATGATTCAGGCCTTTTCAAAGGTGGGAGTGGGTAGGAGACAGTGGAGGAAATCTATCCATGATCTAAATAAAGTACTATTGATTTGTTAGTAGCTTTGCTAAAGCTCTTTTTGTTGGGTGACTAAACATCACAGGGCACTAGTCAGGAAGGTGGATTACTAGCCTTACAAATACACGAGAAACCACCTTTCACTCAAATTAGGAATATTTGCTTCCTATGTACCCAGAGTGAGTGAGAAAGATTTTATTTTGTGTACTAATCATAGCCTGTTAGCATATCTTTTATTTCACATGTCCTTCCTTTTTGTTTGCTTGTTTGCTTTTCTATTGCAGAACCATTTTTGATATCTGTATCATTTTAATTCAAGTCATTTAACAAAGCATATTATTCTCAATATTAGAATGGAAAAACAAGCATATTTTGCTTTCTAAGACCTTCCAGTAAGGCACGCAAGTGGACAATTGGCTACAAAAGTATCATTGTCATACATGGTACCTTGGAGTATACAAACCCACTTGCTCAAAAACAAAGAAGCTTTCAGTAATGCTGGGTTTCATCCATTTTCCTCCTGCCTGCTTCTGCTTCACACCCCATTCTGGGAAGATAGCCCCAGTGGAAATGTTTTCTTTCTGCTTCAACCCCACACTTCCGTGAAATTAATTAAATGATGTCATGCTTCATTTTATCTGATTTGGAAGCAATTCATCACTCTTTTGCTGGTTGTATTAGTCCAAGTGATCAGCATATTAATTCATTTGTGAGAATAAGCTCAAGGGTAATTACAGTGAGGAGGTTTAATGCCTAAACGTGTTAATGTCTGTAATCAGAAGTATTTTCTCAGTACGGAACAATTGTTAGACAATTACTGTTGGATATGATTGCCCTGGTAGACAACAGACGCAGTGTCAAGAGGGAAATAGCAAAAACTTGTTTTGCAAGTATTGTATTATCAGCAAGTTCTCTCTTTCCCCCAACAATATTTTCTACTATGTTCAGCTTACGTATAGTCATCCTAGTACTTACTTTTTACATTGTTGATTAAGTAAAAAAGTTGTATTTGTTATGTAAAAAGATCACAGGGGACAGCTTGGCACTTCCTAAAAGTCTTAGCCTTTTCTTATTCTTTCTCTTCTGGTGCTTTGATTTCTTTCTGCATAAAATTACCGACTTAATAGCTTCCTTTTTATTTCCCAATATGCCCCAGAGTCTCCATTACTTATTTTTTTTTTTTCATGTAGTGAGAAGATTCTTAGGTCTGAAGGAATATCAAGACCCAAATACTTTTAACAGAGAGCAATCCCCCTCAATTACCAAGTTGCAGTGAATGGAATAAACACAGTGAGAGAATTTGATTATTGATTAACACTCATTACTCCAGCAGGAGCTGTTTTAAATATGAATTTAAATTTAATCTCCATTACTTTTCATCCCTTTTTTCCCCTCAAAGCTTTAAGACATAATTAAAAATTAAAATGCATCATAGTTTCCTCTGTACATGGTATTGCTTTCCTGGACCTCTTTTAGGTATGTGTGGGACTGAATCTAGTTGCAAGGAACAAAAAAAGTAGTTCAAATAGTCCTTTGCAGTAACACATGAAGAGGATATATCACCTTGTGTAATTAAAACATCCCAAAGTAGAGGTTTAACTATGTTGATATCAGGATTCTAGTTTTATTTACTGCTATTCTCTGGTCTCCACAATCCTCTCTATGTTGGCTTTGAGCTAAGAATGGCTTCCCATATGATCTCAAATGGTTACAACATCCTCTGTCCTTAGTCCTCCCATCTGCATGTGGACTTTACCTGTTCTTCTCCAAGCATCAAACTAAACATCTGGGCTTCTTTGTGATGAAGTGACAGGGATAAAATGCTATTCCCTGAAGCAATAATTGTGGCCAGGAGAATGCTCTGCTCTCACTGATTATGGTTCAGGATTAACATACAACGGGTCTATCAGCTGAACACAGACAATGAAAGTCACAGGAAGGCTTCCTGGACTCAGAAACTGCCTCTGGGAATTGGGCCATCTCAACCAAATGGAATGATTTTCTATACCATGGAGAAGCGGGAATGAACAGAGGTCTGTATGTACAAATAGTTTGATCATTTTGACCAATGTGATAAATGCTTTGAAACTTAATATAATCATAAGTTAAACTCCAGATTTCCATCTTAAAATTTTGTTTCCCTGGCCTCAAAGTGGTGTAGTCACAGTTCAGTTAGGAAAATTCTGTGTATGGCAAGAATAAGGAGTTGTAATATAGGTATAGAGGCTTTTACTATGGCTGAAGGTCAAGGACACTGCTATAGATATTTTAACCTATAGATATCTTAAACTGCTGTAGATTTCTTAAGCTGGTGATTTTCAAGAGATCACTGTGATTCTGACACTTGCTTACACTCTGGCTACAACTGCCTCTGGAAAACAATGACCTCTCCTTTTCTTCCACCTTACTAAATCCCACTGAGGAACCTCTTATTAGCCAGTACTAACCAGAAATGGGAGGGGAGAAGAGATACTGGAAAAGGCAGTTTCTAGCTTCTTATTTGCAATACCTTACAATAGAGTGGTAGTCATATTGAGCTGACATAGACAATCCAACATATTCAGCATTTTTAATGGTTCATTTTTAATGGTTCATTTTTTTTTAAAAAAAAAAGCTTAATTGAAGTATAATTCACATAGTATAAAATTCACCCATTTAACAATTCAGTAGTTTTTCAATATACATAAAATTACTCAGTCATCACCCTAATCTAATTTTCAATCTAATATTCAAATATTTTCATCATCCCCAAAAAGAAATCCTATATCTATTAACAGTCATCCCATTTCCACTCTCACCTCCCATAACTAGGCACCACTAATCTACTTTTGGTCTCTATATATTTATTCTGAACATTTCAGGTAAATCGAATCATTACAATATCTGATCCTTTGTGACCAATTTTTTTTATTTAGCATAACGTTCTGAAGTTTCATCCATGTGTGATATGTTTTAGTACTTTATTTTTTATTGCTAAATAATATTTCATTTTACAGATATACCATCTTTTGTTTATTCTTCAGTTGATAGACATTTGAATTGTGTCCACTTTTTGGCTATTATGAATAATGCTGCTGTAAATGTACATTTACACAATTTTTGTGGACACTATTTTAATTTCTCTTGGGTAAAAATGCTTTTTATTTTTCAAAGTCTTTTCTGTGGTGAGGCAGTCCTCCATGGGCCTTTTGTGTTCCCAAAATCCATATCAATTGTAACAAAATTGTAAAGTCCCAATTTCTCTTGTATTCAGCTATTTCTCAGGATTATTTATGTAGCCAGTTTACCCACTGCTTGCTATAGAAGCAGGGGGCTCCTTAAGCTCCAGATTTCTCAATTGCAATATAAATGCCTTGTATGTTTAGTGGATATCGAGATTCACTGCTCTGTCCCACTGACTGGGATAGGGAAATTGGTACTACTAGACTGATACTCATGCATCAGTCATTGCTGGAGTAATCTTGGTATGAACCATTAAGTCTCTTCTTTACTTCAGTTCTTATGGCAAATTTTGACTGTTTATTCCTTGTCATGCTCCATGAGGTTGGAAGTATTGACTATTCCATTTTGATTTTTTTGTTGGATCTTCACAACAAATCTATGTGATAGAAAGTTGAGTAAAAAGTTGGATCACTTACCTTAGGTCACAAAACTAATTGGATCACACCTGCTGATACTTTCATGTATTAATTAGAAATAGGCAAGAATCTCAGAAAGAAGAGTCCCAGGATCCTGACCCTAGAGATTTACTTGTACCTAAGTAGGGATTATAAAATAATTCAGAGGTCAAAAATCATCACCCTAGAACTAAGCATATTTAGATTATATATATATTTTTTTTGATATTTCATTATATCTCTGGACTCCTGTTTTTTCCCATTTGATCTGTGAGTTTATTACTTTTCACCTCATGGAATTCCTAGATTTTATTTGATCTGGTTTTATGGAGAGTAAATATTTGAATTCCTGAACTTTGCCTACATCTTTTAACTACAAAACCTGTGACTTTTACCAGTCTCTAACATTTGCCAAACCTGTCTTTGTCCAATGCCCCAAAAAGGAATTACTTTCTATCTTGAGTTAAGATTGCCTGATTTACAAAACAATGTAATCTAATAAACCAATAACTAAAAATATTTTTCTTTTCAAGATGCCTCTCTTAATTTTTCTGCATTTATGGCAGAAAATTTTCTTGTAAAAATTAAAAATATATATATATTATTGAAAGAAATTTCTTGTTTGGTTTGGAATTCTGCAGCTACCAAGGATTTTTGTGGTACAAGGGGGTAACCCATTTAGCTGCATGATACTGCTCTGTACTGCTGTTTATATAATCATGCTGCTTTGCTTTAGAGCAGCTAATGTAAAAAACATTTGCACAGAAGGATATGAAATGTGCAAAACAAAACATAGGGCTTAATGGGCTCTTTATTTAAGTTGGAAATTTAAGTAGCTTATGCTCAGATTCTTTAAAAGTATTAAATTCACATGGCAGTTCTGGGAATATAAATCTGTGACTAAATATAATAAATCTGACAAGAAGATTTTACTTAAGTATCAGAAGGCCAGGGCCTCTTCCTTTATCATCTCTGTGGCCTTGGGTAAATCAATTAACCACTTCTGGGGCTCAGTTTTCCTTACTGTCTAACAGAAATTCATTCATTCATTCATTCATTCATTCATTCACCACATTTATTCAGATTTACTAGGGCCAGACTCTGTATTGAGGGGATAAAGATAAAAGTATGCAAATGAAATCTAGCTTAAGATTTCACTATATAGTAAGAGACAAATTCTATAAATAATTCAGTATCTTGTGATAAGGGCAATCAATATATGGGGAAAAAAAGTGTTATCGAAATGTAAAACTAACCTATGAAAGTGAGATAGAAATAATTCACCAAAGTTATAGAAAAGTTTGGTCTTTAGCTCAGATTATAAACTTGCAAGGAGAAGAAGAGTGCCTTCAGAGGATTATTGTGACATTTAAATAAGCCAACAAATATGGCAATGCTTAAATTTTTAAAAACTTAAATTAGCACAAACAACACAGTTGCATACAAAATGTTCACTAAGTAGCTTTGAAAATATAACTTTTTACTTTGTATGTCCCTATCCCACCCCCCACCCCCCAATTTTTCTCTATAAATTTCTTTGTGCTCAGGGTCTTTTTAATAATTATTTAAATAATTAATAAACTTAAATATTGATTAAGTTCATATTATGTTTCAGAAACAATTAGGGCTGGGGTTTAACCATATTTAAAAAGTTTCTATTTTCATATAGTATAATTTTAAAAGGGAGAAATAGATATAAAAAGGAAGGCAGGGAGGGAAGGAGAATGGAAGAAAGGAAGGGAAGAAAAGAAACAATCAGATGCAGTAATTAATTATGTAATGTCAAGAATAAAGGCAAATAAATCATGTTAAGGAGATAAAAAAATCAAAAGATAAACAATATTTTGAATAGAATCATCAAAGAAGAACTTTGATAAAATGGCATTTGAAAAGAGATTCCACTGAAGAGTAAGCGAATGCAACGATTTTGGAAAGGTACTATTTTAGCAAATGGCAGTTCTATGTTTACCAGCACCTGCAATTCCCTGTTCTTTAATCATACACATGTAGCAAAACTCCAAATTTGGTTTGCCCAATAGTTTGTCTCCATTCTTATACTTGAACCACTGAGACCCAAGGAAGCTATATCACACCACCAACTAGATAAGTCTTCCACTGACAATTCAGTCTTCTATTCATTTGAGTCCCGAATGCTATCCAACATTTATTCTAATTTTTAGAGTTCTTCTTCAATCTCCACCATACACCTCAAACATTTTCCATGCTCTGTCAAACTCTGAGCTCCCTTCTCTTTTTCTTTACTCTTCCTTCATATAACTAACTATATAGAATTCACTACGTACTCTTGCACGTTCCTGCCACCACCTTACAAAATTCTTATATATGCAATCTAACTTTCTTTTTTCTTTTCTGTTTCTAATAAAAAATATGTTGCCTCTCCAATGTCAGTCCAGTCCTTAAACCTGTGCTTTTATCAGCAGCTTCACTCTTTCTTGTATCTTTAATCTTTACCTCTCTATTGCTTTTGTTCTGTCAAAACAAGCACACTCGATTTTTTACATAACAAACACTTCCTTAACCTCTATTTTGCATGCTTCCATCTAGCTATTTATTCATTAATAATTTTATTTAATTTAGTTAAGTAAATTAGTTTACCTAATGTGTGATGTCATTGTACTAGGCTCTGGATATTAATGTGAAAAATATAAAATAAAATAAACGCATGATGTACACTAATCAAATAATAACTGTAATAGATATTCAATTTAAAACCGTAATAAATGTTTTAAAAGAAAAACAATACTATAAAAAGAAGTCCTCTCTCTTAAAACGTGACATATTCTGGAACTTCAGGAAAGGCTTCTCTAAAATGACACTATGCTCTGAAGCAATGAATGTGGAGGGATAGTTTTTCAGGTGCGGGGAACAGCATGTGCAAAACCACAGTGTAGGAGAATCCTACATGTATGTAGGTGGGGTGGATAAGGCAAAGGGGTATTGGAGCAAGAAGCCTGGAAAAGTAAACAATTCTTCATCCAGAACAAAAGACAGTCATTGGATATTTTAAGCGAGTAAATGGCACAATTAGCTTTAAGTTCAGAAATACTTGCTTCAATACTGTGCAGAGAATAAACTAAAGAATAAGATAGGAAGGATGATCAGTTATTCCAGAGTTCAGAAATTTAGGAAAGATATGAAGGTAGATTAATCTAAAATAGTGGTAGTGATAGGAGCTGATTATGAATTTAGGGTAAATTTATGAAGAATATCTGAGAATGCTCTATATATGATTTAATGTAGAAGGAAAATATCAAGGTCAATGCTCATTTTTCTGGCATTTATAACTGAAAAAATGCAATTGACTGACTGATGTGGGATATTCTGAAGAGGATCAGGATAAGAAGGATGGATGGTCACTATGTGAAATTTGAAATCCATGAGTTTGGTTTCTACCACCCATGTTGTCCTTCCCTGCTGTCCTTGCCAGAAGTCCTCCATGGAATCCTGGACATTGAGTAGCAACCAGGGAAGCAAGATGTGAAAAACAAATGCTTAGTTGTTGAAAATTAAATTTTGCTTATACTTTCCAACTGAAAAAAAAAAAAAAACATTTTAAGCAGTTTTTATAAAGTTTATCTTTGAGAAAGTTCTTTTTAATCAATTGCATAAAATGCTGATGAGATTAAAGTTTACTCTGTTTAGATCTGTTTTCACACATATTCTGTTTGGTTTATTGATGTTTACATCACTTGTTGCCTGAATTTGAGAGATAAATAATGATAATAAGCCAATTCTTGAAACAAAACAAGTTTTTTTATGAGATGCTGTGCCTTGCAAAGAAAAAAGTCATCCAAGACATAAACTTTGTCAAAAAGAAAATTAGAAGACTATGAGGGAGCTCTTGTTTCCATGGTGATAACTACATTTCTATTATTATTTTTTTTTTTCAAGAAAGCGGGTGTACTTTGATTTACAGGATTGAAAATACAACTAACATTATATATTAAATTATCAAAAAAAAAAAAGTACCAATTCTATCCTGCAAGCTTGAATGTAAATGTTTGCAGCTTCTTTCGTAAGTTTTCAACCCAACATGTCTTTGCCCAATACAAATATAGCATTCATTAGTAAAAAATATATATATATTGGAAAATTTTCAGGAATGTTAAAAGTTTTCTATAGTTAAAAAGGTGATAAAAAGTCAACTAGCTTTCTAATATAAGCACTAATTTTGAAACAACTTTTAAAAATAAAGGTTCATTTAGATATTTGACCAAGTTAATTCTCTGAATTTGTTTTCTTAGTGCAAAATAGAAATAATATTGTTATGTAGCTCAAAATGTTAATCAATAATAATTAAATAAAATAATTTAATAATAATTAAAATAGAATAATAATAGTGCAAATGAGTTCCACTATACTGAGCTAATCATATAATTTATTATTCAATCTTGGAACTTTAGAAAGTAAAATAGGGTAATAAAAATAATTTTAAAATATATATTTACTTAAACTATCTGTTGAATAACAAACTGGCCTTGTTTTATTGGTAGAGTTGTAAAATCTCTCTTAAAAATGTAAAAGTAACAATTCTGTGAACATTAGCATAAAAAGTCTCATTAATAGTACATGATATTTATTTTTCATTAACAAGTTTGCCCTTTAACACTTGATTAAAGGCGAAAGGTAACCAGCAATAGCCCACCTCTCTTTTCCCAACTTTTGTCAGATGAAATATTATATGTTTCTTCAAAAACAGCTTGCAAGATGCTCACTGATAAAGTTCCCCTTGTGCAAAAGTAACTGAGACTATCTGACCCAGTCTAGTCTCAGCTGGTGATGGTAGAAGTATTTGATGCCACTCCCTTTCCTGGCCATTTGTTGTACCACTTATGTCCACTATGACCCTTGACATGCATGGAGATACTATGCCACCAAACAGTAAGAAACCTGGGAGATTATAGTTTATCTGTAGATGAAATATGCATGAGAAATAGAGGCTGAGCAGTCCTTTAGGTTATATGGAAAGTAGTTGAAATATTCTTACTGTAGTGGGTTTTGTTTTTTATTGTATGATGTAAATCTACACCTCTTTATTTAGTTTAATAATACTTTTTTTATTTTGCAATAATTTATTTTGGCAACAATGAGCTAAAATAAAAGTTCATAATAATGAATAATTAAGTACTGAATTTCTGTTTCTCAAGAAGTCTAGGATGACAGTGTAACAATCTTATATTGTCCAAGGTGGAAGCAGAGACAGATCTCCTGTCTCAAACACAGCAGTCTCCTTTTGCATTTCTTTTGGGAGGTTACAGAGCATAATAGAAAGTGACACATTCACTCACTATCCATTTTGTCACCTAAATAGCTCTCAGCTGCACCCAATCATCACCATCTCCATTGTTACTGCCTTAGTCCAGGCCACTCTTCTCTACTTAATGAAGTACTGCAACAACTCCTCTAATTGATCTGCTTGCCTCCTCTTACACTGTTTCAGTTAATTATCCTCTCGCAATCGGAGCGGTATCTCTTAAGCCTGATTCAATATACTGACCGCACTGCCTGAAATTACAATTCTTGCTCCATCTCCTTTGTTCACATAGCTAGCCCGTCCTCATGGTTCAAACATGGTCTTAGATTTAACTCCTTCTAGTGACTCTTCTCTGAACCCCAAATCTGGATAAAATCCTCTCTATTCCTATTAGCCCCTGTTATAGACTGAAAGTTTATGTCCTCTGATCCCCAAATTCATATATGAGGCTCCAAGCTTACCCCTAACAATGTGATGGTATTTTTGAAGTAATTAGGTTTAGATGAGTTATGAGGGTGAGCCCCCTATGATGGTATTAGTGTCTTCATAAGAAAAGGAAGCAACTAGAGTTCTCTTTTCCTCTACCATGTAAAGAAACAGCAGAACATGCTGTCTACAGGCCAGGAAGAGAATTCTACCACATCATGTGGAACCTTGATCTTAGACTTTCCAGGCTCCAAAACTGTGAGAAATAAATTTTTGTTATTTAAGCCACCAGTCAATGGTTTTATCTTATAGCAGCCTGACTAATAGTAGCAGATTAATACATTCTCTTTATGTCACCTACCATGACACATATCTATCTCTCAGTAGTACACATATCTCTTTACACCGGTATAGTAGATAGATAACGATGCTATTATCTGTCAGGTATCATTTTCTAAGAATCTTTTTTTTCCTACCAACATCACCCACAACATCACCCACTGTCTATTATAATGTGTCTCCCTCAATTCCCTGTATACAGCACCACCACTAGCTTCCTCCAAAAAAAAATTAATATCTGTAACTAATCTTTCTGAGAGCATTTGAGTCAAGGTCAGTTCTAGCCTTTCTCCAGAAATTTTGCAGCTGGAACTAAGAAAGATATGTCATACATTTTGGGTGCCTAAAGTGAAAGAAGTAAAGCATGGGAAATATTAGAAGTCACATTTCCAATAGAACCAAAAGCATGAGAAAGATGGTCTGCTAAAAAATAAATAAATAAATCTCTCCTTCTTTCCATATACTATTATTGGCACCTCTAGTTGAATTTGTCCATGAGACCCACTCAGGTTTCTAAACTTAAATTTGTTGAAGCTCTCCAGCGTTGATACAACTAAAGCAAATTAGATTTCTAGGTCTTGCAAGCAAAGAAATATTAACTTATTTGTGCTCTGTCTTTCTCGTTGAACTATCAACTATTGATGAGGTCAGGAGCTCTGGGACCTAGCACCATGACTGCTATACAGGAAGTACTCAGTAAGCACTTATTAAATAAATAAACACATGAGACAATGATGAAAATTTCAAATACACCATCCAGCCAAGAGAGCTATAAAATTTTTAATTGTCTTAAACACTATGAACCTACTTTTCAGAGGATCTTTGGGTACTGGGATTGCTAGTCTAGACTCCCACAACACAGAATTATTTTAAAGACATATCACTCAAATATGTTTGACTAATTACATATCATTCAAGTCCAAGTTTAATTCTCATAACTATTAAGTTTCGAGGATACAGAAAAGCCAAAAGACTCTTATCAGATGCTATAATAGTTTTAATATTCTCACTACCAAAACTAAAGAAGCAAATTTCCAGGATGATAATGATGGTATAGAAATTGAGACAAATCTGGTAAATACTTTGCCACAAAGTAGGAAACAAAGTATATTGCTCTCAATAATTATTATGGGAAATACATGATTATAGAAAAACAAAATGACTTTAGATACCGAAGAGAATTTGGTATAGAAAGAGAGAGAAGAATTTCTGAATTTAGTTCCCACAAAAAAAAATGTAGAATATTTCATAGCTCTTGTTTAGATAATAACTATAATTCTTAACAATGAAATGGAAAGAAAGAATCATATAAGATACAGATGGAGGAGAGAAAGAGAGAATAGAGAGGAAGGAGAAAAAAAGGGGAAACTATGGTGAAATGAAATAGTGGCAGAACATAGTAAATGGCATGTGTCAGTGAGAACAAGAAACTCAAACAATGGGCTATGCTAAGCCCAGTAGATGAACTGGTAACCTGATATGATTTCAATATCAATTTATAATAACCAAAATATTCTAATATGTTTTTAGTATTTATTTTTATTTAAATTATTTGGTATTATCATTATGGTTTACAATATACTAATTTATGCTCAAAAACATGATGAAGCTGCTTCAGTTTATTTCTTACTATCAGTTTGAACAACCTTCCTCAACCATTTTTATGTAAGAGACATTCTTTCTTCCTCTTTTTCACTTTTAGGCTCTTCAATATTATTGGACTTTTTACTTTTGGATTCCGTGCTTACATGACACTACTATTTGCAAGTAACTATTTTAGTCTTATAAGGTTGGTTACCTCTGAATAATTGTTGCAAATAACATATCCAAGTACAAGAAAACAAGTTTTCAATCTACCATTTGAATCAGTGAGATTCTACTGTTTTAAAATAAATAAATCACAGGAGATAATTATGGCTTTCATATAACCTAGAACTAATGTTACTTTAAATAAACAAACAAACAAAAAAAAACAAGAGCAGAGACAAAATAAGATTCCATGTTTAAAAGTAAACAACAAACAAGCAAAATACTAAGCAATTTTAGGGGGAATGTAATTGTCGATTGCCTAAGTAAAGCCTAAGAAAGGAAAAAGTATAAACTGGTATGTAATCTGCCCTAATAGCTCATTAGTACATAGAATGAAATTTCCAAAGACGACTAGTAAAATTACCTGGGAGGGTGGGTTGACATTACTTTGAGAGTTTGAACTTATATGGCAAGACTGGTTAACTTGTTTGATTTCATATCAAAGCTCTTTGACTGTTTTTATTTCCTTGGTTGCATTATGCTAACCTATCCTGATATTTATAGTTTATAATTCCTTTGGTGGATATTAAAATGGGTTCAATTTATAATTAAGATCATACAGCTTAAGTTAAAAAAGGAAAAGGAAAATAAATTTTTAAAAAGCCTTCTTGATCTCATATATATATATATATATATATATATATATATATATATATATATCCACCAGATGGGTGAGATGTCTTTAAACTCAAATCTGACATGTTAGAGTTTCTGACTAATGTTTCTTAAATCTGAAAAATAAATTCATGACTGCACTTTAAAACCATCTTACAATGTTCACAGAGGCCATGTCCATCACAACATTATTTCTAAATTTTTTATTTGCTGCCATTTCACATTTTCTATATCCATTTATTACTCCCAGACAGCTTACTTCAGTAAATTGAAGTGGTGTTATAAAAAATTTGCTCTAGTCATGAGTGTCTAGCCTTGATGTTATTCAAACTTTTTTGAAAAGCTGAGAAAGTAAGGAAAAGATATAGAATTTTTCTCTAGGAATGGCATTAAAAATACAGACTAGTTTTTATGTGCTAGCTAGTCAATGTTCAGATGTCAAAACTATTAAAAAGAGTTATCTTAGAGTCCTCCTAAATTCTGGCCAAATTTATCTTTAAAATTCTTTCCTTCACAGTTATGCCCTAATCATAGGCATAGACACTATTCAGTCAAACAATGTGTTTGGAATATGTGTAAGATCATCAAGAACCTTAGTAGAGACTATTCTCTAACAGTCATACCTTCATTGGCACATCTACTTTCCATCTCAACAGCACACTCTTTTCTCATATTTTCCAACTATCTTAGGTTTCATGGTCAGCATTTTCATAAAACCTTTTGTCGTTATTGTAAACACTCTTATTTTAGGCTTTAAAAAAAATTGTCTGGAGAAAGCACATCTTTGAATGAATGTAATGATCCTTTTTCTTGATAATTACACTCGAATAACCATCACTACTAGAACCAAGTCAGAGTGATTCTACTAAAAATTCAGTATTCCCCCCACCTGTACTGGGACTTTAATCTCATTTCTAGGTCTCCCACCTCTCTCATTTCTTAACTTCTCTTTTTAGGTTATCACATTCCTGCCTATCATTTCAATTGCCGCCTATAAATAGATTGTCCTTACATTGTATGTAAGGACATGTAAATGTCCTCAGACTTATCCTCCAAGCACTCAACTGGCATATTTACTGCCTAAAACAATGTCTCAAGGGTACCTGCAAAGCATCATCTGTAAAACTAAACTTATGGTTACCTCTCCCAAGCAATAGAGTGCTTCATTTTTTTCCTATTTCAGACAAAGGCAAAACCATTTATCCAGTTGTAATAACCATAAATTTAGGAATCATTCGTAACATCTCTTTTTTCACTAACAAATCCAGTTATAAGAATATCTATATGTATATACTTATACTTAGTTTTATATCTATATATCATATAGATCTTCACTTCCTTACATCAGCATTCTCACTTTTAGTCTAAGCTACCATCATCTCTAAGCAGGACCACTGCAAATAGTTTCTTATCTGGCCCCAGCCTCTACTTTGGTGCCCTGTAAACTGTTCTCATAGCGTACAGATAGAGTAATAGATTCCAAATGTGAATCTGATCATTAAAGTCATCTGCTTACATCCTTCAATAAGTTCCCAGTGTTCTTAGGAGAAAAATCAAATCTGTAACACGATCTCTAATGGGCTGTGAAGCCTGAGCTTTATGTATTTTCTGTCATAGTCCCAAACTTCTTTCTGCTTCTTTCTCATTAGACAAAAACCTATCTTTCTCTTCCAGGAGTCACTGGCCTGGCCTTTACACATTCAGTTTTCTCTCACTGGTATGCCCTTTCCTTCCCTCTTTATCCAAAGCATCACAATTTACCCCTCTATATTTGAGCTCAAGTGTTGATTCCTTAAGATCCTTCCGTGGTCACCCTGACTGGTTCTAATTCCTCATTACAAGCTTTCATAGCACCAGATAACTCTCTTTATCACACTTAATACTCTTGCAAATTGACTTTCATTTGCATGTCTCTCCACCAGACTATAAGTTCCACAGCAGCAGGAGATATGTTTGTTTTATACAGCATTGATTTTTATCCCTAGTCTCTAACATAGTGTTTAGTTAACATATCTGCAACCGGTGGCTGGGAAGGTGGGGGGGGCAAAAGGAATTTTGAAGCTGCTGGCAGAGATGTAGAAAGAATACATTTTTATGGTTTAAAGTCTTAATTTCTCTTCTTCCTCATCATTGCTATCATCATTGCTATTATCACCATCATCATCATCCATTAATAATCTCTGAAAACTTGCCATGCGCCAGGCATTAGCCTAAGAACTTTACATGCATTAGTCAATGTGTTATCTCATTTGCCCATTTTTCTTAAGAGAAACTGAATCTCATCAAGGAGTCATCAAGGTGGAGTTATAAATTCAAATCTGATTCTTAAACCTGAGGCCATGTCACCTCTCAAACTCACAGGCCTAACTTAACTTTTACCTTCTCTAGGGGTCTGTCTTTAGTTTTTCCCATGAGAACTAGAGCATATTTAATTACCAGTCTGATAACCATAAGCTAGTACTTTTGTATAGCACTTATTTCACACTTTTATTATAGTTAATTGTTTATGGTTTACCTTTCTCTTTGAAGCAGTTACTAAGTCGTGTTCATCTCTGTATCCCCAAACAGTGCATAGAATAGTAATTTAAAAATGACAGATAGTCAACAATATGAAAGTATTATACCCATGATTATTAAACTAGGTTTGTGTGTGGAAAATAACAGTTCTTGAAGAAATCCATATTCCTGGGCTCAATTGCCAGAAAATTGCTATTGAACCAGAATGAGACACAGGCATCATGTTTTAGTAAACTTTCTGAGGTGATCCTAAGCATAGCAAGTTTGAGGGTTGAGGAGATGTGATGGAAATTTGACAGGACTCTACCAATTCTGCAATGGGAGTTCATAACATGAGGCTGGCACATAGACGTGTGGATGTGTTCCTGGGTCATAAATCAGTATGTTATCATGAAATTCCCTAGAGACTAGAGAGAGGAACAAAGAAGATCCTTCTGTTTCAGAGTCTGGGAGATTTGTTTCCCACTATTGTACTCTTTGTGATATTCATAAATTAAGAACTCTGCACTTTAGATCAGAGATAGAACTAAAGATAATATAAAGATTTTAATATATTATATTTCCTAAATTTGAAATTATTCTAGAAATAATAGCTAAGGGTGTGTTCTCTCTTTAAACGATGTCCTTTTAAAATTCAAACATTAATTTGCGCTAATTAGCCTTGTCATTCTAACTTTAAGTAATGTTCTTCAGTATCTGATTCAGCTGTCAGTTTCTCATTGCTGAAATCCACCCTTCTTAGTGAGACCCATTCCCCTGTTAGGACTGTATTCCAATAGAAAGCGAAAATACAAAATTTCATTCTCTTAAAGTTCTTGGAAATGATATGAATAGTTATTAGTTTTCTAATTGCTAATCTTCTAGTTATTGCTATCGCACATGACCACAAACTTAGTGGTTTACAATAGCATGTATTCGTTATCTTACAGTTATCCATGGAGGTGAGAAGTCCAAAAATAGGTCTTATGAGGCTAAAATCAGATGTCAGCAAAGCTATGTTCCTTGTAGAGACTCCAAGAGACAATCTATTCCTTGCCTTTTCTATCTTCCAGAGGCCACCTGCATTCTTTGGATCTGGGTCTCCTTCCAGCTATGACATCACTCCGACCTCTACCTCTGTCATCACATCTCCGTCTCTGACTTTAAACCTCCCCACCTCTATTTTATAAGAACCCTTGTGCTCTCAGTAGGCCCATGAAGATAATACAGAATAATCTCTCCATTTCTAAAACCTTTAACTTAATTACATCTGCAAAGTCCCTTTTACCTTGTAAGGTAATCAGATTCTTGGGGTTAGAACGTGACATCTTTGAGAGGCCATTACACAGCCTACCACAAATAGCATCTTAATTACAAACTATCTGATGCCTGAAATCTCAACAAACACACACACACACACACACACACAAAACCTAACTTAACTCAATTTATTGCATCTGATGATCTTTTTTTAAATGTAAATATATTACACAGATAGGTAAATTATGGTGTGATGTGTGATTTATAATATATGTGTTTGGTCTTTGCCCCTGTTTCTGGCAGAGAGTTTCTAAAGCCCTTGGAATTTCTCATATGATAAGAGCTAAAAAAGTGTCCTGATCTTCATAACCAAACCTTTTAATTACACCTGAGTTTCTGTCAATGAGGTGACCTTCTGAAAACACCTTATGATGTGGACTGGTTCAGAGGAGAATTACAATGTAATTGGAGGGTTGAAAATTTCAGTGAGTAGAGGAAGGAAATAATGAAGATCAGAGTGGAAATAAACAAAATACAGTCTAAAAAAAAAGATCCAAAAGATCAATGAAACAAAAAGTTGGTTCTTTGAAAAGATCAACAAAATTGATAAACCTTGAACCAGACTCATCAAGAAAAAAAGAGAAACCCAAATAAAATTAGAAATGAAAGAGGAAGAGACAACTGACTCCACAGAAATACAAAAGATTATAAGAAAATACTATGAGCAATTATATGCCAAAAAATTGGACAATCTGGAAGAGATGGATACAGTCCTACAAACACAATCTTCCAAGACTGAGTCAAGAAGAAACAGAAAGCCTGAACTGATCAATTGCTACTAATGAAATCAAATTAGTGATCAAAAAACTCCCCCAAAAAAGAAGTCCTAGATCAGATAGCTTCACAGGTGAATTTTACCAAACATTCAAAGAAGAATTAACACTTATTTTCAAAATATTCCAAAAAATTCAAGAAGAGGGAAGGCTCCCAAGCTCATTCTACATGACGACCACTACCCTACAAAGTCTGTACATTTCCAAATCAGATGGCAAATGTGGGTAGGAAAGGCCTGGTTGTCACTGTATTCACAATTTCTGTAAGTATTCTTCCTTTTCTCCCCTTTAATTTCAATTTTCTTTTTCTTTATTATTTTTTAGATGAAAATAATATTTTGAGAAGGGGGCAGAGTTATTCTCTAATTTTGATACAAATTTTAGTGAGCACAAGTTCTTAAAGAAGCCAGTTAATGTCCTGAAATTCATACTCAACCATATGCAACAATGCTCACTGAAGTTGACTTGATTTCACTAAAATAAGAAACTGTTTATTTGCTTGATTACTTATCTATTTTATTATAAGAGACTCAACATGAATCTCTTCTTCTTCTACCTAAGCATGTTGCGGAAATTTATAGAAGAGCCTCTGAAAAGCAGAATATCCATCATTCTGGCAAGTTCTAAACCCACAGCTGTTTTCTGGCGAACATATAAAGAATAGCCTTTCTGTAAGAATGAACAATTTTATAACATTTCTCGCTAAAAACAAAACAAAACAAAACAAAACAAAACAAAAAAACTATGTTTATTAAATTTATTAACAGAAAGTAACCACATTTTAAACCAGTTAGCCTATTTTCCTCTTTGCCTTCATCAGAATACCCATCTTCTCTCCTCCTGGGATAATCCCACCACCTTATTTGTATTAATTTTGGTCAGGGATTAATGTTAACTGATTTCTAACTTTCACTCTTACAGTGACTGAAATGCAAACTAATTGGTGACTACAGAAGCTATTTATTGGAACTCCCCAAAACATACAGTTTACTTTGCTTTTGTTATTTCCTATGATTTAAAAAAACAATAGGAGATTGATAGATTTTAAGAAAAAGAACACTATAATGAATTATACTTATATCATTGTTTCTGTATGATGATACTTATCAAGCAAAATTCATGGGATAAAACATATGGAGTGGGTCTGTGTGCAGTATTCCACTTTTGCAGATGTGTTCAAAATGCTTTTCTTTCAAACAAGTACTTTTCTTTCTTTTAAAATATCATTGTATTTTCAAAAAACCAAAACAGCTTTTTCTTCCCTGATCAGAACAACTAATACCTATTCACCCATAATTTCGGTATTTATAAATGTGTGCTAAGAATTCATTGTATTTTACCTGAACTTTGAACTCCTACTTAAAATAGGCTGGCCTTTGGGAAATGTGATTTTTTTCAAGAAATTGTCTTATTAAAACATCACTTAAAATTCTTCTAAAGACAAAATGCTTTGTCATTTCCATATTCATATTTAAAAATCATGCCTCTAAACATCAGAACAGCAAAATAAAAATAAGAAATTTCCTCATCCCCTGTTACCTGAAACAGGGCTGGTTATGGGCTAAAGCCAACCATGACCACTCTGATGTTGAGTTCCCTAGAAATTATAGAGAAAAATAAGTTTTCACAAAGAGACTTATACATTATTAAAAATATAGAACTTATGCACAATAGACTTTTAGGGATCTTTGGTACAAAATGTACCACATATTTGCTTCTACTGAAGGTGCATAATAGCTTAGATACTCACTTTCATAAAAAGAAGAAAAAAAGATGTTATATAGTGCTATCTGGAAAAATGTTTTATCTTTTGTTTTTTAAATTATGATCACACATGACAGACATAGGTAAGAGGATTCTCTTTTCCTTGGAAAGAAATCTACCAACCTAAGTTATTACAATCTGCTAAACTGTGGAACTTACTTTTGAATTGTCAGGTATAATGTGTGGCTAACTATTAATTAGTCATAAACTATTCTCATTAGTTGTGCTGATATAATATTTTATAAGGTAACTCAAGCCTACCATTGTTTCTGTTATTTTTTGATGATTTGATTATTTGCTTCTTTTGTGTAGTTATATCTGGGACTTTCAGGATATGTTTCCCTGCAAAGATAATAACAAAATTCAAATCTACGATTATTGATTAACTTACATTTAAACAATAAAGTAAGATGGTGCCAAAGTTTGTCAATGATACACACAGGATAGTTGTTAACACACATCCTACATTTATTCCTTATCACACAAAAGAAAAAATAATCTAACATCACCACATATATGTGTATGTACATATGTGTGTATAAGAGCTCAGTCTCTTATAATAAAATAGATAATCAAGCAAATAAAGTTTCTTATTTTAGTTCAGTCAGACATATACGTATTGATTTGTTTATTTATTTGTCTTAAACAAGTTAAATAAGGTCTGATGTGAATGTGTGCTGAGCATTAACCAAGCCAAAGTAGTATTTTTTGGCTCTGTGAACCTAAATACCTACTAACACATTTTCTTCATTAAGTATAGGTTAGTCAGGAGTACCACTCTTGATTATGACTGATGGAAAACAGATTCCAGTAGTCTATGATTTCCCAGAGAATTTTAGGAGGAAAGTTGGTAACAATGACATCATCAACTAATTTGTTCAAAATTCAACCGAGTCAGTGACAAGAGTCAAAAACAACAATAAAAATTCAGACTTCTGAGCTTTCAGTTATATAAAATATAAACACATTATCTTCCTAATATGGCTAACAAAGACTGAAACTACAGTCCATCCATCTTGGATGGTAAGAAAAACTACCATTAAAAGTTAATGGAATTCATCAATTTTAGAGGTTGGAGTTAAAGGTAATTATAGTAATCCCTTGAAATTAGCCATTTAAATGAACTATTGCCTCTTAGGCTACAAATTATAAAGGTTTTATTTATAGGAGGGCATGTCTCCAAAATATTTTGAGAATTTAAGTTTTAAAAGCTAGATCCTTTCCTTTCAGGCATCCAAAATAGAAATTAAAATAGTCATTTTTCTTTCTCTAAAAGTATTGTGAGTATAATGGTAATTGCTAGAGAAGTATACCAGTATTTTTTTTTTCCTGTGTGACATAAATGCATGTCCTCTCAAATAAAGATATAGTCTCACCTTAAAAGATTCACTTGTCAGGCATAACAATTTCATGTGTCATTTCAATATGGAATGAGATGTTTCAAAAAGGTTATTTAGCAGCTGGCAAAGGGAAGATTGCACTAGATAAGAAAGACTTTATTGATTATTATTGTAATAAGGGAGAAAAGCCAGAACTTAGTCTGAGCTCAACTATCCAAAAAGAAAGGGCTGGAGAGTTTTTAAGAACTGGGGTAAAGACAAGGGTACAGAGAAGCGATGTACCTGTGTTTGCTAATTGGACCTACCTAATTGAAAAGTAAACTTTCTCTTATCTTCATGACAAGAGGTAATTTTACAACTTGGAGCAAGGGTGTCTAATGAAGTTAGGCTCCTGCCAGGAAATAGAAGCAGGAAAATAAGAGTATGACCTACCCTGATAATTACATTTCAGTAATATGGCTCTCAGATCCTAGAGAAAGATAGTCCTGAGTTGTAAAATGGGCAAGAGGCTTTTTCAAAAGATTTACATCTTTAAAAAGTTTCGCAGACAATAAATTTGTGATGACAAGTTTTCTAATGTAAATGTTCTAAAGAAAGGGAGAACTAAGCTTAAAGTTTGGTTAAGCGGAGGGAAACATTAAGGTTATCTTGGTCACATCTTAACTTCTAAAACATAAAACAAAAACATGTTCACAATTTCTTAGAAACTTTCTCACAAAGAAAACATCAAATATCTGGAAAGAGATGTTTAGCCTCTCCATTTTGTTGCATTGTCTGGAATTTTATACATACCCCAAATTATATTTTCTAATGGGAAATACTTTGGGTCCACAGGAGGGGTAAATGTAATAAAGGCGTGGGCTGGCATGAACTTGGGCTGGAAATGGATGATGTTGGGCCAAGCCTTAAAAGTAAAGATTGGTTGAGTGGGGTTTCAGTGGGGAGTGTAGCACCGGGAAGGTAAGGGGTCATTTTCAGGAAATTCCTCTGAGATATAGAAAAGTACACCGAGCTACAGCTGATGTTAATTACGTTAAAGGGTATCCGAAAAGGAGTCATAAGGTGAAAATCTAAACAAGAACAAATAAGTATGAGAGGAAAATAGCTAATAGTAAGCCTCTTATTGTTTTCAAAAACTGTAGATCTCTATGTATATTTATATTTATACATTTCTTGATATTTCCACTTTTAAGACCAGTTATTACTCCAATAGGTAGCAAATTCTCTGGGCTTTTCCCCAACTAGTTAAACAAGGTATTGAACTCTCAAGTTAACACAAAGAAGAATCCGGGGTTGTCAACTTCTATATCACCTGGGATACTATCTTAAAATGCAGTTTCTTGGTTCCACAAAGACTTACGGAATGAAATGGAGAGCAAGGGAACATGAGAGCTAGGGCCAAGAAAGGGAGTGGATGAGAACAGAGGGGAAGAATTATAGAAAGAGATAAAAGAAAGAAAATAAACACTGGAGGAGATGGAAGGGATGTAAAATTTTATCAAGCTATTAAGGTGATTTTTATGTGTAGTAAAGTTTGAGAACTGCCAAGTATATTCTCCAAGACTCCATATAAAAAGTGTACAAGCTTTTGCAGTTCTAGTCTCAAGTAAGCAGGAAAGAATCTAATGCTAATAAAACATTTTATTTTTTTGTAGTACTTTAAAAACACTGATCATTAACTTTTCTCCTAACCTCTATACTGGCCTGGCCTGCAATGATGTATTATAGTTTGTAAGGATTCAAGAACTAAAGAATCAGAACATTTGCTTGCCAGGGAGTAAAAAACAGGAATTAGAAGGTCAGAGAGAAATAGAGAAAAGAAAAATGAGAGGGAATAAAGGCAATTTTTTTCAAGTTCTCCTATTACCAGCTCTTTTTCTAATGAGGTTTAGTTTACAAAAGATTTACCAGGAAATATTGTTTACATTTAAATAACTCTCTTTATGTATAGAAATTACAGTTTCTTTATTGAGGATAAAAGAAAAATAATTTATTATTACTGGGAGAAAAAAGACAGCCACTGTAACAATATAATAGCACAATGAACATAAACAGTGGTTAAAATAATAAATGAATGATATCATTCGAATTAAATTTAATCAAATATGTTTGACAGTATACACTAGTAAATTTTGTATTTAAAATTCTTTGCATTCCACTTTTAAAATCTTCATGTATATTAGGTATTCCCTTTGTATGCATGTTTTTTGCCTTGTAAAATGTGTGTTACTAAGGTCACTTTTGGTTCTAAGTGTTAGAAACACAACTTGACTAGCTTGAGGAGAAGAGTGAGAGGCAAGAAAGAAATATCGACTAAGGGCAGCCGCTGTGTGGGAGAAAGTCATGACCCTAATGATACTGATTTGGAGTGTTTAATTTTCATTTGTTTTATGTTTATTTCTGTGAGGCAGAAATGAACATAATCTTTATGTATAGATGAAAAAAACTGAGCAACTGAGAGCTTATCCCACTAGCGGTGGGGCTGACCTGAGAACTGAGCCTCTTGTCATTAGAGCCTGTTTCTTAATCGCTCTTTCTTTTGTCTCCTTGCAGCCCCAGCCCATACTGCCCCAATTCCTTGATATCTGGAAGACTTTACAAACATCCTTGGGAGGGGTTTTATGTAAGTTATTTATTGGCTAATGTGTTCTCAAGATTACATTAACAACTAATTGAGGAATAAACAGATTAAGCCCTTTTAGGAAGTAAGAAAGAGACAATTGCCTAATTTGGAATTTCCACCTTTGTCTTGGCAGAAGGTATGCACAAAATGAAGCACAATATTGTCTTTTACCCCAGCATCTAGTGCAAAAAAGTCACACATTTAGGCATTGATTTAGCCTTCAACTGGCATCTTCTAAACTCGTTGTGAAAAAAAAAAAGTTTAAATTTTTTGGGATGGCTTGTGAGACCCTAACTTCTTGCTTATTGATTTTTATGTTATTGCTCCTGGTTATGAATTGTGAATTTTAAAAAAAACAAAACCGCTTTTATGATGGCTAATAACAGAGAAAGCCAGGAGAAAAATCTACCCCACTATACCACACCACCCCCATTAGTTTATTTTTCTTTTCTATATAAATCTATAAACAGAATTTGAAAAAAATACTATATAAAAATCCAATAAGTGTCACAGAAAGGCATGAATAAACTCCAAGGTGTAAGGACTCTGTATGATAAAGTAAAAGACCCTGTCTCCGTTTCTCCCAGAGACAGAGGCATTAACCTTTTTCTTGCCCAAAGCACATGCACCTAATAATAAAGAACGGATTTCAGTCAATAGTCACTGAAAAGGAAGGACTAGTGTTTTTGTTTTCATATATCCAGCCCATAATAAGGCATCAGGTTTCACAATTTGCTTTATCACATCACTGCTGGAAGCTCTAACATGAGGTATTGGATTGCTGCTTTTTTGCAAATTACAGCTTGTGTGTTGTTACTGAGACTCATTGGTGAAGTAGGTCAATCTGAACATAAAATTTTAATGTTCTCGAATTTCAATTTGACAAATAGTTTTTTGAAAAGTATGTATATAAGGAGAAATTAAATTCTCTATATGCATACATTAAATAATGGGCAGGTTTTATGCTTTATAGGAAATGTTAACTTTCAAAATATTCTCTACTAAATAAATTAGAGTAATAAGGTCTTAAGAATAAATATTATTGCCCCAGGATTTAGTTTATGATTGGAAGGGGCATTCTTCTATCCTCCTTTCTATTAGTACATCAAGGTAGGAGTCCCCATCCCCTGGGCTGCAGACCAGTACTGGTCCCTGGCCTGTTAGAAACCGGGCTGCACAGCAGGAGGTTAGTAGCTAGCCAGCGATGAGTGAAGCTTCACCTGTATTTGCAGCCGCTCCACAGCGCTAGCTTCACCACCTCAGCTCCACTTCAGATCATCAGGCATTAGATTCTCATAGGAGCACCCATCCTTGGTGTCAAAAAGTTTGGGCACTGCTGCATTAAGGTTCTCAGAGATGCTATTTCTGCCTTCATGGGGAATTGGGATCAAGTGGAAAGCAATCAAAAGACAGAAAAATTGAAAAGCACCATGAGCACAAGGGATAATGGAATTACCATCTGTATGATTTAGAAATTAAAACAATAATAATGCCCACTTGTTATAAAAATATGAAGAACATTGAAATTTCATCATGAGCCCTGCCAAATTCCTTTGGGAAAGTTTTATATATATATATATATATATATATATATATATATATTTATTTATTTATTTATATATTTTTATATTTATATTTATGTATTTATATATATAGCAAATATTTTATGCAGGGGAGTGAATATATTAATTTGAACAAATCTCATTTACTCAGTAGGTATAGAATATAGGTCAGAACTCCATAATCACATGTAGCCTTGCATAGTAAATGCTGGGAAGCTTTCATGGACCTTCCCTGGTATAAATACTGATGTCCCAGCACCATTATCCAGGAGGAAACTGTTATTCTCAATGTGTAAAATATACAACTGTAATTCAAAACTGTTAATTAACTTCTCTAACACCGCACAACCACTAAATGGAAAAATTGAGATTCGAACCAGGTTTGTCAGCTTTCATGTCCTTGCCTTCACTCTCATGCTGCTCTTCTTCAATTTGCCAGACTTGAAGAGAAAAATAAATTGATTTCTGGCATTTTTTTAATAGCATTCTTCTGCAATTTCTACTTCTTGTTTACCTAGTGTACAAGCTGTAGGTTACCTTTCCTTTGCATTTCTATTCCCTTCCAATACCGACAAAACACTCACACATACACACATGCACACACATATACACACATACATACAGACACATGCACCTTTTGGACCCTGATCTGTGTGTATAATCTTTCCTTCCCTTGCTTGCATTTTTCTTTTCAAGTTACTAGTGTTTTGATGTATTCCCTCAAGTTTCTATTTCCTACTGGATGACATGGACAACAACAAATTTCTGTCCTCAATTTAATTAAATTTGTTACAGATACCTCCTATTTCATATTAAATAGCCTCTTCAATATATTTCCAAATCGATTTATCTAGGGTATCTCCAAACACTCCTTCATAATCCAGTCAAACTATTCTTCAAATATAATCTAGCTGTCTTTTCCTTCATGCTTTTCACTCTGTGAAAAAAAAACAAAACAGTCCTTTGAATGGTTATTATTTATCAAGTTCTATATTAAATGCAGACACACCTTAATGACATCAGCACAATACAAGATGAGAAGTGATAAACCATAGAATGTTGGATAATGGTTTGATTTTTTTAAATAAGAAAATAATTCTAGTGTCAGTATGGAAAATAACTCTAGTGTCAGTATGGAAAATTAAGAGCCACAAAGGGTATATTCATTATTTATTGCTGCATAACAATTTATCCCAAAACTTGCAGCTTAAGACAATGAACAGTTATTATCTCACATTGTTTCTGAGAGTCAGGAAAGCAAGGATACCTTAGCTATATGGTTCTGGCTCAAAGTCCCACAAGATTTCAGTAGAGAAGTTGGATGAGGCTACAGTTATGGGAAAGCTTAATTGGGACTGGAGAATGTAGTTCCAACATGGCTATTGACAAGATCTGCTATTTATCACACTGGTTTTCCTCATGGCAGAACCACTGGCTTAACCCAGAATAAGTGATCCAAGAAAGAGAACAAGAGACTAGCAGAGTGACTAAGACAGAAACTGTATTGTATTTTATAACCTAATCTCAGAAGTAGTATATCATGATGTCTGCCAACCCCGTTACAGTGTGGAAGAATCTTACACAAGAGTATCATTAAAAAGAGTTGGGAATCACTGGGGGCCGTACTGAAGGCTGGCTACACCACAGGGGGAAACTGGGGTGAGGAAGATCAAGCTACTGAACTCTTTTACGTATAAAATGATAATCAGGAGATGTTTCTGAGACAAATCCAAAGAACAATTAGAATGCAGAAGAATGAGATGAAAGAGGAGTTAAACACAAATCTCATGAACACTGTCATATCCTCAATATTAGAAATTATATTTCCTCCTTTGAATCTTTGTGGCATTTAGTTCCTTCCTCAGAGTTTATTTTACTCTGTTTTATATCAAATTATGCATACTTATTCTTATTTGGATATAATCTGCCCAATCCAATTGTGTTAGCAGTTTTTGAGAGCAATGAGCATATCTTAATGCAGCACTGAACACCCTTTAGTCTAGTTTAGCACTTGGTGCATAAGTCTTTCAATGAATATTTGTTGAATATAATTAAAAATATCATCTCAATGAAGTCCTTGTTAGGGCAATTTCAGACAATATACAGTCAGGTGAGAAGACCTGTTTACTGAAGTGTGTCTCTGTCTTCACATGGCCATTTTCTTATAAGGACACCAGTCACATTGGAGTAGAGGCCCACCCTACTGCTGTATGACCTCATCTTAACTAAATGCATCTGGAGTGACCTTATTTCCAAATAAGATCACATTCTGAGGTAGTAGGGCTTAGAATTTCAATATTTCTCTCAGGGGACACAGTTAAATTTATAACATTAGTTATCAGAGAAATGGAAATTAAAAACTATAATGAGATACCCTTTAGGTCCATGAGAATGACTAAAGTTCAAAAGACTGATAATACCAAGTGTTGACAAGAAACCCTTATATATTGGTGGTGGGACTACAAAATGGTACAACAACTTTAGAAAATAGCAAGACAGTTTCTTTTAAAATTAAGCACACACTAATGATATAATCCAGCAATCTTACTTCTAGGTATTTATCCAATATGAATAAAAACACAAATACTGTACACAAATGTTCAGTATATTATTATTTGTAATAGCCCCAAACTGGAAGCAACTTATTATCCATCAACTGGTAAAAATGGTGACTATTTATATTACCTGATATTACTCAAGAGTAAAAAGGAGCAAAATATTAGTACATGCAAGAGTATAGATGAATTTCAAAAATGCACCATGCTAAATGAAAAAAGTAAAATACAAAACACTATAATCTATATTATTCCATTTACATAAAATTCTAAAAAAAGACTGTAGTGACAGACAGTATATCAGTGGTTGTCTATGGCTGAGGACTGAGAGAGGAGACTATTATAAAGAATCATAAGGAAAAATTTTAGGATGCTGGGAACTTTTCTATATCTTGATATTAGTGGTGATTATAATACTGTATGCAATTAATAAAATTAGCAAAATGTATACTTTTTAAAAGAGTATATTTTATCACATATGAATTATATCTCAAAGTAAGGGCGAGGTGAAGTGGTAAAAACAAATACCAAAGTTGTGGACTCCTCCAATACCATGGCTAATTCTGTTAACACATTTTTTAAATTCAAATTTTAAGCCTTAAACAAAGGTCATTCTTTAAAATCAGTAGAAATCTTTTTCGTGGTTTGAAGAACTCACAGATAAGATTGAAATACTAATGCTGTGTAGAGAAAGCATTGGTTAAAAGTAGACTGATTTCTTTTTTCATGTCATATGTGAAGAAAGACCGTTATCATTCCCTCACTGCTGCACTGTGGGGCCAGAACAGCATCATCCTGGTGAAAGGGTAACATCTACTGCCCTGTGAGTGGTTGGCACAATGGCTGAGCTATGAAAGTCACCTTCTCTTTGGATGCAGTTGTCTGTACCAGCAGGTGCCTTCACTGATTGGATCGCGTGTCTACCTTGCCTGTGGTTGAGAGTTTGTGCCTGAACTGCCTTATCTCTGTGAATCTAAATTTTGTTTGACTAGTTGGGGCCGAGATTCTTTTCCCAGAGCCTGTATCTTCAAGATTGTGTGTACTGTATTCTAGATTCCCATCTCTTTGGGAAGTTTTGTCTATGTGATGCTTTTGGATGAGAGCATAGAGATTTACATTCCTAATTTCTGTGAAATAATAAATTAATAAAAATATATTAATAACAAAGAAACTGACTTTGGAGGACAACTTGATGTCCCTTAGTACCTGTCATTATCCTGCAACCACAGTTCTTTCAACCTTCTGGAAGCCCTCTTCCATAGTGGACATTTATATTGAAACCATAAAAGTCACATTATTTTTGTGTTTTATAAGTAGAAGTGAAATGTCTTACATTTTTTAGTTCATCTTCTTATATAATCTCTGAAATATGTATATATTTAAAAAACGTTAAGGGTGAAGTTAAAAGAAGTTGGTTTTTTAAATCCTTTGTTAATATCGTTTATCAGCAAATCTAATAGGTTTATTATATAAAATTACTGAAGAAAACAGGTAAATCCATAAATACTTTGTTTGCAATAATAAATCAAATAGGTAAATTTTCTGGAATTTGCTTTTGTATTTTACTAAGCAATAGAGAATGTGGTTGCACTTTTAAGGTGAAAGGAAGATATCTTAAATATACATATTAAATATAAACACACATCAGACTTTCTCCATTTTTATATTTTCAGGCCTTTTAAATTTCTGGTCCCGTACCTAAATTTATATTTTCTTTCCTCCCTCTCTTATTTATAACTGATTTTCAACACTAAATGCTTTTGTCACCACTGGAAACTTTTTCAATGAATTTATGGATAAGTCAACCTTGCAGAGCCATTTTACTTAGGAATTTCTGATTCATCGATTAATATAAAAATTATCGCTACCAAAATCAAACAAAGCTTCTTCAAGTACATCATTTACCTTCTTTCTCAGTGTCACCAACTTCAAATAATTAAGGCAAAGATTGTTCATAATTGCATTGTTTTGGGTGCAAATATTTTTTAATAATAACAACCATTACATGTTCTTAGGAACTGTTGAGACTCTTAGGGCATTTTGGGGGAAAAGGGATTTCACAGATAAAAGATAAAATTAATAAGTGAGAGTTCAAGAATAAGATAAGAGAGAAAATGGTAATTAAATTAGATTTTAAAATACCACATATCACTTTTTTCTTATCCCTAAAATAATTCAACATTCAGGGGAAGGCAGATGGTTTGATTAGGTTTCTATGGTACCCTTTTGGGGTACAGATTAAATTGTGCAGATTTTAATTTTTTATTTTATTTTTATTTTATTTTATTTTATTTATTTTATTTTGCTTTTTCCCTTTAAGTGCTTGAGGGAAACTAACAATCAATGTAAATTCAATTTCCCTAAATGTTTGCTAAAGTTCATAGAATTTCTAAACATGGTTTAAATTCAATTCACTGAAAGTTTCACGTAAATGATTAAGCTTGAGTTTTAGCTGACCCATGAGGACTATCAAATAAAAAAAAAAAACTAATCTGGACTTAGGTAAGTAGAGACTGATTCAAAAATACTATTACAACAGAGGAGGTAAATTATTGTAACAAAGGAAGGGGAGCCACTGTAGTAGAGTAAGGGGGATATTTCAATAAAGTGAGGGGTACTATTTCAACAGAAAAAGACAGACTATTACAATAGGGAGAATACTCAATCATAACTTCTAGAACTGTTTCAAAGTTCTAGTAGAAAGGGCTTTTCCTCTGAGTCTTATCTAAGTCATATGGGAAGAAGGGGATTCTTTGTACTAAGTCATTTCCTAGAACACAAAATGATGGACTTCTTAACTGTCAGGAGCACAGGGCTCAGGTAAAGTTCAACACTGTCAGAGCCCACTCAAGCTAAGCAAAAATGAAAATGCTGCCTTCTTTATCTAAGCCTTTTATTTGATGCACTGTTCATAACTGCGAAAAAATAAATTTCACATAAGTGGTAAATCTGACTGTGTATGTTAGGAATTTCTTCTTTTTCTTTTTCTTTTTTTAATAGTATCAATAGGAAAATCTTTGAACTTTTGAGTGTGCTCTTGTTTATTCATTTATTTGTTTAATAAATGAATCCAGAATAGTGATATAGGAAAAAGGCTGAATATGGGTCACATTGGGTACACTTGATTGTAAACAAGAGATGAGAAATTTTTCAAAGGGTATCTGAGGTTTACTAATGAAAGCGGATTTGGCTTCCTCACTGTCCTTGAAATCACTTTTTAAGCCTCAGTTGTTTAAGGACCCTGCGTAGTGCCTTCTACCCCCTGCTGGTGTGAGCTTTGGTCTGAGTAAAGAGAATAAGATCAAAGAAGATCCTGCCAATCATTCACTGCCTTTCCTTCACATTCTAAGACAACACCTGTTGCTCTTCCTGGGGTACAGCTACTTTTCATGAGAAGTAATAACGAGACACTGATGGGTCCAGGTTCACCTTGGATTTTACCATTCTAAAAAAGACATCATTAGTACTGCTTTTTTAATTAGTAAGGTAATCTATAGTTTTATTACACAATGGTATGTCTTCTTTAAAAACTGCTGTATAATCATAGTGGTTTGCTGCCTCCTCAATGTTAAAGAGATTATTTGCTTATGAAAGAGTTTACCACAATATCCATTCAAAAATAATTTTACCTTATGTACTTATAATCTAGAATAATTTCAGTAGTATTAGCTGTATGTGGATTGAAAACCCCCAATATGAGAATTGGTGAGTGATAATTTAATTTACTAGCCACAGTGGGAGTTTTGGCTTGTTTTGTTATCCACCCTTCCAGACTTCTCTGCCTTGTAAAGAGGTGGAAGACAAAGAGAAATATTTTGATGTGGAAAAAATATTCCTTAATGTAAGTACCACAAATTTTCCTCTCCTCTAGAAATAATAAGATATAAGGGACTTGATGAACAAAGCATTCAGATGACGAGGTGCCAGGCACACACTTTGGAATGAATAGAAAATTGAATCTCTCATCAGCCCTGGAGATGGTGACGCAGAAAAGTACGTATAAATTTGCAGCTACATGTATAGGAATGTGAAAGAGTCTACAGCACTTTATTTCTTTAACTCGAACTACATCTGACTCCATCTTTGTTTCACATTCCTCTGAAGGTAAAGTTTACATTCATCTTTCTGGAAGATTCCAAATGACCTAAGTGACTTATGCAGAGCAAAACACTCATGAATGGCCTCTCCAATTTCAATCTACACAGATGATCCTCATGAGCTCATTACTGAAAAACACATGGTTCTGTGATATCAGTGGTTCTCCTACTTCTCTGCTGTTATTGGACAAGTGTAGTATTGCCAAAGCCAGGAGCCACAGTCCAGCTTCTCTAAGTGTCTTGTGCATCTCTTCTCAGAAATCTTGACATTGCCTTAAGCCCCTGTGGGTATACCTGTAGTCTCCAAACATTGCCTCTTTTCTAGCCTCAAATATTCTCATTTTCTTGCTCTGACTGCTCCACCAAAGGAAGACTTCCTCTGTCTCCTTACCAAAAACACTTCAATTTATTTAGAATTTCACAAATGCTAAGAAGGTGGTTGGGTACAAAAGGTCTTGAGACTAAATAAATAAATAAATAAATAAGGCACTACTTTCTGGAATGGCAGAGGAGAAAATATAGAGAATGAAGTACATACAGCTCTTGTTCTTTCTGTTTTTGCACAGTAAAAAATAAATAAATTAAATTATCATCTGAATACATTTTTCTATCACCTTAAATACTCAAGTGCTGAAAGATGATCACCTGAATTCTCACCTTCTTCCTTCATCCCCTGTAAGAAAGGCAGATAGGTGGGAAAAACAGTCATGTAATTGAGTTCTCAGTTTGGCCTCTGACTTAATAATGCTTTATATGTATATATTTATACATATATGGGTGGGTATATAGTTTTTAACTTGGTTAGGGTGATCTCTAGGATAGCTAGGAAAAAGCAGGATGTGTCACTACCAAATAACAGAGATTCCAAGGTAGGCTGGGTGGAACATGGCAGCAGGGGTGGAAACTCGGGGTGAGAAACCAGAGTAAACTCGGTCCATAGGCCTAACCAATATGTAGCCTGGTGTCAGAATGTAATTAACCAAATGTTAAATATCCTTTTTAAAAGAATGACAGCATTATATAAATTACAGTATAATTACAGATTTTCTAATGGCTTGGAGATGTGCTTTCAGTTGAGAAGTACATTTAATACTTAAAATCTTAAAACTTTTAGTTCCTTTTAGAAGCCAAACAAGAATTTTCTGACAGAAACAAGACAAACATGATATATTTCTTGTGGGAGGCTTCAGGTGTGAATGAAGGCTCCACAAAAGTGTTCACAATACTTTAACCTGGGGACACAACAGTATGAGTTTAAAATTTTGGAGCTTACACTTTAAGCTTTAAGTTCAAGGCCAGCTTACTTGTTTATGAAGTTTTCCTAATACTTTCCTTTCACAGGTCAAAATTGAAGGTGTTAAAAATAATGGTTTTAAGTATATTTAAAAATAATGATAAATAATGATATTTAGAAGAGGAACTTTGCATCCAAACCTATCAGCTGATCATCATTGTTTGGTTCTTCTATCCTTTGTGTCTCTCAGTGTCTAAGAAAAATTCTTTCCTCTTTATCTCTAGTCAAGTAATATTTAATTGCTGTTGTCCTGATAGTTTAGCTCATTCAATTTCTCTTGCAAGTGAGCCAGTGGTCCCTTGTAGCTAGATGAGTAGCAGAGGTGGAGGGAATGGAACACAGAATCTGAAAACCCCCATTCCTGTTTCTGCACCTCAATAACTTTAAGATTGTGCAATAATTTAGCATCTTTTGATATTTTTATCATATATAAATAGTGTTAGGAGTACTATTAATAATGCTTATATTCCATATATTACAGGGTGGACATAGCACTCAATTGCTACATGGTATATATGTGAAGTCAAGAAAGACAATTTTGAGAAAAGCCTTGGGCAAATGTCATCATGGGTTTTAGAGGATGCATCTTAGTGGACATGTGGCTCCTGTGGTAGAATCATTTTTTGAGATATTTATTTGCTTTTATCTCCCAGTATTTTCCTTCTTTCCTTAAGGCAGATAGGAGATGAGATGCTCCTTTGCCTCAGGGGTGGGCTGTTTTAGGGTGAAAAGTAGGAGTAGCCTTCAATTTTACTTTCTGGTTTTTGTTTTTCAATACCTAAACTCACTGAAAGGATTACGTGAAATTATCTTCAGAAGCATCAGAAGAGCTAGTACCTCTAAGGGAGTCATTTGAATTAGTTCTAATAGACTCTTAGAGACCAACAGGGGGTCAGACATCTGTGGTTTGGAAAGCAGAAGACTGACACTTGATTCTAGCATCATATTAAGAAGTGGCAAAAAAAAAGTCAGAAGGAAATGGCTTCCTGATTCTCTAGCTTTTCAAAGAGCTCTCTTCCCCAAGCTTGTGCAAAAGTTGCGGAGCCAGGGACCTTGAGGACTTCATGTGAACTAGACCAATAAATGACCTGTTGATAAGGTGTGGGCTGATTACCAGCAAAAGGGGTCTTCCCAGAGCCTAAGTCCCTGAGACCTGTCCATTCTTCCAAGTAAGGACAGCACAAATTTGTCTCATTTGTATTCTTGACTGCATAATCAGCACTTGTCAAAATCAGATTGATTTTATAAAAAGTGTTCATTCTTGCCACCTGAATTATGAGATGTCTTAAAACCCAAATGAAATAATAAAAAGAAAATACACAGTTTCTTTTTTGCCAAAACTAACCTACATTCAATCTGATTGCTTTAATTGTTTTTTAATCGGTTTATCAAATTTATTTAATACATCACACCAGTTATTCAATTAATATTTGTTGAACACCCTTCACGAACATAGCACTGAGCATGGGAATAATTTAGTTATTACATGGTAATTTAATTAATTTTATAATACAAATTGTTCTTAGTTTGTGTGCCTGCATAAAACAAACCACAGAACCACGTCTGAATCAATCATCATTCCCCAAACAACATTTTAATTACAGTTGCTAATAAGTAGCAATATGAATTACATTGAATCTGTTCTTTTCATGTAAAATTATGGAATTTTAAAGTTGAAAGTGACCTTTGAGAGTATCTAACTCTGGCTCCTTCTACAACGCTCCTATTTAACAAATATGAACACCAAACCAAAAATTTAATCTATCTAAAGTCACCAAACTAAATAGTGACAGAAGAAGAAATAGAACCCAGAACTACTGAATTCTGGGCTTTATTCTTCTTTTTACATTGTGAACTTATGTTCTCTATCTTTAAAATGGTTATCTTATCTAGGATAATTATACTTGAAGAAAAACTAGCTTTGAATGATATTATTAAATAACAATATTTATGGAGTTTTTACTATATGCCAGGCACAATTAATTCTACATGAATTTTGTTATTACATTTTTAAAGCAATCCTATGAGGTAGGTAACATTAGTGTTCTGATATTACATGTTAAACCAAACAGAACTAAACACCAGAGAGAAGGAGTTCAGTCTAGTAAGTGGAAGGCTTCCTATTTAAACATCAGCAGTTGGATACCAGAGCTCAACCCAATGGGACTCAGTTCCTCAAGTTATAGAAAATTGACCAAATAAATGTGTTAGCTATTTATTCATTTAGCAAATATTTAAGTCAAATATTAGTTAAGACTTCTATGTACCAGGAAGATTGTAAATAATAGGGCTAAAGTCTCTGACTTTACAGATTTTGTATTCAGATATTTGTTAGGTGTTTTTAGAGTGTAAGGAATAAAACCATGTTCGGTTACCTCAATTGACAGGAGGTTTAATTAAAGGACATGTGGAAATTGAGAGATACCAGGAAGCAGGCCATACAGCTGCACAGCCAGGCTTCCTGAGTGTGCAGTCCCCAGCAACAGCTCTGGCCCCCCAGGAACGCTGGTAGTGTGATGTGGTATCTCGTAAGCTAGTGGTCTGTGATTTTGAGGATTCAGCATAGTCATCTCCCTGCTGTGACTCATTTACTCAGTTTCTGGATGGTCCTCAAAATTCCCAGGACAGCATCTGACCAGATTACCCATCACTATGTAACGGAGCAGGCCTGTTAGGCAAAGCTGACATGTCAGGTCACATCATGGCTGGTGCCCAGTTTCTGGGTGGCTGCATTGTTGTCAGGTGCCAACTTTTGTTGAGCCAAATCTGGCAAGAGTTCAGTATCATGATAGATAGAACATAAAGTGACTTATGGGGTAATGGGGCTCAGAGAGTCATGTCTGGCATAATTGCAATATTCTAATTCTATAAATTTCAAAGACGTTTTCATGATTACTTTGGCTACATAAAGCCATTCATTCATTTTTAAAAATAAACATTTGTTGAGAATTAGATGAGACCTGAGTAGGTGAAATTGTGTAAGACCCAGATTATTTGCATTCAAACTATACTTATTTGGACCAGATTTATTTAGCTGAGAGGTGAAATATAAAGTTTTACACAATTTTACAGTTTTTTTTATTTTAACAATCTTTTCTCATAGTCTCTATTTTCATTTATATTTAGTACATTTTTAAGTATTAAACATGAGGATTCAATGATAAAAAGGACATAGTGCCCATCCCCAAAATACTTGAGGAAGTCAAACAAGAAAATAAACAAAGGTAATACATAAGATAAAGATGACTCTAGACACTAAGAGAATACATGGTAGAAGTGTCTTCTGGGGCTAGAGCTGGGAGCAGGGATTGGCTAGAAGAGGTTTCTCAAAGTGAATGATGCCCAAACTGTACCCTGACAGACAAAATAAAGGAGAGGAGAGGAGCCTCGTAAGCAGAAAAAGTACCTAGATTATCAGAGAAGCAAAAGAAAGCAAAGCACCTTTGGGATACAGGAAGTAACTCAGAATAGCTAGTATGAAGAGTGTGTGGACAGTGGTAGAAAGAGCACAATAAGCTCAGAAAGTTCTAGGTGAAAAGGGAGAGTAAGGCTGCTGAGAGTGTAAAGAGAGAATTAGGATGATAGACTTTGGAACAGACAAGGAAGGAAATGAGGAGAAGGCACTGATAGATCAGGAGAAAATGAGTTGTTGAGATCTAGTAATGCTGGTTGATATTAGAAAATAAATTTACCGAGAAAAATGGAAAGAGAGAGTTAGATGATTGTGAACTAGATTAAAAATATTGAAATATACATTTTCAGATGTGGAGACAGTTCCAGATGATGCTAAGTTTTGGGGATGTGGTTTAAAGAAGTGAGATGTTGAGGTTAAGAAGCTGAGATGAAAATATTAAGGCTGTGACGTTAATAGGGTCTATCACATAAACAAACTTTTGCTAATAGGAGGGCAGACAGAAACAGAGAGAAAATCTGTGAACCAGATTCCATCTTTCATGGGATAGTGACTCAGAAGTTACAATGATGTGTATAGGACATTTTGATTAGAATGCATGAATCTTGAAGGAAGAAAAAATTTGCATATGGATAGAGGGAGTTACTGTATAGAAATAGGAACAAAGAGAATGAGAAAGGGCTGTAGGATAAGTAGAGCAAGGTTTGGTCACATCCGCTAGGTACCATCTACATAGAAAAAATAACAATTCCTGATCTGAAACCTTTGGCACCAGATGTGTCTTGGAAATTATACTTTCTGGGGGAGTTTAGGAAGATAATACTGGACAAATATACTGTCTATTTTGTACTTTCCGGCAAGATAAAGTCAAACAACTCTCTAATCAAACAGTGTCTCTGTAGCAAAAATATATGGCTTTTTAAAACAAATAAAATAAAAAGCAATTATAATAACAGGTTGCCATCAGTTGAGACCCATTTCCCCAACAACTGATTTCCCACAAACTTACAAAAGTATCTGATTTTCAGTTTTGAAGGTGTGGGAATTCAGGGAATTTGAAACTCTGGGTAAGGGCTTTATGAATCTGGTTGTCTTAGGGTTAGGAGAGCCTACTATAGACAGGAGGCCTACCTCATATCTCAATATTAATTGATTAGCGGCCTTGGCTTCCAGCATTTTACATAATCCTTCTGTAGAATGGGTATAGTATTATATAAAAAGATGTAATAATAGGACCTATTTTATTTGCTCTTTGGGAACATCAACTCTGACACTACATATAAACCACTTATCTCAGTGTCTGACATGTGCTCAGTAAATTATTATTAACTATTATCATATTAATTGAGGCAGCCTTGAGCAGCCAGATTCGACTTCCTCTCTTCTGAAATCTGCCCTGGCATTTCTGGTTTTGCAAAGCACAACAGTTTTCCCAAGAGAAAGGCAACCCACTATGTGCTCCCCTTTCCCATAGCAGACTACTCCAGAAAGGCAACCCACTATGTGCTCCCCTTTCCCATAGCAGACTACTCCAGAAAGAATCTCAAATTAGTTCCCTTCCTCTGTCTAGCAGAGACCCACAACTATCCAAAATATAACCCTGTCCTTCATCTCAAGTAATTTATAACTTCTTCATACCTTCATATAAAGGGGGAGAATCTAGAAGTTTCTCTTTTTATTTATCACAAATGACATTGACTCTCGATTGACTTGTTAATCACTTCGTGGTAACCTCTTTATTTGGCATTGAATTAGATGTTGAGATTTAAAGATGAACAAACAGGACAGTTAGTCCTCGGTCTTAAGCATATCATAGTACAAAGAGATAAAAATTTAAACCAGTAATTCCGGAGGATAGAGTACTTTTTTTCAGGTGTGGAATAGTATGTGGAGGAGGAGAAGGAGTTATGGAAACTAAGGCTGATGAGATGCAGGTTTCACCCATGCTGAGTTTAGACTCTATTCTGTAGGCAATGGCTAGTTCTGAGCAGAAAAATTAAACAAATAGAGTACCTTGAGGTCTCCTTCTTTCTTTGAAGCCTCTGTTAGCCTATGAATACCATGAATTCTAATGTCTGGCTACATGGTGTTACTAATGACTGAAAAATCCTTCTCTTGTTTTACACACACACACACACACACACACACACACACACACACACACACACCAGATACCATGAATGCTCATTGTACATACAGCAAATATTTCCCAGAATGGAGGCTAAGAATCAGTTTGGCAGGTTTTTATCTATATGCTTTAAAATGTGATCACTTCAGCTCATCCTGGGTAGGTCTGAGGTTTGCCCTTCCTAAGTCAGGCACTAGTGGGCATATTCAGGAAATCATGTGATAGCTTTAGACTGAATAATTTTAGCATTCTTGAATTTAGAAAGACATTTGTCATTGATAATTCTAGTTGATTGTGAAAATTACAACCTTCTGAGGACCTAAGAGAAATCAGGCACAATCTAAAATAAGCAAGGCTTTTAAAAAGATTTTTACTTTTTAAAATAAATTCTGGAGGTTATAAAAAATTTTTTAGTGGATAGAAAAGTACATAAGCCTCAAAGTCAAAAAGATCTGGGTTAAAATCCCAGTATCACCATTGATTTGTTGGTGCCTTTGTAAAATTGTATTTTACTACATTAACACTCAGTATCTTCATAGGCAACTTAGGTATATTTATCCTCCAGATGATTCTGATGCTTCTGAAGTGTGAGAACTGCTATTCTAAACTTAATGAAGTAGAATAGAGAACAGTAGGTTGGATGGATAACGATCTCCAAGGTGTTTAAAATCAAGCAAAGATAAGAAGTTCACGAAAGAGATGAAAGCAGAAAACTTGCCATATAAATAATCCTATGACTTCGTAAGAGTTCAATATAAAGGAATTGGGTGTGCTATTTGGATAATCAAGAAAGTGAATAAGAAAGACCTAGTGAAGAAGATATTATTGAACTGGGACTTGAAAACTAGGAAGGATCTTGATAGAGAGTAGAAGGCCTTCCAAAAAGAAGAAGCAACCCTGAGCATACACATTTGGCAATGACAAAGTAGACAGTTTACATACAGCCTCAGTCAGTGGACCAGAGCAATGGCAAGATGCTTCTTAGAAATGCAGAATCTAAGATCTCACTCAGACCTTCTGAATAGGAACCCTCATTGTAACAACATCGCAGGGTCATGCACCTGCACATTAATGACTGAAAAGAGCTGAGTATGTCCAGATCAATAGCTCAGTTGGGACTAGTGTTGAGACTAGTGGGGAAAATAGGTTGAGAAACAATAATCTAATACGACTCCAAGGTTTTATAAATGAGCGTAGGGGAGATAAAATCATTTTACCCTTACTCTTCTAAGTTCTTAGCTGAGACCCTTGTAATAAAAGACAGATTAACAAGAATAAAACAAACAATTTTATTAACATATAAATCTCATGTATACATGGGAGATAGGAAAAAATGAGTAACTCTTCCAGGTGGCTTAGAATTGAGGTTTACATACCATCTTAGTAGGACAAGGGGAGGGGAGATTTAGGCCCCTTAGGGAAGAATAAATGATATTTTGGAAAGATGAGTGGGTCTTTGGAAGAGTAGATGGGAGGTTTGTGAGAAAATTTAGCTATGGTATTCACTTCGAGTCTTCTCTCCTGTGATGAGGCAATCATCTCTGGTTAATGAAACTCCTGATATGGGCATTTATGACAATTGAGCTCCTTTTGGAGAATCTGTCTTTGGGCAGATAAAGGATGTTCAGAGAAAGCGTCTCCCTGAATTCGTGATTTCAAGTGTCTACATCTCAAAATAATCAACATAATAAAGTGGCTTATTTTAGGGTGGTATGTCCTGAACACCTATAGTCATATCTTGGGGTGCATATTCTACTACCCTTTATGAAGAAAATGAGGTTCAACAGAGTTAAATGATTTGCTAAATGATTACACAGAGACTAAATAGGAATTAGAACCAAGGCTTCTTGCTTTCTACATCGAAGTTAGGGAAACAATTTTTAGGCTATTATCACTACAGGTCAAATCTGCAGGTCAGAGTTACTATGAATGACAGAAATAGGAATGGAAAGGAGGGATGGATGGGAGTGATTTAGAATTTATAGAATTTATTAGGAAGTAATTCTTCATAAGCCTTCAGATAGACAGGTAGATCAGAAATGTTAAAAAATTCATATTTAAGAATTTTTCTAGAAAAAGGATCCTCCACCCAAATAACATTATTTTTATTTGGAAGAGAAAATAATTCAATAGGCTAAGATCATCTTAAGAAGAATCATACTTCAAAGTTGCAGATCCCAGTAGAGATTAAAGGGGATCTATTTCTCTTACCAACCAAAGGGACTCAATATTAATGACTACTTGATTCCAAAGACATTTTGTATCAGGAAACATAAAACCAAAAATGGTATTACTGAAAAAAACAAGGGTAGTGGCAGTGCCCTAGGCGGCCCAGGTTCTTAAAGGCTTCGGCAATATTGTGTCCTTTAACAACCACTGCCAATGGGTCCAAGGGAAGAGTCAAGTCAGCTGAAGGGGCAGTAAAGGGAGAGCCCAAGGAGAGATGGGCCAAAGAGGCAGCAGGGAAATATAAATCTTTAGACAAAAGTAGTGTAAACTAAAGGAAAAGAGGGAGCAAAAGGAAAAGAGGCTGCAGGGTCTAACCAAGAAACTTAATAAGATGGGCCTGCAAGAAAATAGTCCCTAAACCTAAGGAGAAACCAACCTCAGTTGAACAGAAAAGAAAGAAGCCACATCTGATCTACATCATACGTGTCATTCGTGATGCCTGTACCTCCCTTCGTGTAAAATCCAAAAGAAGATTTTTATCAACTGTTTTGCAAATACAAGTTCTACAGACTATAGAAATGCATTTTTAAGAAGGGTAAATTCCATCTCATCTCATTTTTCAAAACACATTTTTAAAAACATAGTATAAATGTTTAAATAAGTAAAATCTTGTGCTTGCTTATGTTTTTCTTTTTGGGGTGTGTGTGCATGTGCATATAAAAAAATATTGGAATATGGAATTAATGAAGATTTTGTTTTGTGTGTCAACTTAACAGTGGAATGTCCAATGACTAAAGAAACAAAGTTTGAAAACCAGTGTTTGACCAGAGATAACTATAAAGACATGGAAAGCAGTCATAAATTTCATCCATCATACAACTACGAGCTGTGAACTTTGTGTAAGTTAGCACACACATCTATTTCTGGCATGTTACATGCAAGTTAACATAATCTTATATTCCAAATAAACAATGAGAAACATGGACATTTCCAGATAAGAGAATTCAATTTCTAGAAAATGACCTTTCCAAGCTAGTGAATGTAAAATATCGAAGTCATTCAAGAAACAAATAGTGGGCACCTAGGGAAATTGGAATATTTAAAAATATGCCTTGAAGAGCTAAATGACCTTTACTTTTTCTCACTAAATATTAAATGCTCACCTGCGTCCAGATTACACATTTATTGAGAGAGTTTGTTTGAAGTGTTCAAGCATTTAGACTTAGGGCATTTGACTTGCCAAAACTCATAGCATTAAAATAAAAAGTTTGCCTCGGAAGATTTTTATCTATACAGCTAATGCCCCAAGAGAAATACAAATGGATTCACTGCAATCTAATACACTTAGCTAAAACATAAAGGAACCACCACCTTTACTTGCAAAACAACTTTGCAGTTAAAAGCCGTAGCTTCCCTTTTCTCTAATTTGGCCAGGGAGTTAGGTGGTTTTATCAGGCTTAAAAGCTATTGTGGTGTTTCTATCTTAACAGTATATTTTGATAATTAGGTAATTATAGGGGCTTCTCTAGTTCTTATATCCTTGGTTCGCAGACTGTTTTACAAGCATTTACCCTCTTGTGTCAAAATTATTATTTCTCATCTCTATGCTATAAATAATTAATGCCTACTCAATAACTAAAAATTATTATAAAAACAGATTTCCCTTTAGCCTTCTTGGAAAAAGGCCCCAACAGAGTTTGAGTAGCTCCCATATCATAGAGTCTTACTTTCTCTCAGATTTTGTTTCAAAGCCCTTTTGATACATACCGTTAGTGGGAATGCCCAAATGAGTTAGATCTTTTAGAAGTTTTTTCATCTTACATTCTTCAACTGATGCTTTTTTTTTTTTAATTGCATTCAAAGCATGGTTATCAATATGAGAAAATAAATATAAAAATAGTAACAGTGGCTACTATTGGAAAAGGGTAGGTGATAGAATGGAAGAAGTCAGTGGTCGCTTGAAAAGCTGGTGAATTCATCACTAACTCCTTTCAAATGGATATCAGGGTCTCAATGGTATTTCAAATATACATTATAATTTTTGATGTGGGGCTTGATTTTTTCTTGAGAATAAATGATGTTAATTCTTAAAGAACTCTAAGTCACTAAGACTGTTAGAGGAAAAGTGAAGATAATTGCATTATATACGTGTATATATATATATATATATATATATATATATACACACACATATAAAATATAGCTTAATTTTAAAAATGTGTAAGTAAATGTTAGAACCTGGTCTTCAAAGTGCAGCTATTACATCTCCATGCTTTTTAAAATAGAAGATTAAGAATAATCTGTTATCCTTTCTGAGTTACTGCAGCAACAACAGCATCTTTGATGGTGGGGGCAGGAAGGAAAATAAAAGAAGGGATCCTAGCACAAAGTAGCACCAATGCCAGCTGGCTTATTTAAGAACTATCAGGAGAATGCTGAAGCAATGTGTTTCAAACCCCCAAGGGAAAATCACAAGGTTCTAACAAATAACTAAGGCAACTCCTGAACTACTATTTGTGGTGGAGGATGAAGTAATTCAAATTAGGAAAAGACATTTCTCTGGCTTCAAAATCTGTTTCTCTGTTCAATGGATTCCTGTGTTAAAAACAATTTTATATGGAACAACATCTTGACCTCCCATCTCAGATCAGTTTTCTCTTGCCTAATAATCTATCCCTTGCTCGCTTCTCTGGTACTGGAATAAAATCAAAATTAGTGTCACTTGGATAAAATGTTGCCAGTGAGTATGAGGATGAGGATGTTTCCTGCAATAGAGAAATCTTCCAAGTCCCATCAAATGTCAAAACATTGTCTCTATGACAAGGGAGATCAAAGTCATCATCTTTAGCAACACTTACACACAGATCTGAGAACTGAACTGGCAAAAGTAGTCCCCTGTGGATTGTTATTTTGTCTTAAGTGACTGTAAATTTGTCCACAAAGACCCCCCAAAGCCAGACATGCAAATCACATCAAATGAAAACATTTTTTCATAGTCCATTAAAAAAATGTGCACACTGATTGATTCTACCTCTAGAAATTTGTCGCAAAAAAATAATGTATGATGTACATGAAAAGACAGAGCAATGTAGATGTCATCAATAAAAAAATTGGTTAAAAATATAATACTTTCAGACAACAGAAGAATATGCAACTATTATAAACAAACTTTTAAAAGAATATTTATGGATCTGGATAATGATCGTGATATGTTTTAAGGGGGAAAGAAAGTTGATAAAACATATAGCAAATAATCCTATATTTACAAATTATTCTGTGTGCATTTAATGATGTGTATATGAAATAATATCATATTACTTTTTAATTTTTATTCTCTGCTTCTGAATTTTCTCATTTTCTCCAATAAATATGATTTGTAAAATAAAAACTAAAGTATTTTAAACAACAACTTGCCCAAGATAATTAATGTATTGATTTTGTGGTATACCTGCTGACTTTCTGGGACATTCTCATCATGCCTGGAAAGAGCAACCTGCCTGGCTTATCCTGGTTTAAGGATTTCAATACAAAGTTGACCTCCTGACTCCATCCACTTATTGAAAAAAAGACAAAGCATCTCCTCATAACACCTTTCCCTAGTTAACTGTTCCCAAGCAGCACAATAAAGATTTCCTAGGGGTCACACCTGCCATGTTATAGAGCATCAAAGGATAATATCACCTTCTTCCTAATGGATGGGGGAGGGGAAAGCAGGGAATGAAATCATTGGCTTACATTCCCAACCTACCCCCAAACATGTCAACACAGATGTGAGGAAAGAGCGTATCAGGTCTGGTTGCTCACTCCTTGCATGTTTCCAGGGGAGCTTGGAAGCATAATTGACTCTTGGCTAACTCTTGGGAATGTGTTCCTCAAACTGTTTTTCGTGGTTGTTATGTACACCTGGAGCAATAGGGCATGCTGTACCAGCTTGTCAGGACTTGTCAGGATTGATTTATGCAAGTATGAAAATTGGTCATGTTCCTGGTTTCACTGTTGGGATTCAGTTACTATGGTTGGTTGCCTAGCAGGATGTACCTACATGATCAGTCCTCTGTAAAAACCTTGGATCCTGAGACTTGAACAGGCTTCCCTGGGCAGAGAAACCTTGCATGCATTTCCACATTTTCCAGCTAGATAGACAAGTGCATCTTATATGATTAATAAAAGGGAAGGACAGAGAAGCTGTGCGTGGCTTATCTGGACTCCTTCTAAAACATGCCTTTTTCCTATGGCTCTTGCTCCTTTTGCTATAGTATATATAGCAAAAGTATAATAAACCTTAGCTGTGAATACATCCTATTATCAAGTATTGAGACTATTTTTAGTGAGTCAGGAAATTTCAGGGTGGTAGTCAGACCCCAAAGTATAACTTCTCTATTCCACCCAGAACTCCAACATCATACAGTCTGTGTTGCCATTTCTATTTCCTACCACGATGACATTTAATATTTGTCTGGAGTTCGCCTGAGCAACTGAATCTAAGAGCTCATCTCAATGGATGCCTCTTTTTGTCTTGTGAGGAATTGCACTCCTACAGCCAGAGCTGAGACATTTGTGAAGCAAAAGACTAATACTATGAACTAGAGAGCAGAATAAACGGTTGTGAGATTTTCATCCTGAAGAAAATAGGGAATGCCAGAGAGGGGCCCGGATAGAAGACTATGAATGTGGTGGCTGTAGAGAAAACCAACAGAGGGAAGCCAAACTGCCTAGGCTCTTGGAAGCTGCTTTGGTTCTATTGGTTCTTTGGTGTCAATTGCTTTTGGGCAATTATTTAGGAGATGTGGTCACTGATTTTCACTGTCACTCATCCAATGGCTTCTTGTATCTGAAGGTTTATTAATTCCCTCCTCAACCTTTTGTCTCTGGCTTTGTAAATTTTATTCTTTTATCTTTTCCTCATAAGAAAGAATTTCTAGATCATTAATCATTTGTTGAACATCTCTGAGATATTCTAATATTTTGTATACTATGCTTCAGACATAAAGCTTATTGGTAACATACACTGTAGCTATTGCTGTAGACCTATCTACTGAAAAACAATCAACATTGACCATTTATGTTTCTTTGTTTCTCCTTTGCACACAGGCTATTCTCATGTCTCCTCCTAGGACCATATCTAAAGTTGAGAGAATAGACAAATTTTTCCAACTATTTAGATTTCTGGGAGTTTACTGAAATGAAATAATGGGGTGGATGACTGCACAGCATAGTTTTGTTTATTAGTCACTTGGAATTTGAACTCTTATGAATCTAAGTATAATAATGGGCTTTCACTATCAAAATGATTATTTGATTTATAATCATTATTCTTAAATAAATTTATTACTTTTTCAGGAGACTAAATTAAAAAAGAAAAGAAAATTAATATGTTTGAAAAGAATATCTTCAATCACATTAGTTAATTTGGAATTATTTTGTTTTAACTTATTTCAAAGATTTCAGAAGGCTTATTATCTTTATTCCAAGAAACTTTAAATTCTCTCTGCTTCATTCCTCCGGTTGATACTATCAGACCTATTTTCCAATATTTTCTCTTCTTCCTTTACCGTAAAAGTCAAGCTGAGCATCTGACTAGGCAGGAAACAGCAGAGAATCCAATTAGAACTATGTTATCTATTATTTGACAACAATGGCTGGACTGATATCAAATTTAGTTAGAATTCCAGTTCAATTCAGATCAATGTTATTACCTGTACTGCAATGTCCTTTCTATTCTGAAAGAAAGTTATCAAAATATTCTATCATAATTCTTCGACCTATACAGTTTTTGAATTAGCTCATACAATTAGATAGCACTAAAACAAAAATTCATAGTTTTTACACTATAGTAAAGTTGACCCATCTGATTATTGGAGTCTTAAGTGCCTTCAGAATGATCACTAGTTGAACTGTCATTCACCGAAAGGAGACATCTAGCATATAACATGAGTGAGGTCAATCATTTTCGGAGAATGCTAAGTAATTCTATTCCTATTGCTAACAGTAAAGTGCTTTTAAAATTGCCCTACAAAACAAAACCTTTATGTAACCCATTGGATACCAAGATGCTCTTTTACCAGAATTACAATGTTAATAAACACAATAATTTTATTAATATAATATTTTAAATTTATTTTTGAAATAATGTAAGTACAATTTCTCACCTTCCTTTTCAGCACCTTCTTCCTCTGCCTGGAAACTCCAGGAGACAAGTAGGTACCAAGCACTGGGAATTTGAAAAGTAGAATGAGCCAAGATAAAGTAGATGTGGGCCAACAGGCTCTGGAGAGGTGAATGTACAGAAACTTAACATCTGATAGCTCTCAGCAGTCATGCAAAATACAGTGTGCAAGATAGAGGAGAGGAAAGATCCAAACTGAAGAGTGAAAAGAAAGCCTAATGAAGACCTACTAAAATAAATGCATGAAATAACAGGTCATTTAGTGAGGCAGTATAGCCAAGATCCAGGTGGACCTTGATCTCCTAGCTGTGTGATTTCTGTTAAGGAACTTAAAAATCCTACATTTCAATTACTTTCACTGAAAAGGAGGAACCATTACAACATGTAATGAATTTCCTAAGTACTGTCTTGACCTAGTTTTGAGATAATGGCTAAAAACTCAATGCTCCTGGCAAGACATCTGTAACCTACACTCCAACACTTTCCTTCGTCAGACTCCAAGACTTCTGGGTTACAATGCACACATCCAACTAACTGCAAGAGGCCCCATATGGCAAACATCTAGGACAACCTTTTCTTCATCAAGTCAGCAAAATTATTAAAAATATGCAATGTACTAGAAGCCTACAAAACATACCTAATTTTACCTGGTTTGCCATTCAGTTTCAATTTGCTGTTACCCATTTCTCAGGTGCAACCCCTTGTGTAGCCCTGCATAGCAGCCTGTTCACCCACTGACACAACTGTAAGTAATAAAGAATTCTGCCTTTCATTTCTATGGGGGTCATTTATTATGTCCCACCATCATCAGAACCTAACAACTGTGAAAATACAGCTCTTACCTTATAATTTATAAATATTAAGGGAGATAATGTTTGTGATTTGTTTAGCACACTACCTAGCACATAGATTGATTTTTTTCCCGTTCCCACATTTTTTTCCCCAGTGAGGAACTTTTCTTCACACTATAAGTTAGTAGACCTCCTTGTAACCATGGGGAACAGAACTAGAAAAATAAAAAAATTTGGCCTTTAGAAAAATATTGATTAGATAGAAACAATCCTTCACAAAACTCATCCTTTCCCACCTATCCCACTTTCTAATCTATAAAACTCCTTAGACCTGAGAAGGAAGATGTAAGATAAAGAGGAAAATTACATTAGTAGAATCTGATTTTATTCGTAGAAATATAATTTTGTTCTGCACTCTCCCTTATGTCAAGTTTGGAAATATAAACAATTACTCACTCAAACCTTAAAAAAGGACCTCCAAGAATTTTACTTTTCCTTAGATTGGGGGTCACAGGGTAGATGAGTCAGCATGGGAAACCTCAAGTACCAGAACCAACTCTCATAGTAGTATGAGCAAGCAAATTTTAATGTTGCCTCTAGAAAAGTCCAAGGATTTGCAGGAGAGTCTGAGGACCATGGTCACAGTAAGGGCATATGATAGTGGGATATGCATTAGACCAAATGGCTGTATGCCAGATGGGAATGTTGACATCTCAGTGGAAGAAAGAATAAATTATAAGGTAAGAGCTGTATTTTCACAGTTGTTAGTTACCAACAATTAGATTTATAGTGCATATTCTAACAGATACCATCACAGATACTGGCTAAGGACTAGACAGACATTTCCTTTTATTGCCATAATGCTATAGCAACCATGTGTCGAAAAAATTATGGAAAATTCTGGTCAAGAATGGGGGAGTAGGTAAATACTGTGCTCACCACCTCTCACAAACACATCAGAATTACAACTAAACTACAGAACAATCATCATTAAAAATCACCTGAAGTCTTGCTGAACACAAGTTCTACAACCAAAGACAAACCTAAGTCAGCTTGAGACTGGTAGGATGGGCACAGACATGGAAATAGCTGGTCTCACATCCATGTGTAGCAGTTGAGAATCAGGAGGGATAGCTCAGCTGCAGAGGTCCCCCCCAGAAGAATAAGGATTCCCAGTCCAATACCAGTCTCCCCAAATCAGGGTTCCAGTGCCAAGAAGTGAGGGCCCCACAAAATTTGGATGTGAAAATCAACAGAACTTAATGGCTGAGTGAAATGCAGGGCTGCGGGAGTCCCAGGCATTCCTCTTAAAGGGCCAGTGCATGAACTTACCTGCTGATGAACTTGCTCTGAGTGCCAGCACTGGGGAAGCAGTTCAGAAGGTAACAGGGACATACTGGGAGGAACTGAATTGTCTGGCTTTAGGGAGAGGGCTGGTGGGGCAGCTTTCTCCCAGACAGAAGTGCTGTCAGAGGCCACTGTTCCTTTGTTGAGATTCCTTTGCTGAGCTCCCCCCACCCAACATTCAGACCTAGGCAGGTGCCATATCTGACTCTCCATCAACTAGGTTAACAATGGTTGCCCCACCCTGATGATTCCCTGAGAGGCTGCCCCACCTATCTTGCCGGCCCACCCAAGCTGCTTCCAGTGGATTTTCCATACAAATGGCCTGTCTTGGCCCATGCTGCGGACTTTCCTAAAATCTCTCAAAAGTTCACAAAACCTAAACAAGCAGCATCTGATCTCACTGTGCCCCATACATCTCACAGAGTAGCCACAAGCCTGGCAGCCATACTCAGTTCGTAGTTTACCCTCACAATGTACATCCAAACCCAGTGTGAGTGGTGGCCATTTGTGGAATTCTTGGTGTCTCATGCCAGGTCGCCCCAAGCAGGGCACAGGCTGCAGCTGAATTTAGCCTGTGGCAGGCACCCCCTAACCAGGAGATATCAGCCTGCTTGCATGATGGCTGGCTTAAGTCTGAGCAGGAGCACCACCCAGGGCCGATCCAAAATGACACATCCAAAGGGCAGACTGGGCAGGCAGCAGAGCCCTGCTAAAGCAAATCCTGTTCTATAGGGTCGGTCCCTGCACAACAGTTCCTCCACTGTAGTCACCGGCCAGTCCTCACAACAAATCAGCCCGAGGGTCAGTCCCTCCTATTGATGTGCAAACAGCAACTACATCAGGAGGGCACACACAACCCATATGAGAGACACATCTGGAGCACCTAGCTCAGGTCACCAGAGAGACTGCCCCACTGGGCCCCACAGGACACCTACTACATAAGGCCACTCTACTAAGACTGAGAGATAGCAGCCCTACCTAATACATAGAAACAAACACAGGGAGGCAGCCAAAATGGAGAGACAAAGAAACATGTCCCAAATGAAAGAATAGAACAAAGTTCCAGATAAAGAACTAAATAAATTGGAAATAAGCAAGCCACCAGATTCAGAGTTCAAAACACTGGTTATAAGGATGCTCAATGAACTTAGGAGAAGAGTAGAGGAACTAAGTAAGAACTTTAACAAAGACATAGAAAACATAAGAATGGAGATAGAAAGAACCCAATCAGAAATATAATAACCGAAATGAAGAATACTTTAGGAGGAATCAACAGTAAATTAGATGAAGCAGATGACACCAAATCAGAATAGCAACAACAACAACAACAAAAAGCCATCCAAATAAATGAGAATCATTTAAGAGGCCTCCGAGACAACACCAAGTGCACCAACATTCGCATCATAGGGGGACCAGAAGGAGAAGAGAGAGAGCAAGTAATTGAAAACCTGTTTCAAGAAATAATGATGAAAAACTTCCCTATCCTGATGAAGGAAATAGATATACAAGCCCAGGAAGCACAGAAAATCTCAAATAAGATGAACTCAAACAGGCCGCCACCAAGACACATCATAATTAAAATGTTAAATTTTAAAGACAAAAAGAGAATTTTTAAAGCAGCAAGAGAAAAGAAATTAGTTACCTACAAGGGAGCTCCCATAAGTCTGTCAGCTGATTTCTCAACAGAAACTTTGCAGGCCAGAAGGGAGTGACATGAAATATTCAAAGTGATGAAAAGCAAGGACCTACAACCAAGATTACTCTACCCAGCAAAGCTATCATTTAGAATCAAAGGACAGATAAAGAGCTTTCCAGACAAGAAAAAGCTAAAGGAGTCTATCACCACCAAGCCAGTATTACAGGAAACGCTGGATGGACCGCTATAAGAAGAAAAAAAAAAAAGAAAAAAAGATAAAAAGTATGAATAATAAAATGGCAATAACTATGTATCTATCAACAATTACTTTGAATGTAAATGGATTAGGTGCTCCGATCAAAAGATAGGTGGCTGAATGGATAAGGAAACAAGACTCTTGCATGTGCTGCCTACAAGAGACAGCATGGATTAATTAGAGGTGATACATATACATGATGGAATATTACTCAACCATAAAAAAGAATGAAATCTTGCCACTTGCAACAACATAGATGGACTTAGAGGGTATTATGCTGAGTGGAGTAAATCAGAGGAAAACAGATGCCATATGATTTCACTTACATGTGGAATCTAAATAACAAAATAAACAAATAAAACAGAAACATACAGAGAACATTTAGAAGGTTGCCAAATGGGAGAGGGCTGGGAAGGTGGGAGAAAAAAGGGCAGAAATTAAGAAGTATACATTGGTAGTTACAAAATAGTTATGGGATGTAAAAGATAATAGGGAATATAGTCAATAATATTGTAATAACTATGCACAGTGTCAGATGGGTACTAGATTTATCAGGGTGATCACTGTGTAAGTTATATAAATGTCTAATTAATTACTATGTTGTACACCTGAAACTAATATAATATTGTAGGCCAACTATGATTGAAAAATAAAAAAAAATTATTTAAAAAAAGAGAAAAAATATTCTCCTTACTATGTACTCTCGTAGCTCCCTTGAACTTCGATAGCACCAAGTAGCTAGTTTTAACCAATGGACTGTGAGCAGAAGCGACATATCCCTCTGGGCTGTGGCAGAGAAATGCCCTTGTTTGACCCCTCCCTCCCCTCCCCATTCTTTTTCTGTTATGGCAATCATAGAGGTAACATGGTGAGATAGATGAGCCATAGGATGAAGCTATTCTGCTCTTCTAAGGCATTTGGAAGAAAGTGGTCTGACCCACAGCAGAAATAAGCATTTATATGATAAGCCAATGATATTTCAGGGTTATTTATCATGGCTACAGAATCTTGCAAAGTTTTACCAATATAGGCATCCAGAATTAAATATCACCTTGGAGAGGAAGTGATGGTGAAAATCTTAAATTGAATAAATATATTTTGAATTAATTCTGCAAATTCCTTAATTGATCAGTTTATGTTTTCCACTTCTGGATGAACTGGAGATTTGTAGAAAAAAGTTCATTAGAGAAATAAAATTATATTTATTGCACATCTGAATTTAAATGTTTGAGGAAAAAACCACACCTGCTACATCATTATGAGAATTATTAGATACATCCAGTTTACCCTCAATGTGGGAATAGGGATGCTGACCCTACTCAGTCAAAAATTTGTGCACAAATTTTGACTCCCTCAAAACTTAAGTTGTTCTCTGGAATCTGCATGGAATTGGTTCATGACCCTCAGAGGACACCAAAATCCACAATGAATTCCCCTACACACAGTGACATAGATCAATGCATATCATCAGCCCCTCCGCAGCTGCAGACTATCAACTGTGTATGGAAAATAATACATGCATTTATTGAAAAAAATCTGCTTATAAGTGAACCTGCACAATTCAAACCCATGTTGTTCAAGGGTCAAATGTACAATACGCCATAAGGAATAAAGCATTTCGATATCACGTGAATTTATGTCTCAGTGATGTCACTTTTTGTGTGGCATTGGACAAGCTTTTTTTCAATCTTTCTAAAATTTTACTTTACTCATTTATGAAAAGAGGAAAATAATAATAACTTACAAGTTCATGGTGAACATTAGAGACAATGAGTACCAGATTCTTATCAGAGGGCCAGACTTTTGGAAAGCCTTCAATCAACATGTGTTATAATTTTAATGTTGTTGTAATGTCTGGAAATCCACATAAATAGCAAGCAAAGGCAAGATGATTCGATAAATCCTTGTAATACATGGAAGATGATGACATAAGAAGATGTTTAAGGTAATTGGAATGAGAGATTAAGATTTTATCTTCAGGATATTGTACAATATGTATATGCTTCTTACAATAGGAATCAGTGGGCGGCTGATAGAATCTGTCTTTAAAGCTTGGGATCTTTATTTTACTTTGTTTTTAAAGGAGGCAGAAAACTCAGATTATATTATTGTGTAGAACACTCTACTCATCTTAGAAATATAAGTAAATAGAAACAGGTTTGCAAGATTGGTATTTTTCTTTTAAAAATCTATGGGTAACTTGCAAGAGTAGGTATTTCAATATTCACATGTCTCATGTGTACCATTTGGTTTACAGTCTCCTGATTGCTATCTTGTGGTGAATTGTTCTCTTTATAGCTTTAAAATTGCTATCTGGGTGACAGTCTTCTGCTTCTAATCTTAAAATGGTTGTCTAGTGGTTTTACTCCCCATGGTTTATCATGCAGCTTGATAATACTGTGGAGAAAAATACAATTAGCTAACTATGCACCTGCTCAGTTTACAATTTTATATGTATAACTTGTAGTATGATAAACATCTTGGGGCTTGTGGTGAAATCACTTGAACATAGAAATTCTTTATGAAATTCTGCAATATATAAACATATCTAAGTATTGTGTGTAATATAGTCTCTCTCTATATTCTCTCCATACATATATACATATACATATATGCATATGTATACATATATGTGTATATATACAGATATGGAGATTATATATATATATATATATATATATATAATCTTCCCACAGGGCTTAAAAGTTAAAAAAACTGTGAATTCGGGAATCTCAGAATACAAAGCAGAAGAGAGTAACTAAAGTCTGAATTTTGACATTCATTTTGGCTTTTAACTTTCTATGCTATTGTATACCTCATGTCTTCTCCAAAATTCTTTTCTTCTTACTATCATCATTTTAATTGAAGTGTTAATATTGGTTCAGGATCAGATTCTATGTTGTATTTCAGAAGTTGTTTCCTGTGGTTCTTTAACATGTAATGAACCCTACACAAATTATCAATTTATTTATAGATTAAGTACTTCATGTGAAGTTTCACTTTTATTAACATTAATCTATGTAATAACATTGCTAGAGATGAGCAGAGTTATATGCCATAGTCTCGGATATGAGTAGGGGACAAGTGATGCTTTTACAAAACAGATTTAGAAGACTCTAAGGAAGACAACCGTTAGTCTCACACATAATTATTTTTAAAAATCTTTTTTGATTATGTTGCATTTGTCTTTCTTGAATGAAAGGAACCTGATTCTCTAGCCTAAATGAGGTGCTCCTGGATAGTTTGAGGAGGTGAGGTGAAATTTTTAGCTGTATCAGAGGAGCGTTTGTCAAGGGACTAATGAAGACTTCTGGTGGTCTTGAATTGACTCAGTATGTCAGCATAAAGTATGCTCTATCAGAATAAGGTTTCTCTCTAGCAGAGGAAGAAAGAGAAGTGTTAACTAAGCAGAGATAGAAAGATATTTAAGTCAGAAGATGAAGCTTTAAGGGCATTTACTACCACTCAGTAATGGTCACATGACTCTAGATTTGTTATTTGAGTCTTATTTTTCTTATCTAGATGTCCAAGACTATTCCAATAATGTTTATATATTGAGCCAAATGAACCAACATATGTAGAATAAGTTTATATATTGTAAAGCACTGTGTAATTAGTAAGTATTACAACTGCTATGAACTAACATGTTGCTACTGGACGTGTCAACTGTACCTTAAAGCAGGAGTCCCCAATCCCTGGTCCACAGATCGATACTGGTCCGTGGCCTGTTAGGAACCAGGTCACAAAGCAGGAACTGAGTAGTGGGCCAGCAAGCAAAACTTCATTTGTATTTGTGGCCACTCCCCAGTGCTAGCATTACCGCCTCAGCTCCACCTCAGATCATCAGGCATTAGATTCTCATAGGAGCACTGGTCCCTGGTGCCAAAAAGGTTAGGGACCACTGCTTTAAAGCTCTAAAAATATAAGTTGTTTCTTCCTCTTCCTCAATCTGTCAATGACTTAAAATACTGTCCTGTCTACTAACTCAGTTGATAATGTATGTAATCAAATAACCATAGTAGTTTAAAAAAGTAATAGAATCTTGAAAAAGTCGTTAAAATCTTAACGTTCTTATATTTTGGAGGTATGAAGGAGAGAGAACAATATTTAAAATAGACGAGTTAGAATAAGAAACTGTTGAGTGAAAATCTTGTTCATATCATCAACGTCTCTGAAATCACTCTCTCACATTTCTATGGGCTTGTCTCAAGTCATCAGTCAGTTGATTGACTATTTTTTTGTCCCATTCCCTCTCACTTGCTTCAAAACATGCTCCTAACATTTGATATTCTTTGTAACAAAAGATTTGCCAGCGCCGTTTTTGTGAACTACAATGAGGGCATAAAGAAAAAATAATCGCTGAAAAATAGTAATGGTTTTTCGATATAACCTACCAAATATTTCTCTCTTTCTAAGAAATTTCCAAAGAAACAAACCAACTACAGTTAATTAAGCATAGTTTGCACAGATGAGTAAGTCTGTACACACCAATAGCCATATGTGATTGATGGTAAAAACATATGGAATGTATCACATTTCAAACAACCAAAGGGGTCCTAGGAATAATTAATGAGATTCATAAATATAGACAAAAATGAGTCCATTTCACAACTTCAGATTATTAAATCTAGAACAGATATTCCTATTCCCTAATTGGTTTATCTTAGAACATATTTCTGACACAGAAGAGAACATTTGTTTCATATTTTATTGAATTTCATTTATATTAAATTAAAAATATATTTCTGACAGATTCATGTAACAAAAAAGCAGAACAGTTTTCAAATTGTTCAGCTGGGATGATCAGTACGGAATGAGGCAAAGCATGTCGCATTCTATAATTGCCTTGTACAGGTACAATTCTTTCCCAAGAGCCAAGAGAGGATCCTTGAGAACTAACTGAAAAGCCTAATTACAGAAATTTAAAATATCATTTGTCCTTCATTTTCAAATAACAACAGAAACTGGGGGAAGGAAAGGAGAATGGGGTGAAGGGTTGGAGGAGAAAAATGAATAAGAGAAATTATACTAAAAAATATACCTAACATTAAAAAAGTTAGTATGTGTTAAGTGCATAATCCTTCATAGATAAAATAGAAAAAAAATCAAAATAACATTACACAACACACAATTGGCATATCCTATTGTGTAAGCGAGTGCAGAGGTTGAATACATCACAATAGTGCTGAACACAGAATCACAAGTAATGTCAAAATGAAAACTTCCAACCAAAAAGAAACGATCACAAGCCAATTACTTATATACAAATCAACCCTAAAGACAATTATGTTCCAAATAAAGATGTCCACGAAAGAAAATCAAAGCAACATTATTCTTATTTACAAATGCAACTAGCCATGTCTTTAACAAGCTATAAAAATACTATTCACATTTTCAAACATACAGTAGTATTTTTTGTTTATTTCAAAAGGCAGCTAACTTTGAACACTGGGATTTAAATGAAACACTGATGGCTTACCAACTAGGTATTTTTGCACCCCTGTTCTTTGAAGATACTTCACAAGAGAGAGGGCTTGTTTTCTGTTTACAAGTTAAGAACTTAAGGAAATGAATACAAATGTATAAAATACCTTAAGCTTCTGTCTTTTCGGTAGAGTGTCTCCCTTTATCATCTGAACTGATCCTAGTCAACTCTTTTGATGCTTGTATGAGATGAGTGTTTGAGAGATTTAATATGACTTATTTATTTTTTGTGCTATGAATTGTCTTGCAGATTGTTCTCATTTTCAATTGATCTTGCTACAGTGGTGCTCAAGAAAGAGATGAACAACTGGTCATACCATGAGGAAATGCAGTTTCAACATGCAGAGATGCAAGTCCCTGGTGCTCACACGTGAGATGTAGATACACCAGCTAGTGAGGTGTGCATTCAAAGTTAGCTGCCCTCACACAGCTGCTCAGTTTAATAATCGACCCATTTAACAGCAGTACCAATTTATGCTACATATTTCAAAGTACCTTACTTTAAAAGAACCACGTACATATCTACATTTAGAAAATAACCTTCGTAGTTGATTACTGGAGTAATCCCAAAAGGGTTCTTGGAGTGCTATGGTGTAGTCCCCTCACTCCCCCCCTCCCAGCCCCTGAGAGATCCAGAAATATACAGGAAAATGACTTTCACATTAGGGAAAAAGTACAACCCTTCATTAACTGAAAAATCAGGCAATGATACTCAAAAAGCAGGTTATGTCAGTGTAGAAGAGGTATGATTTGCCTTCCTTCAAAAGGGCTACAGGCCTGGAGGAGACATCTACCTATCAGGGATAAAAATAGCAGTAAAGGCAAAGAGGTTTGGACAGGTTAGACTACTGCCTACAGGTATGAAACTTTGTTTTCTTATATTTGTATATTTGTACAAATGTAACCACTTCTCATAATATGAGTAAAACTCATTAGAGCATTGACAAAAAAATGTCCTTAAAGAGCAAAATAGAGAAAGAATGACAACCTATTAGACAACATGGATTTTCATTAAAATGAAACTGCATTCATTATATATTGCTTAGATGGATGAATGAACCGATAAAGGATTACCAATGGTTCTCAGAGCTGAAAAGCCTTTACCTTTATGACGCTTCATTTGTGAAAAAGAAAATACAGCAGCTATAAAATATTTGTGATCAGGAATAAAATAAGATAAATAAAGTAAAAAAGTTAATTTTCTGGCAAGACTAACTTCTCAGTTATATGCAAGGTTTTTATGAAAAGATTAAATCTAAGACCTACCAAGGGCATTTGCAGTTTCAAGATATGTGAGTTTCAAGATTCATCGCAGGGCTGACTCGCCTGGAATTTCTGCAGAGAAGGACATAGTAAAGGAATTGATCTTCCTAGGAAAACATAATTTTAATATCATAAAGTATATTTTGTGCAGTAATTTATTTGGGAAGTAATTCAAATAATGTCCAAATTGCTAGAATCTTTTATGGAAAACTCAGGCATTTGAGGGCAGAGGCTAAGTCATTATTTCACAAAGCAAGGTGTGAGAGGACCTTCGAGATCCACTATGGCTTAAGAGAGGTATGGTGATAAGAGAATTGAGGCCAACAGGAAAAAAAAGAAGGGTGGTATTTTCCACTAAAGTCCAGAAAAAAATGAATTTTTCTGTGATTCCTAACAAGATAATCACTTACTTGTAAAACCAACTATCAAAGAGTATTTTTCCAGGGGAAGCATGTGACTACCCCTATGAAATTGGGGCTTAGAGTCTTTTCAACTCTTGATGAAAGAAGCATTTTCTTCCGCTCAAAATATCACCTGGCTGAGAAGAGGTGAGGCAGGGGTCTGCAAAAATAACACATCTTACCTTTTTGTACCTCTACAAAATCAGGGGGACTTGAACAGAGTGTCTAAAATTTCTACTATTATGTGGAGACTTTTCTTTTAATGAAAAGAAGAAAGAAGCCCGTGGTGTTAAAAGCTATTTGTCCACACAAACACAAGGTTTTCCTGACCCAACACAGTGCCCACAACAGCTTTGTGTCTGCAACTGTAGAAAGAACTAGTCTCCCAAAGGCACCTCTGGGATCAGAAAAATTGTATTAATTCTACCCAGAAGTATAAAAGCTGGCCCCATTATAATATCGGTAATATCAAGGTATCCACCGATGCTGTTATTTAAAAAATCACAGCTAATCTACCTCTTATAATGTTATTTGTTCTTAAGCAAATAGCAATCAAGAGACATGAATCTGCCTTTATGTGTCTACGAGGGTACTAGCCTGTCCTTCGAAATTCACATACACAAAGAGAGGCACGGCAGAATTCTTTGTCCATAACATATCTGGAAGTGAATTTATCTGGCTTTTTAACAACTAGCAGCTTATACATCTGGAATTCTCATTTGCTCTATTAAAAATCATCATGCTAATAACTAGAGTCCAAAATAATGGAGATACAGCAGTTTGAAATGTTTGGTTTAGCATTTATTTATCAGAATATTGTTAACTAATTCCTCAGTTTTGTTTTTGGAAACGGGAGGTATCACGGAAAAAAGAAGAACATGTCACAAATTAAATGTATTTTGTCTGTTTACTAATTGGCACCACTCATTCTTTGTCTCTGCATAAGGTAATAGAACATTTACATTTCCCTTACTTTGTTTTCAAAACCTCCTACTTAAAGTCATAAGTAACATATTTGCTTGTTAAACTCTACAAGATGGTGTTTGTAAAACAATTTTAAAAAATTATCTTTATACTTAATACACTGAAAATATGGTAAAAGAATAGGAGAATGAGGAAAAAATTAATTACAATGCTTTAAAGCAAGTTTTCACAAGTGGAACCAGCTCTTTATATGCCTACTTTCAGCTAAACCTAACAAACAACAATTTTAAATGGCAAACTTATTTTTGACTATGCAAAATCCATCCTACATTTTCATATCCTGCATTTTATTTTGTTACATTATAATTTTGTGGTTAATTTTCTAGCTTTAATTTATCTAATAATATTAAAATCATTTAATGCCTGAAAACCTAACTAAATCTACATTTTACAGCATTATCATGGTTCAGCTCAGTTATATACATGCTTTCATGATCACCTTTTCTATTACCTTATGAACTACATATATCAGTTAAATAATCAACATTTATAGATGGATGAATAATTCAAGTTTGAAATAAAGGTTAAATAGCTCTTGAAAAACCTGTATTTACATCCTTCCCTATTGGTCTTAAACAATTTTGTTTTTTTCACTTTTGACACTTCAAGAAGCATGTCGATAGCCCCTCCAACTTTATCTAGCAGCAGAACCTCAGTCTTTCTTCTGGTTAGTCCTTGGCAATGAGAAAATGAATAATCTCCACGCCATGTCCTGACTTTGTAAGGTATTAACACCTACATTATAACACTAAGAACACTATGTCTTATCTCATAGTGTTCTAATTAATAGATATGTTTCCTGATCTAATTAATAGAATCTCAAATTTTTAGTTTATACTTTTAACATAATTTGAGTATTGCATTGTATTTTTAATGCCATTTCAAGATTATTACTTGAGAAAGAACTCTTACCCTAACCTATGCCACTAATATTCAGAAAGCCAATTGCTGCTTAGCAGTCCAGCACTTCTTCATGGGCCAGGAGCCTTTGTGGTTCCGGGTCTACTCTGGTTTAGAGGGCATCTTTTCTCAACTGTCTAAGAACTACTTCTTTAAACAAACACTTATACAGTTTTTCAATATTGAAAATAAGATTCCCTAAGATAAGTATAAACTACCGAATTTGATGATTTAAAAATATAGTCTGTGTAAATTTAATACTAATTTTTCTCAAATTACTTAATTGATTCTGCATATTTGCAGTGATACATCTAGCCTCTGGAATCTGATATTCTGGTGCATTTTGCAGGCGTTAATTAGCATTTTCAAATTTCACTCTACTAGGTTGAATAAGTTATTCTTTGGAACAAATGAAATTCTTTTCTTTTTATCTCCCTCATATATATTCTGAAATATGTTTTCCTAAAGGGACATTAATAAAACAAAAGAGAAACCCTAAAACTACTGAAATCAAGTATGTACTACAGAAATCATTGAAAAAGGAACAATAAAGTTGAGCTTTTATAAGACATTTTGAGTCATTTTGGATTATACTTGCATCTATCTCCAGTTATTAGTGGGAGATTACCTTATGTCTAAGGGTTTTGTGTTGTTCGGATGAAGGAGACTACATTCACTGAATGGATTTTTATTACCTTAACGGTAACTTTTTTTTTCTTTCTTCCAAATAAATAATTGTGCTTTCCATATCCTAATAGAAACATATGAATTATGTAAATTAGAAGAAAATGTCAAGTTCTGGTATTCAATAAGGGTGTCAGTGAGTTGGTACAGATTCATCCAGAAGAGGAGGCTTATAAACAACTTTTCATAAATACTGATGTGAAGTCCCCTTTTCCTGAGGACTCCTCTGAATGTGTGAGAGAACTCTGAGCTGGTATGTGGCCCCTGATTCATCCTGTGTCTTCAACTTTGGGGAACTTTACTAGATGAGATCTCGCAAAGCCATCTCTTGCTCTTTCTCCCTCTTTTAGCTTACCCCACTTCACATAACTTAGAAAAAAACCGATACCAATTCCTCCAAAGGTCTTGGCCAAAAGCCAATATCGACTGTTAATTTAATGGTCAAGTTAGAATCTAGATAGGCCAACAAGCCAGTGATGCAATATCCTGCTAGACCAGTTTGTGTTTAGATGATAACATTGAAACTCTCCTATTTATTAACTTCAGTAACTTGTAGGATGTTTAATTCACATCCCAAGTGAGTTCACTGGAGATCTTTTAACAAATAGTTGATTTTATGATGACTGCTCACAAAGAGTCCATGCAATCTTGTTCTTTGAACTTATGGAGAAATTCAAATGTCATTCCAAATAAATCTATACTGTAAAAATTTTAAGTTAGGAATAATATTCTATTTATCTGGGTATTCCCCACAGAACCCAGTGCATTTAGTAGACGCCAAATAAATATCAGTTAAAAGAAATAAGGCAGTTGAATGAATGGATGGATTTACTTTTTTTAAAATAAGCAGAAACCTAGATTTCTTTGCATTCTTTTTCCTCTAAACTCCCTAAAAATCTAGAGATTTTTAGTCTAATTGCTTTCTTTTAGGTGATAGACTCAAATTTTATCACAATATGTTAACATAAGTATTTTTAAAAAACCCAAATGAAGTGGGGTGGATTTTCCTAGAAAAGAGAGACTTACATCTAATTTTCCTAGTTACTGATCTGAGTTTCCCTTTTCCTGGAGACTCATTCCTACCATTTGTTCCCGTTGCTCGTCCTAACGCAGCAGGTATTCTTTTAAAATGATCCATAATAAAGATGGTTCTAGAACTAGGATGCTGTGTTTGGAAAAAACAAGTTACTTTATAATGTATCAAAAGATTAATATGTAGGATATTAAAATAATTACATGAGAAGATTTTTCACATTTATTTACAACTTTTGACCCAAGAACCTATCTACAAGCTATGAATGTTTGTGTATTTCTTCTTATTACACCAATTTATGTGCAAAGAGTTACCTTCCACTTAATATAAATAGAGTATCATACTAGAAATTCCATGGAATTCAAGCCAATCCTTACTTGCATTCCTTAATATGAAGTATACAAACTGGACAACTTTTCTTAAGCAGTGAATGTGATATCACATGTAGATAACGTGCTGGCCCTCTCACCAGAATCCCTGGATACTGTTTCAAAGTTCTAATTTGCTTGGCATTTCCACAGTTTTCCTTTATCTTAGCTGTTTTTTAAAAAATGTACTTAAATTAGTTATTTTGCTGGTTGCTTCCATATTGCTTCATTCAAAATCCAAAATGGAGTTCAGAAAGAGAACAAATAAAATTACAGCTTAAGTGCAAACTACATTTCTGAGTATCTGCCAGGTAGACATACTCAATCCAGTGTGTTTCTTCCAGTTCAATAGATTCCCCATTGGATCACCCCTGAAAATGTCAGTAGTTTTCATGAACCACACAGAACTGTCTCATGGTTTCCTTTCTACTTTCAACATTACCATCTGCCTATCAAGTACTGCCATTTATGGAGAAGAAAACATTGAAGAATGTAGAGGAATTCAATAGTGTAAAACATGAAAGTTAGATTTGATGCTACATTTGACTAACATGTTGGCCTCCCCTTCTAATTTTAAAGACTGTATATTTAAAATAGTGGCCATTTCACTATATTAAAATATTTCTTTTTAAAAGTTTTTCAACTTAAGAAACTTAGAAACATACAAAACTTAGATGTAAAATTTTTGCAATTAGGAATTAAAGCCAAAAATAGAGGAGAAAGTAATACAAAGGGACAGACTAAAGCAAAAAGAAAAAAAAAAAAAAAAGGAAAAAACAAGAAAGCTCTCCAAACATAATTATTAGTTATATTTTGATGTAGATTTAAAAATCATGAAAGCTGAGTTGGCCATTCTTGCTTGTCATGATAGAAACTGTTAGAGAAAGCACTTGGATTCTCAATCTCGATTATTATAGAAAATGTTATCCTTTTATTCTAATGCAAATTTTATTAGTAATTCCAGGGATGCGGAAACTGTATAAACATCAGTTCCTGCAGATAAGAACAGGTAGAGCATGGGTCTTTCAAGACTCTGCATTAAAAAAAAAAGAAAGAAAAAAGAAAAAAGAAAGAGATTAAAAAGAGAAAAGAAAAGCTGAGAACTAGTTTGACAGCAAGCAGTATTGCCTTATATTTTCTGGTCCTTCTCTAGCTGTTCTAGTCTTCTGACCAACCCATGCAAAGAAATGAAGAAACAGTGTGGGTTTTCCTGTCTTTCTCTTTCAGACCTTCCTTCTAATGTTCAAGTTAGATAAGCGCATAACTATCATTGCATCTCTATATCTTCCACTACTGGCCTTGGAAGTAGAAGGAAGACCCTAAGAGAAAGAGAGGTGGCAGGGAAATTGGAACGGGGATGTCTTTACACCTTAAAACCACTGTTGAGTTTACACCACAGTATTTCGGTGTCTGTAGGGTGGAGGAGGCAGCACAGTGCCTGGCTTCAGTGAGAACTCAGAGAGGTATTCAGGATTCTCTGCCACAATTGGCCGGATCCGTCCATTTTGTTTATAAAAATATTTTGTGCTGTACTCCTGCAGGTAGTCTGGGTGCTGAAGGGTGCTCCGAGGTGGCAGGCTGTGGTTCCAGTAGTCAGGGTTGTCGAATGCTTTCTTTGCCTTCTCTGGTACAGAAAGTACATTGTTCTTCAGGTACTCAGCATTCCCCAAGGCATTGGCAAAAGTGTTGAGGTACAGTGGCTCATTCACGTACTCATCTTCTGCCTTGGGTGGACCATTGGGAGCATTGTGATATTCGGGATTATCCAAAGCTTGAAGGTCTCCGTTTTTTCTCCGAGAAACAAAGGGGTTCTCTTCCACAGGGTTCAGATATTCTGATAGAATACAAAAATATCAGTTAACATCAGTTAACTTTCTGGAAAATGTTAATCAGACGAAAGTTATACAAAAAGGTTAACTTCCCTGTCCAGAACAATAAAACCAAGGATTTGTTTTCATGTATTCTCACAAAAAACTATTTTGTTGATTACTACAGTCATTAAAACTAGAACAAGTAGGCCTAAAGTGTTAATGACTCCTATATTATTTCTTTTTCCTTCTATTTGCACTTGTCTCTCCTATATATGAGGCCAGTTATTTAAATGTTTCTGTTTTCTAAAAGTCAATAACTTATGTTGGAAGCTGAGACAACCTATCAGAATTAACTACCTTTAAATGTAGAACAATCAACATTTTTAAAGAATATTGGAAAATCAAAATGACTACAATTTAATTCCTTGTTAAGATGAACAGATAAAGTGAAAGCATAGCATTTTTAGTCTGTATGATTTACTGTGATGTCTGTCGAGGTAACAAGAATTTGATTATAGATGTTCCCCCAAAAGTTTTACATATAGGATAGGAAACATCTAAGAAAAAACTCAACTAATAAAACAATCTGATAGACACCTTACATGCTTCTAAAGTGACTTGCTTAACAATACATATGCTTAAAAATAAAATATAATTATAACAATTTCCAATGGCTAATAAAAATCACAAAAGAGCAAACTACAGTTCAATCATGATTTTGTAGGTTGAAAACAGTCATATAATGATTATTTTTCAATTTATTTTTCAATGTTATTAGTGGTTAATTTATTAGATTAAATCATATGGTGAGTGGTATTATTCAACCTAATAAATTTATCTAGAATAGGTATTGGTGCAGAATTTTTTAAAATGCTGTTAACTAATGCTGCTCTCCCCAAGTTTAATTCCATCCATGTGATAGTATACACATATAACTATATATAGACACATGTACACACATATATATAGTAGATGCTTTTTGTCCTCTCTTTTAGTATATACACAAAAATGATACTTCGACTATTCCTATTTTGGTATTGTGGCAGAGAAAAAGTACCATTGTTTGTTAAGATGCCACCATTCTAAAACAAATTTCTCTCTCCTATATGTAGCCTGACATGTAGAGGAAAAATCATCAATTCAGGGATATGTTTTCCTGGATATAGGTCTATTGGATATAGTTAAGTTTTAGCATCACGTGCAAGTTAAAAGATAGTAATGAATATCCCATTATGTGCATGAATTACATACAATTCAATAATTTATAAGGCACTATCATTTCATTCTTGCATCAATTCTGTGAAAAAGGAAGTGCAAGTTGTATTTTCCAGGTTTATAGACAGAAAACTGAGATTAAATGATGCATGGAGGATATAAATAGTAAAGAACTAGAATTCAGATCTTCTAACTCCTATTGAGTAATCATCTTGTTCTAATGCACTGTTTATATTATTGCCCCTACAGAAGTAGGGCGAACTCTACATTTCATAAAAAGTTTTAAATTTGAAAGGGTCTCAAAACTACTGTCATTTTTTTAAAAAAAAAAGGTATGAAAAAACTTACAAGGGAGCCAGAATTTTTTTTTTCACCAGATTCCTGAATTTCTTAATTAAAAACACAGGAAAGTCAATACTAAAATTCTCGACTCTCTGAGAACTGGGCTAGAGCAGAACAACCTTTAGAAACTTGTGTCTCTTCGCATTCAGATAAAATCTGAGGATGTCCTACAGTGACTCTATGGCTGATTTGCCTTTCTCTTGGAAGTTTTATGTTACCTTTTCTCAGTGCAATCTACTTATCTATAATCTTAATGCTAACCTGTGTAGCCATGCAGTTACACATAGAGGAATAACTTTACCGTTGAGTTGAGAATCTGTTCCCAGAGAGTAGTTTACTTTCAGGGGGATCTGCCAAATTTTCTCAAAGCCTACATTTGTGTTACTGTTGGGTTACTGTAAACATCATACATTACAACATAAACATTATATATAAGGGATAGATACTTTAAAGGGTTGTTTACAATATGTACTTAAGGATCTCTAAATCACATTTTATAAAAGTGAATAAAACCATATATTAAACAATATAATGGACCCTCATACAGAGTCTTAAAATATAATCTACTGTTGACACTGAAGACTCTGAGACACAATCATCAGTTTTTAATAACATCCATCTTCCCCTTTTTGTGATGCTGTTAATGTGATGCTGTTAATAACATCCATCTTCCCCTTTTTGTGATGCTGTTAATGTAGAAAGAAAGAGGCTTTTTCAAAACTAAAATGTTATTTGATTTGAGTGTTTGACATTTCTACTAACTTTGTGCAGTGGCTCTCTCATCCATAAGGACTATGTTCTAAGGCCCCCAGTGGATGCCTAAAACTGTGAGTCATATGGAATACTATAGATATTATGTTTAATTTTTTTTTCCCTATGACTTCATATGTTTTCACTTGAAAGAGGTGTCCAAATTGCCAGCATCACAACTCTTGCACGTTGCAGTCATTATTAAGTAAAATAAGGATTACTTGAACATAAGCACTATAATACCATGACAGTTGATTTGATAGTCTAGATAGCTACTAAGTGACTAATGAGCAGGTAGTGTATGCAGCATGGTTATACATCCTGGGTGGAACAGAGTGGGATGGCATGAGATTTTATCATGTTACTCAGAACGGCACACACTCTAAAACATGAATTGTTTATTTCTGAAATTTTCCATTTACTATTTTCAGACTGTGATTCACCATAGGTAACTGAAACCAAGGAAAGCAAAACTGTGGATAAGATGGAACCACTGTAATGTCATTGCTGTGCTTTGTAAAACAACAAACTGAATATTTTCAAGATATGATAGCATATATATAAGAATATGCAGGGTTAGAACTTTAATTTTGACATGTGTAACAGAAGAAACCATAATGTTCTATTATAAACTAGGTCATTTAAATGACACTATGTTAATGAATCAACCAAAACTTTTATTGGTGCCATTAAAAGCTTTGGACACTTTTGCCAGCAATACCAGCCTTTATGGTCTCCACAGTAAATCCAGTAAAACAATGGTTCTGAAATCTCATGATATGCTACCTTATTCAAATATTCCAATAAAGATACATTTAGGTTAGTGCGTCTCAGACTTGATTATGTTAAAAAAAATACCTGGGGGTCTTGTTAAAATGCAGGTTCCTATTCTGGTGGGGCCTGAGGTTCTGATTGCTAAAAAGTCCATAGCTGATGCTGATTCAAACAGTATAGTATGAATAGCAGCAGCCAAGGTCTTTTCTGGGTCACAAATGTTACAGAGTCCAGTGGTTTGGCAATATCCAGTCTCTACTTCGCTTATTTTGATGGATGTGAATGTCAAATGGCAATCATTCCTGAACATCCTGTTTGTACCTTGTTTAGGTTTGTCTCGCATAGGGGTCATGTAACCTTCTTCATCCAGCTCTCCTCGTGGGCTCCGTTCTGGGGCAAACACTGTGGGGTCAGCGCTGTACCTCTGGGTGCTGCTATCCTCTTGGACATGGGGTGCCACTGGCTTGCGTAAGGTGCCATTGCAGCAGGAGTCATCAAAAATCTCGGCTGTAGCTCCCTGAGCAACTGGAGCTTCTGGGATGGTGCTGGTTGTGGCTCTGTAGGGTGCGGGCACTCCTTGTTCTGTAGCGAAACCCCCATCTCGGTATACAAACTGGTTCTGTCAATAGCAGAGACACATTTGGACGGAAGTTATTATTAGGAATGGTTGTAAGAAGTGAATGTTAAAACTAAAAGGATATGGAAACTTGTCTTTCAGAGAAAAGTTAGTTTTTTAAAATTGAGCTTATTTTCCCTAATGGCTAGTGGGTTTGAGTTACAGACTAAAAACACCTAAAATTCCAAATTATCTTAAAATTTAAACCATGGAAAAACCATTTGGAAATATACATTTTAATTTTAATAAGCACCTACCACATGATCTCATAAAAATATTCATATTCTTTTCCCACAATTACCATTTTTATATAAAATTCAAAGTGAATTTTCATGACAGATAGCAACATCGTTAATTATAGACATTTGCTATTAAGAATAGAAGCACAGTGATGTTATTTGAATGGTGATATTTCCTTATTGCATTCTATTCTGTAATTACTATGACTGAGTCTCCAGTAACTGATTGAAGAATCACCGCTGAAATTATGACTTTTTAGCACACAACCTATAATCACGGAAGTAAGAATGACCTTCTCACCCGGAAGCATCATTTATGAGCACAAGTAAATCCTTCAGATAAAAATTGAAAGCTACTGTTGATGTATATGATATCTCAATTTTGAATTATCTATGGAAATAAAACATCTACAAAGGCAGCTACACAACTACAGCAAATTCTTAACTCACTGTTGGCAAAGGCGAAATGAAGAAATTATGGGCGGACAAGAGAGAGGAAACATGGTAAGCAAAGGCCAAAAATCCTAAAAGATGAAGGTTGATTGTGAAATACTTACTCCTGACATGGGGGTGTAGGCGGGAGGAGGGCTGTGTCCAATTTCACTCTAATAGGAAAGAAAAATGGAATGATGGATATAAAAAGAGGTAACATGAATGGGAGAAAACAAAAGAAAGAAAAAGAAAAGACACATGAGTTGTATGAACCAAAGGGGAAAACATGCGCAACAGTGAAGTTTGCTAAATGGTAAAATTTTATGCACTGTCACTACAAGCATGTTTATTTATGTGTTTGAAGGATATTAAATACTTTAATTCAATTCCTGAAAAGGATAATTATACAGAAAAAGTAAAATTTTTAAATGGATTAAAAGTTATGTTAACAATGTTCCTCTACTTAACCTTAGAAGAAATAGAAAAACAGTAAATTGTTAACTACAGTTGTACATGAAAAGCAAATCCCTTCGTTATATGTTAAATGACTGACATGACCACATAGCACAGCATCAACTTTTGTAAGAAGGAACATCTCCAAGGAGATAGAAGTGGACCTCAATTTACCTGGAATAACTTTTTTTTTCCTATCAAGTTACATTTTTTTTTCATTATTTCAGCAAAGGGTCTTCTTAGCCTCTTCATATAAAAAGGTACATACTATTTTATCTTCAGTCTTAATTTTTTTTTTTTTAGGTTTAGTAGCAGCAGAGAATCTTTGAAATCAATTCCTTTCTTGGATATATGATTTACATATATTACTTTCATTTAGTTAGAATCAGCTAAAATTAGATTTCAGTTAAAAAAAATATATTCTTACAGCTTAATACTCTAGCCTATGGGATAAGTAAAAGTAGAATCAAAAATATGATAAAATGTTAAAGACAATGTTCCTTAGTGTAAGTAGAGGGGATGGTATGAAAATCAACTCTGTCTCTTAGTAAAGAAATTACATATATATATGTATATATATATATATATGCATTTATTAAACATTTTTCGAGAACCTATTGTCGACATGCCAGGCACTTTTCTAGGCACTGGAGATAACAATGCAGATAAAAATCATTGATTTTATAAAGCTTGCATTCTCTACATTCTGTCCTTGACAGTGAACAGAGATGATGAACATAAATCTCAAAGACAATAGCATTTTGAAACATCTATGAAACATAGCTAAACATATTCCTGGTAAATGTTTTTACAATTTAGAGATTCATAAAATAATCAAAGAAGAAAATGATCCCATGGAGATGAACTGTTTAAGGTAAATTAATAACAGCTGAATAATACAATATCTTTCATTAACTTAGTCTGTTGGACTAATCAAGGGACATATTCTGAACCTCTGAGTTCTGAACAGTGAATTTGCATTTTAACTTTCCCTGTAACTGAGTCACTTACACGATGCTATAGAAAATACTTATCTCTTGCCTTTTCCAATAACATAACAACGCATTGAAGATTATGACACGAAAAGTTAGTGATATAGTTAAAATGCAATGCATAGGAGGTGCTATTAGACAGATTGTCTCATGATCTGTTGGAAGCTCTGAGCTCCACTCCCAATCACACATGATGTAGTCAACCATGAGACACCTCAGACCCTCATTTTCATCCTTGGCTACTCTATCTTATTCTTAGTGAAGACAAAATATGATAATGTATACAAATAAACTCTGTAAGCTCTGCACAAGTGTAAAGAATATATAAAATTTAAATATTCACATCTGCTAAATAGGACTTTTTAAGTCAAGCAATCAAAATGCCAAAGCTACTCATCAAAGAGGCATTTAAAAATGCTTACCTGTTCTCCACATTGCCTTAAGTATAGGTATATTTTTCTGTCTTTTAGAAAGACATGAAATCAAATACATTGTTCATATAATTTCAGAAAGGAATTTTCTCAATATAGTCCAGTGATATATAAAATAGGGGGCCGGTATGAGAAATACGACAAACTGCCTGGTAGAACTTTACCATATTACAAAACTTGGCCTTACCATATCTTTAAACTCTAATTATTTAGCAAGCATTTAACAAATATTTATTAAATCTCATCTCTACAATAAAAGCACAGAAACTGTGGTAGATGCTGGAGGTATCATAATGCACCGAGACATGGCCATTGTCCTTTTGCAATTTACACTATACTATCAAATATTATCTGAGATTATTATAAGAAAAGGCAAGAGTGAAATAAGGCTGGAGTGAATTTATTTCAATTGTATGACTGTATATTATAAGATAAGGTATAACAAAATATTAGTAATTATCAGTAGTCCTTTGACCTCTTGCCTTGCAAGAGTTGTACTAGGTAATGTTTGACTAGAATCACGGCTGAGGAAACAGCATTGACTGCTGCACATTTTGCATTTTATAAATTTTGAGAGATAAATGATGAAAGGAATAACTTACAAGTCATTCTTCATCAGGAAATACTTTATTATCTATATTCATTATCTGGGCTAGACCGCTTTCAGTTGTAACGGCATTGTATTAAAAATAACTAGGCTTCTTGCAGTTAGTCTGTTCCAAGACAGGAAGAAAGGCCATGCCATATTAGAATGCATCCGCTGTCCTAGCTTTGATAAGTCTTTCTGTCAGCAACCTGCCAACTCTATCTGGATATACTGCCAGATATCATCATAGTAATAGGAGCATCTTCATGCTTTTTCTAGCATTAAAATGGAAAAACTGCTAAGCAAAGCCCCTTTAGCATTCATCGTTTTTAGGGTTATTGGTTGCTTTTTATGTTTCTGTTTCCATTTTTTCCCATTTTTTTTCTGCTTTCCATGATAAAAAGCACCTCATTCATTTCCCCCTGGAAGGGCAATGCAGCTACAAGGGAACATCTGTGAGGCCAATTAGCTGGGCTGGAAATGTGATATAATTGTTGTTTAAATATATTTAAATTACATGTTAATCACCATGTCATAATTTATAGGCTTTGAAAATAACTTTTTGTACTTGAGAGCCAAGCCAGATTTTACTTGTTTTTGCTGTTTTTAGTTTGTAACGAGCTCTTCTCATTCCTTCCCCTTCCTGCCCCCCAATCCCCCACACTTGAAGAGCTGAACTTTTAATACTGGAAAGAATGACAGCTGCAAGTAAATTGGTTGAGTAAAAATTAAGATCCCCACAGTCAGAATGAGCTGGAGTGACCTTAAAGTTCTAAGCGGAACAAAGCAGTGCTCTCAGTTAAAAGGCTTTTGTTTTCTCATTGTGCCACTTTCTGCTGTCCATCAAAGCTCAGCTTTGTGGATCTTCAGAAAGCAGCACTGGGTGCATCTGTTCACTTAGCTGGTGAGGAGATTTACTGTCAGCAGGATGGAACTAGAAGGAGATGGGCTATGAAGCGGCAGGTGATATGGAGTGTTTTCCTGGTGGGGGATTTGTAAGGGTGATGGAGAGAGTCAAGTTCAATTTTGTTGCCATATCACTGGGACACTGTATGATTAACTTGGACTCAAATGCCAGAGGTTATAGAGAAGGCAAATGTCAGCAAATATATCAAATACAGTATTAAATGCATATATTCTGTCCTAAAATTTACTTTTCAGCTGAATGATAAAAATTTGAACCTCTGTCTTATTGCATGCATTGCATCTGTCATACTTATTTTTTTTAATTAAAATATTGTATTATTTAATACTGTTTATGGGACATTTTAAATTATTAGCCAGATGGACTGTGTCTTATGGTATTTTTAAAAAGCATCATACAAATCTATCTTCTTAGGAAAGAAACAAAATACATGCTTTATGTCTATCTTCTATCTAAATTAAACATGTACTTAATGAAAAACAGTTGTTTTTTAAAAAAATTTTCAGATAATTGTTACTATCAATATTAACTATGGGATTAAAGTTTCTAGGGCCAAGAAATATTCCAAATCCTTTTAACTAAAATAGAATATGTCTCTGTAAGGTGTTGATAATCCATAAGCACTAATTTATTACCTAGATACTTCCATATAGTGAATATTAAGAGTTCTCAACCTTATGTCCTCTCTGACATAGATTCTTAACACTCCGATGGGCGTTTTTACATTTTCACAGGTCAGGTAGCTGATAGATAAAATGTTTTGTGCATTATGTACAATTCCTGATGCATGACTGTAACTCTATCTTTTTCCCAACTGAGTTCAACATACCAGTGTTTGAGACATCTAGATTTAGAGTCTTCATTTTTCATAGAGCAACCAGAAGAAAACAAACTAAATGTGTCCATATACCAAACACCAGGCAGGATTGGGGTAAGTCTACTGAACTGAGGCAGTTGGCTTACACACACATACACGCACGCACACATATTACACAAAATGTCTTTCTTTATTTATGCATATACTTATTAATTAATGTATTTATCTATTTTGTTTGATTATGTGGGACACTGTTCTCTTAAAGAAGCTAAGTTTTTACTCTACACACACACAAAAATAAATAATGATATAGTAAATAAAATATATAATAATGAAAGAATAATTTAATAAATAATGACTCTATGATTCAGCTGAAGAAATATTAACTTGGGCTCTCATCATTTGTCCACTTTTCACTAATCCTAGAACATTTAATCTTTTTCATATATCTCATCTACTCTATAATGAAAAATAATTTTTATTAAAAGGAAGCTATGAATGGTCTCAGTAAATATGAATGGGAGTCAATAGACTACAAATTATATGAACATGATGCCTTTCATAAATATCAGTAACTAAGTCAGTTCTCAAAGTCTACTTAATTATAATGTCTATTCTGTTTTAGAGATGACTATAGGATTACTCTTAGGAAAACTGATAAATAAGAAGGGAAATTAACATGTACCATGTACCTAACATATCACAGATTATTTTAAGTTTATTCTTATAATCTCTTAAGGGAAATATTATTATAAATTATGACTCCCATTTTAAAGATGAGAAAACTGAGGATCAGAGAAGTTACAAGTTCTTCCATGTACACACAGCCATAAATCGCTGTCTGAATCTATTACCCTTTCATTATTCCACATGGAGATTTTGACTTCAGAATTCCTGTATTCTCTTTCATTGCCCGCCCTCTGCCCCTGCATAGTACCTGAACTCTTCTCTCAGGTAAGTTCTCATGATTTCTCTTTCTTGTGATAAACTAATTGAAAGGAAGAATTTAAAAAACTCACTAGCCTTAGCTATAAATTACTGATAATGCTTTACAGTATTGCCCCTCCCAGCTTATTTTCATTTTAATTAACTACAGGACTCAAGCTGAAAAGGAAACTACAAGTAGAATGCTGTGCTAATAGACATTAAATATATGAAAATATATATTCTTCCTAATAGCTTCTATAGAGCGTACACACACACTTACCTACCTTGCCACACACATTTACCTACTTTGCCAAGAGCAAAGCCAACCCTGAAGCAGGAGGAAATGATTTTAAAGAACTGAAGAACATAAAGATTTTCCATGACAGCACTCTTGCTTATGGATTTATTGTTCCTAGTCCAGGGCTTAGTCAATAAATTCCTTTTCCTGCTTGACTAAGGGTAAGTAAGCAATTACATCCCCAGGCAGCCATTCCTATACCCTTTCCAAATATCATAGAACAAGAGGATATTCCCTTTTAAAATATTCATGGCTAGATGGGTCAATAAAATCAAGCAGAAAATTCCTCACTTTATACCTTTCTGCTCTAAGGCTCTGCTCATATTATATGATGAAGTCAAAGAACATATTAGCACAGTCAAAAAAGAAAGGGCATATAAAACATGCTTTTATATTAGTGTCAACATTTCTTAGTTTTGTTCAAGATAAGCAATAAGAATTTTATCACCATTCTTGAGATCAGTAATCACATAGAATTTACATCGCTTCATCCTGGGGCAAGTTCTAAACATTTTTTGTCTGTTGGTTTCTGGAAACTTTATTTTGCATGTTTATATTTCTTTTCACGAGTATGTTGTGATATTTGAAACCTTTTGTAATTATCATTTAGCCACTAACACATTAAGCTAGAAATCTAAGGAGGAAAACTTCTAGGAGCTTTCTTAAAGACCTCTCAATAGTTCTTTTCAGTTAGAGAGGGTACGGGCCTTTTGCCCTATTTTTAAAAACTTATCCTTAAGAATATCTAATTCAATTGTAATATCTTTGTTTAAGAGTCAAAATGAAATCATTTAGCTTTTACTATGTCCAAATTCTTGGGTAGGCTCACTAGGTCTTCAAGTGAAGACTTGAAGTTGTCTGCCTCTCTGCTTGAGTGATTTTTATCTAACATCATAAATATTTATTTATTGAAGACTTCTTAGTACATGAACAACGCACTGAGGTCAGGAAGCTTTTGAAGACAAAAATTCCATAGACCTGGAACAAGTGGTCACATGAGGTCTTTCTACCTCTAGGGTTGTATTCTTAAACTTTTTGCCATTAAATCATGTGGTCTTTAATAAATTTCTTAATCCCTTGGGCCCTTAATTTATTTAACACTGAAAAGAGGAATGGGGCTGTAAAACAGAGAATAAGAAATATCACTTCTGACTATCAAATTATTTGTATGTAAAATTAATATTCTGCGTTAAGCCTACAAAATTGATTTTTAAATACTGTAAAGTATGATTATCATTAAGGCAAAGACACGTTACAAATTTCGTTCACACATTTTTTTAAAGTATATTAATCGCTTTTGTTACCCTTTTTTTCTAAATGCAATATCTATGAAGTATCTTAGCCTATATGCAATATATAATTTTATCTTTTGAGAGGCAAGATTATGTTTAGATGATGACTAACTTAATTTAATTTTATAATTTAAACTTTTCATTTTACAGATGGAGATACTGGTGCCCTAAGAGGTCAGGTTAATTTTTCAAGTCATATGACTGAGAGTACTAGAAACAGGATTCCCCGAGTCCTCACCTAACGTACATCCCATTATACCTACAGCCTCAAATTAGCATTTACTAAATGACAAAAAGTCAGTTTAGAGTTTTCAAGGTACATTTAAAATTTTTTTCTTTTTTAGAAAAAAAATTCTTATTATAGCCAAAAGCATTGGCCTTAACTACTATGATATTTATCTTCAATTGAAATACACATTGATATCCTCTTAAAATAAATTTAATGGAACTTGATTATGAAAGAGAGATCAATTTTTCTTATGCAATAGGCTTTATTAGATGAAATTAATACCCTAATAATATTAAAGACTGTAGATTAAAGCTCTTCATGCACAGATTCATTAAAAGGACATTTTATTTATAAAATAGATTGCCTTCCATAGAGAGGGAGTATGTCATTTAAATACTGTGGCTATAAAAGCCAGTTATTTAAAAAAATACATCTATATAAGCCTACTTCTAGTCAGTTGATATATTTCTTCCTTCACAGTGTTTATTTCTACCTATAAAATGAGAGGATGTAGGGGGGTTACAGAATAGTTTAAAATTAAGTAACTTATAAGGCAGGTTTGAACTAAGAATGAGAGAAAAAAAAACTAAACATTCTGAATTTGAATGCTATTACTATGCCTTGGTTTGGGTATAAAATGTTTCCTTTTGTACTGTTGGTAAAGATTTACTTAAATCACAATTTTAGGCTTTGTGCATGTGTGTGTATGTGTGCACATGTGTGCAGGCGTGTGTATATGTATTCATATATACACTAAGAAAATTAATAGCCTAAAACAAGATAATGAAGGTTTATTTAACTTACTCAAACTATGACATTCTTTTATAGGTTATTAGTTATTTTCTGGGTTTGTTTATGCTTTGTTTTTACATTTTTCATATGTCCATATTGTTTATCAGTGAATGAGTCTTGTTCATTAAAACATTATGTACATAAGTTCTATTTAGAAATGTTTCTTTAGTGGTTATTTAGAGTCACTTTATTTATTTGCAGATAATAAGGCAATAGTAAAATATTCCATATTTCAACCTCCTCTTTAGCAATAATCCAAGCTCAGTAACTTTTATTACAGATTCAAAATAACAATGACAGTATTTAGAGCAATTTATGTGTGAGAATGTAAAAAAAGTGAAGGATGCAGTTAGTGTATAGAGATGAAAAACAAACAACATCGGAATAGAATTCCAAATTTTATAAATCTAATTTTGGCATGTAGAATTTATTCAGTGTCTTAAATGACAGGTGTTGGCAACAAGTTGAGCAACTTAACATAATATAGATAAGGCTTTCAGTGTTCATGTCATTTCAGTATGGACCAGGCTGAAAGTATCTTCAGTTATGGTAGTTTATGCACACTGTTTACCAGATAAAAAGCGAATTTGTAACAGTGGTTGATTCATCCAACTACTGCTCTTTAAGCTACCAGGTGGCACAGCTGTTGCTGTAAGTAAAAAGATTTTTAACAGTCCACCTGGAATTAGGACAGCTGCTTGGTGTGAGTTGATCTGAATAATGTACTGTGGATACTCTGGTACAGCACTGACAAAGCAAACAGCACGTGGCTGTCCCATCAGCCCAGAGCAAACACCAGTTACATTTCACAGAAATAGGCTGGTATTTACAACTGATCTGCGCCAAAATGAATATCAGATTGAAAGAAGCACCCCAAGAGAAAAAAACCTTCCCCCAAGAGCTGCTTGTTGATCATAGTCTAAGCATCTTTTACCATTTTCAAAAAAAGTCTCCAAATTGCATTTTGCTGTATAAAAATGTAGAAGAGAATATACAAAGAATTCCTGCATCTATTTGTAAACCACTTTGGAATTACCTACAATAAACAATGACCAATACTTCTTAGTTTCCTATTTACCCCGTTTGCCGCCAAATTTAACCTAAATTAGCCAGGACCATGGTCATAATAATTTCCTTTTAAGTTCTAACATGGCTAACACTTTAATAAAAAATACAAAGAAGGCACATATATTTAAAATAGAACCGAAATAAGAGAATCTTATTTAAATCTAACATGGATGCCAGAGATGGTCCAATCACACTCTTTTTTCAACTAAGATAATAGAGATAGCAAGTGACTTTCCTCAAGGTCACGCAACTAGTTACAAGCAAAAATCAATATACCTAATTAGAAAAAAATATTTTTATGGTTTATTATGAGTAGAAAAAAATCTATCTGGTTTACTTAGATTATGTTTGCCTGAGTCAAGCGCAACCCAGGTAATACTCTAAAAGTCTGATCTCAACATTTCCTCACCATGGCTGACTTCTCAATTTCAGGCCCACGATTCTCTATTCCTCCCTAACAGATTCCAGAGCCCACTGATTCCTGCCCTGGTTTTATAAGAAATGAGATATATCTATATCCTCCTCCACCAAAGGTATAACATAATGAGGCAGTAACTCACATTTCAAAATGTCCTTTCTTATCTATACTCTTACCTTCTCCTCATGGATTTGGCTCTTCCTAGGCCAGAAGACATCTATTTAGTCTGATTAATTTGGGGAATTTTCTCATATTGTTAGTAGATCATAATGGCCCTGTATCAGGTAACACTGGACTACTGAATTCCAATCCTTACTCATTTAATTAACTGTTGGTCTGACAACTTAACTGGAATGCTCTATGGCATTTCAAATGTCACATTTCCAAAACTGAAAAGAACATTTTCTCCCTACACCAAATTTAATTTATTTTTTATCTTTCTTGGCTTGGTGAATAGGATCAATAATTTATATACTTGTGCTAGTCAAATATTTGTTTCATCTTTGACTTCTCTATTTCGCTCTTCCTATCTAAGCATCCAAGGTCTACACATTTGAGTGTCTTAAGACCTTGAAAAATCAACCATTGTCTTCATCCTCACTGACACTATTTTAGCTGTGGTTAAGGTGCTATATAATTTATTATTCTAACAGGAATACTTTGCAAAATAAAGTGCTATTAATAATTAAACTAGGATAATAGGAGCAAACCAAGACTGTTTAGTGAAAACAAGTATATGTCATAAACTTAATTGTGACATAATTTCTTGACTAGAGTACTTTAAGAGTTGTCTAACTGGTTTTCGTAATTTTAGTCTTTCCCTTCACTCTAATCTAATAGTCACACTTCACTCTCCTACTGGGGTAAAAAAAAAAAACAACAACTATAAGACCTTTTATTGACTCAGGCTAAATCAACTCACAGTTTCTCTTGGCATTGAAGGCATTTGGTAGCTACTGTCTTTGCCAATTTCTTCAGCCTCATCTCTGTACTCTCAATTACCATGATGGTTCATTACCTCTCTCACCTCCAGGGCTTTGCCCAAGCTCTAACTGTTTCCTCAATGCTTTTTCTAGCTTCTTTGTCTTGATTATATGTTAATCCCACAGAAAATTATTATTGCAGTGATTACATTTAATTATTGATTCAAAAATATTTATCGAGAACTTATTATGTACCCCATATGAATAATTTAGCAACTGTATTCTAATTGTTTGTTTACTTCATTACTATATCTTTTTCCTTAGACCGTGAACCTACTTAGAAGATGACTTACCCTCATATCCTTGATACCTAGCACAGGCCAGGGACATGGACGTGAATGGTCAGTAAAGGTTAGATTGATAGGGAGATACACTAAACTTGGAGTGGTTCTATTAATGAGAATCTCAGGGACACTATGCAGACAGTCAGATATGTTTTAAAGAATATAGAATTTTAGCACTCCTCAAATCGTATATTATATGCATTTTATTCTGCAGAAACTCAGGGTGAGTCCTACATCAAAACTGGACCCCAATGTAGTTATCTGAATATTATATCTCATCTAGTACACTCATTCTTCCTCTCAGTTATTAATTCTAGAGGTGTCGTTTGAAATCTTAATTCTAATAGTAAAAAAAATATGTACTCATACAAATAGTGAATGTTTCCAAATGCAATGGGCATTTCAGGTCTAGTTATAAAACTTCAGGATCCTATCACTAGTTGGACAACGCTCCCTTGAGACATAGTTCCTAAAGCTGTGGAAGTCTAGAAAGCTTAGGTTTCAGTTTTGTCCCTGAAGAATATAAATTGTTAACTAAGAGCAAAAAGAAAGACAGACCTCGAAGATAAATTGCCTATAGGCTGATGAAAAATGTAGTTTTGGCTCATAAAAATAAAACACAAATCCCTACCAGTATCTTCTTTAAGTGGGACATATCACCCACTTATATTTCCACACTGTACTACATAACACAGGGAAAGATCATTTAAAATTTTTCAAAAAGCATTTTTAAGATAATCATAGCTGAGTACTATAGAAAATCAAAGTTATAAGTCAATGAAATTCTAACTCAAAATTAGAAAGCCTTGGTCTCTAAGAAGACACTGCAGGAGGAGAGCATTTGATTAGGGAGAATGCTGTTACCCAACAGCTCTTTGCCTTAGGTAAGTTTTACTCAAAGCTTAATGTTCTAATCTGTAAAATGGGATCAATAATGTTCATCCAGCTTGCTTTATGAGTTTCATAGGATCATGGTCCTGTTAAATATCTTTTAACAAAATAATGTATTATATATACATGTGCAACATGATAATTTTTCTAGTAAGTCAAGGAAAATACAGCTGAATGCTGACTTGTCTAAGTGTCACTCACAGACACACACACAAAATACTAAATGCTGCAAAGCACATAAGGATACATTTCTTGTATAGCAAAATAAAAGTATCCATACATATTTATCTATGTAATGATAGAGATTATTTTGTAAATTCAGAATCACATTTCATTTGAAACAACTGTCAAGAATGGTTGGTGTTATTGATGTAAATAAAATAGTGGGAAATAATTTCCGAGATTTATTTGAATGTGCATTGATTAATACATCATTTAGTCATTGTAAACATTCCTGTGAAAATTAAAAATAATGATATGCTTTCCTTGTGCAGCAGTAAGTCAACACAAGACCTCTTCGAACTCTTTCTCCACTTAGTCACAGAAAGGTGTATATTAAATGTCCAATGATAAAATCTTTAATCAACTGAAATAAATTAACCAAATGACCTACCAGTAGAGATAATGATAAACTGAAATAAAATCTTCATTACTTTTTTTTTCTTTAGATAGTGAGGGTGAGTCAATGAAACACAAACATTAGAAATTCATATCTTTGCAGAGTATATATTGGCCTTGATGTTTTTTGAATAACTTCTACTGAACACTTGATCGCATCCAGACAGACTTCTAATAAGAAATGTCTCAGAATTCATGCTGAGGCATTGTCGACTGGCGAAGAAGTCCTTACTGCTGAACTTGTGCTAAGATTGAATTTTTTTCTTCTCCATGATTGCTGATCTTTTCGGGGAAAGCTGGCACATTAAGAGAGGCACAGAGTAATGCAGAAAATGTTTGAACTCTTACCCTGTTTGGTGGAGAGAGAATTCCTATGTGTCACCTCTTTAATAAATTAAGAGCTGAAGCATAATATAGATTTTAAAAGCACACTAAACATTTTAAGAAAAAAATGTCTTAGAAAGTAGCTGAGTTACAGAAAAGTGCTTAGATTTGCAACCTGAAATAATTTGATGAATGACTTGGAGTTGGGAAAATAAAATAAATGAGACTTCCCCACATATTATATACCCCAGGCTTTCTCCCAAGGACTACCAAACAAAAAAAAGTACTAGACAGATAACAAAAGGCCACTGATATATTTCCCAGGCCACTTTATCCTTTATTACTTACTAGTACAATTATTATTTATAATTTTTAAAGAAAGATATTAAGCCAAGCTACGGTTATATTCTGATAAAAGAAAATATTAATACTTGATCTTACAAATATAATCACAAAGAAAAGCATGGTTGTCTTTCCTGTCGTATGTCTTTAATGTTAGGTACTCCAGACCCTTAGGAACTTTTACCTTTTTTATCATTTATAAATATATCCAAGAGTTTAGAAACTGTTTCTAATTCATCTGTATCATCTTTTAGGATAGCTAGCTCCTTAAATATATAACCAATCAGCTCTATTGGTATCTCACCTCTCTTATTTTTCCCAAATTTACTTATCTAAATATTTAAAAGATAACTAGTAGTTCAGAGTTTGCAAAAACAATAAGTGAGAAGTGGGCAGTTTGATCAGTCCCAAGACTGATCTTTTAAATTCTTATTGACAGGTAGGCAACCAAAAGTTCAGGTAAGAGCTATTAGAAGTAATAATAGCAAACTGATAGCACTTCCAAGATTTTTATCCAGTCTGTTGCGATACAAAAGCATACTGAATGTCAATTATACAGACAGAGAAGATAGTTCTAAGAGAGCTTGCTTGACCCAAGCCTAGGTTGTGAATTATTTGCTTTTAAGTATGTTCACATTCTTCTGCTTGGAAATTCTGGTCAAGAGAAGAGCGAAAATAAGTAGTAAGCTCATACATAGCATATGGCCAGGTGAACATTCATAAAATATTTATCAGCCCACAAATAAAATTTTCAAGATGGCTGGATCATCCTCTTCCAAAAGGGAGGAAGGAAGCACAATAAATGAAGAGTTCTTTGTTATATTAAATTTCCAGGGCTCACACCATTCATTCATCTTTAATTTCTAAATAACAGAAGCCCCCAAGGAAGCTTTCACTACCATGCTCTTTGAAACCAAGAATACATTCATACCCCACAGTCATTACTTCTGCAAGTTTTCACACCTCCTCTACCAAGAGTGAATTTACCTTAAAGCATAAAGCTTAAAACTTCAGGCCCTCAACCACATGGCCCCTTTAAGGCTTGGGAAAGAGCTCATCCTAAGTTCACCTGATTTTGTAAATGTTGAAAAAGTAAGATTTTTTATTTGCATTTTTTCCTTAAAGAGTCCCCTACCCTACTCCCCAATGATGTGACTAGTTCCATAAAACTTCAATCTACCCATACTCTACCCCAACATTTCAGAAAATGTTTCCTACAGTTTATTCTTTATCAGAAATCTGGCATTCATGAGCAGCCATCCTACACAACCAGAAGGCTTCCTGGGAATATCCTTTCTGACGGAGAATGTTCATTCTATGATTCAATTCAGGCATCAGAGCCAGAGTTAATATGCTGTAAGCTTCCAGATCATAGCTCTTCAAAATTCATTCAAACCCCTCTTCTTTTTGAAGTTCACATTAAATAATTTTTCTACAGGTCTTTGTACTTGTGGTTATTGTCTACAGTTTTTGTAGGCACTTTCCAACACTCAGATTGTTCACTGGCATCACTAAGATTGCTTAGCAATATCTAACTCATTTCTAAGCCCTTTCAACATGAATGCCACTAAATGCCTAAGCATCATAGTCTCCTCCTTGCCCATGACTATATCTCTGCTTCTCCTTAACGACCACATGGCTACATCTTAACATCACCAGGAAAACATCGTGTTAGAGAATTTTAAAAATAGTCTTCTCTCTGGCCATAGACTTCTATTCATTCACTTAGTTAATTCCCTTTCTCTGATTCAATCATTCTTCTGCTCCTCGATTAATTCCTTGACACTTTATTTTACCAGCATGGGCTTTGAATGGGTTTGAATTCTATGCCATTTATTAGCTATGTTACAAGCTACTCAACCTCTGAGACCCAGTTTCCTTTGAAACTAGAATGGGGATACAATACCTCCTTTCTTTTTGTTAGTATTATAATTTATAAGAATATATGTAAAGAAAGAAACTATATGATAAACTGAAATAAAATAGTAAGTAGGTACAAATAGTTCATAGTAGGTACATAATATTTATAATTAGGTAGACAAATAAAGAGTTATATAGATAGATCTTTAAAAAAACTTACCTATACCACATGGTTAATTACTTCATTGATCCTCAATATAACCTTTAGTTCCTTCAGTTTCCATATTATTTTGATGCAGCTGCTTTACCAGTTCTTAACTCTTGATATATCATTTTTTCTCTCCCTTACTCATAGTTTCTTTGTTGTGACTGAACAATCATGCATCCGAGTATAATGGTGACTCTAAAAAGCCATGTTTTCTACCTTTGGTGAATCCTTAGATTTACTGGCCCCTCATTAGTCTTTGTTCATATGCTTTACCACTGCATTTTCCCCAAAACTTAGCCACTTTTTTAAGCTCTCAAACTTATCACTGCTCTCTTCCCTCTCTGAAAATAACCTTGCTCTTTGTATAACAGAATAGAATCTAAATGTCTCAATGTTGGGTGCCCTTAAGTTTAATCTCTAAACTATAATAAAATGGAAAACTTGTTATTATTTGTTATTACAACTAGTTTGAATATCTCTTGAGAGATAATTAACTGACTTCATTAAAAACTACTAAAAAAAAAAAAAAACCAAACCAAAAAAAACCAAAACTCTAACAACTTGGGGAACTATTTGAAATAGAAGATAAATAACCCACAAGCTGAGTAACAAGGTTTCAGATGAGAGGGAAAATTATACTACACAACAGAAAAAGAAAATTTTGGACCCTGAGATAAATGTGAGCGAAAATAGAGCTGAAAAAGGCAAAGAGTGGAGAAACGGATAAACGAGTAGAAGACCGTTCTCTATGGTGTGGCCCTTCAGTCTTGCTCACCAGTTATATCTTCAATCACAGCTACCAAACTCATGAAATCCTGGTGTGAATTGCTTTCGTTGTTGGGGAAGTGGAAGGGGTGGGAGTCAAATGAGTGTGAGAGAAGGCACAACGTGAGGAAAGGCGAGCCTGGGAAGAGAGAAGAGCTAACAGCGATTTAGTTCCTACTGTTTGAAATGTTTTACCTGCATTATTTCACTCAGTCCTCATACTCACCTATGGTAAATATAATTTTTTTGTCCTCGTTTTAGAGAAAAGAAAACTTAGAGGTTAAATATATGGTTCAAGTTTAGGTAACGAGTAAGTATTGGAGCCCAAACTTAAATAAGTCAGCCCGATCTCAGCACCTATGCTCTGGTATGACACATTGCCAATTAACAAATTACTTTGATAAGCATACCTCCCCTCCACCATCAGTGAATTAGGGGAAAAAAAAAATGGGGAAGTAGTTTGAATGTGTTTCATTTTTTAAATTTCATGTTGAATAAAATTTGCCCAGTGCTCCAGGGACAGAGAAACCCCTATCTGACAGATGGGTTAAAATATCATGAGAAAATTTCCTTGTGCCAAAGATTTCTCCTCCAGTTTCTGTTTTAGTTCACATGAATACTTCTTGGAATGTATTGCAACTTATCTCTTCCTAACTCCTCCTGAACTTTTCTCCACGTACTCTCCTGTTCCCTACTATTTTCTGTCTCTAAGATTTTGTTAGCTCACTCTACTCTAAGAATGTTCAAATGCCCATTATTCTAGAAAACTTCCTCTGACCCATCTTTCACTCTGAGATCACATTCTGTCTCTTTTCTTTCATTTATATGAAAGACTTTTCCAAAAAAAAAAATTCTACTTCCTGCCTTTATGCTTTAGTCATTCTCTTCTGCTCTACACTTGTTTCAGAATAATGAAACTATTCTTAAACAGCAACAAAACCAAAAAAAAAAAAATATGTCATGAGTCAAAAATAATAATAATAGTTTCCAAATCAAGACTTAACTTCACTCAAGCTCTAGGCACACATTCCTGAGTATCTAATGGCTCTATTGACTTATATTCCAATATGTTAATTATATGTTTTATTCTAATCCTGTTCTCATATGTTAATAGTAACATGTTATAACATCTTCATAATCTCCCAATTAGAAAAACTTGGTATCACCTTGACTTCTTTCTTCATCTCACTCTGCAAATATTCAATTGATACCTAAATCCTGTTGAGTCTATTTCAAAACCATCACTTATATCAAATTTTACATGCTATCTCCTTTGCCTCAGGAAATAATCAGTCTTTGTTTCAGTTCACATTTCAAAAAGCTGCCAGAATTTTCTTACCAGAATCATGTCTGACCTTGTCATTTCCCTACTTAAAAACACCATTTTGTTCAATGACCCCTTAGGCATTCTCTGTTCCTATTGTAACAGTTTTCTCATTGCATTTTATTAGCTGGTTACTTACCTATAAATTTCTTGAAGGCAGGACTAGATGTGGCCCTATAGGTAACCATTAGATTAGATATATAGTAGACACTTCAATAAATGTTTAATCAATAAATAAATAATTGAAAGAATAGATGTTCTTTGCTGCTTTGCTGAAATAATTTGTTATTTGACAGAGGTAAGTGAAAATTTTTAAGCTTGAATTAATGGATAAGCAGCTACTACTAAGACTATTATTTAGTCCCTTAAAGATCTAAATGAACATTTCTGAGGAATTTGATAATAAAAAAAAAATTGATAATAAAAAAAGGTCAAAATCCTTTACTGATGTACTTATCTCATCTTTAAAGTACTGAGTACTGACCTTATAGCAACGATAAAACAGCAAAAAAATTAAGAGATGCAGAGAGAGAGGCAATGCATCATTGAGGTGAAGAGTTCAACTTCTAGGGATGTTAGAGATAGGCTGCCTGGTTTATCATTCAATAGGTGTGCCTCAGTTTCCTCACATACAAACTAGGCAATACTAATAGTGAATACTTCATAGGGCTTCATGAAATTAAATCAACTAATAAATATTAGACACTTAACATGTGGTATTTGGCACAAAATAAGTGATAATAGGTATCATCTATTATTATTTATTATTTATTTTTGAAGCACCTCATACTTATAAATTTATGTGATTACTAGGAGTAAAAAAAATGATTTAGTCTTTTCAACCTAAGAGTAGCCTGATCTCTCTATCACAGAACTATAGTATGTGGCTCCAATTAAAAAGAGAGTATGCCAAATAAATCTGAATTATGTACCTCTCAGTATCTTCAATATGCTAAGAATTTTAAACTTTATTATTTTCTTTCAGAAAAAGAAAACTATTAGGTATGGATGTTACTAAACAATGTCTATGATTATTGTTGGAAAAGCAAACCAAACTGGTCGTAAATTAAATTTCGAAATTCATTCCCTCTTTGATTAACAGTACTTTTTTTTCACTGCAATGTAGAAAACATTTTGCAGCAAGAGATACAGTCATAGTATTTGGAATTTTTCCCACGGTGGTCTACCCATCTCTCAATCAGCTTGTGCTCACGTGTAATGAGAGGCTGGTCCATAACCATTCATTTACAGTGTCTGAGTGAAAACTGCAGATCACAAATTAGCCTCTCAGGTATGTCAGAATTCCGAACTGAAAATGGAAACTTTTCATTTGGGCAGGTGAGCGAGGAAAGGGACTGAAACACAAGACACTTGTGATTAGGGGATGTTGAACTGCAGAAAGTGCACAAAGGGAAGCTGATGAGCAAGCCTGGGCCCTGCTATGCACAACTATCTTCCTCATTCCATTTCGTGGAGTAATCAAAGGATATTCTGAACCTCTCAAAATGCCATCAATCCTTATTGAGAATGAAACAGAACATCTCTCTCAAGTCTTTGCAGGAGTAATCATCATAGAGAGCTGGCCTGAACCGGGAGTTCTGGCAGACAAAGATGGATTTGTACAAATAAATAAATAAATATATGAATTAAGTAACCTCCACAAAATATGAATAGAAAGTTGATGATAATCTCCCAATTCTATTGTGTAAAGGGTAAAGAAACTCACAGTGGTGCTCTCCAGCTTTAGGACAGAAAAGAATAGGCTTCCTGATGAGATACTTCCAATAAAGTATGGCAGAGCTGGGACTCTTGCGTCAGTAATACTAAAAAATAATCATCTAAATGATTTAGATAAAACAGTCATTAACATTCCACATCTAAGTATCATCTCTAGTTGTTCCTTCTTCCTCTTTATTTCCTTTCCTAGCTCTATTTTTTTTTTCTTTAGCACTTTTGAACAAAGAAGGGGAAAAAATCCTCTTTAGATTGTTCAAAAAGGCTTCTCATGCTAGCTGACAGTTGCTCAAGTGTAAAACAATTTCACAAAGATCACTGAAATGTTAATACCAGCCTCCTTAAACAAGCAGCATTTCTACGGCCTATGCTGTCTGAGTCTTGTAGAAACCTGATTGTCGGTGTCCAACTCCAGTTCTGGTATGAAGCTATAAACAATGATGACTGCAAGAAGTTCTTTCAGATGAATCATTATTTAATAGCTAGGTCACTCAATTTGGAGTTAGAAGACCTGACATTGGTTTGGTTCTCGAGTTACCAACCTCTTAACGAGGTTGGTAAGTTACCAAGTCCTTTACTAAGGTCGGGGATTTCAATTACTGTGTAATTGGGACTCTGGTGTGAAAATAAAATGCCACATGTATCAAAGTTCTTTGTAAACTTTGAAGCATTATTCTACCACCTATTTTTGTGAATGTTCCAAGAATGAAAGTTTCTCTCTGGTTTTATAATTATATTGCTTGTAGTGAACTTTGAATCCTCAAAGGATTCAAGGAGGGGTGAAGATAATTTTTGAAATGTTACTTTTTAGGGTACAGGGAAAAAAAAGGTTTCATAAAGATCCCTTTGTAAGTTATATAAATGTCTAAACAGTGTTGTACACCTGAAACTAATATATTGTATGTCAACTATAATTGAACAATTAAAAAAATATAAAAAAGATTGTCTCAAATATTTTAAAAACAAATTAAAGAAAATAGAAGTCTGAACCACCTATTTTTAATGAACTTCATTTGAATAATTATTAGGCTTTTATTTATATTTTTAGAAAGTTATTATTTATTAAAGATGATATATTGATTTTGCATGTTGTTTTACTAAATAAAAGGTGGAACTTAAAAAAGCATAGACTAGAGACCAGACAGATCTGGGTTCAAATGTCACTTTTTACCATACAATCTGGAAGCTTAAGCAAAAAGACCTCTCTCTGTTTCTGCCTTTGTAAAATGTGAACAGTAATGTTTTCCACTTAACCCCAAGTGTGAAGATTAAGGATAATAAATGTAAAAGCTCAGAGCAGAACCTAACGAAAAGTATGTGATCAATACCTGATAACAATATTTGAGTTTGTTTGAAAATTTTGAAATATTTGTGAACCTTGTAAGGATAATTTTATTTTCAAGCATATAATTACTGAGTCCTAGTACAGACATTATTCTCTCAGTGTTTTTGTTTTGATTCTGGCCTTAGCAATTCCATTTGATCCTCTTAAACCATTATCTCTTGATTATAGGGAGTTTCACAGAAGAATAAACAAAGGAGGCAATACAGCCACAGGATCTCTGGCTTCTTGCACTCCCAGCAGGAACCTTTTAGACCAATTAATGATAAATCTTGTTTGACTTGAAGTCAAAGTCAAGGTTTCCATAGTTTATACAAGCAAAATACCAGACAGACCCAGTAGAGTACTGAATGCTAGACTTAGACAAGAGACTGGAACATGGTTTCCCACCTCTCTAAGAAGCAAAGGATATTGAGCTATGGGTTTTATTTTTTCTAGTGTCGGTTTATACATCTGTAAATGATATGGTTTGTATCAAAAGGTCTTTAAGATCCCTACCAGTTCTGACACTCAATGTGTAACTGCTTACATATCCACCTCATACTATAATGGGGCATCTCAGTAGAACAAATTACTAAGAGTGGGGCCAAGGACAAACCTTATTGATTATATTTCCATTCAGGGAAAATCTAGTTGAAACAACTGTCCAGAAAACGATACACATGCTAGGGGAAAGGAAGGAAAACGAAGTAGCAAAAGAGAGGGAAAAAAGTTATGCTGCCAGTATGTCAGGAGAGCCTGGTATCTGTGTGTAAATGGGAGTGTGGAACTTTATGTATAGAAAATACATTTTTTTTTTTTTTTTGTATTTCCTGCCAACTTCTTTGGCTTCCTTACCTTTGAGGCTGAAATGTTCTAAATATCTTGTGGTCATTTCAGCTTGGGGTGTAGTGAGGGCGGTGGGGGCTATACGGGGAAGTGGTCTAGGAAAGGATTTACCATGCTCCAGAAAATATTCTACCTCTATTATATGTGCAGAAAATGAATTTATAGACATTAGTATTTAGTTTTAAACATATTGAGGACTAAACTTTGTATATAGAGTGGAGAGAGAAGGAATAAGAGAAATATTTATTGTAAGGAAAAATCTTAAAATGTTAAATGGAATATAGCAGTCATTATCTAACAGAAAAGACAGCTTTTCTAAAGAATAAAAAAACAACTACAGAGGAAATCATAATATACTATGACAGAGGTGCTACTTAAAGTCCAAATCTGCTGGAAGTGATTTTTTCATGATACCTGGAGATACAATTTGAAAACGAAGTCTAAAAATGATTTCTTTTGTACTTAAGAAATTGAAAAATAGTTAATTTTCTTTGTAATTCCTAAATATAGGGTTAAATGAAGAATCCATTGGTACTATAGAGGGTTTATCATTATGTTTAACAAGATGTCATGACCACAACTTATGAAAATTCTTAGAGATTCAGGGAGAAATAAAAAATAATAGTGTTGGGTAAAAAGTACTTTATTAAAGAAAAGAAAAGCTTACAGAGAGCAGTAAAATGAAAAGTAATATAGCCAGATTTTAAGAAAGTCATTGGTAGAGAAGACATTGCATAGACACTGATATTTTGCTATATATAAAGCGATCATTTGAGAGGTGAGGGATATTCTCAGATTAGTGGAAAATCAGAGCAATCAGAACTATTTTTGTTAACTTTGTCACTTTCAAAAACTTGGAAGAATAAACAAATGCAATTCGACATTATGTTCTTATTTAGGGAGAAAAAAGACAAATCTATAATGTATAAGGAGAGACAGTTCTTTGTTAAAATAAATCAACTACCTATCCACACCTTCAAACTAAAACAGAAAGCACCAACGTGACTTATTTTTGAAAGAGGTCAACGCTGGAATAATGCTTGCAGCTCTGGGTAATTTTGTGTGCATGAACTGGAGAGTAGTAAAAAATAAATTGCAGTGACTATTCAAGTGGAATGACCAAGACATTTCCTAGGATAAATGTTCAAAAATCTTTCAACTGTTAGCGACAATAGGATTATATGTCATATAAAGAGAGATCTAATAAAATATGTCATTCAAGTTTATCCCATTTATGAAAATGATAGGTCTACTTTAAGTAGATGAGGACAAAAAATATCAAAGAAAGTAGTGCCATTAAATGATCAGGTATTTGAAATACTCACTAACATTGTCCTTCATTTGGTGCAATGTAAACACTATATTTAGAAATTGAGCATATTTGCAAAAAAAAAAAAAAAAAAGATATCAGGGAGATATTGCAGTCATTTCTGTGAAGTGATAAGGGCGTGAATTATTTTTGGCAGAAATTAGGAATCTGAGTTGTTTTTCGGTAAGAACAAAACCAATTTTATTTTAATTGGATGATTCTAATGAGAAGCAAGAAATTTCAAAACCATGTTTCAAGCTTTCTTAACATTGACAAAAAATGGGAAAATTAGAGGCCTAAGTCACCTCCTTTGATAACATAGAAGAGTTCTCAAGAATGTACAGTACAGAAATAGTAAAATTTCACTATGAGGTTTCAAAGAGATAATAGGTACTATGAACATAGTTTTAAGGCTTTGGGTCCAAGACACCCAAAATTAAACAAAAACAAAAAGCTAGGATTTGAAAAGTAAACTTACAAACACATTTTCTTGCCTTTGTTCATGTTGGATTGTTTTGTTTGACTTTTCTTTTTTTTTGCCTTATTTCTAATGAATTTCAGACCTGCCCTACCAAAACTCTGCTTTTGTTCTAAGCTAGATCTTCACTCTCCATAAATGATATAGCTCAAAAAACTTTCTCTAGCCTCTTAGCTGATTTGACTCCCTTTGTCTTTTCTTATAACATCTGGCATACTACTCTTAGAATATTATCTCCTCCACTAGAATACAAATTCTCTGAAGGCAGAATCTTTGTCTTGCAACCCGCATGTCCAACACAGTGCGTCGCCCATAATAAACATTCATTATTATTAACTCATTTACTCTTTCACCATAATTTTGGACAATTAAAAACATTACTACTTAAATAAGGAACACATTGGGACCAAGAAAACACCTAGTGATATAGATATTAGTCTTAATAATAGTCTTAATAGGTCTTAATAAGTCTTAATAGTCTTTTAAATAAGAAGAATTTCTTCTGGCTTAGATAATATATATATTACATATATATCTTATATATTTTATATTATATATATTATATATATTATATTTTATATATATTATATTATATCATATATATATATATATATTTTCCAAACATCATATCAAGGATATTGTGCAGGAATTCTTGACATATTTTGGGAGAAATGTAAAACCAATATCCTATGACTACAATCATTTATCATCAAGTAGGAGCTGTTGTTAGAATTGATATTTATCTTTGGTAAATTGCAACCAGACTAACCTTGTTATATCATCACAAAATTCTGTCACTGCATCATTTAGCTATGAAATGCTTCCTTAACTATGTCCTTAGGTTTTTCTCTTCTATATTCAATCACGTAAGAAAAATCATTGTGCATAGAGGTAACTTAAAATGCTTTTTGTCATTTTCCAATTAAATATTCTCTAGAAGAAAATATAATTATTTTGAAAAGTCATCCTATCATAAGGTATTTTTAAAATTATAAAAAGCTTATAGGTGATCTAGTTTAATCTCAAAGTGAAAAACTGAGTCTGATTAAGTGATATGATCAAGGCTGAAGTATTAAAGAATTGGTTCTAGAATGTGAAATTCCTGACATTTAAACTATTTTTTTTTTGGTCCAATTACCATTAAGTGAATGAAAAGTGTTCATTCCATAATTAGCAAGTTTAACAGCAACCTCTAATTTTAGGAATATGAAATCCATGTGAAATTGTTGAAAGCCAGACTCAGTTTCTAACTCTGCCCTTTATCAATTGTTAAGTTACCTAAACTCTCCACAGATCAATATTCTTAGCTCTTAATAAAAATATCAGTACCTACCTCTTGGGCTTTGTGAAATAGTTAACTTAAAACACTTAGCATAGTACCCGAGTTATAGTAAACACTCAATAAGTTTTAGCTGATATTATTTTTACTATTTTTATTATTTCATAAAATGAAAGGTCATGGTTTTGATTCACTGAACTGTCAAGACAAACTCAATTGAAACTCTCATATTTTCAAATGTCATTATTGAGAATGACATCATTGTTTCTGCATTGTTATTTTGTTTGAATTTCTACTAGTTTATGCATCATTAAAAGCACATACAGCATACTAGTTTTTGAATTTCTACTAGTTTATGTATCATTAAAAGCACATACAGCATCTTACAGGGGAGACCAAAACTTTCTTTTATATCTATTTTTAAGTGATCAATTAATAAAAATATCTCAAAAGTAATTATAATGTGTATGGTAACCTGACTCAAATATATTTATTAAATTTATGAAATCTAATCTGAGGGCAGTGTGATATAGGTACAAAATACATAGTCATATTTTTTAAGCAGTCAAATATTCAGCATACATGTAATTATTTAGAAATTAACCAAATTTTTGAGATACCAGACTCTTACTTTCTTCATTCTTCACTTCTGACTGCATTTTGTTCACATTTCAACTCACTTATATAACCATTCTAGGAGAGAAAGGGCAAAAGGCGGGGGAGGGATGCAAATCTATGAATATAGTTATCCTTAGCCAATCAGAAAGAAGTGGAGAAAAGTTTAAATTGTAATGATAAATCTATTATGGATCATTTGTTCCATCAATATGCTGCAGCTACAATTATTCTGTCTTCCCCTGACCTGGATAATTGGGAACTGGCTGATACATTTAGAAAGAGGTAGGACACTTAATCTTTAAAAGTACTCATTACAAATGACTGAATGATCCTGCAACAATTGAAACAATGACATCCTCTATAAAATGCATTGAAGTTTTTACAGTAAACTTTATAATATTAAAGCTAAAATATCTTTAGCCATATTAACTTATTATCTATTCTTACTTTTACATTTTATATGCAATTTATTATACCAAACAAACACAAATCTAGGTAAATCAAAAGAAAAAAATTATTTAATTAACAAAAAAATATGCAGAAAATTATCAAGAGAGAAGAAAGGCAGTAAAGAACCTAAAACCTATTGATAGACTGATTATACAGACAGATAATGGATAAATAATATATAAAAATAGAAGTCTAACCCATAACTTACAGCTTCCTGTCTAAGAAACCATATCTACAGTACATAGCCCAGGTACTAATTCCTATGGGCTATGTCAGACTTGCAGGAAGCCAGACTGCTATCTCTAGTAGAAATTCAGGAAGCTATAAAATAACTTCTGTTAACAATTAGCCCCAAATGCCAGGACTTGATTGATATCTAACAGTTTTCCTAATTTTTGTTCCCATTTTCAACTTAGGACTAATCAGAGAAAGCCAAATATGCATCCCTAACCAATCACATAGGATGTCCCGCTTCTAGTTAACCGACACCAACAATCTCCATTCAGGGCATACCCAAAGCCTTCTCTTTTCTCCCTATAAAGTTTTCTCACTCCTCTGTCTGCCTTTGAATCTGCCAAAACACATGTGACAGTGGTGCCCTTGCTTTAGCAAGGCCTGAATAAAGAGCCTTTGCTTTTCTTATCTGCTTGGTCTTCAACCAAATGTCTTTGGGCGATTCTAAAAAAAAAGGGTAATAAATATTTATTTGCTTGGCATTTCAGATACTCTGCAATTTTTTAAAGTCAGTTGTCTAACAAGTATGTAAGATAAATACTATTGTGTTAATTTCACAAACGAGGAAACAAAGTCATAGAATTATTCAGAACATTACCTAAATCCTTGTAGCCAGTGAGCAGTTTACATTTAAAAACTAAATCACTTTTTTGTATTTCAAAGTCCAACAAATATTCTTAAGAAATATTTCATTAAAATTCACTTTAATATGTTGCTTTATCACATAAGTTGTCACAGAACCTAAAACTGAAGTAACTTATTTTCTAACTGTAAAATAACGTAAGTCAGCTTTATAGAAAAGGAGGAAAAAGTATTTACACTTATTAGAAATTACCATAGAGGCAGATTGAAAAAAAATAGAATAATATAGATGACTAATAAATCTATTTAATGCCTGGAAATAAAAGTGATTTTTAAACATGATGCCTTAAATAAGTACTTAAAAAGGTAAAAAAAATTCTACAGATAATATAGTTTAAATAATAATGTCGAATAAGAAATAATGACTAAAGGCCAAATAATTCCTCATGTGGCTTCTATGTTTCAATAATTCCATTTAGTTAACTCAAATCTTTATTAAGAATTCCTTGCACTGAGCATAAATTAAAATGAACAGAAAGTTGGAATTTGAGAATTCTTATGAAAAGAAAAAGATTCAAGCTCTTGGCCTTCATAGCATTTCATGTTAAAGAAGGAAAACACTTTCCTTTAAATTTCCCTGTTTTAATAAAAAGTAACCAATTTTTCAGATAAATTTATAAATACCAAAGGTATAATATGGCCATTTTGCTAAGTGTACAGAGGAAAAATTGTGCTTCATTTATATATCATAAAGACTGATCCTGCCCATAAAAAAAAGACTGATGATCAATATCTACCAGTTGATTTAATTTTTAACTTTTTTAGTTATGTATCCACTGAGATGCAAGACATATTTTTCATAGAAAAGAAAAATTAATTGAGGATTCCGTCTTTGCCTCTTTCTTTACCAATCTTTCTAAATAAGGGTAGATGAGAAAAGGTATGGGGCAAGTTGGGGGATGCATACTATAAGAAAATCACCTGGGAAATTTCCCAAACAACATGTTGAGGTTGATGCCAAGAAAACACCACATCATGAAAAATAACATGTTCTAATTACTTTGAAGCAATAGTATGTGTAGTAGAGACAGACTACATACATTAGAATCCTGCTCTTCCCCTGGCTAATTGTGTGACACTAGTCACATCATTTAACTTTGTAACAAGTTTCCTCATTTTTAAAATGGGAATAGTAATAATAGAATCTCATGAGATTGTTGCAAGGATTAAGAGACTTAATATATATGAGCTGCCACATAGGAATCACTAGGTATTACTTTATTATTGCTGTCAGTCTGAAATAAAGCAAAGTATTTTAGAGAATGAGCAGCAAGTTGAATATTTTATTATGGTCAGAACTAATAGGATGCTGTTTGTTCTACTAGCTATAATGTTCTTAGATGGAGGATGAGGCTAAGAGAAAAAAACTGCTCTTTAGGAAAAAAAGTAATCATCACATTTATGTCTTATCAATGGAAAAAGTTGATTACAGGCATTTTACTGCTTCTCCATGATCCATAATGGCCAATGGACACTTGATTACAACACTTATCATGCTGTGCTCTGTGTCTATATCTGTGTGACTCTTTCAATAATCTGGGCACTTCTCGAAGGCAAGAATTATGTCAAAATTCTTTGAATTTCAAGTGTCTAATAATACCTCACATGCAGAGATACTCAATACATGTTGAATGAATAATGAATAAATTTTTAAAAATAAACAAATAAATAATACAGGGATTGACAGTTTTCAGAGAAAGAAAAGTATTCTTAAAGAGTAGGCTTAATATGTTAAAAGAAATGTAAATTCTTTTCAGAAGCTTCTTTCAAAACTCAATTCTACATCTTAGAAATGATTCAGCAATCTCCTAATATGATGGATTTACTTCAAAGGATTACACAGTTTTCTGTTTCTACTTCAACTTGACAAAAAATATTTAATGTCTCTTAAGTGAGTGAAAAAGAGTTGTATTTGTATTATCTCTGAACTAATAAGCTATATCATTTTATTAAGAAAGAAAAATAGAAAGCCTATCTTGGTAAGAATTTTCATTTGTTTATAAATGTGTACAGTTTTATTCATTTGAATGGATGTTATATTTTTTTAAATTAAGATTTTAACTTGACGAATAAATGGTTCTTCTTTTGAAATCTTGAAGATATTTCAGAGTGCATATTTTATTATCCATGCTTTTTTTCCAAAATTAATTATATATGGCAAATTTGGCACATCTTTTATTGTTTTGTTATCTGGTGTGTTTCTAATCTAGCAATCACATTGATCTAAGCTATATAATTGTTTTGAAATTTTAGTGTTTAAATCTATTTACATGATTATATTTCTCAGAAATAATATGGTAGTTAGTATGTAATTACTTCTTACCCTATTTGAGTCAATTCTTGCTCTGGAAGTATAGATGGGAGGTGGGATGTTGAAAGCCTGAGGGACCAGGTATTCCTCAGCATCCATCATATCTTCTAAATCCTCTTCGTCCAAGAGATTCTGAAAGAACTTGCTGTCATTTGGACTGGGAAGCTTCATACGATCATCACCCTAAAAGATTGCCCATGAGGAACACAAAAAATGAGTCTTCTCTTTATCTTAGTATGTGGCCTTTGCAGTAAATTTATGTAAGATGAAAACAAATGGTTGAAAATTCATGCACTCACTTAATAAAAACATTTTTTAGCATAACTGCTAACCATAAAGAAGCCTATAATAAGCTCAAATATAACAAGGTAAGATAAATAAATTTAATACAAGAAGAATATGATAAATGCGTTAGAGATAGATAAAGCAGAATGCTATGGATGTTTTGAGGGAGGCAAAATCCATTTCAGATCTGAGAATAATGATAGGTAGCCTCCACTGCCAACATGTGTTTGGGCTCTGACTTTAAGCATAAATAATAAAAGCCATTGATTTATCAATCTTTATTTTTTTGGTTGGTTTGATATCATAGAACGATCAGAACACATAGGCTCCATTCTTTGTACTATCATATGGCATAACATTGTTAAAGTGATAGCATTTGAAATCACAGCACGAGTGTCACATAACATAAATGGGGGTGGGAGACACATCAAAACCCTTGTTATACTCTCTCTTTCTTCATCTATTTCTTAAATACATGTATATTTTATTTTCTCAAAGTTATGTGATTTCTTGGTGACAACTTGTTTATGAAACTTAATTTGGCATAAAGATAGTTGGAAATTATTATCTTCTAAAACCTAGCTTTTATCTTCATGTCAGACTATTGATATGAAGATAAAGGAGACCTTGTCTCATTGAAGAAATTTAATTCAATGTAAGCCAATGTTAATTTGTTTATGGTTTAGGTAGAAATCATCATAGAGAAACATATTAAGATTTTTAAATTATTCAATCCATTTCTCTAGTGTTCAATATGTTCTTTTGGCCTGTTATTTGATTCATATGTATATCAATGCATTTGATCTGAGTTATGCCTAGATATTGCATAGCTCCCTAAACAAAGCAAAACACATTTACAAATATTTTTCTAGGAAATTAAATGTCAATATATTGAAAATTTAATTCATTGTCTTCAACCATGAACAAGATTAAAAGAAAAATCCTTCTTCCTTTTATTCTGAAAAGGTAAGATTATAAAAATGAATATGACTTACACATAATGATAATAAAAAGCAGAGTGTTAAAGGCTTGTCTGAGCATAAAGGCTTTTATATATATAAATAATCATAATTATCTGGCTGTTCAATAGCAGAGGCACTGGAATATTAAGGAAAGGTGCTTAGAAGTGTTCTGACAGCAAGGAAAAAGCTGTTTTCCATGTCATTTCAGATGATATTCTGCTTAGTTAATCTGTGAATGGTGATTTCCACAGTTCCAAAGCCTAGATGTTATACATATTTCAAAATGAGTTTACCACTGGGAAATTCTTAAAAATCTAAGCAAATGCACTAACCTGAATAACTAGATATCTTTGAGGGTCTCGAGCCATCCTGGAAAATTCAGCAGCCAGTTCCTTAAATTTAGGTCTACTGTCAGCATCAATCATCCAACCTAGAAATTCACATGCAGTAAAAGTTACTACATCCATAATTAGAAAGAAGCGCAATATAAAATTTATGAAAATACAGCCTAAGTTGAAAAAATATTAATTTAATAATAATGATCTGAAAAACAAAAGATGCTAATGAAAGGAACAATCCAGTGGGTGAAGGTGTATATCAATCAGTTTGTTGACACTCATAACTAAATGTAATATACTCTAAAATAACATAAACTCTTTATTTTGTTGATCTTATTTAAAATTAATTTTCTTCCTCAAAAATATAACTTAGGTTACTATATTAACTTACATTATTTCAGATCTTTTTTCTTAGGTATGGCAAGAATTTTCTCTTAAAGTTTTTCTTTGATGGTTATAGAAGAGGTGATTGGAATATAATTTGTAATTTTTTATCAAGAATGGCATGGAATAAAAGCTTTAGTTACAATGTGGTACACTGGCACAGAGGGGAAAAAAAAGAATAAAAAACAACTTTCTTATGTTACTTTTTTCTACTGGGAAGAATTAATATGAAGTAATTTGTAACGTTTGTTCAGCAATGGCCATTAGTTTATTTTAGTGCTAACCTTTTCAGCATAAAAATAACATCAGCAATTTTCAATGTGTGTATTATTATTTAGCTGAAAGTCTAGATAAAGTGGGTCCTAGCTCCCCAGGCTCTGTTTAGCTGATGAGATGACAAGAAAAAAGTACCAAACTTTTCTTGATTTTCTTGCCAAATGAGCCTTTTCTTAGGTATTAGAACTCTGAAAGCAAGGTAAAATTCTCTGTCAGGAAAAATGTTTTCCTAATTTTTCATTATTTCATCAGGGTATCTAAACCAACCCTTATGTTCTTTATGGGATCAAATTATATAATGCATGCACGTGTTTAAACTTTCTTCCACAGATGACTACTGAACAATGTTTGATCCAATAAAGCTTATTCCTCATTGTGGGAGTTCAATTTCTATTCTTGTTCTGGGAAGTTTTTGGGTGTCAATTCATATATCATTAATTTCATCTGAATTTTCTTCTCTCCTAACAAAGTTGGAATGTTCTGTATTCTGTATGCATCCACTGGAAAAAAAGTTTTAAATGCTGTTGGTGACAAGATGCTACTAAAAAGGTAGGTGTTTCTGGAACTATTGGAACCAAAAAAAGGTTAAATTCATAGTGAGGTATCAGTTTCTTTCTAACTAAATATTGAGTAAATATTTCTCTGCTTAGAGAAAAGGGCATGCTGACCTGAACTGGAAAACACATTTTTTATTTCTTCCCTCACTGTCAGAATGTATCACACATGTCATGAATATAAATCTGGGCAGACCTGGGTCCAAAGTCTCTTATTAATAAGATGCTTATTCACCTTCACCAGTTTGTTTCTTTGCTAACACTATGTAAATCAAAAGGGGAAAACCTCAAACTACACAAGAAAGATTGCTGAATGTTAATCTCACTTAAATTAAGTCAGAAACTCCAGAGACTTTTCTAATTCTATTTAAATTAAGAGCCTAGGCTTCCAACACATTTCAAAACACATTTATAATACATATGTACCGGGGCACAGAAAGGAGAAAGATAAGTAAGAGAGTTAGATGCAAACAAATGATGGAATTGTAAAAAGTAAACGTTCATAATCTTTTTAGTTTAATTCCTTCCCACCATCCACTTTCTCCTGCCAATTTCCTGTTGACTAAAACTGGTAAACCTATTTCCATTTAATTCATTTTTTAAACTATCAGTTTCAAGATTTCTTTCTTTATATTTAGATTATTTGTTTAGTCTTCTCTTTTTCTATAAAAATTACTAACATTGTTATGACTAATTACATCTCTTTATGAAAGACAATTTGTCATGGAAATGATAAGACTCAAAGTGAAATGAACAAGAGTAAGAGTCATATAATTTGACTTCATAACATGGAAGCATGATATTGCTTCATATTAATGATAATGACAACAAACTGGTATTTACATGATCTTTTCATAATTATTTTTGAACTTTTATATTTTTTAATACACAGAAACTTTATGCAGGTAGATTAATCTGTACTATTACTTTACTCAGAATGATGATGGTGATGATAAAATTATTTTGCAATCTTACATTTGACCATGACCATGTAAACGTCAATAGTGCAGATAGGAGGCTGGGGCAAACGTTCTCCTTTCTCTAATAAGTCAGGGATTTCTCGGGTTGGAATTCCATCATAGGGTTTTCCTCCAAAGGTCATCAGTTCCCATATAGTGACTCCTAAATTGGAGAGCAAATTCTTACATAAGCATATTAACAACATACTTTGAACAAACCAGTAATATGCCACTGGCAAAAGAATGCTCCCAAGAGGGCAAGCAAAAATAGTCTAAAGAGAAGATCTTCTGATTCCTATATCCATTGTGAGAAGCCCAATGACAAAATCCTTGTGAGAATTCAATTCTCCTATACTGTCTTGAAATTTTTAATGGGTAGCAGAGACAATTTAGAGTGGATATCAGAATACTGAATCTTCCCCATTTCTAACTTACAAATAATGTTAATGTTTGCCGACTCAAGTTAAGTTTCACTATATCACATTAGAGCCTATAAAACAATTTATTTACTAGGTACATGTGGATTCAGTACCAAGTAAATACTACTGTAGGTAAAATCTGATATTGACTAAATTTGATATTAACATCTGTGCTATCAAAAGCCCTAAAGGCTAAACTGGATTCCTGAATGATTATCCTATGTTATGGTAAATAATTAGTCCCCTTTTTAACTAATATAAATAGAACAAGTGGAATAAAACTGATTAATTTATTTGGCACACAGGATAGCCTGAGTGAAGAATGATCCACATGTGAGATATAATACATGTGAAGTAGGCACCACAAAATTGAAGGGGAGGGCATAGTATATTCCTTAGATACTGAAATTACTTTCTTGAATCACTAGAACATTTCCTCTGCAAAAGCCGACACCTTAAATATTAGCATACAAATAGCCAGCTTTGATAATAATAATGATTGTGATTTGAGCAATAATATATACACTACAGATCTCTTCTTTATAATCTAATAATTCTGTAATAAAAAGTTAGAATTTTCTTAAGGAGAAAGATTATAAGTTCAGAAATAGCTATCTGAGCACAATATTATTACCAAGAGATTTTGACTGATGCATACATACAGATATCTTTTAACATAAAATCTATTAATTAGGGCTATGTTTTCTTTTCACTGCCATTCGTAATAAATTATTTACTCAAACTGAACTCTCTTTTAGCTTATAAACAGTTATCATTGACTAATAATAAAAATAAAAATCTTAAAATATAAAAGTATATATGAATTTCAACTTATCCTTCATAATAGTAACATTAACGATTACTTGATATTTTTGGTTAATATTTATATATTATATTCTATGATTCTTATGTATAATGTAAACCTGTCAAGTAGTGACACAATTTAACTATTTGATCTTTATTAAATTCTACTTAATTTACATATTAAAGAATGCTCCATAAAACCAGTGATTAAAACTTATTGCACATGAGACAGACTGGAACAAGTTAATAAGTGGATGACTGTTCTTTTTTATTCAGTCAATCGTATTTATAGAATATTTATTTAATGAGAACATTTATTAACTTATCTACACAGTTACAAAAGACAGAATGGATACTCACATCTCTATCAGAACTTCTAATATAAGCAAGATACAAAGCAATTACAAATAAAAGTAATAGAAAATATAATAACAAATACAAAAACAACAGCAGAAACATCAAAACACCCACGTCTGCCAATAATAATCCAAATATATATTTGCAGAAGTGATGACAAGATAGGGTTAAAGAGAGATGACTTCATGCAGAAAGACAATCTCAGGAAAACTAAATCAGAAACATCCTCAAAATTTACAATTCTATCATTTCAAGATAAAAACCATAGCTGATGCATGTTTATTTTTATAAAAATAAAGATTCGCCCAGTGGCCATTTCCCAAAAAGATGCACTGTAAACAAGATTATGTATCTGTCTCCACCTTTTGTACTTTTTGCAATTGATGATTCTATATCATAAAAATCTTAAAATGCTTCATGTTTATGGGATGATGACCTGTGTTATGTCTCAAAACAGAGATCTATCTATCTATCTATCATCTATCTATCTATCTATCTATCTATCTATCATTTATTTTTATTGAATAGCTCCTGAGAATTTGCAACTAAACATGAAGATAAACATTATAACCTGAATAACAGGATTTTCCCCCATAGGTACAGTTTACTATTAACAATGCGATTGCCCTGCTAACATTTACTTTAATAGATAGATAGATATTTTTTTTTCTTATTTTAGAGGTCATTCAAAATTTGCCTGAGCAGATTGCCACATTAATTCAAGGAAACATAAGCAGAAAAAAAAGCGGGGGGAACGTGATAACATATAAATCTATTGTATAAAATATATAAATCTATATCCTATAATATATAAATGTATATCATATATAAATGTTTATCTACATGTAAACATATATCACATAGTATATAAATCTATCATATGTATATTATATGTGATAAATTTATTTTCTATTTAGTCCTAACAGTTTAACAACTAAGTTTGTCAAAAATTCCCCCGTATTGGTCTAAAACTCAAACACATAACCTTTTCTGCTTTTCAGCTGAGTAGAGTACGTGAAGCCTACATGGAAATTTTAATACCTCCTATGGCATACATAAGTTCTTTCGTGAATGAATGGTTTTATTCTTTTCTCTAAAAATTAGAAAAAACTAAAAAATTGAGCTTAAATTTGAGTAAAATAAATTCCACCATGTTTTTAAGTCCCAACATCACCTTTTTATTTAGAGACAATGTGCTTTTAGTTTGTAAGAAATGTTAATTTTATGTGGTGTGTTTATATTTAGAAAAGATGTTAACATTATTATTAATACCTGGATGAACGTTAGTTGTAAAAAGTCAGATGGATGCAAAGTAGCTCATCTCAACAACTGAACTAACACAATTAAATATATTTTCTAAACATAAAAGTCACTTTTTTCTAGTTCATATTATTCACTCTGTAATATATCTGTTTATTCCAAAATAATTTGTAAATTAAAATCAAAGCTGCAATTAGCAATTTTTTCTCTCATCTCTCTCCTCACATTTATTATTTTACCTTACTGTTTTCATTAATCATTCTTTGTTATAACAGTAATCTCTATTTTCCTACTATAGAACAGAGATTCCCATAAAAAAGAAAGTTCTTTTTTAAAACATTCATTGCACTTAGAGTTATGTTTTCAAAGAGTTGTTGAAAATTAAGGCCATGAGATAACGTGAAATTGCACCTAAAGTCGTTTTTGGTTTTTTTGTGTGTGTGTATGTGTCAAAATGATCAGATAATTTGCTACCCAACCAAAGGTTATGGTAGACAACTCAACTATGATATTAATATATTAAATTTTAGAGAAGCAAGGATTAACAAAAAAGGTAGGTAACAATAGTATTTAGAGTTTTTATTTTTTTAAATAGAAGAGTAAAAAGTTAATTTCTTTAGAAAGCAAGGGTTATAAGTAGGTATTTTCAACACAATAAAATAATTTGACTTAAGATATTTTACATAAACTTAATATATTTATTTTGGTCTTAAAAGCCTTAATTCACAGGGAAGATTTATTTACCATAGCTCCAAACGTCACTCTGATGGGTGAATTTCCTATAGTGTATACACTCCAGAGCCATCCATTTAATTGGCATCTATAAAGAAATAAGAAGTGAAAGTGTAGTTATATAAAAAGTATTTTCTGTAGTTATTTCCTAAATGTAATTCTCTAGACTTACTTCAATTATATATTTTTTGACTGTATGTACAGAAAATATAAATATGTTATTTTTCATATAAATTGAACAAATAAATTGAAACAAAATTCTTAAAGTGAATCAACCTAAATATATATTTATTCTTAAAAATCTTCATAAATAGTGAAAAGTAAAATAAAACAAGCATAACATTTTATAGTTATTAATGTTCAATAATTAAGTTACTAGTTAATATTATGACAACAATTCTAAACATCAAGCATTTACTTGTAAAAATGAGGTCACATTATATTTTTCCCCCAAAATGAGGTTCCTTACATTTTCAGTTATTCCTTTTCACCCTCAGACAAATGTCAGCCACCAGTAAAGTGGTCTATTTCTACACTTTACCCCTCCCTCTCCTCTCATATAATTTGGTCACTAAAACACCTAAAATAATGAATTCCAAGTTAGCCTTGCTTAGTTCTTCAGCCACAAATGATCTCTCACATCTTGGTTAGCCAGTATTGAAAATATGTACCATTTTCAATATAGGAATTATATAAAAGAATGTGAGAGAATCAGTACAAATCCATCATCATTCCAAGCAAAACTACTCAACTCACATACTCTGCCACTGATGGGTCAGCAGAATGAGTTTCAGCTATGAAAGGTAGCATTAGATAGCTGAAAATATAATTAGATTCTATGGAATAAAGATAAACACCTCTACTTTGCAGTTGAAAGCTTAAAACTAAATAGGCCCTTGAAATCATGAGGTTGGCTGCTCACCAAGGTGACACCAAGGTAACTCTATGACAGAATCACAGTATTCAGTGAAAGGGAACATAAGACACATTGAAAAGTAATTTCCCTATGGGCAAGGAGTTAGCCAACTTTATGGACTACGGACATTGTGCTAAATAAGTAAGTTTAAATCACAGGTGGCTTGATAAAGAACGGTTACTAGGCATTTAAAGCTATAATGAATCTTGCTTTAGACAAATCTTACAGCTGTATGTTCTCAAGACAAGTGAAGTCATGTGATTTATGGGCTTCTACTTCTGTGTAATCTTGTAGTGAATTTCAAAGCTGTGGTCTCCAACTACTGCAGTTTTGTAGTAAACAGGCAAAACAAAATCAAGAAAAAGCCAGGTAACACTACAGAACTGAAGTTTTTTAAAACAAGAAATTCTTTTTTTTGCCCTATGATAACATTTGAATATATACAGTTATATAAAATTTAGTATAAAAATCATGTTAAGCATTTAGAATCCTATCATTGCAAAATATTTATAATATATATTTAGATGGCCCATGATGAATACCTCATGTAAAAAACATATTTCTATGACATATAAATAACATTTTTTTTTTTAGCATAACCATAGATTAAAGGTGCATTTGCTTATTTCATTTGACCTCTCATGATCTAAGTTTTCCCAGATCAAGCTAGAGGGAGCTTCACATGAAGACTATGCTTCTTGGTTAGCCAAGAATGGCAAATTTAACAGTGGGTTAATGAGGAAAGACAAGTGTTGGAACTAAGGCATGAACATATGGAAGGGGCGCAGTTGTCAGGCAGAGCCCTGAGGCTACAGAGTCAGAAAAGATTCAAGAGGCTGTGGCACTGTTCAGACCCCTAGAATATAGCAAATTACATTCCAGTGGAAATAGTGAGGTAATAAAGTAAATTGGTAACTCATGCACTATGATAAACGCTTTAAAAAAAGAGCCAGATAAGAGGAATCTATTATATCTGGTATAGGAGCATTAGAGGATGGTCAATCTTCAGTGAGTTATGGTTCTTGGTAGTAGCCAAGCTTCTCTCCAGTCTATGGGAGAGAGATTGTATCCCTATGTAAGAGTCAGTCCTGTGCTTTTAGGGTCAATGGAATAATTTCAATGGCTCTGGATCAAAGTTTAATTTCTGGAGTCCCTAAAGATTCTCCTACTTTCCAATACTGAACCTGACATAAATACCACATGTGTCCAGGAGTATATTGTCTTATTTTAGCTACTTTTGAGAAATAGAAGTTAGTAACATATTCTCTTTCTATATTTTTTACCCTGGGCAGGAGAGAAGTCAAATGGTAGAACTGGGACTTTATAAACCTCAGGATTATTGGCTTCTTCCTATAACATATAAAGAGATAAAAGGATATCATACTATGTTTTCAAGCATTATTGCTCTCAAAAAGATACCCACCTTTCCTCCATCAGCATTATACTCTTTTTCATCTCCTTCCAAGAGTCTGGCTAGTCCAAAATCTGTGATTTTCACATGGTTTGGAGATTTCACTAAGACATTACGAGCTGCCAAATCACGATGAACAAGACGTCTTTCTTCCAGATACATCATTCCCTGAAAAACACCAAGTTCCCCAATAATAGATAGTTAATGCCTTGGCTTTTCCATTCTCTAAAAAGGAGTTTCTTAGCAGTCAGTTGAAAGTACTTGATTTCTCTAAGTAAAGTATAACCCTGGCATATTTTCAAAGTTAGAGAAAACCTGGGATAAAAAAGTAAACCACAAATAGCTTGTGGCCTTTTCTCCCTAAATTCCTATAAAAAAGAATATATTACCTGCACATAAGCTAAATGTTAGGTCATTTTTATCCAAAGACTTGATAGTCTTTTGCAAACATTTTCATTAGTGAGTTGTACAAGTGCCTTAGTAGATAAGCTAACATATATTTGGACCGATCCACATAAACCTAATTGTTCTCAACAACTTCTGTGTCATGTCCTCTTGCCCCTACACATCCACTCCAAACAGATATACCTATCCATAATTTTAAAAGACTTTTCATATGAAGATTTAATGGTGCCAAAATCACCATGATAGAGTCTATCAAGGTTGAAGAATTATATTATTCTTATCAATTACGCAAAAAGTAAAGTATGCCCTAGGGTCATTAAAAGCCTATAATTTAAAAAAAAAAATGGCTTTGATGACATTAGCAGTCATTGTAAGAACTCACAAGTGAAATTACATAGTTTATAATGACCCTCAAATTAGCCTTTAATATATCGTCTTCATGAAACATGTGGAGTAATTAAAAGTAAAATGTATTGCTGATTGCCAAGAAAAGATATGACTGGCTCTCCCTCTAATATATATATACACATCTATGTACACATATATTCATATACATATAGATGCATATGTTACATGTACATATACCATCTATGTACAGACAACATATATATTAGTATCTATACAGATTTTTAAAATTTCATAGAAGTAATAATTATTATTACCTCAGCAGTAGGGAGACTAAGAATCATTCAATGATAGCCTTAATAGAAAGGTTGATAAAAAACCAAGGAAATGAAATCAGAGGGCTAGAGTGAATATATTTTGTTTAAATAAACATATTTTTATTAAAGAGTTAGGAGCGATCTTTATTTGAGGATGTCAGTGGTAAAAAATATTGTCATTCAAAAGCAAATCAGAATTATTATAAAATAGTTAAAGCATACTCTTATGCCATTTGCAAATCAATGCTGTTGGCAGTTAACATTACAACTGCAGGACTTTGAAGGATAAACTGTTCTGATGTCAAAACAAAAGCTGTGGAAAACAGACAAATAAATCACACAGGTCAAAAAATTATGAACCATATACCCGGTGTAGTGTAAAGAGAAAATTGCTTCAAACAGCGTCATGAGCCAAACCCTATATAAATGTCCATTAAACACAACCAGTGGAGATACTGCCTGATATAGTCTAATCTGTTAGAAGTTGGGTGACACCACACGTATTAGAGTTTTCTGAAATCAGCCTAGAACTGGGATTTATGGGGGTTTTGCCCTCTTTTCTAAACAGTGCTTTCTGTTTGATTATGCCAAATTGGAAATTTACAGAATAGAGTGAATCTGAAAACATAGCCCTTAGATGACTCGAAGGATCAAAAAAAAATAAACTTATTTTCTTGGAGATGATATATGTTCAATAATTTTGTTCTTTTAAGAAATGTCCACAAAAACATTAATTATTCTGTTTCTTACCATCTTCATATCAGGATATGGAAAACGTATCGGTAACAAGTTAATATTCAGATCCATACACAATTATAGAACACGTATTTTATGTCCCTAGCACTATGCTAGACACCAGAGAGACAAAAAGAGTCAGACAAGGTGTACACATTAAAGGTGGGCAAAATTAAATTAATAAAGTGGGCAGATTTGGAATGCAAACTCTAATGGATCGGTTTGATGCATGTAAGGCGTTTAAGCAGAGCTGTGTCTTGAGGACTATTTGTAACACAGTCTAGCAAGTGTGCATAAGGGGGAGACTTCAGAGGGATACTGAGACCTAAGTAAGTTTTGAATAATATCCACCAGATGGCAAGGTGAGGATACAAATTGCAGATAAAGAGAACAAGCACAGAGACATCAATAACACGGTTATTGCATATAATTCTGTATTTCTGGAGAATAATGTATAAGAAAGGAAGAGTGCTGAGTGGTGAAACTGAATAAAGAAGAAGGGACTAGATCCAGGAAGGGCCCTTTATATGTCACGGTAGAGAATTTGGACTTGTATTTTATGCAGCGTTCAATGTGGTAATGCAGAAGTTGTTTCAAAAAAGAGAGTGAGACAATTATCATTGGTATCTTGGTGCCACTGAGAGTATAGACTGGATACAAATAGAGCTGAAGTTAGGAGCCACTGTAACAATACAGAAGAAAAGTGATAAGAGTGTAAAATAAAGATTGCAAATAGGCAGTCCATGAGCTATGTTAATTGCATATATATATACATATATATAGTATATATGTTTATATTTATTAAGAGTGTATATATACACATATATACATATGTATATGTATATATGTGTATATATATGTGTGTGTGTATATATATATATATTTTATATATATATATATAAATATATATATATATATATATTTATATATATATATATATATATATATAAAAATACTTTTTAGTCCCCACACTAGGCAAGTTCCAAACATTCTCTTTAGCTGACTATTAAAGGTAGTGCATTATTGAGAGCATCTGGTGTTCAGGTTCCCAGGATCCTACCATTCTGCTTATATCATTTATGATACTTGTCCAGTTCCTACATACATGAGTGTCTGAATCTTTAACTAAAGTAGGTTAGAAGGAATATTAGCAGACAATTCAAAGTATATTTATAAAATAAAATGATTATCCTCATAATTGAATAATAAAGGAGAGTAAATTGAGGTCAATTCTGTTTTTTTGTGTGTGTGTTTTGTAATTTAGGCAGATAATGATTCCTTTAACTAAATATCATCCTAATGGAAATATCATAAATGTATTTCTGAACTGTACACAGAAATAATGGTATCTACTATACTAATAGGGAGCTAACATTCGCCAAGACTCAAATGACACATTTTACATTATAAGAAAAACTTCAAAAACTCTCTCTCTCTCTCTCTCTCTCTCTCTCTCTCTCTCCTCCTGCCACCTTCCTTTTCTGGTTACATTAGTTTAAGTACTCAATAAATTTCAACTGTACCACTTTAATAGTAAAGGCGTACTTTACACACAAAACACACACAATGTGTTCACCTCCCCATAGTTAGATTTTCTTATCTGTCACCCACATCATTTTGACCTCCTTTGCCCCATCTGCCTCCCTCCTCCCTACCTCTGAGTAACCACTAGTCTATTATTGTCCATGTCCATTGAGTCTCTAGGCTGATATATGTTCATTTGTTGCTTTTAGGTTTATATCTCACATATAAGTGATATCATGTAATTTTCAACTTTTTCTGTTTGGCTTATTTCTCTTAGTATGATTATCTCAAAGTCCTACACAAAGCCTCAGTAGGTGATAGATACCCTAAACCTCAATATTATTTGTCCAGAAGAAAGTATTTCCTGAAAAATAATGAAAAATTCAATTTAGGAAACCAGATAATAATCTCTATATTATCCCCACCCCTTTCAACCATCATTAAAATAAGTAAAAACTGAAGAATCAGTATCATTACCAAACCATTAAAATACATCCGTATGGTTGCTTTTTAACTATAAAACATAATTGTACAGATGCACATTTTCAAGTCCTTAATTATGATTGCCACCTTAGTCCTACTTTCACACTCTGAATTAAAGTGTGGAATCGTCAATGGATTGCTCACAATAGGAGTCTCCACATCATAGTCATTATGATAGGATTTTCTTACTGGAAGATCTCATTAGAGTCACATTCTCTAATGAAATCACTCCTTAAATCAGAGTGTGATGCAATTAAAGAATCAGAGAGTTATTAGAAATAGTAGTGACAAAAATAAACTGATGTACCTTGAAATTTGAAGATGATTAAAGAAGAGTCATTCATTATTATAAAGGGATGCTGCATTTGTTGAAAAGGAATCTTTTACTCTGCCGTGTTGCAACTCCCATATCTTTGCTCTGCCAGCTCAGGCGGAGTACATTATGGGAATACTAACACTGACAATAATCACAGCTAACATCGAGTATTCAGAATGTGGCAGGAATTAAACTAAACACTTCTGAATCAGTAGGTTAACTTAATCCTCTGAGATTCATATTGCTTTCATCCCATTTTAAATATGAGAAAAACCAAGGCTAAAAGAGGTCAAGTTACTTGCTCCACGTCATCTAGGGAGTGGTAGAATATGGATTTGATCCCTTGCTGTGGAACCCTAAATCTGCATATTTAAGCCTAACCTCTTTCTTGGTCACAAGGTTGTGAGGGCATGTAGAAAAAATGCACACAGTGAAGTCATGTAGCTTTAAAATATTCTAGCACTTTTTCAGAAAAATATTATGCGATGTTTCTGTGAATTTCAGGGCATAATGCCGGCGATTGACTTGTTTGTATTTATGTTTAAAATTCAGCTGAATTTTAGAACCTTTTATAATATAGAAGGGATTTCAATTGTATAAATTGGAAACATTATTCTTGCTTTGGCTCCAGGGCACGCAGGAGGGTGGAGTGGGTTTGAGTGCCGATTCTGGTGTCAATTGCTAGGATCAAATCCCAGCTCTGCCATGCTCTAGCTGGGTGACTCTGGCAAGTTAATTAAACTCTGTCACTCACCTTCCTCCTCTCTAAACCTGCCATAATAGCACCTATCTCATTGGTCGTTGTGAAGATTAAATAGGTTAATATATATAAAGCACTTATACAGAAACTGGCATGTAGTAAGTGCAGAACAAGCATGTTTTTATTATTGTTCCATAGATAGATATAGTCTTGATATGCACAAAAATCACTTACCCTTCATTAACCTGAATTGCCTATTTCAGAAAATCTGTGAACCTCAACTAATATATCACAATAGATGTTCAATAAATATTTGCAAATGGTGATATAACCTAGTCATCATGATTAATGTGTAGCTACAAGTTTTAGAATAATTACTGTTCAAAGTATTATTTTAATAATGACTCACCTGAGGTTGCTGTCAAGTAAGGAGAAAAAAAAAATTAGAGAATCTATTAAAAGATTTTGTGCTCTCCATAAATACCTCACAGATTCAGGAGTTTAGTGAAGATAAAGGTTATGCAAGAGGTAGGTCAGAAAGTTTTCAATGCTGCATAATGTTTTCTGTGGGTGAATAAAACAGTCGATCTGTTACAGCAAAGTATCTGCCTTGTACCACTCAGCACCGAAGGGAGTTTTCGGTAGATATGTTTTAGGGGCATTTTGTCTACTTCTTGATCCAGGTACTACGAGTCTGATTTTACACCCACTATTTAGAATTTACCATTACATAAACCATTCAGAATTTTACCATTTTTCATACTTGCTCTGTATTTCTGTAATGAGTTTTCAAGAATGCTTATTTTGTTTTGCTCATACCTCTAAAAATGTGTATCAATAAATACAAACCATCTAGAGAAAGTCAAATTTTACTCTTGACTTTCAGAAATTCACTTTAATACAAAATCCAAGGATAATTTTATTACAGTTGAATTTAAGTTTTAATCCCTGGTTAGAATCAACTCATATAAACTTCTCCATGGAATAAAATTAGTGACTTGCTAAATTTTAAAATATCAGTATTGAAGAACTGACCTTCTTTTCAATCTTATGATATCTGAGTCACAGCTGTCTCACAAAAATGCATTATTATGTTTTAATCCAATGCGAAAATGTAGTCTGCCCAGCTGCAGGAAGCTAACGGAAGTCAAGAGAGAGCAGACTATTTCTGACAATAAATATTTGCTTCCCATAGATAGGCCATGCGACAATTTCATCAAACATATGCGTGGAGCTAAAAATTTCAAGCTGCTGTCAGCTCTCACAGGCATTAATCTCTGGAGTTAGCAAGACTAGGTATTTTTTTTCTTTTTTCTTCTTTTCTGCTTTCGTTCTAATAACCTGAAGCTTTCTTAATAGCAGAAAGCTTCGCGAAAGCTAGCTTCAAGTGAAAATCTCCACTCTTCTCTACCTTTTCTTCTAAAAGTAATTCTATCCCTGAGAAGAAAAATCCAAATATAATGCTCTCTACTGTTAGGGCTAAAGATATGAGCACATTCAAGAGAAGAAAGGGACATTTTTTAAGGAAGTAACTGACTTTGTCCAAATTGTGCATGAAGGGAATCTAAAGGGCTCTGTAATTGAATCAACTGAGAAGTCTTTCCAACCCGCAAAAGCTGGTTCACAGCAGAGCAGAAAGAACACAGAACTGAGTGTCCTGAGACAGAAGATCCCGGACACGCTGCTCACTGGGTTTATGACCACGGGTACTCGTGTCACCTCTCCTATCAAAGTGACAGATTGGCCTAAATGATTTCTGAGGTGTCCTCTAGCTTAAAATTTTTATTCCATGATAGATAGAACTGTAAAAATATATCTATCTAAAATATTAAATTGTGGTCCAATAATAGACACAGAGAACAGCAAAGAAAGAGGTAGAATGGATGCCTCCCTTCAAATGTTTAGCGAGATATGTGATTATGTTTTAGTAAAAGTCAGTTCAGTGTACCCCATTTAAGGTGACAGACTAGAAATAAAGCCTGGCTACTTACTAGTTGTGTGAACTTGGTAAATTTATTTGCATGTTTTATTTTTCTCATTCATTAAATGGGAATAATATCTACCCCGAGGCTTGCCTTGAGGATTCAATACCTTAATGTTTGTAAAACACCTAGAACATTCAATATTCTACTATACCATGGTTTGCTAAATAAATAAATAGCCTCAATTTCGTCCCTCTTATTTAAAATACTAGACCAAAAGACTAGGCAGCCAGCTGAAACACCTACTGGTTATTCAGCAGTGTCAGGTGTAGTAACTTCTGTTTCTCATTCTATTTGTTCCTGAATGTTCTTCCCATTATTCTGCTCAGAGGAAGAAAGCAGATTCACATGACTATCCTAGACTGTCTTGGAGTTAATAATGGTTAATTCTCACATCTTCTTCTTGCACCTATGATCTTCAAAACATTTTATCAGGTTGCAGTTCTTAAGGAGATTGTGAAATATTAAGGACAACTGCCTTTTTAATAATGTGTAATAAAAGTATTACTTGTTGCTATTTGAAACATGTTTTTCAGCGTCCCAGTATTTAAGTATGTTCATGGACGCGTGTGTACACACACGCACCCATGCATGTAGTAGATGCTGTAGTGTGCCACCCAGAAACTTCTTCATCACCGAAGTACTCATACTCTTAGCTTCTGGGTGTGTTGGCTGATGATGGCTCCCATTTCAGTTTTGGGGCACTGACTCCCGACCTCAACCCAACTGCCAATGGAGCCACTTTGCTGGGTGTTTTACCCTTTCACAGCAGGTAGTTACATCTAAAAACTGGTGCAGAGTAACAAAAGCCAGACTCCTTTGGACAATTACAATGAGCTACTCCAGTTCCGGGGCATCCCATGGGATTGGATGAGACTTCTGTTGCAATTTCATCATAGCCCTACTTTTCCCTCTACCTAATCCTGCTTTTTCACTGCCTTATAGATGCTGTTTCTGAAAACACTTGCCAAAATGAAAACAAAAACAAAAATCCTGCATGCAAATCAGTCTCAGAGACTGTTTTCTAGGAGCCAATCTAAGGCAATACGTGTGACTTTTTTCTTTGTTTTCTTTTAGGATCTCAGGTACACAGAATTTTGAGCTAAATCTACTCCATAATTCATGTGTATTATTATCATTCTTACCCTCTATTCTCCACCAATTCTCATTTTTCTATCCATTATAAATGTCCACAATAGTGTTTTGAATGCATATTCTTCCAATCCATCATCCATATTTTCTTTTTATTATTTTGAAAAAGTGTTTTGTGTTATTTCTAACATATAGTGTTGTGTATAAAATAGGATCATGTTTTGCTCCTTATGCTTTTTTTAGATTCAAACATGTTGTTATATGTAATCCAGTTTATTGCTTCTCATTGCTGCATTAAATTATATGCACAAACTCATAGACATATACACATATATAACACAGGCACACACTGTCAATTTACTGTCTATTCCCTTATTGCTGGGCACCAAACTTACCTACAAGTCTTTGACACTACAAACAAACTAAACTGAGCACTAACACTATTTGTGCAATGCTATAAATATGTTCAACAATACAAATAATCTGCTATTCAGAACTAACTTTAGTGTAGGAGAATCTGGACACATGATAAAATCAAGTCACTGTAGAAGATACAACATGAAGAGATTTCTTATCAATTAAGAATACTGAAATCATATGAGGAAGACAAAATATAATTGTGTATGTTATCATTATATATGTTGTATATATAAAAGTTAATATTTATTTAAGCGCTTTATGCATTGTTTTAAGTGCTTTGTTTATAGGAACTCAGAAGAACCCAAAGAGATCTGTATTATTATTATTTCCATTTTAAGATGAGGAAACAGGCACAGAGAAGTGAAACACTTGCCCAAGAGTGAGAACTAGTGCATGACATAGCTTAGAAGAAATAAGATTTGACTGCAGGCAGTTTCACTCCCGAGGCAATAATTTAACCATTATAATCCATGTGGGAAACGAACAAAAGACAGCATATATATAACTAAATAATTATTATACAGACAACGGGTGCTCTAAGACTTCAATGAAGCTAAAATCTGGTACATAATAAACATTTAAAGCTTATAAACAGACTTCTTTAGTTTTGCTGGGCTCCCCTACAATGATGCCTCTGGAGGCACTTTACAAACCAACTCTTTGTGAATTAACTATGCTTTTACGGCAATTTGAAGACTGCTTGTCATTTAACTGGTACTCAATATATGCTTGTAGCTGGATTAAATTAATGATAAAAACAAAATTTTATAAGATTGTCCAGGCAGTAGCAATTTTTTTCTTTGTAGTGTGAGTGGAACAAATTTAAAAGTCTATGATAATTTCGGTGGGCTGGAGGAAAACGAACCATGCAACAAACACTTAGGCCAAATCCCAGAAGGTGATATTAGAATACCGAGGGAGTGAGTGAGGACACCATTTACAGATTCCTGAGACTAGCAGGATAACAGAAACTTTTTCTTCTGGTTCCCTATATTTTCTTCAAACATTTCTTCAAAAATTAAATTACACTTCACAAGCTCTTGGAAACTTTCATTGGAAGAATTTGAAGGGCAGCCTCCTTGGGACTCAAAACTTGTCTTAAAGAAACAAAATAATAAAATAAACAAATAAATAAAGTATGATCAAAAAGCACATGTGAGAAGTAACTGCTTTCCTACTAAATAAATGGTGGTAAAAAGCTCATTGGCCTGGGTCAAGAAAAACTAAACATGCTACAATTTTTCCCTTTCACTGACCTCTTGCCAATATAATTACAATGAGAGGACTGAATAGTGTAGTGCTCATGCTTTCTCTGAGAAGTATACTTAAAATTGATTACTTCTGGTCCTTAGGCAGATGATCAATAAAGACGTGGATTGCAATGGAAACAAAGATGTCTGTGGGCTGCAGCATTATCTCTGTGTCTTTTAAGAAATTAATTAAAAATCAATGAAGTGTACAACCTATTAATACGGCAACCTCTAGATTAACAGATGGAAGCTGAGCCTTTCTCTGAGCATACATATTGTGCAAATACATTCAAACACTATAGGGAGGAGGTTGAATATCTGACACCTTGGTTATAACTGAGCAAACAGATCATTCCTAATATTCTGAGGTTTCATGGAGTTGCACGTTACTGGCTGAAAGCCCTAAGGCTCAATGGGTGGGGTTATGGCTATACAATTTTCTATCTTAAGATAATTATACCAACTTTTATGAAGCATCCTTATTACAAAGCAAAACATCTGCCATTGTACAGAACTAAAGAATTTCAATGACTACTTTATTAAGTGTGGTTTATTCATGTATGAGTCCAGGCAATTGAGTTTAAACTCCTGAATATTTTTAAATAAGTATCTTCCCAAGAGAAAAAGGTAAAATTCCTAGAAGAGTAAAAGCTCTCATGTGAGTCAAGCCAGTTTAGCGTCCACATATATGTCATGTAATTCAATTCTGCCTCTGTCTTAGACACCAATGGACCTGGTCCAACCATGCAAATGTTTTCCCAGAACATGTAAAACTTGAGGAGGTGGTGCCCACATATTTTCTTCTGGAAGTCAATGAGCTACTTCCCAATTGCCTGTTCTAACCCATGCTCTTCAAAATCCTCAAAAGGATCTGAAATGTGGCTTCCGGTTTTGATATCAATTCCTTACGGTTGATTTGAAAGCCCATTTTGATGCATTTCCCTTGTTTGAACCTTTACATTCTCCCTCTGACAGAATTCTAGGGTCCGTCTCTAGTCCCTGCATAGAGACATAAGAAAAAAGAGGTGCTGGATCAACATCATCAAAGTAGGATCAGATATCATCGCATAACTATAAAGCAGGATGGTCTATCTCTAACTGGCAAGAAGTTGTCATCTGAATCTCTGCTGTCTTCATAGGCTTAGGATACATATAGTGTCATAGATATAACACAAATTTTATTATTTCTAGACCCAATCTGTTTGCAGAGCACCTATAGCTACTTGCTCCTTAGAAATCCTTATTAGATTTTTCTGGAGTTCCCCAGGGATAAATACGTTCTCGGTTCTTTTCCACAGGGCTCTTCGCTGATGTCTGCAGCCATTAAATCCGCAGCTGGACCCCCTGTGGAAGTGCTGGTATTCTTGTTCTCATGAATGTCTGGTCATTTCCTCATCTTCCACTACCCTCCAACATATACACGCACACACGCCATTGTGCACATGCACTGAACCATCTTTTCTCTCCTGTAGCCAAAAAGACTCCTCAGGCAACTTGATTCTGCTTGTCACTCAAGCTTTTTTTCTTGAAATTCTTCAGCTGGAACTCGATGGCCCAAACCAACCTGAAAATCATCTTGGTTCTTTTGACTTTGCACTTCCTGTTCCCTCTACCTGGAATACCCTCTTACCATACACTGCTACACATCTCCTACCACACTTCAGACACACTTGGTTAAATCTAACGCTCTTAGATCACAAATTAGAGATCATTTTTTTCTACAAAGCCTTCCCTCACTCCAAAGTAGATTGTGTCACTCTATTACATGACCTCACAATGTCCAATTTTCTCCATCTCAATTTGTCTATATCTATTTACCTAAAACCAACCCCTGAGATTATTAAGCATTGTTGCAAAACAATCTTCTGTGTATGGTTAAATCAAAGTTAATATAAAGTGGAAAGAACATACACTTATGTTTTTATATTAGGTTGTGTCTTCTATGCTTAAGCTTTAGAAATACTATATAGCATATTGCACAATGTTATCAGTTTCAAGTGAAGAGCAGAAAAAAAAATCTCAAATATATCTGATTCTCAATTGAGTGCTCATCTACCAACCTTAGTTTGAAAAACTATTTTTAAGAGAATTAAACATCAAAGCGAGAGACAGAAGTAGAAAGCTATGTTTTAGTTTGCTCTAATCTGACTATCTTTCACTATTTTGCTCCAAACTCTATGGATAGTTAACTGTCAGGAGCTGTGAATGCTGTGCTCCTACTGAGATGACATAGTCAGTTTGACCCACCTCACATTCATCAATTCCATCATATTTTAGACTGCCAACAAATAGTAGTTGATTGATGGACTTCCTCCTTTCTTTACTTCACTTATTCATCTATATTCTTTCTATTGCCTTTGAATTGCCAGGTTGAAAGGCACTTCCACAAATAATAAATAAATAAATAAATAAATAAATAAATAAATAAATAAATAAATAAATAAATAAATAAAATCATAAATATTAAAGGTAAAAAAGTGGAAAAAGAAAAACAAATGTTTAATATTGTTGGAAGTAGTTTTGTAAAGTTAGTGATAATTTTTATCATATCATCCTTTTGCTCTTTTTTGATACTAAATACCTACTAATTTTTTAGCATACTTGCATATATGTTGTAAATTGCTTAGTGCATATCTTACAGAAAACTTTGGATTTTTGTGCTAGATACTAAACTTTTTTTTTTTTTTTAACAGTGGTTGGAAAATCAGAGTGTTGCTCATGCACATTGCCAAAATGGAATTTGAAAAGCTGTCCTCTTCATTTGCACTCGTCTCCAGTTCACAGCTTATGCAGTCAACACTTTACATGAAAGAAAGTTGAAAATACACATCACACCAACCATGTTCTGAAGGGTCATTTTCAGCCCACTCCTGTTCATCTTTGATAGTTGAGAGAGAGCGGAGTACAGTGATGAGTGCTGGCTGTACAACAATACTTTCCAGGCTTCAATATTAGTTCAACCACTCACTATCTGCTGCTATCTCTGTGACCTTAGCTATGTTAGTTTTTCAGTTTGCCAGTATTTTCGTCTATAAAATGAGGACAATAACAGCACCTTTCTCATAAGGTTGTTACGAGAATTAAATGAGTTAGTAAATGTAAAACTCTAAGAACAGTCAGTGCCTGTTCAATAGTAAACACGTGACACTCTTAGTTATTATTGACACTTTGTCTAGCACCTTGTATTACAGATGAGTCTTATTTCAGCTTTAAAACAATTTCAGCTTATAAATTTCTGAGAGATTCTTTTTAAAATGCATTTTCTAATTTTATTATTAGTTTCAAGTATGCAGTACACTGGTTAGACATTTATGTAGTTTATAAAATGATCCCCTAATTGCTCTTTCTCTCTCTGGCTCTGCATCTAGTCATTACATTAGTGTTAACTGCATTCCTTGTGCCGTGCTCCCCATTCCCATGACCATCTATCATGAGACATTCTTAAGTATACTTTTATATCTAGAATCCCAAAGATCATCTATTAACCAATAATCATATATTCTGTCTTTTCGTATATTGTTGTCTTTTAAACAAGTTTAATTTTAGCAAAACTTTGTGCGTGTACACTTTCATTTCTTCATACAATGACCTGAATGACACTTCACCTTGATATTAAAAAGAAACTAGAGTGAAAAAATGAATACAGAAAAAATGTTCTCATGAAATCAATAAAATTAAGAAAAATAGAGAAATCATTACAGATGCTGAAATTAGCATATCTTTAGCCTCTATTGTATACTTATTGAACTTAAGCTGAATGACTATATATTGATTTTTAAAGAGAAAAACTGAAGTACATGGAGAAAAAGCTATAAATCCATCACTGCACATAAGGAGTAAGTGTAAAACACAGATATTTTATGATACTCAAATTATCTATAACTAAACCCACTTATAACATACAGTTCTATTGTTCACATTTAATAGTTTTACTTTTGCGTCTTATGAATTTATTATGTATAAAAATTAGGGCCATCTTATATTTGTGTATATATATATATATTTTTTATTAGGTTATTAGTTACTAAAAAGAACAGGAGAAAAAATTTACTTGTTATTAATTCTTTTTGAGATTATTGCATGTACAATATACATTGTGTATACAGTTCACTCCACAGGTAGTTGAAAAGGATAAAGAAGATTTCTTTATTTCTCTCAATAGCTGTTTATCGAATAGCTATTATATGCCGTCAGGCACTCTGCTAATTGTTTTATGTATAAAGATAATGGGTTTTCTTCAAGCTATTTAGACTTGGACACAATAGAAAATGTAAAGGAAATGTTTCAAAAGTACAGAAAAAAAGGGGAATGTAACACTTTCTGTGGTGATTAGAGGTAGAATTTAAGCTAGATATTGAATAACAAAATAGATATTTAAATTTTTGGCTATAATGCAGCAAGTAAAGAGTATATTCTTGACAGGATAAAACACATGTAAAAAAAGTGGAATCCTAAAAGTCAGTAGTATGTTTGGGAAAGAAAATACACAAAGTTATATGAGGATGGGACATAAGTTGATAAGGGCTAGAAGTGCCACAACTGTCTGATTAATATAACTACGTAATATGATGTGCAAAAAAGTCACTGAAAGTTTTGACGACATGATCAAATTGACATGATCAGATGTGAAGTCGTGTGAAGAATAGAAAAGGATAAAATAGATTAGAAAGAATCTAGGAGGTTGACTACAATGCTATAACTGTAGCTCAGATAGCAGTTTAGGGTTTGACTAAGGCAATAATTTGGAAAATTAATTTTAGGTTGAGAGCAGCAGATTGAGATTGGAGCTTATTAGTAATAATAAAGCCATAAGAGAAGGTTAGATAATGCAGTGTTTTCCCAGGTCAAACTCAGGAAAACATCTTTGTTAAATGAGTGAGTAACAGAAAAGGAAACCAGCAAAAGCGACTAAAAGTAATGGTCAGATTCACAGAAGAAGAGCAAGGACAGAGTGGTGTTGTGGAGGTGGAGGTGAAACAAGAGAAACTTTCAAGAAGGTGAAAGAATTGACAGTGTCAAGTGCAATAAAGAGGTGAAGAAGGAAAACTGAACAGAGATCATTCATTTTGATAATAAGAATATTGGTATATTAGTCATCTCAGATCACCACAAAAACACCATTCCATCTCCTGTTCTCTGAAAATTCATGTTCTTCTTGCACAGAAAATATGTATTCCATTTCAACAGGCCTCAAAAGTCTTAACTCATTCTAGCATCGACTCTAAAGTCTGAAGTCCAAAGTCTCATTTAAATATCGTTTAAATCAGATATGGATGTGACTTGAGGTATGATTCATTCTGAGGTAAAATTACTCTCCAGATGTTAATCTGTGAAACCAGATAAATTGTCTGCTACCAAAATTCCATGGGAGACAGGTGTAGGATATTTCCAGAGGGGATGAATAAGAAGAAAATGTGATGGGTCTCAAGCAAGTCTAAAACCTAACCAAGTCAAGTCCATCAGAACTTAAAGCTGAAGACTAGTCCTCTCTGGTTCAATGCTCTGCCTTCAGGACCTACTAGGGGGAAGGTCTTGCCTCCGCACTGGAGCTGGGCACAGGTCTGCAGCATGCCATGTGGCTCCACAAAGCAGTCCTGGCCCCTAGCTGTGGACAGAGGCCACCTGTCCTGTCGAAACCAAGGCAAGGGACCTGATAATCTCTGAACTGACTTTGGAAACATTTTCCCCTTTTCTTAAAGAATTGTGCACATTTGCAGCCAAATAGCTCCATCATCCTGAGAAGCTACCACAGGAGTCTGACAGTCTTCTTTTATTTTGCCCTGTCCCCATCTCCTTCAGTTCAAACTGGCAATGTTCCTGCTCATATCATTCCATAAAACTATCACATTATAGTCTAGCCATATCCTTGATATTCTGTTCAAACATACTGTCTAATTTTTTGCAATATGAATAAGCTGAGAATTTTCCAAATCTTCAAGTTTTTTTTTTTTGGTTTAAAAATCCCTTCCTCAATTCATTTCTCTCCTTTCACATTTCATTATAATCTGTCAGGAGTAAGCTCCTCTTTCAAAATTTGCTTATGTAGGGGCATGCAAAAAATATTCCTCCCAGCTTCTTAATTCTTCTAGCTGGCTAATAAATTAACAGAGACAGATTAACAGGAGAAAATGTTCAAGATTTATTATGGGTGTACATGTAGGGGTGCCATAAGATATGAGAACAGCGATGTATTAGACAGTTGAGGCTTATATGCCATTCTGGAAAAAAGAAGGGGTCTGGGATTTCAGAGGGAAAGTAGGCACGTCACAGGTAGCTGTGAAAGAGCAGATATGTGGTAAATAATTCTTTCTGGGACATCCAAAAACAGTGGGACACAAAGGGAGACAGGCTTTTCTAGATTTCTTCCTGCCTGCCACATATATGCTAGTGTGAATTAGCTAAGGTTCCCTTCCTGAAGCAGATTTTTCTAACTGAATTACTTGAGACAGGAAGGGGTAGGATTAAAGGTTCTTTCTAAGTCTGTGGTTTCTTTTCTTTTCTTCCTTTCCTTTCCTTTTCTTTCTTTCTTTTCTTTTCTCTCTCTCTCTTTCTTTCTTTCCTTTTCTCTCTTTCTCTCTCTCTCTCTCTTTCCTCCCTCCCTCCCTTCCTCCCTTTCTTTCTTTCTTCCTTCCTTCCTTCCTTCCTTTTTTTTTATTATAGCAACATTAGTTAACGAAATCCAGCAAGTTTCAAGAGTACAGTTCAACAGTAAGTCATATATATTTTGCATTGTATGTTCACCATCCATAGTTAGATTTCTGTCACCACATATTTGACCTCTTTGACCCCATCTATCTCTCCCCTTCCCCATTCCCCCTCCCCTCAGGTAACCATCAGTCTATAGTTCATGTCCATGAGTTTCTGTTGTTTTTCTTGTTCATTTGTTGCTTTTAGGTTTATATCACACATATAAGTGATATCTTTTGGTTTTCAACTTTTCCTATCTGGCTTATTTCACTTAGCATGATTATCTTGAGGTCCATCCATATTGTCACAAATGGTATTATTTCATCTCTTCTTATGTCTGAGTAATATTCCATTGTATAATAACCAGCTTAAAGTCAATACTCCCAAAACATTTTGCGGTGGCAAAACTTTGGGTATCCCTCACTTAGAAACCTTTTCAGTTAAATATCCTATTTCATTGTTTTCAAGTCCTACCTTTCACAAAATACTAGAACACGAACACAATTCCGCCAAGTTCTTGGTCATTTTATAACAAGAATCGATTTTCTTCCAGTTTCCATAACATGTTCTTCATTTCCATCTGAGACCTCACCAGGATCACCCTTAATGACCATATTCTTAGTATACACTGCAAAACTCTTCTAGCCTCTACCCAATGGAAAGACGCTTCCCCATGTTTATGCATTTGTTACAGCAGCACCCATTATCAGTATCAAAATCTATATCAGTCAGCTCCAGCAGCCATAACATAATACCACAGATTGAGTGGCTTAAACGATAGGAATTTATTTTTGACAGTTCGAGAGGCTGGTAAGTTTTTCTGGCTTGCAGATGGCCAATAGCTCACTGTGTTCTCACAAGGCAGAGAGAGAGAGAGGAAGCAAGCTCTCTGGTGTCTCTTTTTATAACAGCAGTAATCCCATCTTCATGACCTTATCTAAACCTATTTACCTCCCACCTCTAAATACCATCATCAGGGGTTAGAGCTTCAATATATAAACTTAGGGGGGTGGGTGGGGCTCAGTACACAATTTAGTCTATAGTATTGGTGTCAGCAATTTCAGGGGACTCAGAGGTAAGCCAGGATTTGAGAAATAGTGGTCAAACAAAGAGTTGTGCTCTTTTTAAAGCAAATGAATAAATACGCAGTCACGGCTTTCTCTGAATTGACAATGAAGGGAAAGCTGGAAGCTGGAAGAGAGCAACTGTTCATGTGAAAGTTCATATCTTACTAAAATTATTTTTTCAGGAAATTAGGAGGCAGTAACAAATGCTGAGACGAAAGGAAATTTGGGTCAGAGAAGAGAGGTATGAAGTGGCTCAAAGGAGGAAAATTGTTCAGATTTCACTGTGTGTGACAGTAAAGCAGTTTTCCATGAAGAGTAGGAAAGAAGGCTCGCAGGAAAACAGGGTAAAGACTGCCAAAAAATATTGTGGGCCAACATAAGCTTATAATTTCATCAACTGGGTTGAGTATTTTATTGTCCTCAGAAGCAGAGATACAAAGTAATTAAATATTTGGGTTCATCCAGGGAAGGGTATAAACAGGTAAGTGAGACAGAAGAGAGAGATTAGGACAAATAAAAGAAAACAATTTTGTAAAAAATATAAGAATATTAGAAAAACTCTTAGAAACTCATAACGATTTTGGACATTAGCATGCATTTTGAAGTTGGTTATTTCAAATGCTTTCTTACTCTCACCAACACACACGTAAGTCACAAAATATTTCTTCCCATCTAAACATTTTAAAAATAAAATCATTTCTCCAGAATCATATTTTTAAAACTTTCTTTATTTTAAGCTCAGTATCAAAATCTGACAGTTCAGAGTGTGATTGTATAGCATCAGGCAAAGATGTATACTTTAAAACGAGGCTGAATAAAAAAGTTTTCTTTTTTAATCCTACGAACAAGGCACATTTCACTATTGAATTTATGTGAATAAATTTGCTTCCTATAATCCCCCTACACTTTTAATTACAAATGATCCATGTCTCATATAGAACTTAATTTTTAACTATTATGTATTTTTTTACAAATGGGCACTTTTTTTTCCCATGTCACAATATACAACATTTATCTAAAAGGTCCTAACTATAAAAAAACTATAGACCTTTTATAAACCACTGAAAGACTATACAATACAGTAAATCACACAAGCCAAGGAGCTAAATATATGAATTTAATGAAACCGGTGACCTTGGGTTACAAAAATCAGTGGGTTTATTTTGCTGTCAGAGAGAATTTATTTGAATCATAACTTTTGTATTTCTTTACAATTGTAATAATATTTGAAAAAGTTGGAATACCTTTATATGGCTTCACAGTATTCAATTTCATTTTAAAAACATCTAATGCAAATTTAATACTTTCATCTTTCATGACAAGACTTAGCTCAGTCTGAAATAATCACTGTATTAACATTTTTTACCCATTCAAATAGTCTAGTTCATTATTACAAAAACAGCAAGCTTCCCTGGCCTGTCATTAATTCCTACTGTTTTAATTACAAAAAAAAAAAAAAAAAAACACACACACAACAAAAAACTCTATGGAAGGCTTTTGTGGGTAATGACACTGTAAACACAATCTTATGCAAAGATATGAAAATAAAATGGACTCTTTTTTCCTACATAAATATTCTGGTAGAAATACCAAATTTTTGGCAAAAAAAAAAGTCTGTTAAAATATAATGGTGCTTTCTTCGAATTTAGTACAAAGAGCTGCTTGGAACTACATATTAATTTTGAATATTTGGAAACACACGAAAGGTCCATTCAAGACCAACATTTTTATAAAACAGCTCTATACCCATTAGGATTTGACACATTTTCTTTTAACCAAACTTTGTTTCTGCTTCTGTATATTGTGAGTATATGTAAATGATTGTCAGTATCAGGAGATTCAAGCTATTCAAACTTTAAAATGAAGTGCTATATAACATTTACCAAGAAACAATTGACATAAGTCATTAGTAGACTGTTCAAATCAGAGTACTTACAAAACTGACCACTTCATTTAGAATATATGGTACAAAGAGCATGGCTGAGGTTTGATAAGTAAGGAGAAACCTCATAGTATATATTTATTTAGCTTTATTATTATCATCATCATTATTATTAAATCAGAATCTATCACTGTGGGAGAGACTGTTCTGAATTATCCATCCCAGAGAATGTGAGTTTAAATCCAAATACTGTTGGAGGATAACCAACTTAGGCAAATATGTTAGCAGCCACTTACAATCTTCTAGAGGTGACATGTGCGCATCTACTCAAATGCACTCAATAACACACACAGAGATATAATGCAATGTATGTAGACTGTGGGAAACGCTATAATGGAGCTACAAATAACTATACTTACATGGAGGCAGAAGATAAAATTTGAATGGAGGATTTAGCAATGTTCATTAACAATAGTGGGACTTGAAATACATCATGAAGGACCAAAGAAATTTAGAATATTTTTTTTTAGTAGGGCTATACTGCACTAAAAATTACACTTATTTACTCTTTTAAGATTAAGCACAAGAATAGGAAAATATTTTTGAAATAAAGAATTACTTTAAAAATATTTAAAATATGTATGTAGATCTATGTTAGATATCTGTTAACACAGAAGTTGCATATATATAATTATCTGAGTATGAGAGAAAGGTTAGTTCACTAAAAGATGCAGAACTAAGAATTGTAAGATTAAAAAATAATTAAAGGCACCTTTCCTGCTTTTACAACATTTAAAATCTGTTTGAGCAAACTATAATATCCAAGTATACATAGTTGATATCTTTCAGTGTTCTCAAATAAGACCAATCAATAAATTTATTAACTGCTATTCTATTTATACCTATAACATCACATTTAATTTTTTATGAACTAAAATTATTTGTCTAATATTACTATCCATTAGTATCTAATAGTGAATACTATACATAATTTGATAAATAATATTTAACTAAATTATTGATGATAGCATTTCTGAATTCCTATCAGAATCATCTGGCAGAACTATATAGAATTTAACTTAAAAACAAGTTGCATTTTCATGTCCTGAATGCTTTATTACTAGCATGAGATTGAAAATGGTATGAATATAAGATATTTCCTCAAGGATTTAACTATTTTAAAATAAAGTCTAATATTTTGTATTTCATAGTCAGTCCAAAGTTTAGCTATTATTTTCATCTATTAACATTTGTAGTTAAGAAATAGAGTTTATTAAATTAGCAAATGGTTATTCACTATAACTATAAATTGAACTCTGACTCATGTATGTGTTAATTGTTCTTTTCTGTTGAGGACAGGAACTTATATCCATGTTTAAATTGAACTGAAATAGTTTATATGCAATCTAGATTAAATCTGAGTATGAAATATAAAGCTCGCATACCATCTGTGAAGAAATATCCTCATCCTTAATTAATATGTATCAGATATTATAGCCTATTTCATTATTAAAGACAAGTTATAAAACATAAAGTTGGGTTTAATAAAAGAAAGCTAATTTAATGGAAATGAGAAATTACTTACAGGAATATTGTAGATATTGGCTATAATATTCTTTGGCTAAGGAAGGATAACTTGATTTCTATGCAAATTGGATGTCTGGATGTAAGTGTGCTTAGAAGAAGACAGGAAGGACCCTCTAGAAGCAGACTAGGGAATTGATTATCATTCAACAAGTATTTACTGAGACTCTCCTATATTCTAGGCATTGTGATATAGTAGCAAGGATTTATATAATAATAAACACTCACATAGTACTTGTTAAGTGATAAGTACTGTCATAAGCACTTTACACAACATCCCATGAGGTACATGCTATTATTGTTTCCATTTTACAGATAAGGAAACTGAGGCATGGATATGTTAAGTGACTTTCCAAAAGACACACAGTAAACAATATAGCTGGCATTTTAACCAGGCAATTTGGCTTCAGGTCTAGGAAACAGCATGGGCAAAACTGAGCTTAGAGAGATTTTGGAGTTTGGTGAGTCTATCAGAAATCCAATGTGACTGGGCAGAAATAATGAGATGGTAGTTTGGTATAAGGTTGGAAGGGTCTGGACAATAAGAAGATCATAGATCCATGTTCAGGATTTTGACTTTTATCCTAAGGGCAATGAAAGTCATTGGGGTGTTTTTAACTGGAAAGGCTGAATTATATTTTGAGACAATTTCATTGGCTACAGTGTGTAAGACTGATAAGAGAGAGAAGATAAAAATAAAAATTGGAGCTAAGAGGCTATTTTATAGTTCAAATGAAAGATGATGACAGCTTGCCCTAGGGTGATGGTAGTAATGGTGGTAGAGATGACAAGAAGTAGATTGATCAGTAAGATATTTAAGAGCTAATATTAACAGTGGTTCATATCACATATTACAGGTGCATAAGAGAGAGCAAGCATCAAGGATAACTTTAAATTTTTAGTTAGTGCTACTGACTGGATAATGACAAATGCAGGGCTATCTTTTACATTATTCAGGCTTCTGCTTAAATCTCTTCAGAGACATCTCCAGCTGTTTGAACTGAAATATTATCCTCCTCTTTGTAAGTCCCTGAATTCTTATCCTGCTTTATTTTTCTTTAAAGCCCTTATGACTACCTGACAATAGATAAGCATAGTGCATATTTACCTGTCTGTTGTCTGTTTCACCAACTATAAAGTACCACGAGATCAGACAATCTGCCACTAAAGTTTTACTCTCTACCTTTTAGAACAACGCTTTGCATATGACAGGTGGGCAATCAATATTTATTGAATGAATACATGAATGAAAGGGAGAGTCACCAGAATATGTGGATATGGATGAGAAGAAATGTACGTAAACAGCGGGCACAAGGAAGAAACACTAGAAGAAAACTGAGATGATGAAGTTAGGAGGATGGGAGAAGGTCCAATAAAGAGTAATGCAGTGGAAATCAGGGAAAGACATCATTTTAAAAATAGAATGATTGACAATGTCAAATACTAGAATGTCAATAAAAGAAGAAGAAGAAAGAGATGCTATTGGAATTGGAATTGGCATTTAGGAGGTCATTAGTAGTGTTATTGATAAAAGTTTTGCTTAAGTGTTAGGGACAGAAGACAGACGGTGAAGAACCAAAGAGGGAATTGGAGATGAAAATGGGGAGACAGCAATTTTAAGCTATTCTTTCAAGGGAGGCAGGGCTTTGGATCTTAACTTCATATTCATGTGTCATAAATCAATACTAGTGAGAGATAAAGAAAGGAGGGATATAAAAATGAATAGGATACAGGAGATGATGTAGAACCCAGAGAAGAGATGTTTCTGGATGGTGGCCATGAGAATTTGGTCAAGAGGCTAGCAGAAAAAGAACTATTCTTAGCCAGGAAAGCAATGGTGAGAGAAAAGCAATGGTGGGTAGAGGAACATACAGAACCTAGTGTATGGACTAAGCTATATTAGTCCACATGAGATTAAACTAAATAGAACCTCTTGCAAAGCTTCTAGGTCAGCAAAATTGTTCATTCCCTTTAGCTAATTGAAAGAATGTATTCTGGACTCATGCTACACTACTTCAGACCATATAAAACCATCTTGCCTCAAAAAAAAGATTTAGAAAGAACTGTTTTTAATAGTTTCAAGTAGCAGTTGTTTGTGCCTAACATATAGTAGATACTCAAAAGGTACCAGATATTGAAAGTGTCATGTTATCAAGAGTAAACTTTTAGTATCCGTGGACTTGGCTTGTTTTCTTATACCATAGTCATCATATTTCACTAGAAGTCTTACTTCTAGTGAGGACTCAGGAAATCTATTTTTCATTTGTACTTCTTTTAAGTGACATTTATCCCAAGAAACAGCTCTGAATATATGCTATATATTCAGAACTCAAACACACATAATTATACCTGAGTTAAAGATGAACACATATTTTTGCTTAAGAAAGAATTAAATTTTTGGTTTGTGTCTTAAGCAATAACATTTTTAATAAAAATATATAAAAATATCTATTTCTTCCTATTTTTTCACAAATGAAAAAATCATTATAATCTATAAAAGATTTTCCCATATATTCTTTAATGGATCAACTAAATATTAATATACACACACAAAAGTAAAAATAAAGTAGCTCTGTAACCAACTCTCAATTTATAGCAGATTATGTTACTATAGTATTGGACAAATTAAGTCATAGTAGGTAAATATTATCAAATACTTCCTTTGAAAATCTTCATGTAATATGTATTTCATAGTATAAGACCCTAATTACATTTCAAAGACATCACACTGGTAGGAAACTTCATGAATTTTACCTAAAATGATGTTATCGGTATTCATATTAAATAATTTGGTACTTCTAATAATAATTTATGAATAAAGAACAATTGATATAGATATAAGATTGTATTGTACATCAAAATGTGAATGACTCAATCTCAAAAAAAAATGTCTCTCAGAGTGTTTAAATTATAAGATACTGAAAATTAAATTTATAAAATTTTCCTTTCCCTTTTATGGTACATTGAATTCATGCAATCCATCTTTAATTTCTTTTCCCTAATACAAGATTGCAAGGAAAAAATGCGTAGCCTAATTTCCCTATGATTTCTATTACTGTATCACAACTCTAGAGAGCACTATTCACATACACAATTTTGGTTTATTTAATTTCACCATGTTTATAACACCTCTGGAAATTTTACTCATATTCCCCTTTTCATACTCTAGTACTCTTCAATATCTTCACTAATTAATTATAATTTAAAAGAAAGAAGGAAACAAGGAAAATGGAAAAGCAAGAGCATTAATAGTGTGCAATATGTTTTTGACTGCATCTACCGGACGTATTTTCAAATGAAAAGCTCTAACATTTTTCTAAATTCATGTCATAGCATTGGAGTACTTTGGATCTTAACTTCATATTCATGTGTCATAAATCAATACTATTATCTCATTCATGAGGAAATAGCAGAGAAGGAGGCATAGATCCCAGGACAGAAGCTGTACTTTGTGCTGCATCGGACTAATTAACACTAAAAATGTGTCTATGGTAACTAAAGCATCTTTTCACTTGCTATTTTGTAGAGAGTTGTTTATTGGCTTTAATGTACCTGCACATCCCATTTCAGAAAAATGCACTAGCACTGTTTCAGAGAACTGTCTAGGAAAAAGATACTAAACCACGAAAGTTCAATAGTAGTTGGAGTAACAGCAAAAATACGAAAACTCTACATATTCTTGAAAGTAGAGAAAGTCCAATATTCAAGTATAGAAATACTAATTTTAATTAGAGTATACGTGTCTCTAAATATCATTTTTAAAAGATTGCAATTAAATCTCCATACATATCTAAAATTATACAGTATAGCTTTCTTACCATTTTCTACCACTTAAGCACACTCATCAGCTTTATATATGGGGTTAATACTGTGGATTAATATTAGAATAAATCTAACTTTTTCTTGTTGCAGTAATAGATTTTGTTAAAACTTATGTATTGACTACATATGTGAAATATCTTCCTTTAAACATATTTGGAACTTGAGAAGACTTATATGGAGAATATGAATTATGACCTATTAATTCTTAAGAGTTTCTGAATAAAAGCTCAGAAGGCATAAAACAGTAGAATATTTTAGTTGTATTTAAAACATTACAAAGTTGAAAGTCCAGTTTATTCTAAATCCATGCATTTGCTCACTTCATGTTGCACATCTCTTAGATCATATTTTGCATGTAGTGGATGTTGTGCATGTTAAGAAAATTAGGTACATAATTCCACTTATGCTAGAAGAACTCAACCATTAAGATTAGTGAAGCAGATGCATTTCTTTCCTCTCACCACCCCCCTTTTTTAGTAATTTAAAGATTTTTAAGGTGATGTGAGTTAATACACGAAACCAGAATTTTAAACAGTACATGTGACAAGAGAAAGTTACAGAGGATGTTAGTCAAGGGGTTATTGGTTTAATTTTGAACTTCGCATCTCCTACTCTCTGTTTTAATTGAGATCATTGTAATTGATGTTATTTAGTGTCTGGAAAGAGAGACCCATGAGAGCTCGATTAGCTTTCTTGGGATAACAAGCAAAGGTAATAACTTTTCCTATTAAGCAAAGACCGTGGCCAACTCTCATTTGGCTTGTCAGTGAGCCTTCCCGCCAAGATGGTTCTGCCTCTTCACTTGTATAAGATGCTGGCTAGCTGGCCAGCACACAGGATATGCTGTCAATATCGCTTGGTGAGTTTTGAAACAATTTCCTAAATAAAACCCTCTTTAAAATTCTATGAACCACTCTTTTGCTGAATGTATCAGTCTTTACTACTTAGAGCAAAGAATGTATTTTATCCTCAACGATGCTCCTTCAGTGTCCTTTTATTTCCGTCTGCAATAAACTTCATCAGCATAATGAAACAGAAATTACTCTGTCTAACGTGGCCATTTATTTCAATAGAAAATACTCTTATACACACAGACAGCTTACATTTTGTGTGTGTGAAACAAAATTCAGCATCGCATAATCTACTGACCACTGTCGACTGCAAGCTGCAATTTTTCAAAAGGGCTTATAATAATTATTTCCTATCAGATGATTTGAGAAGTTATTTCTGAAGGTAATTTAATGGACTTGTCATTTGGATGCCATTGACACTTTATTTAACTATTCATATTCTTTGCATTGTAGGGGACAATGGATTCACAGGAGTGCTTGACTGCTCTCTGAGCAGTAGGTGGCAGCACTGTTCAACTGTCTTTTTTTTTTTTTTTCCAAATGAAATAAGTTTCCTCCCTATCAGAACCATCCTTCCCAAAAAAGGCGGGGTGGGGTGGAGGAGTTTTAAAAGTCCATATATTTATATATAAACCCCATACAGATTTCTCATAATTTGGGAATACAAGTTAAAATGATTACCTAAGAATCAAAAATCACAAAAAGTTCATATTATCATGCTTTTTGAAATCTTGTTGATATGTGATCACTTACTTTTTCTTTTTCTCTTTTTTTAACTATTTGAAGCAAAAAAAAAAAAAAAAGACAAAAGTGCAATATGTCCACAAGTGAAGTACTATGAAATTACTACTTCCATATCTTTAGTTGTTGCTAGTTTCTCGGATTCTTCACATTTTACACTGCCAGATTTTACTAATTCCACTAATAATAAATTTCCTTTGAGTGACTTTAAAGAGTAGCCATAAGCTTCAGCCGGTTCAAGAATAAAGTTTCAATTTTTTTAAAGGTTCAGTCATTTAAACATATGGTGATTTGTTTGCTTATTTAACTCAGTATCACACATCTATCTATATAGATACATTTATGCATGTGCGATTCAAATGTAGAAACATCTTGTGTATAAATTCATGAAGAACATGCATTTGGGAAGCCACCTATGATAACTGAGGAATTTGAGGTCAGACACTTCAAGTATAATATTTTTTCATTCATTAAGTGTTTGATATCAATAGCTACCTCGCTGGTTTGATGTGAGAACATGAGGGACAGTGTATCTAAAACTTTCTGTAATCAGAATTACTCTATGTTTCAAAAGAAAATCATTTTATGCCTGTTTTTTCAATAGACAATGATCTAGTCAAACAATGTAAGACTATTATATATGATTTTGTATTCCCAGCACTTAGCACAGTGCGATACACGCTTTAGGCATACAATAAATACATTTTTGTATCAATGACTAATTGAGTTTGTAATGTAAATTAAATTGATTTGGATTTTATTCTTCATCTTCTTAAATTGAGATCACAGAAACTATTATCACAGCTTTTCATGCCACTGCTAGAGACCAAATCACTGGTTAGAGGGCCTCTGGTCCAGCACAGTCTCATGTTCACTCAATAAATTTCACACCACTTTTATACTACTTCAGATCCTTCCGCTTGCTTGGCACTTTATGATTCCAGCTGCCTCTGCCAGCAGCTCTATGTGGACTACAGCGAGTTTAATGTGGGACGACCAGTGATGCTTTGCCTAATTCTCACTCTGCCTCTCACGTCTCATCTCCCATCCTGGGGATTCCCTGTTGACACTGAGGCTGTGAAACTTGCTCAGCTACCAGGCATGCACAACCCCTAAGAGCAGGGGAGTTAGCCTACTAGAGGGTGAGCCTTTGACCAATGCGAGACAGGACACTATGAGTAAATTTCTCTGCCTTTTTCCTCTCAAAGGGTCTTTCCTGAGATATAATCATTCAGATAACAGATAGACTTCCCTGAGAGATAAAGATTTGCCTGACTTCAGCTTTCTTGAGATTGTACTATCTAAAAAGGAAAGAGCACATAAGCTTTAGTCCATGATTTGCTTTCAGAAGAACCCAGGCTAAAATACACACTACTAACAAAATAGAAAATCTAACCAAACACACAAATGAAATCTCTCAATCATCACCAACACTTGCACAATCTCCTGCGAACACTGAAATGAGTAAATTCCTAGTTTTACACTGCTCTCAGAAAGGTGTAAAGAGGTGTTACTGACTCAACCAAATTTTCTGGAATGCAAGGGTTTCTTCTCTTCTTTTCCTCTACATAGTAATAAAATGATTGGAATTATAATCTTCCAAATTTAGTTGAGAATTTGATTTCACTTATCATAAGCTTTTTTCATTAAAGCACAAACTATAATTTAGAGAAACACCTAAATCAAGTTTTTCCAAAAAGTACTAACATGGTTTGCCTTTATTTGAAGTCTCACATCACCCCCAATAATTTACTGATTATATAATATGTATATCTTAAGGCAGCATGTGGCAGTGTTCAGAAAACGTTGAAATAAAAAACATTTATTTCTTTATTAATTTGTAGCCCAAACTGTTTCAAAAAAAGATTTAGGACAAGAGAAGGAAATGTAATTGTAGTCAATAAACTGCCTCCTTGGGGTGAGGACACTCTTTCTTTTTGAAGAGTCTTTGTTTTCATTAATATTTTTTTCTATCAAGGATGGTAGTCCCATCATTCTCCTTCTGGGAAAATGGAACAAAATCAAGAAAAGAATAACCCAAGCACATTTGTTTCTGGAAAGAAAAACTTTATAATATTTGGCTTTGGCCATGCTTCTGTGAACAAGCTTGATCCTGTCTGATATCGGATGCTAAGCAGGGTCGGGCCTGGTTAGCACTTGAATGGGAGACCACCTAGGAAGACTAGGTGCTATAGGAGTAAAAAATAAAAAAAGTAAGGGATTGTAAGCTGACAAGGTCCTTGCAATCTGTGAGGTCAACCAAGGGTTGCCTCGCCTAAAAAAAAAAAGCTTATCTTATAGTTTTTTATATCTTTATAATTAAACATTAAATTGAACCACTACAGATTAGCCAACTTTTGAATTTCTATTTATTACCGTCTATATTAATACCTTTTTAATGTATACACACATGTACATACTCTTGATATATGGTTAATAGCCAACATCAAGTAACTAAGTTCGGAAGAGAGGAACAAAAGAAATGTAAAGTTTAATTAGGGCAATAATGGAAACTGAGAAAATAAAATGAATATAAAGATCTCCATTTTTTTCAGAAGTCCTCTAGTTTCTGAAATCTCTGTAATAGCTAACTCTTTCATTATCTCCTCACTCAATTCCATATCAGACTTGTAGAAATGCTTGAAAATGCCAACATTACCGTCATGAATAATTGCTTTTCAAAGTTTTACATTATTTTTATTGTTATCAAGAAAATAAAATATAAGCTCTACTGCTTCTTTCATCAGTCTGTACCCCTCTTAAGTCAAATTCTTTTTCTGTTGCTGATAATGATCTTCTAACTTCCACTGAACTGTAATGACCTTGAAAGGACTGTCTAACAGATTTACCTCTGCAAAACTTTCAGCATTCTACATAGTCCCTTGCATATAAGAGGTCAATAACTATTTCCTGGATAAATAAATACATTTTTGTTGAACCTTAACAAGTCTATGCATTACTAGAACATTAATTTCTTAGGGTGGGTTAATAACCATTCTTAACTCAGAATTGAACATTTCCATAATATATTCACTATAAAACAACTGGGAGAAAACCATGCAAATTTTAAGCATAATCACTGTTTAAAAATCAGGTTAATTCAGTTTCCAAATCTGCATAATTGTTAGTAGAATCTTTGTCCTAGCAAAAATCTGATAAAACAAAGCCTAGTCATGCATTCGTATTAGGTATTATAAATGATTTCTTCTATTTAAAGTTGAAGGCTATAGCCAGGGTCTGGCTTCCTATGTTATCTGTATAATCCAGATTCAAAGGAATTATTTCTGCTCTTTACTTTTACATTTTCCTGTGCTTTTTGCATTTCGATATTATTTGAATCTCTACAAATTTTTAGTATAAAATAAAATTTTATACCTAGACCACACTTTAAGAGGCTGTCTAGTCAAGTCCCAATTTAAGGACTATAACACTATCTTTTGAAAACAAAAGGAAACGATTGTTTTTTAATTTATGTTACTGGAGTTCTCCACTGACTTCCTTGACGAGGTGTATTATTCTTCTTTTTAACTCCTTCTCTTCTTTATACCTTCTTAGAAAGTAAAAAATGAAGTACATGAAAGCTCTGATCTGATAATATGGTTTATACTAGAGCGCTAGTACCCATGTTATTTCCTTGTATTACTCTCAGAGAATGCAGGATATCCTGCTCTTGATTAGGTCAGCTTGCTTCAGGGTTAATTTAGAAAGTATCTGACACTTATCTATGCCATTTGAAGAGACAAAAATTTTATCATTGCACTTTTAAAAATCACTTTAAGGCAAAATAAATAGGTCGTTTTTAAATAAATGCAGAACAATAAGATGTTTGCTTCTTTTTGTGGGTATCTGTTTTATTTTTATCAATACTGATTAGGTGAATGAAATCCAAGAGCATCACAGGGTAGTAGAAATAATATGGAAGAAAACACAAATGGCCTTCAGAGTAAATTTTACTTTTTAAAAAAGTAGAGATAAGAAAAAAAATAACCATGGACATTAAAGCATAGATAGAGAAAAAGAGTGAGAGTGAGAGAGAGACAGACAGATAGATGGACAGATAGTAAAAAAATGTAGGCAGGCAGGCTGAACCATAAAGAAATCAACTGAGCAGAGGTTATCTAGAAATCTAGAAGAGTTTATTAAAAATAAAATGATCAATTAAATGGAGAACTTTAAAGATGAGAAATAGGGAAATAGTAATGTGTTTTTAAGGTACTCTGGGAGAACCATTTTACAAATGATTACATATTATGTTTAACTTGCATGTGGAAATACAGGGGTGGATATAAAGCAACAGGAGGAAAATTATAATAACTGAGTGACAGTTATGTATGACAATCACTAGGAAGCCCAGAAAACAGCAGCTCACAGAAAACAAGTTTCATGTGGTTCAGAAGATAGAAGAAAAAGATTATGTTTTTTAAGGAAATGATTAGTGCATTAAGACCCAAAAGAGACAGCTCATTAATGTAGCTTGTTCCAGCTCTTACTGGGCTGTTAGTCTTCTCAGCATTCTTGGAAAAACTGGTTTTCCCAAAGTATGTAATCGCCTTGGTATCTTCTCCTTAAAGTCAATATTTTGGAATAAACTATTAATTTGACTGGAAACAATATCAAATTTCCAAACATTTCATTTTAGTTAATGTTTTAGTTTGGATTTTTAACCTGAAATTACACTTGTAAATTCAAAACCAATAGTGATTTTTGTTTTTCTTCAATCCAACTCCTATATTTTCTAGTTTCCCTTTTCTATTAAAAAACAAAAAAATCTAAGATCACACCAAAATTAAATCTGATAGAAAACAATTTGGTGCTCCTTAGGGATAAACTACCATAGATGTATTCTGCTACTGCATGCCTAGTTTTAGGAGTAATTTATCCATTCTAAAATTATCCTAGAAAAAAGGAGCTTTGGGGCTTAAGGGCTCAGATGGAATATGCTCTTCAACTACACACTGTGATACCCTTGCTTGATAATGATTCCAGACCTGAGAAAGACACTAGGAAGCTCAGTGCTTATCTGTATAATTGGTAATTCTCCTTCATCTACAAAAAGCAGAGCTATAGTTTTTAGTTCCAAGGCTCTTGAATCCAATTCCAGCAGGAGTTGTTCATGTACAAATTGCAAAGCTACTCATTTGATTAAGAAGACTAATTTAATGCTGCTGTGTGGATTCTACACATGCACCTCAGAGATTTTGCAAATACTTCTTCCTGGAGTGTTATGGGGAGTTTCCAATGTGCTAGATCAGCTGTGGTTCGCAGAAGCAAGCAGTTCCTTTGTAGTATCATTAACCTAACTGGAAGTGAGCCTCATTTAGCATTACCCAGATGGTAAAATTGAGGTTGATTATCAGCTCTTTGGAAACTGAAATGTGATAATGGGTCAGGCTGTACTTCACAAAGTTTGGTGGACATAGGATGCAGCTGACAGCAATTTAAACTGTAGATTGCATAACCCCACTCCCAAAGGTTCTCACTCTGCAGATCTGAGTTAGAATCAGCATTTTTAACAAGTATCCTCTGACCTCCTCTGGCAGGCCTTTTCTGGAAGTTGAAGAGTAAGTTAGACAGTCCCCTCTATCAAATGGTGGCTTCCCATCTTATTCAAAGCAAAAGTGACAAGTCCCTTCAATGACATGTAGGACTCTACCTGATCAAGTCTTCATTACCACACTAACCCCATCTCCATCTCCATATTTCCCCCATCACTCACTTTGCTCTATCCACACTGGCTTCCTTGCTGCCCCCGAAATATATCAGACATGACCCCAATTTCTTTCTGTTTATAGCACTCATTTAGCTTCCTTATTTCCTTTAAATCTTATCTCACATGTCCCTTTCTCAGGGAGAGCTACCCTGCCCACCCAATCCAAAACTGCAAACCTCCTCCATAATTCTTCCTCCTCTTTTTACTCATTTTTTTCTCCTGAGCACTTATCTTGTTTTCTGATTTCTCTAATAGAAGCTCCACAAAAGCCAGACTTCTTTGGTCTGTTTTGTTCACTTCTATAACCCCAACATCCAAGATCATGCCTAGAACATATATAACAGGCACTCATTAAATATTTTTTGAGCATATAAATTAGTAATGAGACACTGCATGGAGTCATGTGATATTGTGGCCTTACAAGTGACTGGGGAATATCTACATAAGCCTTTTTGTCAGAAATAAAGATTTTTACAGGTATAATCAAGTTCTTAAATGTTGGCCATCTCAACAAAACCTAATCAAAAACTCACAAGGCAGTATACAAATGTCAATATGTATTTTAGAGGACCATTTAGGTATGGGAGGCCAATATTTTGTCAATTTGTGCTCAGGGCTAAGCATATTAACATTAATGCAGAAGAAAAGAACCAAAACCATTCTTAAAGTCAGAAAAATGGGGTTCAAGTCACAGCTCTGTCAATTTATTATCTATGTTGTCTTGGTCAAACCACTTAAGGATTCATTTAACTAGTATGTTACTAACCTCACTTCTGCACATTTTCATCTATAAAAAGACAATGACAAATGCTTCTCCTACCTTATAGAATCTTGCAAACTAATGTGAGAAAAGCATTTTTTATACAATAAAATATTATATAAATATAAGTATAAATGGGTTTATAATTATCATTGTTTACATTTAACATTCTAACCTGACGTTGCAGACTGTTACAGTGGTGGCACTCAATGAATCATGCCTCGCTGTATCCATGTAGTCCCACAGTGAATCTGGACTTGGCCAAGAGACTTGCTTTAGACAATGAGACATTTGCATCAGCAACCATGATGCAAGCAGTGGTATGATAAGCACTTGGACGTTGGAGCTTACACTCTTGAAAGTCAGCTGCCATGCTATAAAGAGGCTCGAGTTAGCCTCTTCAATAAGGAGAAACTACATGGAGGACACACTGGTGGATGAGAGACTATCTTGGGTATTCTGGCCCCTGCTGAGTTTCCAGTTAAATGTATGAGGTGCCTCAGACACATCATCTGGAACAGAGGCACTTCCCAGCTAAGTTCAGTCAACCAAGGAATTGAGAAATATAATAAACTACTGCTTTAAGCCACTAAGTCTGGGGAAAGGTTATAATGCAGCAACATATAATTGAAATCCCTAGGTTTTTGAAAAAGACATCATAGTCCAAAAGAGGAAGTTCAATGGCAGGAATTCTATACACTGTATGAAGTAGGTAACTAGTTATAAAAGGAGAGGCCTTTAGACTTCCTTAGAATCGAATCAGACATTGCCCTATTTTGCTTACTTTTGAAGTGCAAACGACAGCTAGTTTGTAAGATACTATTTATTTCTATAAGAAAAGAAAACAAAGAAAATGAAGTAATTTATGTAAGTTGCTATAAACTGGAATCCATGTTGAGCAAAAAACAACAATAAAATATGGTACGTAGGAACTTCCTATCTATTTTCCTAAGGCTTGTCAATTGAGAGTAGCCAATCCACTACCTGAGCAATTTTGATTTTTTCTTCTGTAACTTAGGGTAGTTACTCCTTGGCAGGAGTCTATTGTTAATGATTAGCACTTCTCAAAGAGAGCAAATCCCCAGCACCTTCTAGATGTACCAGTCGAGATCTGCATCTTTTTGAATAAGCCACATTCCTGGAATTTCAACCAGGGTCTTAATCAGCTCACAGCTAAATTCAGATCATCAAAGGCCAGACCTTTTTGGCTATAATTCTTGCTTTGTGTAAATACGGTCCTGTTTCGAAGCACTTTGTCTGGCAATTGGCACAAGGGCAGAAGCAAGGGAGTGAAGTCGTTGTGAAAGTACAGGCAGTCACAGAGCATTTTATTACTGTTTTGTGAAAAACGTTCTCAACTCAGAAGGAGCTCTGACGTTTTTAAGAGAGATATTGCTAACCTTTTGCTTGAAATCAGTGTTCTCCACGTTGGCATTGTTGCTCAGCACAATGGCTTTCATTTTCTGACTACCAAAGTTGGGAAATTTTTCAATGTGAGATAAAAGGTGTCTTCCTACTACAAGTAAGTAACATGCTTCATTTTTTTGTGTGTGTTTTTTTTTAAATTTATTTTTTAACCAAGGAGCACATTCGATGATGCAGTGAATTATGAATGAGTTCCCTTTTTCAAATTTGTGGTTAACATCCTTGTTATTGTCAAGGAACTCAAGACTCAGAGGAGTGAATTTTTGTTGAATCTAGGATGGGCTGCCAAACTAGATTCTTTGGTACTTATATGTGACAGAACTGATCTCCAACAAAATTTCAAATGTAACAGAAAACTGAACACACTATTCCCGAAACATTCAGTGGCTGAAAAAGGCACCCTGTGACTAATTAGTACTTTTAATTTCTCATGTAAGCTCAATGAATTCAGTGAATAGAAGAACGAGTGATAGAAAAATGCTAGGGTTTAAAGGTTTCTGCATTAATTAGAAGGGTAGTGGAATATGCCATCCCAAAATATGCCACTTTGGCATAACAATTAGTTTGAACTCTAGACGCTCGAAAAACAGCAAGAGCAGGGGAAGTTTTTTCTGAATTCCCCTTATCTACCTGAACACAGAGCTGCTAAAAGAAACTCAATCATCATAAATCCCCTCCCAGGAATTTTATCAACCAGGTCAGATTAACACATCACAGGAGAGGAGACTAAAAGTCAACAGGACACCCAGAAAAACTTTGTCAAAAACCATCCTACCTCCCATTTATTCTTCCAAGGACCCATTCATCTTTCCTAAAATCATTTACTCTCCCCAAAGAGCCCTACATCTCCATTCCCCTTTTCTTTTAGAGGTGGCATTTAATTCTGAATTCTAAGCCATCTCGGGCAGTTACTCATTTTCCCCTGGATATCTCCCATGTATCGATGAGGTATATATGTGAATAAACTTCTGTTTTTTGGTTTTTTTTTTTTCGGTCGTTAGTCATTTATTACAGGGATCTCAGCTAATAACTCAGAAGGGTAGAGACAAATTACTTTCCCTCCCCTATGGACTCATTTCACACAAATTCATTGAATGAAAATGGAATGCCAATTATCTGAAATCTATGAGGCCTCCAAATTATAATGCTCAAATATAAGTACTGTGCTGTTCCAAGGAAAAACTCCCACATTATAAATGATAATATATCTCTTACTCCCACCTCTTTCTGTCTCTCTCTCACCAGCATTCGGTTACATATAGATTGCTTTCTTTTATGGAATATGTAATAAGTGGCAATATTGTAAAGTACTTTTTTTTTAATAAAAACTTTTTTTTTTCAGACATAATATAAGATATATAATACTGGGATATTCAGATGTGTCACAGACTAGACTCCGGTGTCCATGTTAGTAATTATTCTAAAAATCCTTCTGTCAGAGTGACTGAGTTGTAAGGCTCAAGTCAGATGATGTTTATATATGTGATTTGAAAAGTACAGAGTAACATAAATATGTGCAGTCTAACTATTAGATGTGCTGTTTTTAGGAAGAATCAATCTAATTGTTTTTAATTTCTGCCTTAAGCTATTTTTACTTGTCTACATGCTCACAATGCCTCTACCCATCATGTAGTGAACCTTATCTGTGGGGGAACCCTATGGAAAAACCTCATATGGCGAGTATAAACCAAAAAGAAAGCATTCTAAAAAGACTGGATTTCATATAAATATAGAGTACTCGGAGGAGGTAAAAGTGGGTTAGTATCAAAAAATACTTGTTACCACGCTTACATGTCCTTCCAGCTTATGCTACTGTAAAACAGCAGATGGAGCCTCGGCCATATTGGAGTTGAGAGGTTAAATTCCCATGGAACCTATAAACTCCTCCTTCAACTTCAATATACTTTAATATACAAGGGTGATCTCTAGATAAAACAAGTGACTTTAACTCTCCATCAGTAGTCAGGAGGTATAGTGAGTCCCAAAGTACCTGTGGACGCTGTGCTATTCTGGCTCTTAGCTTGAGTAGAAAAGTCATAAATTATTTCCTTCTGGGGAAACCTGAAGGAGCAATCTAAGGGCACTTCTACCCCTAAATTTGAAGCAGCTGCTGACAGAGGCCCAGGAAAAGAGAGTGTGGTAAAGAATTCAGCTTTAAGTGATCGAATAGTCAGTGAAAGGCATGTATTTATACGCAAGCTGATTTTTGGACACATATAGAAATATCATTTATAGTCTTTATGCAAATCATTTTGGGGTACTAATGAAAAAGAGAAAAAGAAAAGACTAAAGGCCCAGTAATGAAAACTTGCATGCAAGCAAGAATGTGCTAATACGCACAAACCAGAATGCTTTGGCAGAGAGCACGAAGGGAAGGAAAACACGATACTGCCAGAATATATTCTGCAAAGAGAAGATCAGATCAAATACTCACCTTTATAAAAGGGAGATGGCACAGCAAGGTGGCTAAGTATGCCGATGTGTGTGGGAGTTTGGAGCTGGATGTGTGAAACAGACAAGTTCATGTTCAAAGGATGAGGGCAGTTTGACAGAGAACAGCACTGTGCTTATAGAAAACCTACATAAAAATCTGGAAGTTACAGGCACATAGGAGTCTGGTTGCCAGGAAAAATGTACTTCTTGGTACATAGGAGTCTGGTTGCCAGGAAAAGTGTACTTCTTGTGATATAAAGGAGTGAGAGAAATGGCCCCCAATTCTACACACACCAGCTCAGATGACATCATTAGTCTCTGGACTTTGAACAAATAAGGGTGACAAAGGAGAGCCACAGTGTTTGATATTTAAGGAGAAAGATTTATAAACAGATAAACATTAAAGTGAGATTAATATTTTATACTCTAAAATGTAAAATAACAGGAAAATAACACAGCAGTGCCTTTTTTTTTCAGCTTCAGGAAATAGTTGTCCCTAGGTAATTTGGGTCCCGCACAAGAATAACAGCAAAACAACAACAACAAAAACCTGGCATACTCGTCAAAAAAAAAAAAAGTGTGTATGTGTGTTTTTTTTCTTCTGTAAAAAACAACAACGAAAAAAAACCCTTTCAGGTGGTGAGTCCTGTGTTTCATGTAGTGTTGTCAAGTCGTCTGGCAGAGATGAGAAAGCTGACAGCCCTCTGGAGGGCTGGAGCTGAGGCTGCGTGCAGAAGTCTGGAACAGCAGAGACCTGATCCTGCATGTAATGAGACCAAACAGAGCTGGGAGGGAAACTCTGCTTGCAAGCCTCCTCAGACAAAGAATCAAGCAGCCAGCTGTCCGCCTGTCATGCTTCACCTTCCTCTTCAGTGGCCTGCCTTTTTCACACTAGTCGGGGCAACATGAAAAGGCTGCAGTATCTTACAGTTAGGTCCGTGGCCATGTAGGCCACTGTGTAAATACATTCATTAATTTATCCATTTCTTCAACATTTATCAAAAGCTTGGCATGTACCTGGTACAATGAAAAGTGGGATGCAGTGATAAGACACACTTTCCACTACAGAAGCGGAGATGAAAACAAATGGCCATGTGTACATGAGTTATATATCTATATTCCAAGCCAGTTAAAACCTCTCTCCACAAACATCTCAATGTAAACAACAAACTATTCAATTAAAGGAATACCTTTGCTAGGTTCTTTATCCTTAAAGTTCAAAGACGATCTCAAGGGAAGGATTTGGGCCTTTTGCCTAAGATCAGTTAGGAACTAAAGTCTGTTTAAATTAAAAAGTTATAAAATTTGATTTGGCTAGGTGTTAATTAGAATATATGTCATATCTAAATCACATCTTGGCCATCTATAAATTTTTGTCATGAAATTATAACTAGGGAGCCTACCGTTATATCCTGGGGAAGGAGTACAATGGCCTACTCCTTTCTTTTAAAGAATAGGAAAAGGCTTAGCAGAACAAAGATATTACTCTAGCAGCTTCCCAGTGGGAAACAGTCAACCTTAAGTGTGTTTAAGTGGGCTTGGGAGGGAGGCTCAAGTGCCAAATCATATAATTTTATTAAGAGAGATACCTGAGGAACTGGGGAGGTCTAGCTATAATCATATACTCGGAAACATGAGGAACAAAGTACAGCATTTCCCTCCTTTTACTTAAAATACAAAACATTTATACTTAACAATTAATCCCTCCTAAAGGCCCTTAGTAATTTTTTTTTTTAAAGCTTCACGCATTGTGGCTTCCTGCAGTAATCAAAAAGTTCATATTCAAATGAAAAGAAGTACTTATCCTACTAATGTAAATGGCAGTAGAGATGGAATTTGAAAACTGAGTTCTTAATCAATACTGCCACTTTTAAGAGGACTGCTAAATTCTTGAGGGAAAAAGGAGGACAGTGTGAGTGGCACCAGCACTCTGGGTTGTGCCTAGGCTGGATCCTCTTCTGTCTCTCACTCCCTTCATGTTATACCTAAGATGTTAAATTGGACAAAATTACACAAAATTGTATAAAATCTGAAAGCAGGTATCTTGTCAAGGGTAGAGAATTACCATTCTCACAAATTGGCTGATTGTAGGAAAAAAACAATGAATTAGTAGTAATGGTCTCTTTTTCTACTTTCATCTACTGATTTAATTATTTGATGCCTCAGTTTCCTAATCAGTAAAATGAGCATCAATGTATTTTACAGCGAAGCTTTAAGATGACTTTATAGTTATGTGTGATCTCGATAACCTTGGAGAATTGCAAGGTGTAATCAACTAGAACAATGCTTCTCAAACTTAATGTGTATGTGAATCACCAGTGGATCTTGTTACAATGCAGATTCTGATTTAATAGGTCTGGCGTGAGGCCCAATATTCTGTATTTCTATGTGATGCCAATGCTGCTGATCTATGCATCACCCTTGGAGCAGCAAGATCCTGAAAAAAAAATTCATTGCCCAACTATAATTTCCAAAGATGACTGTAAGCTTTTAAGATGACAAGGTATATTTGACCAAACTTCTATTTTAAAAGATCACTCACCTTGGTGAGGATACATAGAGGAGTTTAAGGCTAGAGGTGGGGAGACAAGTTTGGATACTGATACGAAAATACAGGAAATACATAGTTCTGTTGTAAACTAAACAATGGTAACAGGGAAAGAAAACACCAGCTCTAAAGAGACTTTTGGTAATAACAGCAAGTGTCATGATAATCATAACAATAATAATAATAGGTAATAGTTATCATTACCTGTTGTGGGATGTGGTAGGCTAAAAACAATTTCCCCTCCCCCCTGCAAAAATATCCATGTCCTAATTCTTGGAACCCATAAATGTTACATTATTTGGAAAGGAAAAAGAGTCACTGTAGACGTAATTAAGTGAAAGATCCTGGCATGGGGAGTTTACCTTGGACTATCTGTGTGGGCCCTGAATATAATCACATGCATCCCCACAAAAGGGAGACAAAAGGAGATTTTATGCACACATAGTGGAAAAGATGATGTGCAGATGGGGCAAAGGATTGAAGTGATGCAGCCGTAAGCCAAAGAATGCTGACAGCCACCAAAAGATGAAAGAAGCAAGAAATGAATTCCTTCCTACAGTCTCCAGAGGGAAAATGTCCTTGCAGACACTTTCCTTTCAGGCCAGTAATTCTAATTTCAGATTTCTGGCCTCCAGAATGATGGGAGATTCAATTCCATTTGTTTTAAGGCACCGAGTTGTGGCAAATTGTCATAGCAGCCAGAGGAAATTAATACACATGGAAATAAATCTTCCTGAATTTCTCAGTGCTCGATAAAAAAGTATAAGCCTCTAGGGACATGGAAATATATACAATGTAAAGAATATTTATCTTCATTTCTCCTAGAAACATTTTTCTTTCACATACCATGAAGATGACATCTATAGCCATTTGTCAAGTTAAATACTCTGATCTAAAGGATGATAAAACTTCCCTTATCTCCCTGAGGGACAAATGTTCACAGCCTGGACCAGGATCCCAGGTAAAGCTTATGAGAAGCCAGAAGGATTAGACTTCTAGCTCTCTACTTATATTTCAAGTAATGTAGTCCAGGGCTTGGTTTAGTAGGAAATGCCTGGCCAATGGTTATTAGTTGATTCTGAATTTGAACAACTATGATGGTATATAAATATGAAAGTAAACTTCAGATAGACACATCTCTAAAAGCCATAAAATAGAAGCCAGAGATAGAAAGGTCATAAAATCAGACAAAAAGGCTATTTATCTAGCCATGGAGAGATCTGGCCGCTGGAAGGGACTCTCGGTTAAAGTAAGAACCCAGGTTCTTCCCCACTTGTCTCCAGGAAACAAAGGTTTTTCTCCTTTATTCAGGAAGGGAGGGGGACCACTGCCTCTCTCTTGTATATATGTGGCCAAAAATCCATTTTCCGATCTTCTTTCAGTTACAAATTATCTGGCCACTTGTGAAAGTTATTATTTTTTTCCCCCTAATCCGACTACTATTATATTGCCCTAGGGCTAAGGATGGAGGAAAAGGGAGAAAATGCTATTATGATTATAATAAATAATAACTAATCTGTCTCTGATCTAGAACATCTCATGTGAGCATTGAGAATAAAATTAATAAAGATAATTATTAAACAAGGAGTATTTTCCCAACCCTATGCAAGTATTATTATCATCTGTATTTTACAGATGAGAAAATTGAAATTTTAAGAGTTCAATTTTATTAGAATTACACGAATAGTAAGTGATATAACCAGAATTACCTGCAAGATATAGCTGACTCTAAAGCTCATGCTTTGAGCCATAGATTTAATGACTGACTTTAGGGAGTAAGGTAGATGGAAAGAGTCCAGGCTCATTCAAAATTTTTTGGGCTCTTGTGTTAATTCCACTTATCAAGGAGTATGTAGAATCTCAAATATTTTAATTGAAGAAGATGATATGTTTAATTTCTGGTATGTTGAATTTGATGCATAATAAAAAAAAGTAAAATTGTTATATAATGAAAGAAGTAAAATTGTTACATAATCAGATAGATGAGAACAAAGTAGTACACTTCTGAGTTATTGCCATGTAGATAGTAAGTGAACCTCCAGTTTGGATGACCTTCCTGGGAAGCCTATGATGAGTAGGGGAACTGAGGGTGAAACATTTAATGTGTGTGTGGAAGAAAAGCTGATTGAGGAGCCAGAGAAGAAGGTGGAATGACAAGAGGGAGGAGTACTAAGAAGTTCAAAAGGGAACATTAAAGGAGAAAAAGTAATAGAAGAAAGCAATAGAGAGAAATAGTAACTTAGGTCAGAGATATGGAAAGGCAAAATGGTATGGTGATGAGAATTTGAGATAGGGCAGATGACTGGAAAGAACCATAATTGAGGGTATTTTCCATAGGCCCTTTTATTATTAATAAAGAAAACAGATGAAGAGCAAAATAAATTTTATGTCGTTCTAATGTATTATTTTAAAATGTTTGACCTGGTAATACAAATAATGTATGTAATTTAGAGGAAAAAGAAAAGTTCTTATATAGAAATAAGTTCTACAAACAAACAAACAAACAAAAAACCTTTGTTAAAATCTGTTTGCAACTCGGTGGATAAGGTATTTGTTTTTTTCTGAAACTCATTCTCCTCATTTATATGATGCAAATAATATTATCAACCTTAAAGGTCACTGTGAAATTTTAGCAAATAATATATATATTAATATGAATAAAGATATATATATATATATATATATATATATATATAACACAGGGCTTGGTATAGTAGGAAATAACTGATCAGTGGATATTAGTTGAACCTGAATCTGAAAAGCTAAATTGATATGTAAATATAAAAGTAAATTAAAATATACAGAAAATAATACACCAACCACCACATTACCTCTTGCTTTGTTAATACCTATAGTTTTAATTTTGGTTTGTGCATTTATGGGGCATGAAGGGAAAAATAATATTACCTCTTTCAAAAATTAAACTAAAGCTGAATTGCAAGTTATTCTGTTGATAGCTTAGGTTCTACTGAAAATCAATCATCTGAAAAAAATTTAAAATATAATATTTTATAATTAAATGATTTATTTAAATTAAGTTTATAAATGAATAAATGAAATATTAAAAGTATATATTTTAATTTGTTTATACTTATATAATTTGTTGAATATCTTTTATGTCACTTTGTATAATGGATGAACGGAAAATACAAAAATAGAAAAGTAAGAGAATTCTCCCATGAAGAGAAGCAATAAGCATAAAAATGAGTAAAATATGTGGCAAAATATCATAGTCATCAAATCAAGACATAAAGTGACATGAGGGTTCCCCCCCAAAAAGAGAAAGAGATTATATTTGATTGGGGATTCCAGGTAGAGTTGGTGGCATCTGAGTTGCACTTTGACAAATTTCAAGACAGAGTAAAGAGGGAAGGGTATTTTAAGACAGAGGAAAAGATAAACAAAAGCCCTCAGACCAGAAAAGCTGGGACATATTCAGGAGATAGTGAACAATGCAGTTTAGTTGGAAAATATGGAACCTTTACGGGGGTAATCAGTGTAAAAGCTAGAAAGTTACAACACAGATATAATCTGGAAGACCATGAGTGCTCAATAAAGAAATGCGTACTTCATTAGTGAGCCAAAGGAGAATCACTGGGGTATTTTGGATAGAAGAATGTTTGGAGCAGAGCTAACCTTGAAGAAGACTAATATGAAGGAAAGAGTTGATTGGGTTGGTGAGTGGCAGCGGGTAGCATTGACAGAAAGCTATTCAAGGATAAAGATTTCAGTTTACAGAAGAGTAGAGAGGGATAATTTCTCTTTAGAAGTACTTCAGCTAATAAGTGAAAAAGAAATGAATAAATTAAAATATCACTGTTTTCTAACCCCTAATGAATCAATGGATTCAATCACCAATGGTTGCTAACATCACAAAAAGACAGGCAATTGAATATTATATTGGATGATGGAAGAATACAACATCATCTATGAACGTGCCTTGCCAAAAAAAAAAAAAAAAAAAAGGTACTGAATCTAATTGAATCTCTAAATCTAAATAACTGTTTAGAAGAAATACATAAAGTAGAGGAATATGTTAAACTATAGAACAATAAAGTAGTAAATACAATTACAGCTATAGGAAACTCTATGTCAAACAACCCAGTTTATTCAACAAGTAAATTACAAAGACAGAAAAAGGATAGGGAGGAATAACCTCTATGTGATGGTTAATATTATATGTCAACTTTTCTGGGCCATGGTGCCTAGATATTTGGTCAAACATTATTTTGGATGTTTTTGTAAAAGTGTTTTAAAAATGAGATTAACATTTAAATTGGTGGACTTTTAATAAAGCAGATTACCCTCCATAATGTGTGTGGGCTTCATCCAATCAGTTGAAGAACTTAATAGCCCAAAGACTGACTGCCTCCAAGCAAGAAGAAATTATGCCAGAAGACTGCCTTTGGACTCAAACTGCAACTCTTCCCTGGGTCTCGATTGAGCCTGTCTGTTGGTTTTGGGCTTACTAAGTCTCCACAATCATGTGAGCCAGTTCTTTAGCTTGTTTCTCTCTGTCTCTGTCTCTTTCGCTCTGTCTGCCTGTCTATCTGCCTGCCTGCTCATCTGTCTGTCTTTCTCTCTCTGTTGGTCTTATTTCCCTAGAGAACTAATATATATATATACTATCGATGAGAAGATATTTCAATTATATATCAAATAAAAATAAGGCATATACAAATTATAGTGTTTAGGGATACTCATTTGTATTATAAAACTGTAAAAGAGAACAAAGTGATTATTATAGAAGTCAAATGAGTGGTTACCTATGGGGTGAAGGAGATAGCTATTATTGGACTGGGACAACTGAAAGGGGCTTCTAGGATATCTGGAATTATTTTATTTCTTGGCCTTTGTGATGATGACAAAGGGTATTTATGTTATAAAATTTATTAAGCTATACATATGTTTTATGTAATTTTTCTATATTTGTTTTAGAATTTATAACAAAAAATCAAGAGACTAAAGGAAGAGAATAATAGTAGTTTTAGCTATTAATAATAGCTAACTCAAATCAGAGAATAATTGCCATAAATTTGCTAAGGGTTTTAAGTATTACAATTCAAAAGTAACATTTATTGCATAACATTTCTCTTTGCCTCTGTGGAACAACTGAGATACTATAACTTTTTGCATAATTGCTATAACTGAATAAGCTCAAAATACTATTCAGAGATATGAGAAGCAGCTCACCTTTCATGGGTTAGAAGTAGCAACTCAGCTAAGGAAAGGTCTCTTGAGCAGTCCAAGCTACAACACCCTTTTGCTGATGAATTCTTGGCATTTATGGCCAACAGGAAGCCAGAACTGCTGTCCAGTTTCTGCAGGTGCACACTAAGCAAAATAAATATATACCAACCATATTCATAGGATCACTAGAAAATAGTCTATAACAACTACAGGGTGAGAAGTGAAGAAGATATTGGGGAAATGATATTATCTGTACACAACAATTATCTATATCAGTATTGGTCAATAGCTTATAGTTAAGAGAAATAACTTACTAAACCACTAAGAATTCCTAAATTAATATTTGAATAGCTGAGAGGGATATTAAGCAAAGAATATAGCTTAATGTTCCAATATGAAAAAACAGACCTGAATTTCCAGATATATGTTGGCTAATTCTACCTGAATGTGTCTTGAACACTTAAAAGTCTATACGTTCCAAAAACAATCTCATATCCCTTCTCCAAAACCATGTCTCTTCCTAACATCCTTATCTGTGCTCTTTGCACAATCTGCATCTGAATTTACAGGAACGAAGTCATTTTCTTTCCTCCTCACTCTTCATCATTAATCAGAGGAGAAATACTTTGGATTCTGAAGCTCTGAAAACACCTCTTGCGTCTTTTCACTTTCTCAAAGAAAACACCACTTGAATCTATTCACCGCTCTTTGTTTTTGCTTTCAATATTCTAATTCAAGCATTTACATTTATTGTGTGGACTACTATGAGTTTCCTAACTGCACAACACTATTTTATCTCTTTTAAATTATAAACTGTAATTACAGTAATATATTTTTATATGTACTAATGATAACATCTTTTTCACAAACAAAACCAAAATCAGGAAAAAAAAAATCTTCATAAATCATAGTTAAAACTTCTCAGGTTGGTAATTTAAGCCTCCTTCATGCTTTTCCAACTACATGTGTGGTTTTGATTGTCTAATCTCCTCTCCCTATTCTTCAGATATTTACTTGGGCCTCCTCCTGCACATATCCCATAATTTATCATCTTGTCCCTTTTTCTAATTGCCTCCTCTAACTCAGTGCTTCTCAAACTTGACCATGCATTAGAATCACTTGGGGGACCCATACATAGATTGCTGGGCACCAGCCTTAGAGTTTCTAATTCAGGTTTGGGGTGGGGTCTAAAAATTTACATGTCTAACACTTTTCCATGGAGTGCTGATGCTGCTGGTCTCTGGATCACATTTTGAGAACCACCGCTGAACTATATGTTTCCTCTATGTCTACTTCTGCAAGAAACCCATCACTTAAGGCTTCATTCATTATCATTTCCTACTATCTTTGGGCATATGCCTCCAGTCTGAAAACATCCAGAAACTTCTCTTTTTTCTAAATTCCTACAGTTTCATATTTCTATTTTGCTTACAAGACTTAAGATATCCCATTTTTCATAGTCATGAGGTAGAATTTAATTTTCCTTATAGACCTCTATACTCTTTAAGACTAGTATTCATGTTCAAAATTACTAAATTACAGATCCACAGTGCAAAGTATGATGTCTTGTCTATGAGACGTAAAAAAAATGTTTTCTGACTGGTAACTAAATACATCCGAAAGAGGACATAAAGATGCTACCACAAATTGGCAGATAAACTGGCAAAGGTAATATAAAGCTGTCTTTTGGTGCAAAGCTTCATTTTCACTTTGCATGTGTCCACGCCCTGCCAATGAAACTGGGATTCCTGCTGTGCTTCCATCTGTTGGAAACAATTACAATGTTTTTGGGGCTAAATATTGGGGGAAAATATTTAAGCAGTTCAATTAAAGTATTTTGTCATCTGATGACAAGAAAAAGAGAAGACAGCATTTGCTGTCCAAATACCATATATTTAAATCTGTTTTTCCTTTACTTCAGAGGCAGGATAAATTTCAGAGCACAGTGATCTTGAATAAGAAGTCTCATGGCCTCACAGGAAATACAGAACAAGGTGGCAGGCAATGGGCATGCTGAAGTGTATCCTAACTGGTTGCCTCCACAAAAAAGTGCTCAAACACTTGAACAGGATATCTGATCTGTCTGTCATCACTGGAGCTGACTTAACCTTTTCTTTTCTTTTTTTCTTTCTTTTCCTCTCTCTCTTTCTGTCTTTCTCTTTTCCTTCCTTCCTTCCTTCCTTCCTTCCTTCCTTCCTTCCTTCCTTCCTTCCTTCCTTCCTTCCTTCTTCCTTCCTTCCTTCCTTCTTTTCCTTCCCTTTCCTTTCCTTTTCCTTTCGCTTTCCTTTCCTTTCCCCTTTCCTTTCCTTTCCTTTCCTTTCCTTTCCTTTCCTTTCTTCCTCTTTTTTCTCTTTCTCTCTCTCCATCCCTCTTTTACTCACTCCCTCTTCCCTCTCTCCTTTTAAGCCACACTCAACCACTATGTAAGGTTTTTGATTTTCATGATTTCCCTTTTGCTGTCTTTAAGGAAGTGACATTGTATCCTAGGCTGGTGTAGAAATGAGGAATCCTGTGGTCTGGTTTTGCTGCTGCCCCTATCTAGCTAGTAAAGTACTTTATCTCATTAGGCTTCACAGTTTATCCATCAAATGATAGGGAGGGATATGTTCTGTTTATCTCTGGCATTTCATAAATCTATTTCTCTCTTGAGGGAAGTAACTTCCATGGTACTATAAGGTAATAAGTTATTGTCTTGAAAGGTTTAATGAAGCCTTTTAAACTATTTTAATTTGAGTTGGGAATAGCATGTTCATTATTTACATTATGACTAAATATATTTAGTTCATAAACTGCCATTTCTATTATTCAATCAGCTCTATATATCAGCATGACATAACTGCTCAATACAGTTAAGTGGGACTCATAACTGCCAGTCAATTGATTTGCTAATTACATACCTATAGTAATTTACATTTCTTTCATTCTAAACAGCATTACTTTCATTGTCAGGATCCCATTAAGGGGTCATAGGAACACGGGTGTAAAGTGATTGAATATCATTTTGAACTTAGAGGAAAGCTCAGTGACATATTTCAAAGTACTGCTGAAGTATTATGAAAGAGAGAATTGATACGAAGACATAAAACTACAAGAAAAAAAAAGCCACATTGTGAGTATATGTGTATAAATTATAAGAGATCAATGCTATTCTATTAGTTTCAACCTTTAATTGAAACTTCCACAATCCCCCTGCTATCCTGTATTCGTTTCTTAATCTTTTATAACATCCTGAAGGTAGGAGAGAGTTAACACAGCCCTGGTGCTTCAAATAGTTCTAGATGAGGAAATTGAACTTCAGAAACGCTAAAGAACTTGTTCAAGGTCATTCATAAGTTGACAGAACTGGGGCCGGAAATCATTTTTTTTCCTTAGGAACAAACATGAACTCTCGGAAAGTGTTGGCATGCTTGTGAGCAAAGGAGATATATAGTCACGGTTACACAGTTTATGAGAAAAGAAAATGTTTATTAGTAACGGTGTCTCTCACAATCTTCCATAAAGCACCTATCACAATTTATTTAGGAAAAATGTTGAATGAACATTACTTCAGGGTTTAATTTGTTCTGAAAAAAAAAAAAAAAAGGTCACGTCATTGATAATGGCCTTGGCCCTCTAACAAAGCTGTGAAATCTAAATATTATCAATGATTAAAACTCACCTCGGTTTTAAATTTATGGTCAATATGGACAAACAATGACTGGATTTACTTTTCCTTGAAACAACTAAAAAAAAAAAATGAATGGACAAAATACTTTAAACCATGTTACTTGGGACACTCAATATCAGATAATAAAGGAAAATGATCCCCAAGAGATGGGTAACAATTGAAGTGAACCCTTAGATTGCTGCAGACTACTGTTTGGAGTAAGTTTCCAAGGTAGGATGCAGGGAGAGGAAACCTAGGTATAGAAACCACCCAAGGCCAGGTAAAGATCCATTCAAATTGATTATAAGAAATGGTGCTTGAGTTTCACATAAGCCCCGAATAGTTCTTGTTCTCAATAGCCAGAGTAGAAAACTTTACATTTCGGGAAGCACTACAGCCTATGAAGAGTCATGCCTCAGTAGTGGAAAAAAATTAACTCTAGATTAAGTGTAGTTCTTAGAAAAGCTTAAAGCAATACCTGATAGGATCAAAGGTTTTCCAAGTAACTTAGCAGCATTCAAGAACAAAGCCCAAGAATATTTATGTGACTAAAAATTATGTACCTCTTAAAACACCTTAAAGTTTCTATTCTGGTTTCTGATCAAAGATCAAAATGTATACAAAGAAGCAGAAAAATACAGGGAAAAATTAATTGACCCAGAAATAATACAAATTATTTTATTTGTAGACAATGATATTTAAATATGACTGTATTCCATATGTTGAAGAAGCAAGAGACATACAAGGATACAAAAAAGACACAAATTGACTTCTAGAGAGAAAGCTAAAAGATCTGGTATAAAATATCTATTGGATGAAATTAAAAGTAGATTAATATTGCAGAAGAAAATGTAATGAACTTGAAAACATAGAAATAAAAACTATCATAAATGAAGACTGAAAAAGATAACAGAGCACCAGTGAATTGATGAACAAATTGAAGCAGTCAAATAATGTTTAACTGGAGTCCCTGCAGGAGAGGGGAGAAAGGTGGTAATTGAAATATTTTAAAGAAATAATGGCTAAAGTTTTTCCAAATTTGAGGAAAACTATAAATTCACAGATTCAATAACTGCAATAAGCCCCAAGCCCAAGAAACATGAATTAAACTATCCCAAACATAATAACTAAATTACTTTAAATAAATATTGATGAGAAAATCATAAATGCAGCAAGTGGAAGAAGGGCACATCGGTGTTAGAGTAACCGGGGGGATCGCTTCATGGATTGTACAAATGTCTAATATTTTAAAATTTAAAATAAAATTAAAAATAAATAAAGAAATGAAAAGAAAAAAAAAAGATCTCATTAAGCCCACATAATGCTGTTTATGAAAAAGAGCACGAGCTTCCAAAAATACTTAACACTCTTTGGGAGTCACTTAACATTTGGAGATACCTAGCTCAATCAATGATAATGAGTTAGTATATTCTTTTTCTTTTCTTCCCTGCATTTGTTAGTAGAGGAATTATTACTTTAACATGTCCATTGTAGATTAAGCACTATATATAAAATATGATTCCTGCCTTTAAGTATGTTATATTCTAAGAATATAAGATGACATATAATTGAGAGACTTTCATGATAAAAAAGACACATTACATGTATGTATACACACATATATGTGTATACATGTATGTATACACATACACATACACACACACACACACACACACACACACACACACATATATACAGGATGACAGCACATATTTTGTTGGTAACAATGTGAATGAGAAGACAGAGGGCAATATCTTTAAAGTACTGAAAGAAAAACAGTCTGTCAACCTAAAATTCTTTACCTAGGAAAAATCTTTCAAAAACACAGGTGAAGCAAAGACTTTAAGAGATACAAAAGCTGAAAGAATTTTAAGCCAGCAGCCCTGCATGATAAGAAATGTTAAAGGAAGTCCTTCAGGCAGCTAGAAAATAACACCAGACAAAATATGGATTTACACAAAGGAATTAATAACACTGGATGTAGTTAACTACATGGGCAGTTCCCACGCTTGTTTTATTATTACTCTTTAAAGGATAATCAAATATTTAAAGCAAAAATCATAACTGTATTGTGGGGTTTATGTAGAAATAAAATAAATAACAACAGCTGAAATGATCAGTTAGAGGAAAGAAATATATTATTGTAGGGTTCTCATACTGCATAGGAAATAGTAAAAATATCATTTTAAGGTAGACTATAAGTCAAAGATATATACTACGAACCCTAAAGATACTACTAAAATAAAGTGACAAAGAATTATAGTTAAAAGTCAACAAAGGTGATAGTGGAGTCATAAGTAATATTCAGTTAATTTTAAAAAGAGAGAGAGAGAAAAGAACAAAAAGGGCAAACAGCAAGATAGTAGGTCTAAACTCAATCACACCAACGATCACATTACATGGTCTAAATACCCTGATAAAAAGGCTGCCAGGTTAGATAACGCTTCTATGTCTTGCCTGTAGGAAACCCAGTTTAAACATAAAGGCACAGATAATTTAAAGGTGACAGAATGAAAAAAGTTACAATTTGCTGATAACAACTTTAAAAGTGTGGAATGACAACATTAATAGAAGACAGGGGATTTCAAAGTAAAGACTATTACTATGGATAAGTAGTATAATTTTATAATGATAAATGGGTCAATTCTTCAAGAAGACATAACAATCCTAAATATTTAGTAATTAATAACAGAGGTTTAAAATGTTTAAAGCAAAAACCAAAAGAACTACAAGGACAAAAAAGAAACAAATCTTCAAATATTGTTGGTGATTTCAATATCCATGTCTCAATAATTGATAGAACGAGTAAAAAAAATCAATAAGAATATAGAAGGCTTAAATATTATCAATCGACTTAATACCTGGGAAATATGAGTACACATATCCTCACCACTTGCACAGTTTGTTCGGTTCAGTAGAGGGTACCATACATTGCTGAATCTGATATAATCAGAATGACAGAGAGAACATAGTCTCTCTCATGATTGGCTGATGCTAAAATGTAAAACTCAGGGGCAGTCAGCACTCATCTTTCCACCACGACCAGAATCGTGAGAGGCCATTATGAAAAGGCATAAAGAAATAAGAGAAGACACTGCGGTGATTCTCCATGGTAATACTCTAGTTGCTGGTTCTTTTCCTGTCACCTGCCTTCATGTCTCTTCTTTTTGTGTACTAGTTTTTCAACTCTTAATTGACTTTGCGAAATATTCCAGAACCTGTTTCTGCTTCAGGGTCTCAGAGCAACACAAACGGGCATACGTAATGTAAATACAAAATCCAAATTTATTAGTCTGTTTTCCAAGATCCTGTCCTCCTTACCTATCACCGTTCTTGCCCACTCACTCCTCATCCATAGGAAAATTGTAGACCAGCAGAGAACATTCTTACTCTTATAATTCACTCTACTTGGAATATACTTGTTTTTACTATTTCCTGTTTCTGACCCAGTTCAAATTCTACCTCTTCAAATAAGACTTACCAGAACAAACTTATTTTTAGGGATCATTTTCTTCTCTCGATTTCTATAGGCTATATTGTCTTTACCAGTGTTTTGACACTCAGCTAATTTTCCCTTATTATTATATACTATCTTACATATATGTCTTGTCCCTCAATTCAGGCTATAAATTCAATAAGGCAATTAAGGCTCTGTCTTGAATATCCTGGAATATCCTTTTCTCCAAGCTTAAGTACGTTCTGTAAATAACAGGTATTGAATAAATACTCCTTAATGAAAATAAATTAAGAGTGATTTGTAGATTGCTTTAGGGACTTGAGAATCAGTATATAATTTTATGTTTTATGAGAGACTTTATTCTGATTTCAAACTGGTTTATATCAACATTTACAACTCAATTCATTCTTACATTGGTGTTTTTCTGTATTGATAGTCATACATAAGAAGCTTGACTTTACAGTTTTATTCATAATGAGGTATCATTACTAGGAATACTATATGCTTATTAAAAAGTTTATAGCTATTAGCAAAAATTATTTCATCTTTCTTAAAACTGGTATCTGCTGATAACTGTAGATTTAAAAAAAAGAGTACCTTGATTTTTTCCCCCTTAATTAATGCTGCTTGATACTTTTTCATTCCCAGATGCAAAAACAGACAGTTAATGAATGCTATTAATAAATGAGAAACATGTTAAATATTAATTTCATCATTTTTTTGGTCCTCAATAGCAGAGAAGAATTTCCCTCAGGAATATTCCTTTTAGTGACATCATTTTAAGTGGACTCTTTAATACATTTAAACTTTTAAAAGTCATTGTAAATATCCTGTTTTTGAGCAATCTCAGCCCAGAGACAATCTCACACAGAATGGAAATGGCAGTTGCAAAGTATCTAAGATACACAGTTTTCTATTAAAAATGTGGCAATGAATATAACCACATATTAGAGCTACCTTACCTCCGATATGTAAGAGGTGATGTGTGTAGGTTGGAGGTTTGTGATTTTGATTTTAATCGGACTTGTGATCAAATTCCATCTCTGCTATTTACTATAACACTGTGTGACCCTGTGCAAATTACACAATCTCTTCAAACTTCGATTTTCCTTCTATAGAAAGTGCGGATACATAAAGTATGCACACATTGCAATTACTCATTAAACTTTAGATTAAAATATTTGCAAAAAAAAGTTAACAGTTTTGTTTTATTCAGATTGATAATAGATTTAGCACAGCGTCTTTATATAGAATACACCAGCTTCTTCAAAGAATGTATTCCCTAAATAATTAATTTTTTTTTCTTTAAAATATATTTGAAGAAGTCTTATTTTTTTATTTTAAAAATAGTAAAGTTTTATGTTATCCAACTTTGAGGCAGCTTATGTACTGTGTGAGGCAGCCTATATATATATATATATATATATATATATATATATATAAAATTGTTAATAAATTTGTAAATAAAAAAGAACTAAATCACTATATCATTATTTTATGTTCATGATGCCAAACTGGGCTAATTTTTTTTTTTTAAAAACCCGAATTGACTAAATACTTTGGCATTATGTGAACATATACTCAAAATATCTCCTTCAGCATAGCAATGTGACCTTAAAAAATTCTTTTCTATTTCATTATAAAGGTCAGAATTTCTGGAAAAAAACAGGAACTAGTGGCATTGCAATGTTTCTCTTAACTTGGACATCATTCATTGGTAAAGTTATTCAGAAGTTGAATATTATAAAAGGAGGCTGTGTCTTTATATGTTAGTAGAAATTCATGACAACAAGAGGATATTATGCTATTCCTGTAAATTATACCGACAGTAGAGAGATGTGAGGGTTATAGAAAGGGAGAGTTGCTACACAATAACCACTGGCCAGAGTAATTAGCTGGGGTAATGAAGAGAGAGGAAAAGTGTGTTGGACACTGACGACCTGTCCTGTCAGCATTATTATTCTCCAAGTCTTTGGAAGAACAAGGCTCTGTTGAGCCTTCAGTAATTGCTATACATGACTACTCATGAAGAGAGTAATTAAGAAATGTCAGTGCTTCTCTCAAAAAAAAAAAAAAATAGCACTCATACCACACAGAGTGTTTTCCCTGGAAGAATGACAATTTCTCTTTTTTCTCTCTCTCTCTCTCTCTTTTTTTTTTGGTTCTAAAATATTAACAGAGCAGTGTTTGTACTGCAAGCAGTTCACAATAGTGAGCTATGAATAACTAAACAAACCCAACAATGCAATTGTTTCCTCCCCACCTCCGTGCCTACCTCCCATACTCAAAGAAATGAAGGGTCACATCTGAGCTAGACAGACACTATTCTGAGCATTGTATCCAAGTATCCCACGTTCCCCAGCACCTAAGCTACATTATGTCACATCATCCTGTATTATGTTTGCCATGGCACTTATCACTATTGGAAATTATGTTTATTTATACATTGATGTATTTATCACTTCATTTGATTTTAAGCTCCGTGAGGGTAGTCATTGCCTTTCTTGTTCATCATTGTATTGCCAGTGCCTGAAAAAGTATCCAGTAGAAGTAAATACCAAAAACATATTTCTTAAATAAAAATAATTCAAGAAAAACATTGCTTAAGAGGAGTCTAATATGAAGACTTACACATGCCTCAGGAGACCAAGTTCTCAATTAGAAGCAACCATTTTTTATTTAAAAATAAAAACTGTCAGGGTATGCAACACACTAAAGTGATATAAAAAAAATTATGAGGTTTTTTTTTTTTCTTTTTTATTTGAGACTGAATTTACGGTCGAAAACTTACTTGAAAGTTATGGCTAAGAAGTTAGTTTATGTAAATGATTCCAAATGTCTACCAAAAAGAAGTTAGTCTTCATCTTGCAAAGGATGAAATGTCAGCAATTATTTTTTACAGTTAAGAAAATGAAATCACAGGCATTGCAGAGCAAAAAAGGAAGAGCACCAATCCTGTACTAAATAGGCAAATCAAATTAAACAGTCTTCTCCTATTACATTCCAACTTATTTACTCTGCCCTTTGTGTCTATATGGCTAATTGTAGCTTCGATTCTTTAATTTGCTCTCTAATCAGATTGCATTAGAGGTAAATATTTATCTTCCCAAAGTAGTAGACTTTAAGGTTGGAAAGAAACAAATGCTAATCTTCTGCATTTTCCAGGTAGACCATATTTTGATTCAGGAGGAAAATCGGTTGAGTCCCAAGAATGAACAAGATATTTTGTCAATTTGAGAGAACTTTGGCTGAAAACGGAATTGATAATTATTTTTCAATATGATTCTTTTCATCACAGCTGACTGCTTGTTTCATTAATTCTAAAATAAGAATAAATAGATAATAGAAATGTTTTCTACATGCAACAGTTCCTTATAACTACCATAAAACAGCATAATGTGGTGGTAATGAGCTAAATGTGGGGAGTCAGAATGTCTGCATTTCTGAATTCTAGCTCTTTTACTTAACAGTTACATGCCTCTAGGCAGGTGATTTAAACTCTTTGTGCCTCTGCTTCCTCACTTGCAAATTTAGGATAATAATAATACAACTTCAAAGCACTGTTGAGAAGATTAGATTGATTAAACATGTAAAACACCTTGCACAATATTAAATGTTGGCTATAATTGATGCTATTATGCAAAATACTCATTAACTGTTAGATTGAAGAGAAATGTGAATATGAATGACCATTGATTTATATTTCAACATGTATACATAGCATCAGGAACTCAGCTTGTCATTGGAGGTACACCAGAGAACAGAATAGATGCAGCCCCAGGGTTCATAGAACACACTGGCAGGGCAATAATAATTTTAAAATACATATGCACACATATTCTATGACAAATAGCATTAAAAGAAAGCTACACAGTACTAATTTATTCATCTATTTATTGACTTATTCAGTAAATATATTTTAAGGGACGACTATACGTCACATCCAGAAGAAATAAATAGTGATCAAGATATACACAAAATTATGAATAGAAAAACCAGGTACTAATGAGTACTACTGTGAATGTAGAGGTTGTCTGGTATATCTTTTTTGAATGTCCTGAAGAAATCAAATTTGGTCTAGTCTTTTATGTCATTTTTGTTTTAAAACCTGGAAAACCATTACTATTATTATTTTTGGGGGGAGGGTATAAATCTTTACTTACTTGGATGAGCTTTTAAGCTAATCATTTTTAAACCCTTCAAAATTGTCAGGTCTGGATGAAAAAAAGTAGAAGTCGCTTGATCACTTAAAACAGTGCCAGACTCAGAGTGAATAGTCAAAATTTAGTAAGAAAAGTAATAGCTATTATAATAAAAATTATTGACATAATTATTAATATCATTACAAAAGTCAATCTTGGGTCAAAAAAAGACATATCATTGTTTTGATTTCTTTTCCTCTAAATAATCTAGTTTCTAGTAGTTTTCACTGAAGAAATATTACATTAATTATATTATTTTTTAAACATACTCTTCACTAAAAATGAAGCTGTCATGCACCTACAATATCACCTGAGGTGTGCCAAAACACTCATCTAAATAAAAAATGCCTTTCCTTGACTACTTCGACGGCATTTGTTATTCTTAACATTATTACTTAAAGGGTTTTGGTTGCTGTTTTTATTTTGTTTTGTTTGTTTCATTTTAATAAGGGCAAAGTTTCTATTCTCTAGAGAACTACTTTCTCTTATTTGAATTGTCAGCATCATATAATACAACTAACCACACCTTCCTCGAACACTTTCTCCTGCTCTTCTGGCTTTCCTCTGGCTTCTTCATCCCAGTTCCTTTCTGAAAGTTAGCTTCTATCACATATTTCCTAGCACTAGAGTTGTAGGTCAGTGATAGCCCACTTCATACAACAGTTTTACTTAAGCTCATCTAGTCCCACAGATAATGCCACCTCTACAGTGACAAATCTTAGATGCACATGTCCTCATATATATATAACTGCCAGCTTGACATCTCTACATGGGTGTCACAGCCATCTCAAATTCAACATTTCCAAAACTGATTTTTATCTCCCCAAATCCCCAAATCTACTCAACATTTTTTTTCATATTTCAATGACAACTCTATCCAACCATGTCGGAAATATGATACATTCACTATCGTGTCAGAAACAGGGCATTTATCCTTGATTTCTGTTCTTCCATTATCCTTACATCCAATTTTGTCCATTTTACCTCAGTAATGCATTTCTTAAATCCCTTTACTTCTGTCTAGTTTCCTTTGCCACCAATTTAGTCCAAGCTACTATCATCTCTTTTGTGGAATTTTTACTCATCCTAATCCATTCTCCATAAAGTTATCAAAGTAAACATTTTTCAAGTCACTTTGATTATGTTAGTCCAGAATTGAAATCCTTCCCACAGGATTAATGTTTGGTCCTTCAGTTAAAGAAATGATCTGGCTCCTTCCTTGCCTCCTGTTCACTTTTTAATTACTCACTAAATTCCACTCATGCTGGGATTTCATCTCTACCTCAAATGTGCCCATTCCTGGGATTAGGCTTCACCTCACACTTTTGCTAACTGCTATTTATCCTTCAGATCCAACCATCAGAGAACACATTCTATACTATATATTCAGGGTTTTCCTATTGGAATCTCTCATGAAACTCATTATTTCTTCCTTCATAGCTTTAAACATAAATAAGTTATATATTTATTCATTTTTTCTTTGATAACCTATCTCTCCCACCTTCCATGAAGGCAGGAGTAGTTATTTAATTATTTCTTGCTGAATCCCAGTACCTGTGAATATATTTCACATGTAGTAGAAATTCGATAAACAAATGTTTAATAAATGAATGAGTTAAAAGTAACTAGTTTATCTAACAAACTAACCTTTTGTAAATAATGGGCAGCCCAGAAAAAGACCTTCAGGTACTACAAAGGAATGAAGAGATAGGCCTAGGTTGGAGAGCACACACCAACTCAAGGAAATGAATAAGTCTTGGTGCCTATGGTTTGTGAGATGAGGGCATTTGAGAGAGCTGAAAGAGAAAAGTGTGCTGAAGGCACTCTGCATTTTCTTTCTTTTATCCTCCTCTCATTCCAGTTTTAGCCCTAACTGACAATATAGCTCTGTAATACACAAGGGAAGAAAGACATTTTTGATATTTGTGGTTTTTTCTCCAGAAAGCTATTACATAATTATATATGATAACACATTATGTTCTGCTGCAGGTTTAAGAATAACAAACTGTACGGTATTTCAGGTATTGTTCATTTAACGGGTGCTATTGGAAAAATGAAACTCTTCATTGTCAAATCTATACTGACCTCAGACCCTGCTCACATTTTGATGTGATCCTGCCTATTTTGGGATCTCCTGTGGAATTTGTGAGGTCTCTGAAATCATCAGATAATAATGTTTATACTTTTAGGATATAAAGTGTTCACATAAAAGAGAAGATTTGTTAAAGACTGATTTCACAAAAGTGACCGCAACGGTTTAGTAGCAATTTGTTGTGAAGGATTTTTTCCTTTCAAATCCTTTAGAATAAAACCAAATGTTAAAATTGGACCAAGCCTTGAAAAAAATTTAACTTGATTCTTTCATTTTATAGATAAGAAATGAGATCTAGAGAAAGTGGCAAAATCAGGGCAGAATCAGAATGGGAATCAATATCTCCTGCCTGAAATTGCCATTGTTCAATTGTATATAGGATGCCAAAAAGGGCGTCCTATATACGTCCTATATACAAAAGGGCGACCACAATACATTTCAGTAAAACCAATTTTATATACCCTAGATATTTATTAAATGTATTAACTACTCATGAACATGTTCATGAGAAGATTTGTTAAAGACAAATGTATTAACTACTCATGAACATGTTCATGAGTAGTTAATACATTTAATAAATATCTAGGGTATCGATTCATCGTTTAGAACCCCAATCTAGTTATAAATATATACATCATTAAATATTTCTTGAGCATCTACTACTCTTAACAAATTGTGCTAGATTTGGTAATCATATTATATTATAAATAATAAATTATAAAGGTACAGGGAATGATGACTATACTGTAAATTAAAAATAGAATTAGTGTCTTTAGAAAGTAAAGTAGGCTTTCTAATTAACAGTTTTTAAAATAAATCATGAATGAGAGCAATGGAAACATTTAAAATATTAATTGGTTGCAAAAACATCTTTGTTTTGTTTTGTTTTATTGTGATTCCTCTATATCACTTCTAACTCTTTTAGTAATGCCTCATTTAGGTCATATACACAGAAGGAACTTGATAAATATTTAAATGATAATGATATTAAAGTCTGAGGATTCAAGGCCCAAGGCAGGGAGAATTGCAGACTATTTGTATTAATACACTGTTATTGCTGTCAGTACTTCGGATCTTCCAATATGTGTTTCATCAAGAACATGAAGATGCCCATCAAGCAATTGCTAGTTCAGGGCATAATAAATCACAGCAAAGATGGGTAAATGTGTCTCAAAAAAAAAAAAAGACTTAAGGACTTAAGTAAGACTTGTTTGTAATGATAGGATATATTATAATAGTTAAAGAGATTGTTATTCAGAAAATTAGACTGCTCTGAGAGCCTGGAATGAAGCACTTTCAAGAGAAGAAAAAGTTTTAGAAATAAATTCAGTTATTTTGAATCCATTGGAAATACTCAGGTTTCAGATTTATTTATATGGAGCAAAGTTCAAATCTTGGCTCTACAACTTTTAGTAAAACCTTGGGCAAATTATTATATTTATGAGTTTTATTTCTCTTACATGTAATATTGGGCTAATAATGGCAACAGTAATAAAATTTATTGTGAGAATTAAATGAGATAATACAGTAATCATCATCATCATCATCATTATCATTTACTTACACTGATTTATTACGTGTTTGGCACTAAACACTTTACATGCATATTCTCATTTAATTTCTATAAAAACTTGAAGTGGTTTCTACTGAAATATGTAAAAAAATAAAAAAAAGGTGTTCAATGTTTTTGTATTTTGCTTATCTAAGAAGTAGCAAGAAACCAAAAATACAAAAAAAATAAAAAAACATTCAAAACTAGATTATCGGACTCCAGAGCTCACTCTTTTAATCTCTATTCATACTGCCTATTTACATCTTGAATCATAGTAAATAACACATGGATAACATTCAATAAGTAGTAACTATTAATAAAAATGATGATGCTTGAATTAAAACTTACAAGCTGTTCTAATCGGGTCCACTACCTATTCTCCACTTACAACTGGCTTTTTTGGTTCTGATTCTTGCTCTCTAAAGATAATTTAGTAACTAAAATTGGACTTTCCAAAAAAATGTATCTCCACCAAGAGAAACACTAATCATGCAGACAGTAACATTTGGGGCTGCCTGATATTATATTTTGTAAATTAATAATTGGCATTCAAGCTTTATATATCATTAATGGCTTTGGTTAATTTAAGTCTTCCCGGAGAGGTGGAGTTACGGGTTAGATTCTGAGAAATAAATGCCAAACCATGGGATCATCTGACAGTTTATCAACCAGCTTTCCCATGTGGTCACTTTGAATACTTTTTTTCCTTTAAATTTCTACAGTTACCAAATTTCTCTTTCAATTATTCATAACATATTTTTCATATCTTTATAATTCCAATGTCATTAAAGCAAATGCTGAATTTATTTTCTCTTTCAGATAGAAAGCTAATTGAGGGGAAAAAGTTGATCAATTTAATAAATTGAACAGACATAATATTAAAATATATTCTCTCCATCACCCCATTCGCTTGCTTAATTGAAAATCTTATTATTAAAAATCTCTTAAGAAATAATTTTCCTATAGCACAAAATGAAAGAAAATAATTCGGAATTCTGAGCAACTAAAACAAAATGAATAACCAAATTAAAACAAAACAAAACATTGATTATCTGGCCTCAAAATAGGGAGGAACTATTTTTTCAGATATTTTTTATTCACGTGTGATATATTCCTTTTCTGATTCAGGCTGTCTGGTCAGGCCTTTCCCGTTTTAGGATCTGGAGCCTGCACTTATGAAGGGACTCTCATCTATGAAATAAATCTTTATTAGTAAATCTTTTTTGTCATTTTTGTTATTCAGGGCTCTTACTCTCCACCCTATCCTTGCCCAAGCTGTAAAGCAGGAATCCATTTCAACCTTGTCCATTTCTTTGGGGTCAGTGGGATCCTCCCTTGCTCCATCTTACATACCTGGTTTTGCTCCCTGTTTGAAATATTCTGACCTCTCTCCCTTGAAAGAAAGACCAGGAATGAGAGGAGCAGACTGACTGAAGAGTTCACTCTTGGCTTTCTGAAGCAGCGGACTTAAATCAGTCTAATTGCTAGGGATTTGGAGAAAAAACTGACAGATTTCAGTACCTCTGGCATACTGTCCCAGGGATCTAGGACTCCTGATAACTTGTGAGGTTTTAAAACATGTTGAAAATGACATGGTATAAGATAAATTTGGATTTGCTCATAAAAAATAAAATAAATTAAAAACACTGCATAGCGGTTCATAGTTATATTATCTTATTCAAATTAAGCTTTATATTTAAGGTCCATAATCATGGAAAGTAAGTTTTTTACAGGTGGTATGAAATATATATTTTATATAACTCTCACCATTACAATTAAATCTTAAGACAATCACTGTTAAAGCAGCTCTACTTTTAAAAAGTGTAAGATTCTTAACTGGCTTAAGAAATCAGAAACATAGTATTTCGGGCCATATAAATTGTTTCCCTAATCCAATTATTATCAAAAAGTGGTCTCTGGGGGGATATTGGTGTTTTCAGGGGAATCTGCAAGAAATGCAAATGATCAGGCCTTTCACTGACCTGTGATGTGATGGTAAACCAGCTTTCTTAAAATAAAAGCCTAATTTATAGCATTCGCTGATTCTATAATGTAAAGACAATTCTAGATACTTTTACAATAGTGTCATTGCAGAAAGGATTTTTGCCAAAAGCAGTTATGGCCAAATAACTAATTGGCCATAAGACAGTTTTGCTGTAAAAGAAATAACTGGTTGACAGGGTTTTTTTTTTTTTTCTTTTTTCTTTTTTGGTGTTGTTAGGTTTTATTTCTCCATTGACGAATCAATCAACAGCTATAGAAAAGATAAAAGAACTGGTTGACAGTTTGGCTTTTGTTTATTTGTTTGGTTTCATATCTCCACTGAGGAATGAACACCCTTCGGCAAACTTATTTAAGCTAGTGTCAGTTTGGTTTTATTTTTCCATTGACAAAGTTCTTGCAGTTACTCTTATTTTTATTTTATGTATAAATTGTAGCTAGTCCTCACAATAGTCTATACAATGACAAGTAGATGTGATAGTGATGGTGGCCTTAAAAATGGTTAGCATTTCTTCCAGAGAATGATTTTCCCCAAGAGTTGGTTTCTGATTTTTAAACACACTGCATTGGGAGGAGAGGGAGAGGCTGAGGGCTCTCTTTCTTTCAGGGTGCAGAATTGAACCCACATTTGCCACAGAATGAACCCACATTTGCCACAGAATGAACACAAGTGCTGAGGTACAATCCACAAAATAAAATCAGTTATTTGGGAGAATGGCCATGAATCCACATACATTTTAAATAAAATCTTTTTAATTTTGTTATTTGTTTTTTATGTTTTGTGTTCTTTTTAACGGGCCTATTTTGTCATAATTTTATTCTTTTTTTATGGTAAAATTGCCTTATGGTCAATCACTTATGTGGCAAAAATGTTTGTGGCAAAAATGCTTGCAGTAAGATGGCTATGCAAAGATGCTTATGGTGAAAATACTGGAAACATGTAAATACTCCCAACATGGCCAAATCAAGCTACCAACATTACTTCTTCCAACATGATGTGGAAAAGGAATGCATCATCAGAATTTGAGAGATCAAATGATCTGGTTTCAACACACAACTGCCTCAAAACTACAAAATCAGAAACACTGGGAAGGGGCTCATAAATCTGTGCTTTCCAGCTGACTCCAGCTGATTCTGAAGCATGCTGAAGTTTGAGAATCACTGCCCTAATCCATCTTCAGTATTGTTTAAACACTCACTCCTCAGATGACCTTATTTACTCATAGAGGTTTGTTTTCCATCTGTATGTCAGTGATCCATAGCCTTCAATCTCCAACCCAGATGGATATATCCATCTCTACTTTGATGTCTCATTGACACCTCAAACACCACATGTCGAACCCGTGCTATTCTAGTTTTCCTATATTGGTGAATAGCACCATCATTCATCTAGTTGCTCATGCCTGAACCTGGAACTCATACTTTACATGTCCCCATTCTTCATCCCTAACAGTCATTCAATCTCCAAGAAGTCAAGTGGATAAAAGCTCTTGTTGTACCATTTCCTAATATATGACCTTAGACAAGTTCATTACCTCATCACTGTTTTTAAATATTGCCTAAATCTATCTACTTCTCTCCATCTCTATAACAAACTTAATCTATGCCACCATAACCTTTTACCTGAGGCACTGAAAAAGTCTTCTAACTTGTCTCTCAAAACAAAAAAAAAGCAACTTCTATGAGGTTGCTCGCGATGATCCAGCTATTAAAAATAATCGGAAAAATAATCAGTGGTTATTGTGTGTATGTTGGGGTGAGGATGGTAATTAGGTTAGAACAAAAGATAGAGTAGGAGGTTATGGTGCTATGTCCAGCAGAAGAGAGGTTGTTTGCAGGAGGTCCTGACATGAAGAAGAGCTTCCTTTACTTCTCACTAATTAAATGTCATTTCTACACTGCTATCCAAGACTAATGCAGTTCCCTGGTTAGATAGCCCATAGCATCTCTTATACTTCCAATACACTTTCCCAGGAGTAATTCATTACTTGTGCAAAAACTTAGTGTTTTCCAGCACTGTCCTTCTTCCTAGCTGTCCCATTTCCCCTGAATCTACATATACACCCAGTGTGTAACAGGGGGCTTGATAAATATTTGTTCAACATTATGATTAGCATAACAAAATTTTAATTGCATAAAAATTGATATTAAAAATGCTACACATTATATATTGTAATATGGAATATACTAAGCAAAAAGCCACAATTAATGTTTGAGATTTAATGTAATTGTTTTAATATATTCTAAAGCTATTTGGGAATATTTTTGGTTCAATTTCAAGGAGGCATGTTTTTAAAATTAACTTTACCTTACTTTTTATATTTCTTTTTAGGCCATTTTAGACATAGAAATGTATTATACATACACTTTTGGAATATTATAAAAGTTAATTTTTGTTAAGGAAAATTTAAAAACATAAAAAAAGCAATGAATTCAATTCAATTTGCATTCAAATTTACATTTGTTTAGCTGAAACTTTTTATGTATATACCTTAATATCAGAAAAAGATCTACAGAATTCATAGTATTTAATGACTTTTTTTTAAATGAGTTTATTTGAGCCAAACTAAGAAAGTATGCAGGGAGCAAGGACTCAAATGCTCCTATTTAATGACCTTAGCGCTGAGTAGCAAGAAAAGTAAATGTGTATGTATTTGTGTTTGTGTGTGTGGGCATGTATATAACACACATATCTGCATCATGTATATTTGTTTATATATATACAAAAAGGTGCTTGTGTGTATACACCTATATTCACACATTATTATTATTATTATCATCATCATCATCATTAGGATAACAAACATGAAATTCATGTTGCATTTGTGATCTTCCCATTCTTGAGTACTAAAAATGCTGCCAACAAAATCATTAGGTATTTGACTGATTCTGAAACAAGTCAGATTGAAGTTCTAAGGCTACAAAACACTGGAGTAGTAAACACGTCTACCAAATAAAAGTTCACTTTTCTTTTTAATCTGCAAGATTAAAAAAATACAGCATCATTGTTTCCCCTTGACTTGACCCTGTTTTGAGTGTGAATACCCAGTTCATACATAACTCAGGTCTCTAGGCAGCTGCCTTTTCTCTCTTTTCTCCTTGAAAATATGTTTTGAGGAATATCTACATTAGAAAGAAGATTTTTCAGAATAATTACCTACTTGCCACCTAATGATTCTCCAAAATTTTGAGAGACGCCTGTGTGACTACTATTTAAAAGATGTCTGTTATGCGTTTTAATCACTTACTGGTTTAGATAAGCAAACAATATTTTCAATTGACAGCTGAACTTGTGTGTTATTTAATTGACTGATTTCAAGGGCAGCAGTTCTTCTGACAGTCATCTCATAAAGACCAGGGATCACTGTGCATATCACTGGAAACTATTTTAGAAAACAAATCTTGTCCTTTAGTAGGAAACATGGCCAAAATTTATGGCAGTCTTTAAAATAAGAGAAAAAAATCAGATCATTGGGATATACCTGGTTTTACAGAAATTTTAAGTATCACTTTTCTTTAAAAAATTTAATAATCATATTGTTTGGAATATATTTTTGAACAAGTGAAAATATTCTAGTATTTGATTTGAGAGGTTTAGGATATGAAATATATCAGCATAATTGAGGGGAAAAAACAGTAATCAAAGAGAATACAATTTAAATTTAGTTTCTTGATAAGAATGATATTTATTGGATTAAAATTTTTTTGGACAAAAATTAATATACACAATGGAATATTTTCTTAGAGACAAAAAGATAGATATATAAAAATAAATTAAAATTTCACTTAATACAACAAATTTTCTTTAAATGCTTAAGCCATTGTTGCTTGGAAAAATATATCAAAACAATTGTTAAAGATACACTGAATATAATCTAAAATAATGTTCCTTGTAATGACTGGTGAATGAGAATACAAGAATCAGTCTTTTGTAAAGAATAACTACTTCTACTATGAAAGAGGTGATAATAAATGTGTGTATGTATGTATATGTGTGTGTGTGTGTGTGTGTGTGTGCGAGTGTGTGTGTGAAAGAAAACTGTTTCATTTTTTTCCTGTTTGCAACACCAATGTTTCTTCACATACTCATTATTATGACAACAGGTTGAATTTGCAATTCACCATCTGCCTAAATAGCATTAACCTTCCCGTAACCTCGTAATATCACTGTTACGCTTTGTCTAATATTTGAATCTCTCTAATATAAACTAGGAACAAAATACATTGTCCCTTCAATTAGGAAAACATCAGCCCATTCCAGAAGCCAACAAAAATAAGTAGCACATGGAGATGTACATTAACATTGGAAATTATTTCAATTAAAATGCATTAAAGAGTTCTAAAAATAATCAGAGAAAAAATGAACTAGCTTACAAATAATCTTAGCCAGAGCAGATTTTCAATAATATACTGTAATAATAATAATAAATTTGTATAGCATCTTACAGTTCACAAATTTATATTCACACATACATCATTTATATTTTAAAGGGGAACCTAGATAACATGTTAAGGATATAGGCTTATAATCTCCACACTGATAAATCCATTGGTCACTTCTTAACACTCATCTTACTGGACTCACCAGCAGCACTGACATAGTTTATCATTCTTTTATCTTCAAAATTGTAATTAGCCCAATATTCCTCCTACCTTTCAGACAGCTGCTTAGTCTCTTTCACTGGTTCTTCCTTATCTCTCCAACCTCCTAACTTTCAGTTCCCTGATGCTGAGAATTTGGACTATTTTTCTCTTTTTACCTATTGTCACTCCCTAAGTGATTTTATACTGTTTCATAATTTTAAACACCACTAAATCCTGATGATTGCCAAATTTGTAGCCCCTGCTTGCACCACTCCCATTAAATGTAGACCCCTATTATCCAGCTCTCTACCTGACACTTCAATTTGGAATTCTGGTGGGCTTCTCAGACATCAAGTGTCTGAATCTGGACTTCTGACAATTTCCCTCCAACCAGATTATTCACTCATCCTTTAATCCATTTACAGCACTACCATCCTTCCAGTTGCTCAGTCATAATTATTGTCTCATACTTGAAAAATGCCTCTAACACTGCATATCCTCTTTTTTAATCCGCCTTCAAAAAAATTCAAATGATGATTACTTTCTGATGCCTCTGTTACTCCTACCCTGATCCAAGCTATCATGTCATTGCTCAGTTAGATTATTTGATGACTCGTGCCCCTGCTTCAGTCTCACCCTGTAGTCTAAACTCAAGATAGAAGCCAGAGAACTCCTACAAGATGGCTGCCATCTCATTTAGTGCACTGCAATAGCTGTTCATCTAACCCAGAGTAAAATCCAAAGTCCTCGCTAATACCTGGAAAGCCCTAGATGAACAGGTTGCTGTTACCTTATGACTTTATCTCTTGCTACCCTCCCTGTCCCTCATCATTCTGCACCTGCCACAGAGGACTCTTTAATGTTCTTCCACACTGCCAGGAATATTCCTGCCTCAGGACTTCTGTATGTACTTGTTCCTCAGGCCTGTATTATCCTCCAGACAATCACATGCTTAGTTCCCATACTTCCACCATGTTTTTTTTTTCCTCAAGTATTCTCAGTAATGCCATCAGGATTGTACTCAATATAAAATTACACACACAAACACATCCTTGATATTTCACATTCTTGTTCCCTATTTACTTGTTTATGGTTTGCCCCTACCCCCTTGAACATAAACTCCATAAAAGCAGTATTTATCTGGCTGTTGTGTACCCTAACATATTCCCACTACCTGGAATAGTCTGGTACATAGTATAGTTAAAACATATTTACTGCACATATGAGCGGAATTAGAGTTGTTTACACAATGTACATATTATTTTTAAAATGGCAAAATCTAAGTTATAATGAAATATAACTGATCAATTTATTAACATACAATAGTCTAATAACTTATCTTTGTATTTTAATAATTCTTAAAGAACACAAAAACATTTTGGAAAAGAGAAAGATGCAAACCCGATTAAAAAATATTGAAGATGAGCATAAGACAGTGGTAAGGTGTAATATTTTGCTTGCTTTTGATTTCACATTCTCTTCCTTTACATTCTAGGTACTTTCAAGAGAGCAGAGTGAACAGTATAGGCCCAGGACCTCAGACAATTTCTGACATATGGTAGGCATTAACATTTGTTGAATTATATTCCTACTTATACTGGCAACCATTAAAAAATCACTAATAAGAAAATGAGATATGTATGAAGAAGTGAGGGTATCACTGTTTCAACAGGGACACCCTAAGGAATGAAGCACATTATGGAAACGTTTTCTAAGACAACACTACCACTTTAAAGAAGGAAGGACATGTATTTAGTTGAAGGAAAGATAGGACTTGATATAAGTGATGGAACAAAATATGTGGAGTAAAGGGGTGAAACATAACATAAGAATAAATGAGGCTCTTTTAAGAGAGAGTATTTCATTGGAAATCCATATATTTGAAAAAGTAAATAAAACAGACCATGCTGCCTAGCCTGTACAAATGTTTGGGTCTAAAAGGCACAACAAAGTTGCTTAATTTTTCACATAACGCCTGCTTTGCCTACCCACAAAAGGCAGCCAAGAAGAAACTTCAAAAGTCAATATGTCCAAGTTGTTCGGCAGCAGGGTAAAACACACATGATGAAAGAAATACTATGAGTAAGGTTCTGTCAGTAGTTCACCCATGGGTAGCTGCACTGTGTACCATCACCAAGACACCTTTGTGTTTCAGTAAGGATGATGTCGGTACCCCATGTCAGGCCATGTGAAACCTTTCTCATTTCCTTAGTGAGAATTTCGTGTGTGTTATTGCTCTCCACAGTTTTCTGTCTATAAGTGAGTCCTCAAAATATGGCCTATTGGCTTCTGGTAACCCAGGAAGCATAGCTATTTGTGCTCTGATTGATGGTAAAGTCTTCAGCATGCTTTTTCATCATGTGGAATTAGTGACCATTCTTGGTATTCCACTATCCTGAGGATCATGGGATTGAAAATACTATACTCAGAGATTTACTTGTATATTTCTCTGTCATAAGACTAATTCTTAGTTCATTCAAGTTTGTTACATTAACATTAACATATGTATATAATATTAATGTATAAATATAACATTAATACATATTATCATCAGAACAATTTGCTTGTAGTTAGTTCTAAATATCACCACTGCCAGTATATTGTGTATATTTCACATTCACCGAATTCTAAGATGTTCCTAAATATACATCATGTCACATAAAATCTTTCTTAATGGACCATTTTTTCAACCATCATAAACAGTATCAGTTTCACTCCATGGTAGAAATTTCAAATGCTTCATCAAATGGCTATTCACATATTTTCCAAATTTCTCAGCAGGAAACTGAAAAAGTGATCTTTCCTGCATTGATGCTCTTCATTCAATTATATTAACATTACACTTGACAAAGAGACCTTATGCATAGGAGAGTCTTGAAGCTGTTCCTAAGATGTTTATAAGTTCTGAGAGATGGAAATCAGAAAGTTGTGTAGGATGAGTAAAAGTGCCACCTCCACTAGAAATATAATCAGAGAGCACTGTTGTTGGCAAAATACTAAGAAAGAATGTGACCGGTGATACTGTATAGCTTCTGAGTCTCTACCAGGGACCAGATGAGGAAACTTAGTGAGATGGACCAACAATGGGTTATGATACAGGTCTACCATGTGCGAGCTCCATAATCCATAAGGACAGAGGCTTCATCTGTTACATTCTTCTTTGTAACTCTAGCTAGTGTAAGCACTAGCACAGAGCATGTGTAAGCATGCAAACAATTTGCTGAATTGAAGAATGAACAAATGAACAGTTCCTTCTGCATACCGATCATTCCCCCCCATTTATTAGTCCCTTATTATGTGCCAGGATCTAGGCCAGCTGACTTATATACTTGAACTTTTTTGTTTAAATTTTTTTTATGGACATGGTACCCATTTTAGAGATGAGGAAACTGTGACTCGATTATCATAATTAATGTGTACAAATACTAAGCAACAGAGCTGGGTGAGTTGGTCATTCCATGGATGAAAATATGTATCTGGGGTCTGGGATCACCAGAATGTGTAAATATAAAAGGGAACATTGGTGTTTTCCCACTAATTTCAGGGTATTCTCCTTTGTTTGTCTTACGTAAACACATACAAAATAAGTTCCAGTTTTGAGACTGTATAAGCTTTCCTGAATTGAGGAGGGCATTATAAATTTGGTTCTGAGAAAAGTTTTGTTGGTTTCAACCTTGATGTCTCATGTCAAGAAATGTTACAGAAATATGTGATATTTCTAAAGTGTAGGCACTTGGACGACAAAGGAACATTAAAATAACACATAAAGATGTACCCGACATGTGATTGGTGTTAATCTTTCCCTTCCTTAGTGGGACCATGGCATCTTCACCACAGGGAACAATAAACGCATGAGAGGGTAAAGTGAGATTGATGTAAGTGAAGTGAGTCTAAAAATATTTAGGGTTCATTTTCTGTATCTGCTCATGGTACAGTCTGCCTTGGCCTTTTATAAGTTCTATAATGACAGAATCATAATTTTATTTATAGTTTCTCTCTCATTTATAGCCATTTAAAAGCGTATAATTTAAGCCACATTACTTATTCAAATATTTGACACAATATTTCTACTGGTATATGAATAGCAACAGATATTTTTAAAATTCTCACTGCTTTATACCTAGAATAGTAATTTGGCAGAACTCTAGATAATAGTCTGAAGCTTATTTACTGGGAAAAAAACCTTTAAAAATAGATCATTTGATTGAAAACTGACTGGTTTATCATAGTAAAGATAATTAATTTAAATTTTCAATTATTAACAGGCCTGATTCTGTAAAATATGAATCCAGTTCATCAAAAATATAACCTAAAGTCACTTTTCATTCCAAATGAAATGACCAAACTGCTTCTTCACTAATATTAGCTTATCATTGAATTATTGGGCCCCTGCTTCTCTTAGATCACTTTAAAGAAATGGAAATAAACATCCAAAGAGTCACAATTGCCAGGGCTAATAAAAGATAAGAATCTCTTTTTGTTTTCAGTTCTGTAAACACATTATGGTTAGCATTTCTAAATTAGCTTTTTGTGGGTTAGTGCTTTTTCCACAGTTTTTTGAAAGCAAAAATTTGGGAATGATGTTTGTACATACCTCCAACTGTGAAATGAACACTGGTTTGCCAGGTCATTTTAATTATTTCATTTTTTAAAAGACTCCTTCAGTATAATAGGATTGGTATTAATAAAATTAAAGGTTGTGACTAAATAATTGTAATGGTCTAACATTTCAAAAATAAACATTTTCTTTTGTGTCCAAGTTTATTTTCTCTCATTACTTTAGCTAAGATTTGACATGCATATTTCACTGGAAGATCATTATCTGTTCATAATGTGCAATTCCATTAAGAACATTACTTCGTTAATTTATACAAGGCCACCTATAAAAATAAATAAAAGATAAGCATCTAATACAAGTTAAAAGGGAAAGAAGCATTTCTGCATCTCATTTGAAAATGAGTTTATTAAAAAAAAAAATCCTCAAAGGTTTATTAAATCAACAGCATGACACATTTGACTTATGTCTTTTGCTTTTTAGAAAACCTAATAAGATATTACTGTTCCATAATTTTCTTTCTACTTCTCTGAGTGTATATACAGACAAATTCAAGTACATGTGTACATGTATAGTAATATTATATTTATCTAATGGTAACAAGTCATGATATAATTCATAATTTTCCCAAAAAGAATCATTCATTTCACTTGGCTTTATTTTCACTGTGACACTAAAATATCTCTAAAATGTATTCTACTCCTTGGATTATTAAATAGAATATACAACATACAACCTAACATTTTATGTTGCAAATTCAAGGCCATCAGTTGCTTTACTCTGCTGTAACAAAGCAATGCTTTCAGAGGGTTGAGTGGCACCGGGCCACATTAAATGTTTCAGAGCGTTCATTAACTATTTGTCTTCATATTTGTTCTTTCATATTCTCCTCTTACCTGAAACTACTATTTTTTAGTACAAGTGCCTTTCTACATTGCTTTATATATGCAAGTGTCTACATTAGTCACCTCTCGAATATAAAATAACATGCATGAGCTTTGGAACAGACTTTTTCTTTACTGCTGCTGAGATTTAATTTCTGTGTTTAGAGCAAGAGACTGCTACTCAAACGACATATAAAAGAATGATTATAGAATGTTATCTTTATTTAATAGGAGCCTCCAATATGCCAAAGGATTGCCTCTGGCATCTACCCTAGGCAACATCTTGCCCATGTCTGGCAGTCAGAAGATGGACAGAGAATCAAGGTGGGGTTATATCAATAATGGATCCATACCTTAGACCCATCTTTAACTATGTAGGTCATTGTTCTGTATTTACATTAATAATTAATCCAAAGCAGCAACAGATATTTATTGTACTTCTGCTAAGTTGAAGCATCATAACTGAAACTAGGATACAAAAAAAATTATAAGTCTTCATCTGGGTCTTGCATATTATATCTTACATAGTATAGATATTGAACTATTAAAGACATTCCTTGAAGACAAATGTATCACATAAAGGCCAAAGGAAATCATTTTAAAAGCATATATTTACTCAGTTTAACGAACATAATGTTTCGTCATAAAAATAGATTGAAATCATGATGTATAAAACTCTTTACTGTATTTTATTGGTATACGGTCAGGAGGTTTTTGAAGGCCATGCTACAATGACCTCATTTACGTCATTTACATATTTTAAAATGTATTAAGGAAAGAGTTAACTTTCCTCTTATATAAAATTGAATAAACTTATTTGAAGAAGAGAGAACATTTTATTTTTCTTCAAAAAATGTCATCAAGGGACAGAAATTGTACAAAATGAGAATGTATAGAAGAACCTGTTCATTTAAATTCTCATTTACTTAAACCAGGATTTTGTGATTTTCAGCCATTGACACACATGCATTTGTTAGAACTGGGCAGGTAAATTAGCTGGAGCAGGCAGCCGCAAGCTTTTGTGGATAACGATCTACTCACATAGAAAAAATAAAAAGATGGAAAATTACCTTTATGAGACTATAAAATGTACTCTTTAATGCCCTTAATATATATATATGTATAATTTTTATACACACATATATATATACATATAGACATATATGAGATTTTTATTCAAAATAAATTTTATTTCCTACAATTTAATTTCTTGGCAGAAATATTTGGGAATGGGAAGTGCAAACCACTTTTAAATGGCTCAACTCTATCAACTGAATTATCTGTGCTTAACAAAGGGGTAAAATACAAGTCTACGTGTTACAAGGTGAGAACTGAGGGACTGACAATGAGTTATAAAGTTAATTTCAAACAATAGTCATAATTTTATGTACACACACAGAATATGGGTGTGTATATATATATATATATAAGAAACTGTAGCTATAGATTATATACTTATATTTGATTAGAAAATAAAATTTATTTTTATTTCAATGCGAAAAATAATAATATTCTATAAACCTGCTCCTGACATGTATGTACATATATACATTTTTTAAAAAGAAAATCAGGTTGTGAAAGGAATTGGAAAGTTGATAATATACCAATTTTCTCTCCTTAATTAGAATAATTTAATGCTACTTTCCCCATAGATGCCTTGCCTAGAATTTCTTGGACTTTCTTGGGTATATTTTGAAGATTCTTATTGAATAAGAGGTGCATAGCTATATCCACAGTGGTATTTGTCATGGATGCTTTAGATAGTTCATACTAAAATGCACTAAAATAAACTGGCTCTGTACTTACTTTTTAAAAAAATATTCAAAATACCTAGAATGCATGGGTTTATTTTCTATGTAATGTTATCTTAAAGTTGGAAAATGTTTTCAATTATATCACAGCTCTACCATGCTCTGTGGCTATTAAAGGTCATCTCAGAGTTTTCTACTCATTTCATCATCTCAGCATTGTGCTATTGCTTCAATAAATACCTATTGTTTCAGTAGCCTGTCATTTTCTCTGAGAAATTTCCAAGATCAGAAATGTTACTAACATCTCATTCTTTCAAAGAAAATGACAATCTAGTTTACCTTCCCTTTTGTCCTGATATATTTTTATATATTGCTATAATACATTTATATTTTGAACCAACATTCAGGAATTATTTCGATTTTAAGGTAACAGAATAAATTATATAAAATAGTAAATAAAGTTCATACTTTAAACTTTAAACCTTAATATTAAAGCACCAAGTCATTATGAAACAAACAGAGACGTCAGAATACTGATTGGACTAGTTACCACTATTTTAATAAGCTCAAAGTTAATTATCAAATCAATGTATTATTAGATTAAAACTTAGTTGAGGCTGTGCCAAAATAGAATACATTATAATTTAAATAAGACTTTTAAAATCTCTGAAGTGCTTGGGCATGTATATAATCCTTTTTAAATCCTCAATATTGTTTAGCATTGTATTTTGCACATGGTAGAAGCTTCAAAAAAATATATTAAACTAATTATAGGTGATATGATCTGATAGTTATGTCAAAGTTTCTAGTTATTATGATTGTGTTTCATAGCATGATTATGTGCATGTACTTGAATATATACAGAAAAATATTACACAAAAGCAACAATGATATTATAAGAAGTGACACAAAAATGAAAATGGACCATGAGTATTACTGAAAGAGAATAATTTAATGGAAAATTCCTGCGCTGTTATACCCCGAGAAAGCAAAAGTTGAGCCATATCGACCGTAATAAGAAATGACAAACCTTGAAAAGCTATCTATAAATTTTCTTTAAAGCAGTATGCTTTTCAGATAAGCAAAATTGTTTTACATTGTTACCAACATCTATAAATGCCAGTTCAATTTCAGAATCCATTGTTAAATTGTAATCATATCAAAGAAGAATCCTTTCTAGAGAGCAAAAGCACTAAAAAAAAAAAAAAATCAAAAGATTATGTTAATAAAGCAAATGTATCTTGTTACCATGGTAACTTTGAAACTACGATATTCAGAAAAGTCTTTTTTCCCCTATATCATTGTTTTGTGAGGAGCTGGTGAGTGGATTACCAGCTCATGGAACCATAATCCTTTTAAATGGTGTCATTTAAAAGGCATGATATTAGGCTTCCATGGAACAGTAAGATTATATTGCCTTGCTTCTGAAAAAAACAAATCATGGAGACATAGTATGATAGAAAGTACCCAAAACTATTGGGTATATATGAAGAAACTTCATAAAGCATTGGTTTATTTTTAAAAAATTATGCATAAAAGCATTATTTTAAAACATATAGAATTGAAATACAAAATTCAAAGGTATTCTTTGGGAAAAAAAATGGAAACCTTCCATTTGAGATGTTGGCTGGCTCTTGTGGTCTATAATCCCAGATACCAGAGTATACTAATTTGTCTTCTATTTAAAGATAGAAATTTAGGAACTTCTGCATATGAACTAAATGTCACATGCCCCATTTGTAAATTGTGAATATATGGTTCTTCCTTCCAATATTAATGTCACCGTAAATCTTATTCTATCCTTCTTGGAGATCTGTTGTAATTAGAATAAATTTCAAAGTTTAGGTCCTTTTAACAGAGCACTAATTTCAGAGCCGAAGGGTTCTCTTGGTTTATTCTTCTTAAAAAAATTCCACAAGGAACACTTTTTTGTAGAAGAAGGAATTCGATGGCATCAGATATTTAAAGTATATTAGAAGTCACTATTGACTCTGAGAAATGAACAAACCAAATTAAAAATAATAATAATTCTTACTTTCAGAACTACCTCTGCATATACATAAATTTCCTCTTCTAATCAATAAAAATTATCATTTTCTTCTTCTGAATATACATAAATTTCCTCTTCTAAACAATAAAAAAATGATCATTTTCTTAACAGTAGGCAAAACATATTTGCTGTTCATTTCCAAAGAATGCTATGCCTTTAAGTTTTAACAAAAACAGTTAACCTTAAAGTACAATTCTCTAAAAGGGCATTTTGTTCTGGGTAGGAACATTCCCAGCAGGTCATCCATGCCCATGTTTGGAGATTTGCATAATAACACAACTAAATACCTGACCCATCTCTGCATGTAGAAATTAATAACAAAGATCTTTCTCCTTTCTAGGTGTCCATCGCCATAGTTACCTCACAAGTTTCTGAAAATATGCTTAAATAAAGGAAGTCACAAGCACTGGGATAGAAATTAATCACTGACTGGAAAATAAGTTTTCATGATGAGGTCAAGCTTTTGTTTCTGGGTCAGACTGAAACATTAGACAATATTCTGATTTGAGCAGAACTGATTGCCTCTGGATGGAGATCTGGTTCTTAGGGTCTCACACAAAACACTGGCTTACTGGAGTGTTGAGGGATGGTTGCTTTATGCATTTCTTCTCTCAAGTCTTGTAAAAGGAGCTTTAAACCACTCCCTGTGGAATGGTGAACCCTGACAGTGAGTCTGTAGTGGGAGTGCAGTGTAAATATCAAATCCAGGACCCAGTCTCATGGCAACAAGTGACTGGCCCGGATTCTTGAGTGATGGGCCATCCCTTTGCAAGGCAAACTAATGAATGCAGGACTTTGGAATGTTATGTGGAAATGAGAAGGGTTCAAGTTATAAACCTTATTAGGAAAAATCGGGAATGTGGGAACAAAACTCAGAGCTATCCAATGAGAAGAAGGAAACCTCAGAGAATAGACAATAAGACTAGCTTTACATGTTTTACAAAAGAAATGAATATGTAAGCCCTCAGTCCTATAGGAATATGCCTGTGCAAAGAGATAAGCATTTTCATGAATGCCTGGCAGGAATGCAAAATGGTACAAACATTTTGTTAAACAATTTTCTGTTAAACAATTTTATGATGTTATCAAAAACTTTAAAATGTTAAAATTTTTTGAGTTAATAATTTCAGTAAAAAAATATTTCCCAAGGAAATAATGAGAAATGTGTACAAAGAATTATGCATAGAAATGATTGTTCTGGCATTATTCATGCTAGTAAAAAATTAGAAATATGGTCTCTTAGGATTTTATAGCTAAGTAAATTATGTCATATCCAAATGTGGAATGTTAAAGTCATATAAAATAATTTTAACTGAGAAAATAATATTTAGTGAAAAAGCAGAAATATATGTATGTGTGTGTGTATATATATATGTGTGTGTGTATATATATGTGTGTGTGTGTGTGTGTGTATATATATATATATGTATATATATATGCCAATTGCATATATATATACATATATATATATATATACACACACACACACACATATATATACACACACACATATATATAGAGGTATATAACATCTATTTAAGAATATAAAAATATTCTTAAATAGATGTTATATAATAAGATATATATATATGTGTGTGTGTATATATATATCCACAACCTGTCTTGGTATAAAGCAAAAATATTCATATATATATATATATATATATATATATATATATACACACATATATATATATATATATATATATATATATATATATATATATATCTCTTATTATATAACATCTATTTAAGAATATTTTTGCTTTATACCAAGACAGGTTGTGGATCTTATAGAAGTTTCTTAGAAAATTCCCTTTAGGTATCTTAAATTTCCTGGATGCCAATTGCATATTATTTTTGTTCATGAAATTAAAGAATATTAATGTTATAATACTGTTTCTAGGAGAAATGAAATACAGGTTAAATGTATCTTTTTCATGTGAAGTATTCGTAAATTTTTATCCCAGATATTTTATTTAGGAATCTTTCCCTCTCTCTCTCTCTATGAAATCCTCAACTATTGAAGTGAGGTTGATGCCAGTATGATTCAGGTCTATTAAGATGGCCTGCAAAGAACTCTACTCTGCAAGGTTTAACAGCATATAGCTTGGAGGTGGGGAAGAGAATGGGAAAATCTTTTTTAACAAAGCATTCCTTTTCAAACCCTAAGAAAAGAAACTTTGGCAGTTGTTTCAGAGCAATAGGTCTGTGGCTGCTCCTCCCACCCCATTCTAGGCCTTGTTAGCCTCCAACAGGAGTGGGCGATACATTATAGTCTCAGGGCTAAAGACCACTAAAGCAAGTGATGAGGCTAATAGCCGAGTTTTGTTTGGATATTGCATCTAAATATGAAACCCATTCCAGTTTCTTGAAGTCCTAAAACAGATAGCAGGTGTCACTACAGTGGACAGAATTAAAGGGATGAGCTGAGCAGAAGGGATCATCTCTAATTTTGCCTAAAGCTGTGGTTTAATGATTAGCATTTTATGTTTTTCTGCATTTTCCAACTTTTTTATATTGAGCATATAATAGGGAAAAATTGAGTATACTCTTAAAAAGAGTTGTAAAATGTTGAAAATTCCCAAATAGGTCAATGACTTGTGGAAATCTTTAGTACATGGAGGATCCATACTGACTAATTCGATAATTTGTTCATTCAGCAAATATTTATTACATATCTCATATGCTGTAGGCCTTAATTTAAGGAGTATAGAACACTTTTGACTCTGATGTGCTCGGAGTTTAGTAAAAAGAGAGAAAACAAATTATTACAACAAAACGTTTATAGTTGCTTTGGTAGAGGTATGCACAAGATCAACTAGGGAATACAAAAAAGAAAGATTATTAGCTGGTAGGGAGCAGGAAAACCTTCATATGACAAGGGAGCCTTAAAGCCTTAACTGATTCTTGATAAATTAGAAAGCCTGTTCCACCATGGGGGCATGTGTCTGGGGGAGTTTCAGGCAAAAAGAACAATTCTCTAGATGGATGGAGACAAAAAACACCTTGACATTTCTCAAGAATAGAAATTGGAGAATTTGGCAGAAGCTGAGTCACAAGGGAATCAACAGACAGGAAGAGGTGAAGAGCTTTGCCAACCATATTAGGAAGTCTGGGCTTTTTATTAAAGGTGTGAAGCTCAAATGTTTGGAAACCAATCAGAACACTATTGTGTCAGTTCTGGTGAGAGGTTGATGGTTTAGAAGTGCTAAAGAGGAGAAACTATAGAACTTTAGAACTTCCCTAATTTAGGATGAAGGGGAAATTTCATGATAAATTCTAGATTTCTGACTTACATATTTGGGCGGATGAGGGTGATGTCTCTTTAGTAGGAAAACATATGAATTAGATTAGATTAGACATTGATAGATTAAAAAATTAGAAAGAGAAGTCAAGGAGCTCAGATTAGCCACATTGAATAAACGTGCCTGGAGGCTGTTAGATATTTACATTTGGCTTGAAGAAGACTAGGTGACAAACTCACTCTGTAAAGATTCGTTTCTCAACTACTGTTCAAGGGTAATATTGAACATAATTAATCCAGTACTGCAAGGCAAAAAATGAGCAGAATTGAGGCTGGTGACAGCATTGGAAAGTGAGTCTGGCTGTTCCCTACAGTGGTACCCATTTCCCTTGAATTGGTGGACTGGGGAATATACAGAAGGAGATGGCAGTCAGTTAGGACAGGACAGAAGTGAGAGTATGTATTTGGGGTCTTTGAGTAGTAACTGCTTACACATTGGTATAAAAAATATTCAATATTTCCACCACCATACAGTCATATCTGTAGGTAACATTAATTTTCAGCCCCACTCTTAAGATTTCCTTTGTGTTTTTGACTATTTCCCTCTTAATTACTTAATAAAACTTACTAAGAGTAAATGAAACTAAATAAGGGAAAAACAATGCTCTCCAGCATTTTAGTCAGAGTGTAGAGAAGACTTATTGAATCTCAAGATGACAGATCTAGTAGTAAAAGCAAGAACTAATGGCTTTGATGAAAATAGAATAGGGAATCCTAGAGTAGCAGGAACATGGCCAGCTGTGATCCTCCCAGGCAAAGGTAGAGAGACTGGATTTGCTCCTTTAATATAGCCAAATCTTTCGTCAAGCTGTGGATCTCACCATCCTCACTGTGCTTCTGACAAAAAGCATTTCAGTGAGGTTCCAACCTTTCTAAAAGCCATTTACTTATAAATAGGAAAGCAGCAAATGAATCAGAATTTCTCTGCTTTACCCACTTAAAATTCTATTGACATTTTCCATAATTCATTGAAGAGACAATGCGTTAGAATGAAAGCCTATTGTACTGGTAGCCAATAAATTTTGGTTCTAGCACCAAATTTATACTTTCCAATCATAAAAATAAGACTAAATATCCTTATCTGTGAAATAGGAATACTAAAATCTGCTTGGCCAATTTTTATAAGATTATTAATGAAATAATGAGAAATATCTTGTCAGTGTTGCACCTTCATGAACTGACTACAGTGAGATAGTAATTTGGCTATTTTAGGTTCCCATTTTGCAGTCTGAAAACGAGGGGTTTTTCCAAGACAGCTCCTTGTATCTTTTCTAAATCTAATATTCTGCAATGTTACAAATTGGAAAGAACCTTTTATGGGTGATTGCCGATGGCTAGATGGCTTTTTCTTTTTCTTGTTCTTTTTTTTTTTAATTTTATTTATTTTATTTTTTGCATTTTTTCCCCATGGTTCTTGAAAATGTAAGCACACCTTGCCTAAATATAGAGAGCTCTGTCTCTGACATTATGTTATTTCCTGGCTAGAAAAACATTAAATCTGTATAAATTACAATAAAGCAAATCACTGTGCTTACATAAATTACATAAAAATCCAAGACATGCATTATAGAGACATTTGCAAGCTGTTTGCACTTCTGAAATGTTGAAAATTAATTGCCATTCTCACTGAGGTAAATAATGATACAAAATAGAGAGGGTAAATTTTATTTTTGATGTCTCCTCTGTTGATAATCACAGAGAAGTGTGAAATGAAAGCTTGCTTTTATATTTGAGCAGCCTCTTAAATCTACCTTCTCTAAATAGTTTTACTTTAGATACTTATCATGTCACAACTATCCTATTCTTTCATTTCTGCCTCATCTGGTTGTACAAATCTAATTATTTGCCCTCACTAATAATTACATCCTGAATGTATCTACTTTTATTCTCTGTAATTCTTTATATTTCTATGTTTCTCTTATAACTTCTCTTATTGCATAGTATTTGAATATAGGATAAGGGCAAGGTCTGAAATAAAATTACATAATTTCTAGGTGTCTCAGTTTTCGACACCTATAAAATGGGCATAAAATTTTACCAACCTCAACAGGGCTGATATAAGAATTAAATATAACAGTCCACAGAAAGTCTTGTCCTCAATAATACCTCAATAAATGTTGTTAGGTAGTTATTACTTTACATTGGTGATAAGATCAAGTCATTAAGTTTGTCACTGAATTTGTATCTCCTTGAAAACACCATTAGGGTCAAGGAATTTAGAGAATGGTTATATAAAGGAATTTAGTTTACCAGACAACTTGCCTATCTATATCACTTCGTACAGTTTTCAAGTGTATTCTGTGTTTGAGGTCGCTGATATAATATAAACTCTGAAAGGTATATAATGACCATAAATATGAAATCAATTTTAAAGGCTTTTTGTTAGGCTTAATTTTTTTTTTTAATACAAGTAGAATATTTAGCATGGATTCATTACATATTAGTTAATTGGATTACTCGTTTTGTTATTAATTTACCCTTCAGAAATTCCCATAATCTCTAAAAGGTTAATAATCTTTAGCCCACTCCCCTCTCCTCCCATTCAAAGGAAGGATTTGCTTTCTTCCCTTCCAATTCCAGTCCTGATATCAATAAAGATTTGGAAATAGGTAAAGACCCCCAGCATCACCTCACTTTCCTTAACTGTCTGCACTCAGTGAAACTGAACTAGTTTGAGTCAGCCAGTTCTCTGTCAGGGGCTGTGAGATAATAGAAAAAAAAAAAATCTCTATCTCTATCTCTATCTGTCTCTATCTGTCTCTATCTATTTATCTATCTATCTATCTATCTATCTATCTATCTATCTATCATCTATCTATCTATCTATCTATCATCTATCTATCTATCTATCATCTCTCTATCTATCTCTATCATCATCTCTATCTCTGTCTCTATCTAATCTATCTATATCTATGTATATCATCTATCTATCTACCCCTAATTTTTCTCCTGCAACCTTTGTAATTTCCTAAGTGATAAGAGCACTAGGAGCATCTCTTATTCCAACATTTGGTCTTTGACCCCTTTCCTAAAACTGTTGTAAATTCCTAAGTGATAAGAACACTAGGATTGTCTTTTGTTCTCATGCTGCAGCTTGGGGCTGGTCACCAGAAAGATCAAGACATGATTAGAAGCTTGAAATTTTCAGCCCCAACCTTCATCCTCCAGAGAGGGAAGAGGGGCTGAAAGTGGAGTTATTAATTAATCATGCCTGTGTGAGGAAGCCTCCATAAAATCTCAACAGTATGGGTTTTAGAGAGTTTCCAGGTTGTTAAACACATACAAACCCCAACTTTGTGGAAATAGAAGCTCCTGTGCTTGGTACCCTCCCAGACCTTGCCTATGCATTTTTTTCATTTGGCTATTCATCTGTATCCTTTATCATATCCTTTAAAAAACATAAACTTTAGTAAATGTTTGTTTGAGTCCTGCAAGTTGCTCATGCAAATTAATCAAACCCAAAGGGAGTCATAAGATTTGTAGCCAAATAGGATAAAAGTTGTGGATAACCTGGAGACCTACTGTCTATGATTGGGAGCAGTCTTGTGGAACTGAGCCCTTAACATGTGAGATCTGTCACTGTCTCAGGTAGATAGGGTTAGAATTAAATTGTAGGGCTCCCAGTCACATAGATTGCTTGGTATGGAAAAAACTTCTACACATTTGGTGGCAAGAAGAAAAGTGTTTTCTGTGAGTAGTAAAGCGATTCACAGAAGCACTCATAAGAGGGCAAACTGAGTTTTTCTTTTATAAGCACTATGTCTAAACATTTTGATGGAGAAAAATGCCAGTTTATGTGAAAGAATGCTTTATATTCTAGATCACTGGAGTGAAGAAAAGTATGCTTTTTTTATGAATGTAGATTAAAAAACAGTTTTAATATGCTGACTTAATTTTTATTTATTGCATAATATTTAGCATGATTTTATGTAATTTTAGCCTGTTAGTTTGGAAATGTGGGCCTGTTTTTACAATAAAGTGTCATCTTTTTTATTAGTTATATGGCTTAGATTGTATGACTTATTTAGTATAAAATAATTTCATTAATTAGTATTAAAATAAGCAGGTTTCTAACCTTGCTTTCAAATCTGGTTGTATGCATTACAATACCCTTTTAGAACAAGGGGGATATCTCACAACAGGAAACATAAAATGAAAATAAGAGTCAAATGTGATCAAGATGAATGTCTAATTAAGAATAGTACAAAAAGGGAATTTAAAACCCATATACATGGAATACAGAAAGCACAAAGGAGGTATGCAGTAGGGCCTTCGGAAGAACATGAGACATTGCAAATTTGGCCAAAAACTAAACCTAATAAGCAAAATTATTTCCAGAAGAGTAAACTTTGAAACAAGCTATTTATTTTTCTTTAAAACAAAACATTTTTTCTTTTTTTCAAAGGAACATTAAAATAAATAGGGTAGCTATAGTTTCCATCTAAAACTGACCACACAACCTTTTGCCTTCCTAAATATTACCACAGCTATGATAGGAACAGGGAGAAGCTATTTTAAATTAAGGAAGGGTGAATTTCAGGTTGCTTTATTTGAAATTCCTTCTTTGCATAGCATAATAAACAAATAAAGCCCCATAAAGGTAAATTATGTTATAAATAAGAAAATCTTTGGAAAAAATAAAACATTAGATATAGATGTATACCAATGTGCAAAATCAAGCAAGCATTAGGAAAAGATGGGATTAAAGATCTTCAACTAAACCTATCTGATTCTAATCATACTAATATCCATGTTTGTAATTCAGAATATCAAATACTTGAACTAGTTGATTAGCTACATCCAGTTAATATAGACAACTGACTGTGGGTTTTTCTTTTCTGTTTAAAGTTGTAGATCAAACTGACATAGCTGTATGGCAGTCATATTTACAGCCATCTCCCATCTTCCCCACTGCCACGGACACCAAAGACTTTCCATTTGGCTCCTGAAGCCATATCACTACTACCGAAGGATGAATTTTGAAGAGTTGCTGAACAATCGTTTAAACTTTCTTAGAAACTGGACTTTAAAAGTTATTTTCCAAATTTCAGACAAAAATATCACATAATCTAGAAATTACAAATTCACTTGAACAAAAAGGAGGGATGTCTTTGGTACATTGCTCTCTCAGGTCACACCTACTCTTCTATTTGTCTGAATTAACTTGAATTATGTTTCAAAAGATGTGAGAATCAACCAGAAACATGGGCAGTTAGCTTATGTAATTTTTTAGAAAAGGTATGCAGTGTATTTCAGTAATAACTTTGTTGGTGAAGCCTATCCCAAGAATTCAAAAGAAATGAATTCTGGTTTTTGTTTCATATCATTTGTTTGTTTTTTAAGATTTTATCAGAAGGTAACATTTTTAACAGGAGGAGGCAATTCCACTGAAATTTGCTTTAAGTCTAGAAAAATATATTTTAAGGATTATTTCTAGTTTTCCATATTGTCATGCAGTATGTCTGTAACAAGGAGATGGGAAGAAGGGATATTGAATAAAGAGGAGATTATCTAGAATATATGGTGGCAAAATATAATCCTTAGGCCAAATCCAGACTTTGGGCTATTTTGATACTGCCTGTACGCTAAGAATGGCTTTTATATTTTTAAAGGGATGTTAAAAAATAAATTAAAAGAAGAGAAAGAGTATATTACATAAACCAAAGACTATATATGGACCACAAATCCTAACATATTTAATATCTGGCCCTTTGTCAATACTTGGTCTAAACAAATATAGTGATAAGGCTTATTTGTTAAGATGGATTTTAGTGGTAAATGTATTAATTATCATAGTGTTGTAAAGTGAGAAATTTTAGATATGTGTAAGAAAGGCAGAAGAATAATTAACAATATCAAACATTATGATTAACGGTTTTAATTAAAAGGAAATTGCAACATACATAGCAGAGATAATCTGGGAGGAAAAAGAGAAGCCACGTTAAACATTCCATCATTATTATTAGATTATGTCAATGGCGATATTCTCAGTCAGAAGGTGATACCCACAATCAAATGATAATCTTCACAGACAGAAGGTGAGATAGTTTGATGTACCAAACTGAATAAAAAGATCAGGAAATTACAATTTAAAAAATGGGAGAATAAATGATATCTAAACTCCAAAAGATTCAATGACTGACATTTATATTACTCGGAATATTTAAAAGTGTTCAATCTTGCACTTTGAAATCAGAAATTACCCACTTAAATGGTACAAGGGTAAAAAGTTATCCCCTTTCTTTATCCTTCCCAAATAGTTGCTACTCTTTAGAGACAGCACTACTAATAGTTTTTAGGTTATATACCATTCTACATTTTTTTATAGATTTATTTATCAATGCAAATGTATGTGTTTATATACACACATACATACACACACACACACACACACACATATATATATATATATACATACATACATACATTATATATACACATACATTGGTTGCTATTTGTTTATTTCATACAAATGGAAATATATCATATAGATTTTTTAGAACTTTACTTTTTTTATTCTGTATGTTATATTGTAAGTTCTTACAGATAGGTAACATACTCCATTTTTTTTAATTGCTTCACAAAATTTTCTAGCCATGCACCATAATTAATTTCCTCTCTTTTAGATATTATCTCTCTTTTAAACATATAGATAGTTTACCATTTTGCTATTACGAATGACATACAATCTATGCCCATGTTTTCTGTACTTTAAAAAAATTTCTTCTCATTGTACCTCACTTAGTTGTCACTTTCAAATGCCTTTTTTTTTCCATAGATAATTTTATCATTATTCTTAAGCACTTTTTTGAACAATGCTCTCATTTTTTTTAAATTGATAATCATAATCCTTACATAATTTTCAAGGTGGATTTTGGAAAGGAAAAACTGTTTTGCAAGTATTGAGTAATTTGTTTGAATATAGATATGGGTATTGATAAACAAAAATCCAGAATTATCCAACTATGTGACCTTCTGCCTCAGAAAACAGTGAGCTCATTGTCATTAGAAATACCTAAATATGCCCAGGCAACCTATTTGCAGAGTCATTTAAGAGGAGATTAAAGTACTAAATGAGTGATAAGTACAGATTATTTTTAGAAACTCTCAACATTGAGATACCTTAAAATTAAAAAAAAAAAAAAAGTTGGGGCTAATTATTTGTAGTGCATGACTTTAAATTTTATTTTAAATTTATCCACATGTGATAAATTAAGTGGGCTAAAAACATGGGCTGAACTCTTTGGTCAAATATGAGGTAAAAGCTACTTAACTTGACAAATGCAGTAAATCCGGCTAAATGTCTTTGTGCTCATGATTAGTAAAAAGCGAAAAGTTCTTAGATGATTGACTTTTTTAATGATTTCTTGCAAACTGGAATTAGATATCAATAGTGTACACCCATAACTATTGCTCCAACATGACTAATTATTTATCATTGTTGATGCAGCTGCAGAATTATTTGCTATGATTTATTTTTATCTGTCTTTAGCAAATAACTCTTAGTTTTAAATCCTTCTCAAAGTGCTAATTCCTTGCTGTCACTTGCAATCATATAAATAATTTACCCTTAATTCTTTCATGCAGTATATGTAGTGGTTGGATAATGCAGGCTGAGCTTTTTACCTTTCCTTGTAGCAATGAGACATAATTTAAAAGTATACTTATGACTAGGAATAATAGAGAAGTGAGCATTCTGCATGTTAATAAATGGCAGGGTCAACTCAGCAGAAAGCAGATTTTATTTTTCTCATCTTCTCTAAAAGGTCTTGCTATTTTAAAACTAGGAACAGCACTCTATTCAAGAATCTCTTTTGGATAGTAACTTTGGAAATTGTCCACACAAAATTACATAAACTCTCCATCCTCTTATAGGGCATCGTTACATTTTGGCCTCTGATGATAATCATCATCATGTGAAATAGCCAGTGGCAACTATGTCTTTGACATTTATTACACTATCTTTAGTGGTCTTTTTACCATAGTCATAAGGGATACTGCTTTGTAACAGTAGTAATATTAATTGCTACCGTTATCTTGCCTCTCATGCTAAATTTTGGGTCAAGTGATTGGTATAAGTCTCAATGAGTGGTCAGGGATGAAAAGGACAAAGGAGTAGGAGGAATATACATGACTAGTTTGAGTCCTGCTGCATACTGAGAGGTAATTTACACAAATAGGCTAGACGGAAACAGATGGGAAGAGGGAGAGAGGGAGAGAGTTGACTAATGACACCTGACTGCCAAATGACCCTGTGGGCTTGAACGCTGGCAGGACACCTAAAATTGTGCCAGCAGCCACTTGGAACTGCCCAATTCTCACTCACATTTCATTTAACATATTAACCTTGGTCTTTCTATTGTTACCATTGCTAGGGAAATTTATATGGTATCTAATCATGATCCAGAAAATATACATTCTAACTGGCCTCTCTTATTTTAGAAGCTATATGTTACTGAACTGTTGAGTTTATTGTTATAGTAGCTTTTGTTTCCAACAGGGAAAATTTGATACATTCGTCCTTTTAAAAGCCTCTTTTGTAAACTTATATTATGTGGCACCTTTTGTGGCTTAATAAGAGCTATGGTGAAAAAGAAAAAAAAAAATGTATCCTGAGAACATGACTATATTATTCAATACTTTGTTCGTGGTAAAATATCTTTGATTCTGACAGGTGAGGAGTTCCTAGAACTACTCTTTTAAAAGACTCCTACTCTTTTATTCTCTTCCTTACTTTTGACTTTTAATATCTTTCAACTACCAAATTAATGTTCATGGACGTGTATACTGAAATACACCCTGGGTTTGGAACTAAGAATGTTAGGTATCAGTGCTGGTTATACTATAAACTAGCTAAGAGAGCTAAAATCTGATCTAGCATCCCTGTGTTTAAGTTTTCCTATGTCCAAAAAGGCACTACCTTACTCTTTCTAAAGCTACTGTGAGAACTATTATGAGAAAAAAAAAATATGTGTGTGTATACAAAGTGCAAAATTCAGATTACTATACATATTGGATCAGTCTAGAATTTATTTCCAGTAAAAGAGCAGAACTTCCTAGCCAATTAAATAATACCAAAAACTTTGAAATCTTTCTATGTTAGCTAAGTAGTCTTAGAATGTTGGTAGTAATTATATTGTATGTATTTATGAGCAGCATTCATGGATCTTAAAAGAACTACATATGTTCTTGAGGACACATTATCCCTCATTTTTTATCTTTAAGGAATACCAAAGTTATACTGCAAAAATGTACTGGAAATACAGTCTGAGGTCTAGGCTGTATTTAATATTTATTTCTAAACTACACAACGTTAAATGATCATTACTATTGTTATTTGAAAAGAAATTCTTCTACCCTACCCTATTCTGGCCCTAGTACCTTGGAAAAGATATTGAAATGGACATCAAGAGAAAATAAGCTGCATTCTAGAATTTTAAAATTTTCAAGTTGAAAAGAAATTTTTAGGTACCAATCAGTTCGAACTGATAATGAAATTATTTCCCTTTCCACACCTCCATCACTTTCTATGTCACAATCTAAAATGAACTCTAAGTTTACTATAAATTATTTTGTCAAAACTGATGGATGGAGGCCCTGGGTATGGAAACAAACAAACCTTATATTGAGAAAGCTGAAGTCCCCTAGAATCAAGCAGTAAACATTTATCTGCTAGCAACTGGGGAAAAAGCAGGTCTTCAGACATGGAAAACTTAACTTTGAAGGTAAGCCTTGGAAAAGTCTCACTCTCTGGGCCCTGGAGCCCAAAGATGCCTAAGAAAATGATTGGCTGGTGTAGGAAGATGGGAAATACCAGGGACAGCAAGAGTAAGAGTCCAGAAAAGAGAAATTGTGTGTGTTTATGTGTGTGTGTGTGTGTGTGTGAGAGAGAGTGACAATGGTTGTAGAATTTTTGAAACTAAGAAGGAAGCAGGAGAGAAAGAAATCAAAGAGAAGCAAGCCATCAAAAGAATGGGAGAAATAAAGAATTAAATAGCTGAGGCATGCACCTTCATGTTATGTCTTTGGCCCATACTTGCTCTGACTTCTTAGGACTCAGTTGGGTTTCTGGAGAGCCTATGAATTCTAATTAGGATACTTTGGCTCACAGTGCAACATAACATTGATCACCTTCTCTCAATCCACTCTTTTCCCAACCAAATAAAGTAGAGCAGAAAGATCTCTTTAATGACTGTTCTAAATTAAAGACAAAGTTTTGGATTTATTTTTTGGTTAAAGCAATGCTAATTTCACTAAATTCTAAAGATGGAATCCTGTAAAATGGACACATGGCAAGAGTGAAAATTTTAAAGTTATTTTATAAGATTACACTGAAAATTAGTGTAAAAATTAAAGAGATATCACTTTTCCCAATGTTTGTACCCACCTCTGTTTACGAAGGGCCCGACATTCTGAAGGGCCTCGTTATATTATCAATTAGTCCAAAGGTAAAGATATTGTGTATTTTTTCATTTACTATACTGGTTTATAACCAGAACAAAGAGTAAAATATATAATTTTAGTAAAATGTCAAGCTTGATTTATTTGAACACTTCTTTAATTAGTTGAAATTTCTCCTAAGAGCGAAAAAGTTTTTGTTTTTGTCTTTTAATTGAAGAAGAAGGGTATCCTGAAACCATATAGTTTTGAAACGAGAGAGATAGTAACATAAGATAATTTGGAAAATAATTCTCAGATGTATAAAATGTTAAATTGTTCACTTTCTTAAGTTAGATCTCTCATTTTTAAAAACATTTTTTCCAAAAGGAAACCTTTGTATATCTAGGTGTTTTTATGTTACCACAACTTCTATTCAGGAAAAAGAGAAGATGGTAAAAAAATATATGTTTTCCTTAAAGTACATTCTTTGATATCAAGATAAATATAGCTTCCAAATATAACATTAAGCCCAATTCAACATTAAAAATACTTCAGTGAATTTTAAGATTTATATCTGTACCACATAAAATCCAAGCTGAATTGAAGTCCTTAATAAAAGTAATGAAATACAAGTCAAGATTGAAGTTCACTTTGTATCTTATCGATGCATAATGAGTTATAATACAAAGGCAGTGTAAATTTCTGTAATTTTCTTTTTTCTCCAATCATTCTCAAGGCCCATTTTAGAAAAATCTTCTTTAAAATATGAGATTTTGTATTTGTATTTGCATTAGAAAATTACTGTCTAATTTAAAAGTATAATTAGAGAAATTTAAATGAAAATAACTTAAGATTCTGAGTAACAAATATAAATTAAGGCACTCTCGGAAACATCCAATAATAGGTGTCCATATGGCTTATAAATTCTTGTTCACTTTGACGAAGATAATTATGGATTTTTAGTCATTCAGTATTTTTTAAACATATAATTAGATCATAGGATCTTAAGTTTGAAAGGTGCCTTGAATATAATTGAGCACTGTCTTTTCCCACTGTAGGCATCCCTTTCACAATAGCTCAGGCAGGAGAGTCTCTAGGCTTTACCTGAATATTTCCATTGACAGAAAGATCATGATTTTTTAAAGGGTCCTACTCTACTTTTACATAAATCCAAATATTAAGTGTATCTTCCTTACAAATATTCAAATCTGCTTTTTAAATTTCTACTGTTGTTCTTTTTCTACCAACTTTGAATAACAAAATAATTTTACTATTTTTGCAAGTTACAACTCTTACAAATTTTAAAGACAGTTATTAGATCCTTTATTGGGGTTCTCTTTCCTAGGCATAAAGTTCCCCAGATGTTTCTCATGTGATATGATTCTCTGACCTCCAGTTGTTTCTATTGTCTCAATTTCATTATTCCTAAATTTGAGGCAGAAATACGCATGGTATTATATATGCTATCTCTATAACAAGGCCAGCAAAACCTATTATTCTGGACACTGCGCATCTATTAAGGAGAGTCGAATGTAAAATACTGTTTTGTAATACCATAATGAGGCACTCCTACCCAAAGGTTCTTAATCTGGAGTTCTTTTAATTTATGGTGTACTTGGATGCGATATCCAGGAAATCTGTGATTTTGTGTATTTAATGTGAATATGAATGTTATAGGGCAGAATGCATATAACTTATATTGGATTATTTTATGAGCTCATGACTTCCAGAACCACGTTCTCTAATATGCATTACTATTTAACCAGTTTTCTCTACTTTGACTATGTGAAATAAAGTATAAGGATATAAGTTCTATTCATGTTTATCACAGTACTAACTCAGATACATCGAATACTTGATTTTGTTAGCTAAAGAGTTTTCAATTTCCATCAGCTTTATCTCATTGAAAGCATAACTTATATCTTCATCCATGTAATCAATGAAACATTTGACTTACAGGACTAAGAATAAAATTCTCTAAAATACTACTAGAGTCGCCCAGGTCAATGTTGGTATATTAATCAAAGTTATTTGGTAAGATTACTCTTATTAAGTCAGCATTAAAAAATCTTAATTATCCCATGATTTTTCATGTTCTTATCAACTGTAAAAAACTTTGCAAATGCTTTGTCAAAATAAGAGATATCTTGTCTGTGGAATGTTTCTGACCCATCCATCCAATAAGCCCATGGATATGATTTCTTTTAAATGAGCCCATCTGAGTCTTTGTGCAACCTTCCATGCCTAAATATCAAAAACATCTGTTTAATAACTATAACTTGAATATGGTTTGCCTTCATATCCTGCATTTTGTAAACAAATAAACGTCATTCATGTGCTTAAAGCTTTCTGGCCCCCTTCCTGCTTTCCATAATAACTCAGGAATTCTGGTTAGGGTTCCAGGAGTACACTACAAATCCTTGCAATCTAATTCATCTGAAGTCATTTAAAGGACTAAGTGACTCGGCATATCTCTTCACCTGTCTGATGTTCCAGTGCCAGCCTACCATGCCTCCCCTAACCTTCCAGTAGGAACAAAATCCTCCCTAAGGCAGAAGACAGAAATAAGAAGAGAGAGTTGTTTTTTTGTTGATTTTTTTTTTAATGTTCTCTTTATCATGTCTTAACATTTCTCAAGCTGCGAAACAATTTTTGTTAATGCTGAAAACTTAAATTTTTTAAATCCTTTCCACTGCCAGTAGCACTGAAATTGTATGGCCCCAAACGGGTGTCACAGAGATTGCTTGGTGTGGAAAAAACCTCTCCAGGGGTCCCCAACCCTTGGGCCGTGCACCACTACCAGTCCATGGCCTGTTAGGAACTGGGTCACACAGGAAGTGGTGAGCAGTGGGCAGGTGAGCAAGCAAAGCTTCATCTGCATTTGCAGCCACTCCCCAGTGCTAGCATCACCACCTCAGCTCCACCTCGGATCATCAGGCATTAGATTCACGTAGGAGCACTGGTCCCTGGTGTCAAGAAGGTTAGGGACTGCTGCTCTACACATTTGGTGACCAGAAATTATTTTCAAGTCTGTGCCAGGCTTCATCACTTGTCTTTGATTTTATAACCTATTTTCTTGTGCACATTCTTGATATAACCATAAGTCATGCAAAATGCCTGTTATATTCCAGTGTAGTAAGTCTTGCTGATGTTGCTGATATCAAAGTTATTGCCTTGCATAAACAATTCAAAAAAGTTTTGCTTATTACCCATTCTCTAAGTACTATTATAAATGTACCAGCACCCATAAATATTGTCCCACCTGCTAACATACTGTATACTTATTTTGAACACCTGCTCTACCTGCTCTGCAGTAAACACTGTGCTGGCTGGTATCTACTCTTAAAGAATCACAGTCTGGCAGGGAGAGAAACTTGTACAGATCATTACAATGCAATGGAATATATTAAATAAATGTTTTAAGTTCTATGGCAGCATTCAAAGGGGACAGATGCCTGATGGGAGCAAAGGAACAGGGTGATATTTAAAGAGAGAATGGCATTTAAAATGAGTTTTGAATCCTCAATAGAGTTAATAGATAATTATATATATTTTTAAAGATATAAAGCAAAGAGAATTACAAGAGGTCAGACTAACAAATGTTTCAGGGAGGTTAAGATAAGAACTGGAAAATTACCTTTGGATTTGGTCACTGATTATTGCTAAGACAACAGTTTTATTGTCTGGTTAGAGAAGTAGAGAGGGGTTTTATTTTTTTGTTTTGTTTTTACACTGATGAGTTATTGGGACATGAGACATTGCCTACAGTTAGTTTTATAGTGTTATAGTTAACTTGGAATTCTGAATATATGTCATTGGAGTATTTTATATATAAAAATTTACATAATTTATGATTTTATCTTATGAAATTATATACATATCTCATATATATTTATTAGTTTCTGAGCAGAGAGGTCAATTTTATTCCTCTTTTACTTTGTGATTATGTATCAGAAAACATCATACTCATGCTTCCCTTTTTCAGGAGGAATAAGTCGTGCAATATGGAATTTCTCTATTCCTCTAAAGCTTCTTTGATACAAATCTTCAGTCGAATATATTTTTCTTTATTTTCAAGAGATGTATGCTATTTCCTCACCAAGACTCCAGAGTTTTGATAAGCCATGAAATGAAATAAAATAAAATTCTGATCCTGGATTCTACCTACATAGTTAGTTGTTCACTTCCATCCTCCTCCTTCCTTTTCAAAATAAAATAATAAATCAAACTGCCTCTTGTGTTTCTATAGACTATCTTTTAATTTCCTATTCATGGCTTCAAAGCCCAAGTTCCAAAGACATAGCTCTGTTATTTTAATAGCACTGCTTGTTTTAATAGCATTGTTTATTTCAGCATGATATGCAATTAAATTCAGTCGTTTTGAGTGGTCTTCTCTTATATGCCCAGAAAGACAGCCTGCCGCTGAATAATCTTGTCAAATCACGTCACTGCCTCTCTTTTCTTTAGCAAGGGTTAAATGATTACCAAAGCTCGATATTGGGTAAGAAATCTTTGAAATTGGCTGTGTGAATTATTTTACTTCTCTACAGCATAGAAAATCTTCATTAGGCCCTCATCCAATGGAATAAGTACAGATGCTTATAGGTGTCATAGTTTCCAATGATATTTTCTTCTTTTTCTTTACTGTACCACTTTGCTTTAATTGTTAAGTGTGTCATCAGTATTATTAACAATATGAAGCTCATCAAATTCTCACTATGCATGATGCATTATTAATCTCTTATTATCCAGTAAACATTACATTAAACTAAATTATTTACACGTGTTTGCTGACAAGTGAGTTATGTTAACATTCACAACTATACCAGGTAAATACTTCTATCATTACAGTTTTCCAATGAGGAGCCTGAGTTTTAGAAAGATTAACTGCACCAAAGCCAAAGAAGTGATATATGGTGGAGGGAGAGTTCACATTTTAAATATTGATATCGATCCCATTACTTAGATTTCTCTGATTTTCTGGGTTTCTTCTTAGATTATTACTTTTATTCTACCTAAGAACTCCTCATCCTCTTTAATAAACTGGAGCACAGAAAGCATTCCTCAAAACCTTTACCTTCATCTCTGGAAGGGAGATCAGCTTACATTTATAGCACACATAATTGGTGAGTGCCTTAGGCAGAAAGACAAACATAGCACATGGCCTGCAGGTTGCTAGAATAGTTCCCTCAGTCCCAGACTGCTAGGGCATCAGGATGATGCAGTCTTTTGTGACTTTCCCTGAACTTTCTTCCTCTAAAACAATCAAGGAAAGCTATCTCTTTGCTGCGAGCTCCTGGCTGTGACACTGTAGAATGGAAGAGAAAGGAGAAGGCACTTGAATCCCGACTTCACCCCAGTTTTTTCATTCCCCACTCCTTCCCCTGTTAGTCTGATTGCTTCCCATGTAACTGTGATTCACAGGATGTGTCGAAGCTCTTTTCTATGGCTATGTCATACTTCTGTACCTTGGGGGACAAATACTAGCTAGAAATTTTGTGCTAATTTGGGTGACTATACTTCTAAAGATTCAATATGATAAGTGAACCAAGGTCAGAGGGCTGTCAGGTAAATAAACTCTGAATTGGATGCCTCTGAGGAAGGGAGGGAAGGAAAGAGGAAGGGAGGGGGAGGGAGGGAGGAAGAGAGGAGAGAGAGGGGAGGGGAGAGAGAGAGGAGAGAGAGAGAGAGAGAGAGAGGAGAGAGAGAGAGAGAGAGGAGAGAGAGAGAGAATTGTGCCAAGGAATATAGTTTACCAAGAAGACCAAATCAAAACTGTATGTAAAGAAAAGGCCAAATTTTGTTAGTCTAATTTTTTTTTAAAGTCAAAGCACCAAAAGTCTTTTAATTTGAGAGTCTGCTAATCTCTGAGAATGAGATGTGAGTAGACTATTTCCCATTTATTTTACGTATAATAATTTACCAAGCACTTTACTAAACACAATCATGTATTCATCACCAAGTAATTGTAGAAGCATTTTGTCTTCCTGCTCTAATGCCCATAGATACTGCCTTTGTTGAGATCATCATTTATCTCTCATGCAAACAGTTAAATAGCCTCCTAAGGGATCGTTCTGCCTCCCTGTATTTAGATGTTTTTAGTTTGGGCTCCTGGAAAGAAAGAAACTAGTAAAAGATATTAGATGTGCATTACCCATGGTAACTCTCTTCTGACATCTGTGTATATTTTGCCTAACACTTTTAAACTGTTTTCATAATTACAAAATTTATACAGAATTTGAAATCAGCTCTTAGGCTTTGTCAGTGATGCACATGTAAGTTCACTTTATTAGGGCCAATGCAAGCAGTCTTAATGATTCCGTACCTTTCTTCCTTATCCTCTATAGCTATGTTTATGTTCAGATATATACAGCAGGCCCTTGAATGATGCTGTTTCGGTCTACATGGTTTTGTTATAACATTGATGGGATGGTGTGGAAACTTAACTCTTGTTTATATCAGTCTAGGTAAAATTGTTTTGTTATACATTGTTTTGCTTAAAATCTCAGAAGCCGTTGATGACATTAAATGAGGAATTACTGTATAACCTTAAAGACGTGGTATCTGCTACATTTATTAGTGAGAAGATGAGGTGTGTCAGAAGTTGTCTTGAAAACCTATTTTAAGTTTTATTTATTGTCTTGAAAATGTATATTAAATTTTATTTCACCCATTTTAGGGAATTGGGAATATTATTTGATAGTTTTGACTATGAGTGGCCAAGGTAGTAAAATTTCTTCTGCCTAGTTCCTCCCCATCATAGTACTTAAATACAAGTTCCCTTTTACTTACACAAGAATGTGTTTTTGAAGTTTTTAAATTATTAATGACCAAAACTCCTTCAGGAGTGATTCCTCTCAAGTCTTGAAGTCACAATTCTTCAAGGACATAAAATGTGGCTAATTAACCAGCCTTATTTGACCCAAAGTAAAGGTTTTAAAATTCATTCAGTCTCAACAGGGAAGAGTATACCCAGGTAGTATTTTCCTGTTAAATACCTTTTATATAGAGAGGTAGAAGAGTAAGCTGTCAAAATAAGGAATCATATTTTTCCTGCCTGTGTACTATGTTTTTTGGGGATAGAAAAATCAAGAACTTCAATGTAGCAATTTCTGTTGACAAGAAATTCAATTAAGTTGCAATGAGGGTTGATTTGCTATCTGATAAAACTCCTGATTCTACTAGTTCCTCCAATGTTTTAACAGTTTATAAATTTTTTCAGCCTTTCTTAAGACTTAGCCACTAGCAGAAAGAACAAAACAAAGATATTCTCTTGGATGGCAGCAACATCGGTAGCTTTGAGAATACTATTTCTGTGGGTTGCAGTTCCAGTCTTTATTTTGATTTTCCCTTGCCTACAATTCAATTTCTTTCAGCCCCATATGGTGCCAATTTCTTGAAAGTTTATTATAGTAATATTAAAAATCTTAATCTAAATATCAAATTAGCCCCCCCAATCATAAGGAAATAAATCCATATGGGCTCACAAAGTTTCCCCTCAGGCCTTGAGATTCTAGTTATTGGCTTCTTTGTTTCTTATGAGGAACAAATTGTTTTTAATGTTGCATTTTAAAAAGGACTTAAAATATGTAGCTGTCCCCCAAAGTATTTAACTTTAGTGGCATTTTTTTTAAAAAACAACCATAACTTGAAAAAAAAAATCTCAATATTTGAATGATGATAATAAAAATTGCTTTGGGCTGAAATTCTGTATTTTGCATCACAGTCCACAGGAAAATTTTACAGCTAAGAAATAAACCTGGAAAATATGGGTTTATAATGAAAATGTTGACAGACTCTAGCAGATGCTGCTGTAATATCTTGAATCTGATTTAGAAAAAGTTTTCAATAATGTTTTTCCAAGCCAGTCTTTTGGGGAATTCAAGTTAAAATACATATATATATATAAAAAGTTTTCCACCACCTCAATGATTGATGAAAAATGTGAGGAATTTGTGGCGAGACACCTCGGGGCACCTGTGAATAAGATCTTGGGCACTTGTAACAGGAGAATAAGCATGGAGAGATGACTGTTTCTCCAGGTTGAAGTTAAAGTTGAACTGCAAAGACACATTTTGATATAATGTTAGCCCATAAGTATCCAATGGGTGAGACTGGTATATTCTCAGATAAATGTAGTAATGAAATAAATTATTAGTCCACTTAGTTATGTTTTAATTTAAAAAATTATGGGAGGATAATAATGAGTAGCTGTGACTAAGATGGTGTCTAAAAATAATCAAGTCATTATATCAACATATGCATAGTGTGTGCTCTCTCACATTCTCCATAAAATTATGGTACAAAATACTTGCCTAGATAAATTTTTATGCTTTAAGTTTTACTGATTATGTTGGGAAATAAAGTATACTTCCCTCAGTTATCTAATTAAGAGGGAAACCTAGTTAGGCATGGGTATTATTAACTTGAGGTTGGTGCCTTGCCCTGTTCCAGCAGCTACACAACACACGGCCCTGAGAAATGCAGTATGTGGAAACGCTTAGGTCAAGCTGAGGAGCAGACTACCTGTGCCAGAATCACACCTTCAGGCTTATTAGCTATGTGACTTTGGGCAGGTTACAGAATCTCTCTAAATCTGTATTTTCATTTAAAATGAGAATATGAACAATAAGTGTGATGATAATAATAATAATAGTAATAAAAGCTAATGTTATTAAACGTTAGTACATACCAGGCATTGTATAAGGTAGTTGACATATATTAAGTCATTTAAATATATAATAGTATTTATCTATCTTATAGGTTGTTGTAAGAATTAAAAGAGGTATTCCATGTTAAGGCCTTAGCCCAATGGCAAGCATAGCCTCAATATGAGTGTTAGCTGATTTTATTCTTTCAGGATTGGTCTTGTTTCATGGATATTTAGATTAAGGAGACATAAGGTAAATAATTTCCACTATTTTTACTGCCATTAACTGTTATTATGAGCTATGTAAAACTAAACTATGACAAGACAACTTATTCCATGAAGGCTCTGATCAGCACCAGTCAAGATTAGTTTCTTACTAAGGACTGGGGAGAATTTATGAAATTTTATCAACCCCATCATGAAGGACCATTGGCTATACACACCTGGTTTAAGGATTGCCATACATTCTTCTACTCTATGGTAGAAACTGAGTCATTTCGGGCTGATGTTCTGACTTGACATGCTAAAAGCTTTACAGAAATAGCCATCTAAAAATTTTAAATCAAACTATATACAACTAGACTCAAACTTTTAAAAAAAGATATACATACATATACATATACACACACATGTACATACATATATACACATACACACATATATTCACAAACTGAGTACCAGTACCCAGATGAAGAACAGTACTGTTACCACAGAAGCCACCCTAACCCATATTAGTTATATTTTATGTAATTCTTTATGCAATTCTATAAAAATTAGCTTAAGGATAGTCCTTTAGTTAGCAAGTAATGCATTCTTGGTGAAAGCTTTATCAATTCTATGTCATTTTAACAGAGTAACTTTGGCAATTCTTAATACATAGCAGGAAAAAATATGAAAATGTAATCATTCATTTTGTTTAAAAATAAAATAATTTTAATTTTAAAGCTCAACTCAGTCTGACATTTAATCTACAAGAGACTTCATAACAAAATCCTTGGCTTAAACCTTATATACTGCAGATTCTAATAGAGCAGCCCCATTAGTAAACTGTTCATGCTAATGTGCTTGCTTGGGGCCATAATCATCAGAGTCCCTAGTTCTAGTCCTTGCCAGTGAAAGTGTACTAGGAGTGGGTGATGTAGTATTGTAATTATACAATTAGCCTTGTCAAGGCATGGGGCATTGGGAATAGCTGGATCCTGAAGCTTAGAATGTGGCCAGCTGATAGATGACTGTCATTAAACTCATCCTTTGTTCACTTTGTGATGGGGTAGATACTGAACTTAGGAAAAGGATTCTTAATGAAGGATAAAATCTTTGACCCACAGACACTCTTCTTCATGTGCTCATAGCCACTCAGCTCCCCCTTCCTTTCTACAGTTACACATTCATTCTGTTCACCTTTCACTTTAGCCTGATAAAAAACAACATCTGCCAACAGCTCCTTTTAATCAACCAAATTTAAATGATGGAAAGTAAAAATCTGTACGAATATTGTTTAGCCTAATATTCCTAATCATGACAATAATGGCTCTCCCCATTTTACATTCCTCTCTCTATATACATATTAAATTGGATGTTTTGTAATTTTGGCTAAAGAACTATTCTATAATTAAAATACAAATTCTTTCTAATTATGCTCAAGATATATAGATATATAAAGAGAAATACCAGATACAGGTACAACTGTGTATATGTGTGTATATATATGTTTGTATACACACATATACATACATATCATACAAGCTATGTATATATATTTTTTATCATGTCTGTTACTAAATACAATTATTCTAAATTTTCAAACTTTCTCAGAAGATGTAAGATTGGCATAAAGCCTTACCTGCTTTCTCTCATTCACTTTCAGCCTATCTTCCTTATTAATCTAATTTTCCTCCCTTCTGGCTCTGTGCCCTCCTGGGTTTGATTGGACTCTCTCTCTTCTGCAGCCAGTGACCTTCTAAACCACATTCCTATGATAATTAGAAGGTGCTGAAGTAGGAGTGTAGATGTTGCCACTAAGTAATTGTAAGACAATCTAATACAGCATTTGGATTGTTGCATCCTTCCTATATCACAGAACTATACACAACCAGGTTCCTCTTTTTTATAGCCACTGTTATAAGATGTTTTTGTGCAAATCACTAGAGTATATTTTTTGAAATAAGTCTTTGTCTAATTACTAATGATAACTTGGTATTCAGAAGAGTATATGTCCATTTTAATGTATGAAATTCAAAAGATGTCAAAAAATAAGTCATTATTACAAATATTGATCAGAGTAAGACTGGAGTACAATTAAAAACAAATAACGGAGGTGAGTGTGGTTATAAAGTGATAGTATGAGGTCATAAAATAATTCTATATCTTGATTGTGATAGTGGTTATATGAATCTATACATATTGCAAAATTGCATAGACCTATACACATATGCAAGTACACATAGGTTTATGTAAAACTGGTGAAATCTGAATAAGCTGTGTAGACTGTACCAATGTCAAATTCTTGGTTGCAATCATGCGCCATAGTTATGCAAAATGTTATCAGTGGGGAAATTGGGTGAAGAACAAGGGAAATCTCTAAATTTTTTATAACTTCCTGTGACTCTACAATTATTTCAAAATAATAAGGATTTAAAAAGAGCTATCTGGAGAAAGAATTGGGCAGGTGTAGAAGGAAATAAATCTGTGTTTTGTCTTGAGTCCCAGTATGATTTGTTTTTGTTTCCAGTCAAATTTCTTGATCTCCTTATCCTTTGTTTCTCCTATGTGCAGCAAAATGTAAGTCCTACCTCTCTGAATTACTGTAAACATCTTAAATCTGTGGAAAAATGACATCGCACACATACATCTGAAAAATCATGTATATATATCGCAACTTCCTGAGAGTAATATTGCAACACCCATCTACCTCTATAGTTTTAGAAACAAAAGCTACAGGGGAGCCATAAACTAGATATGCCAGTCTTGCTACTCTGCATTTGAGAAATCACTGTGTACCTAAAATCTGCTACCATACCAAGCTTCACATAATCATGACTAATAGATGTAATTGTGAGCACTTTACACACCTGAAGTACAATTTAATCCATTGGATGGGATAGCTTTCACTTTTATGTCAAAAAAGTACATTACAAGTACTAGCTAAAGCATGAATTTACAGTAAGGAAATTAAGCTCTTTACTTTCTGAATGCGTATGGTAGCTGAATGAAAACCTCTGCCACTTATAAGAATGGAGTGACTTCCAGGCTGAATTAGAGTCGCTCAGCATGCCAAACAAAGCCACAGGCAAAGCAAAGCAAAAGGGAAGCTTGCTATTTTATAGGTTAGACAAGAAACAAACTAAATGACTTCTTGTCTAAGTGAGAGACCTTCATATTTCATGCAAACCCCAGGAAATAATTAAGGCTTCAGTGCAATTCTGGGGCCTGTGCTCTAGAAACTGCATCAATAAACTTCATTTTCATCTCATACAATTGAGATTCTCTTTTATCCCTTACTACCTCTTAAACATTGTCCTCCTTTAAGGCAATGAGAATTTGGCACATAAATAAAAAGCATAAGGTTGTTTCAGGGATGGGATAAATACGATACAAATTCAGCCAGGTGCTTTGTCACCAATTTGGGAGGTTGCAATGTTATAAGCCATTATGATATAAAATGGAGAGAGAAAACTATTGGTGGAAAAGAGAGATTAAAAAAAACAAAAAACCTTTCAAAGGTAAACTAAAAGTATCGAAGTACTCAGACATAAAAATAAGCTAGCTGCCCCTCATTTCATATTCTGCCTCTCATTTCATTTTTACATTACCACGAGAGGTATAGACTGATTCTCTATAATACTACAGTAGTTATTTCACCTAAATTTCAAATGAAGGGCTCACAAATCTTGTGGAGTCAGGGTAAAAGATTCTGGTCATCAGCTGATCTAGGCTAGGGCACCTGGGGTGCCAAGGGAGTATAAGGATTCAGATCCTGACTTTGTCCCTAAGAAGCAATGTGGTCTGAAATGGACTCTGTCATCCATTTAAGCTTCAGTTTCCTCATTTTCAACACAGGTACTAGATGATCTTCTGGGGCTCTTTGTTGTGCCAAAATTTTAACACGTTCTGATATTCATTTTTTTTTGAAAGATTCACCATCTCTACAAAGAAACTTTTCTGGACTGTGTCCTTTCTATTGCTTTCCATTCCTTTTGTATACACAGCAAAATATTTTATTAAGATATCAATTTGTGTTTTGTGCTTGATTCTTCAGAACAAATAGGAAATTCTGTGTTTTTGTCTGAACTCTCCATCTTGAAAGGTTTTAGGGTTTTTGTGCTGCAAGACATAAAATTGCAATTCCAGGGCAGAAGCCTTGCTTAGGTTTTGCATTTGAGAAATGGACTTATTTCTATCTAGCAGTGGAGGTGAGGGTAGAGCGTGAAAGAGGTGAACTCAACAACTTGAAGTAAAAAAGTTAGGTTCTCCAAGACTAAAGTGGGAGGGAATTCCAGTAGACTGGTGGCAGTTCCAGAAGGGGCTGGGGAATGGGGCGGAGGTGGAAGGACCTATGCTCCTACTCTCACAGAGGTCCTAGGTCCATCCCTCGTGGTATGGCATCTAGATGGATGCCCAACCCCTGAGGGACTGAGCACCATGAGGCAGGATTTGTGGAAACATGCTCTGGCTAGCTTGATGGAAGGGGGTAGTTAGGTGAAGCAGAGCCCAATTACCCCAATCTACCCGAGCAGCTCAGCCTAGATCAGCTGACAGCCAGACAGCCTCCTGACTTGTAAAAGAACATAAGGAGCATGGCCATGATCCCAGAGCCATTCGGCAGATCTAGACTCATGAGCAATAAATACTTACATTACATGCCAAATAAAAGAGAGAAGAATGATGATTTGGGAGCTATAATGATTGCACATCCCTGACAGACAGATTGGAGAGCTCCGCTTCCACAGAGCTAATGAGGAACATGTTTATGTATCAGTTACAAAGGTGGAAGAACTGGAGATCCTGCCCCTCTTTGCCAACCACCATGTAGCCCTCATCAGATTCTTCAACGTCCCTAGGAGAATCCCTGTGGGAACCTCCCAATTCATGAGTAAAATGGAATTTCTGACTAACTTTCATAGTAGAGTGCCAAGCTGAAATAATTTTAACTTAGAAAAAAAAAATAATGTGATGTTTTTCAATCTTTATATCAGATCATATTTATTTCTGTTTAACATAGAAAAAGATGGGAAAACTCTGTGAAGACTTGAGTTTTTTCTTGGAAAAAAAATCAAGTGGACTCTTTATATAAAAGTATAGCAATCTTCTTCTGAAATGGCTGAACTTGAGAGCACTGCTCTGTGTTATTTTTAAAAAGTCAATATTTACTAAGCAATACTATGTGTCAGGCAACATGTTTATAGTGACTTGTTTTATTGCTTTATTTGTTACAATTACTCTATGATGTAAATATTATTATCCTGATGTTTAGATAAGGAAGTTCAGAGAGCATAAGAAATTTGCTCAAAATTTCACAACTAATGACTGGTAGTGTTGGGATTCAAAGCCAGATCATTCTAATTCAAAAAATCTATTTTCTTTCACCATTATAATCATTGTAGGTTCTCAACAGAATCTTGTTATATTCATGAGTACATTAATAAATAAGTACAAATGAATAAAAAATATAAATAAATATGAGTGAATAAAGGACTATAAAAATGAGTACAAATTAATAAATAATTTATATAATCCTCTTCTGTAGAATTTTTTTGTCTAACTTTTCAGATTACTAACAGTTGTTCTCATTTATTTATTAATTCAAATTTGATAAACATAGGTTATACAAGGCTAAGTATTCTCATTTGGTAAAAGAGAAAATGACTCTCAAAGCTTTTATAACTATGATTTAGGATTTGAACCAAGATTTTATTTCCTTATAGATCATAGTCTTTCTGCTACATTAGTCTGTCTTCTTACAGAAATCATGTTTAATTTTGATGATAACAAATATTACATAAAGTATTATCATTTTACTTAATATTATAATAATATCTACCAGGTACTGAAGTTTTGGTAGCAAATATGCATAGTTGATGCATGGTATCTTTTAATCATCACAACAGCTAGACAAATGGAGGCTATTGCCTATTTTATAGGTAAGGAAATAGATTTAGAGATTTGCCTAAATCATACAGATGATAAGTGCTACAGCTGCAACTAGAACACAATACTTCTTCCTTCTAAATGCAGTTAGCATTAATGTAATGGCTAGGTGGAGGGTCAGGGGAGGGAGGGAGCAATTGGGGGGATAGTTTTATGAACTATATAGATGTCTAACCAATATACTGTATATTTAAAACTAACTTAAAGAAATTAATTAAAATAATAATTAAAAACAACTGGACAGTAATCTTCACTACAAACTGGACAGTAATCTTCACTAAAAAAAAACTGGACAGTAATCTTGACTACAAAAGACAATATTTCTGTTTATTTGGTTTTTGTGTCTATTCTCCAGGGGGATATAAAAAACTATAATAGAGGATCTTCTTCTTGTTCTTTCTTGAATCCTCAAACCTTGGGATAGTACCTGCTACATCATACTTATTTTTTTAAATTAATAAACAGATCCCTCCTGGTTAAAGGAGACCATAAATATTCTCCTTTGGGATTCTAATCTCAAGTGTGTAATTAAGACGTGGATCTGAGAAGCGGAGAGAGATTGTGAAAAATTCACCCACTAAACTACTGCTTTAAGAAATAAAGAATATTGTTTCTTCATGAAACAATCAATGATCTGTCTATAATTCTGAGTTCAGTTCTTCATCCTTGAACTAGTTTGCAGCATGACTCTGGAAAAGTCACTGAAAGTATTAGTTTGAATAATACTTTAGTATCGAGTTGGGTTTATGCCATTGAATTTTCCAAAAGATCTAATTCATCAGGATATGTAATGCATTCAAAGTTAAATAATATCAGTAAACATATAAATATTAAGCAACCTTACATTCTTATTTCTCCCAAATTATGGTTATATGACTACAAAATATAATCCGTTTTAATTTAAATTGTGAATTGTCATTAATTAAGTTTAGTTATGTCCCTAACACTATGGCTTCTAATTCTAATATTTCTCTTCTCAATGAAATATAATAATTTATCCATGTTAAAACATACCCATGGGCTGTTTCCAGTACATTGGTACTCATAAACTTCTATATAGTATTAAATATCATTATCATATTATTAAATGTAATTAGTGCCAACTTTATCTTTTTGAGAATATTAGTAGTGTTTTGCCCCTTCTTTAGAATATTATTTTAAAATTTTATACATTAACTTTTTATATTTATATAAATACATAGATATGACTGAGGTCACATCTACATATAGAATCTGGTCTTGACCATAAACCAATCAAAAATTTCAGTACCCAGTTTATGAATTTAATTGGCATCAGATATTCAGATTTGAATTAATCTTATTTATACAGAAGAAAATGGCTAGATCAAATAGGAAACTACATTTTACTGTCACTGTGTAGCTGCTGCTAGAGAAAAATGAAAAAGAAGAAAGAAGGTAAATGAAGGTTCTGCTCATGTAACACATTCAAGACTTAAGGAGAATCTTGTGTCTTTGTGTAGCAAAAGGATTCATGTCTTAACACAGGAATCTCTTCTTCTTCCAATTGCTGTGAATTATGTTTTGAATTGAGAAAATTTCTTCTCTTTGCCCCTCCCACTAACTCCCACTCTGCCACAAATAGTAAAAACAAACAAACAAACAAACAAAAAAAAAATAAAGATTCAGAGACACCTCCCAATGGCCTTAAAAAGTCAGGTTTCACAACAGAATTCTCATTTGCTCCAAGAGTAATTTGGGGACAAAGTATAGTGTGAAATTAAAAAAAAAAAAAAATTAACCGAAGAAATCTATTAAACTGGCCTAAAAGTCATGCAGATCTTTGAACAATACTTTTCTCAGAAAATAAATGCTTGAATCAATCTATTTGTAAAAATATGACTGAAAGTCTTTTATTTATAGGGAAAATCTAAATTATTTTGGTTAAATATATTAGGTTACTTTTTATTCTTGAAAATATAGAATAATTTTTATTTTCATTTCCTTTTGGAAGAATTTTAAGATTGGGTCAATTTACGACTTAATCAAGTAATGAATTGTCCTCAAGTATACAACAGATCACTGACATATGGTTTTAGAATCATCTTGTCAACTAGCTTCAATAGCAAACTACTGAAAAGAAAGCTGTTAAGACTCTACATCTGAATTATACTGCAAATCAATTAGAGCTCCAGAAGGAAATGTGACAATAAAATAAAATAGCCCAGTAATGCTCTGAGGAAGGTTTCAAAATTTTGAAAAGTAATAGCAGCCTGTATTCAGTATTCATGCTTCATAAATACAGTAACAACAGTAGCAGCAAAAAAAAAAAAAAAAAAAAGAAATGCTTCAAATAACATTTTCCTTAGAAAGGAGTTGGGAACTAAAATGTGCAATAATAGGAAGTCAACCCAATATTAACTTTTTCTAGCTTGAGATTGAATAGCTAGAATTTTCTCTGCTTCTCTTTAGTAATAAACTATCTTATTCAAAGAATTACTCCTCACCTCAGATCTCTGACAGTTCACTGGTGGTTTCACCATGTTTTCAATATTACAAATAATCCAATTTTCTGACACAAAAATTGGAGGACACAATAATAGCACAGGTAGAACAGCATCCTAGGAAACAGTGTAGGAAATCTTAGGAGGGTGAAAGGCTCAAGTTCTTTCTTCTAAAATATTAAATGGGTGATTATGTCCTTTTACTCCAAGCATGGTGTAAGCACAAATGCTTAGTCTTTTATACCTGGGATTTTAAAATTGAGTATTTTTAAAATGACATCATTAGGGTGTTCTAATTATGAATGTAAGTGTCTTTCTTGTTATTATGTAAGATATTATCCAAATAACACATAGTGTACATTACTTACTCTATGTTAAGCAGTATTCTTAGTACATTAACAAATATTACCTTATTCTAATAATTACTCTATCAAGTAAGTACTATTACTATCCCTATTTTCAGGGGGCACAGAGAAATTAACTAACTTTTCTAAGACCACATAGCTGATAAGTGGTGGAGCTGGGATTTATATCTATTCAATCTGGTTCTAAAGTTGGTAAGCTTAACACACATTAGTGCCAAACTACACATTTTTGATTCTTAATTTATAGTGTCACTGGTAATAAGTATTTATACAACATAATAATTCAAAGAACAGTTTTGAGCTGGATTTATTATAATATTTTATAAGGAAAACGCCAGCTGAAAAAAATTCCTCTATGAATGAATAACTAGAATTTTCTCCTGAAAATGTGACCTAGATGCTGATGATAAGGCAGTAAGAAATTCTCATGAGGACAATAAAAGGTATTATTCACCATAGAATCTTTTTCTTTCATGGGATTAATGATAAGACATAATGACAGAGAAAACATCATACTCCTTGCCATCCCTCAATGAGAGAGAGAGAGAGAGAGAGAAAGAGAGAGAGAGAGAGAGAGAGAGAGAGTGTGTGTGTGTGTGTGTGTGTGTATGTGTGTGTTTAGAGAAGAAAGTACAGAATGGTTTAAAGACCTGGCTCAGGCATCAGTTTCCCATTATAGAATCCAGGCATCTCAACCTATGGTGTGTCTTCAGGACTTAACTTTCCCCAATTTTCTCATCTGTAAACTGGGAGAATAATGAAGTTATTAACTATAAATAGAGTTTCAATAAAGATTAAATAATGTGATAGACATATAGCACCGCAGGTGCCAGGAATGTAAGACATGCTTTATCCACATGGACTCAATCAGTGTTATTCACCGTGAAGATTCTTTACTCTAAACTCACATACACTTCAGAATCTGCTGTCTTTTAAGCTGCTTGCTCAACTGGAAAGCAACAATTGTGAGAGAAGAAATTGTCACTATTATCTTCTATACTGGATTCATAAAACACAAGGAAGGCATTGGCATTACATGAATGTTAAATAATAACATGTTCGGCTCTGCTTACCAAATTAAAGCAAGTTTTAAATGAAGCATATGCAGAGAAAATATGGATGCCTATAAGAAGCAATTCTGGTGTTTAAATTTGTGTCTTCTATTACAAAAAATTTTGTAGAATAACAAACCAATGGAAGAACGGAAAGAAAACTTAAAATATGGATGAAAATATTTTCAAAACACTTTCTTCCTTATATATGAAAACATAGATTAGTGGTTCCAGTATTTATTTACTAGCTGTGTGGATTTAATCATGTAAATTAAATTCTCTGTGATACTTTCTCTATCTGTGAAACAGACCTAATAATACTTACCCTATAGGTTTGTGATGATACGAATTAATAAATGAATAAACTATAGCTGCTATAATTATTATTTCTTCTATATACTGTTAGCTTTCCAGAGATATTTTATAACACAAATATAATGTAAATTGGTTATTTTACAGCATCACTACTCCCACTTCCAGCTTTGTCAACAACAATAAAAAGAGATACAGACAAAAGAAAGTGGGTATGGAGCAATTATGATGATATTTCACTTACTTTCATGAGTCTATCTTGCTAAAATTTGAAAGCAAAGGAAAACAAGCCTTTAAGTTACCGAAATAGCCATCTATAAAATACTTGTCTTTACTCAGACCATGTTACTCATAGTTTATAGACATTTATAAAACAATTCTCTGTTTTGAGGTTTTCAACCTCTAGCTAATAAAAGGAAATTGTTTTTAAAAACCACGTTCTAGGAGCTGAGCCAGGCACCTTACAGAGGCTATTTAATTTAATCTTTGCAAAGCACTGTGTGAAAAACTGCATTTGTTTTCTATTGCTGTAACTAATTACCACAAGTTTAGTGGCTTGAAACAATACAAATTTATTTTCTTAGTGCTATGGACATCAGAAGATCAAATTCAGTTCCACTGGTCTAAAATCAATTTATCAGCAGGCCTGGATTCATTCTGGAGGTTTAGGGGTGAATTTGTTTCCTTGCCTTTTCCAGCTTCTAGAAGTAGAATAAATTCTTCAGCTCATGGCCCTATCCTCCATCCTCAAGACTCATTATTTCGACTCTGCTTCCATCTTTAAATGTTCTCTCTCTTTGATCCTACTATCTCCCTCATATAAGGTCCTGGATTACACTGGGCCCACGTGGGTAATCCAGGATAATCTCTCCATTTTAAAATCCTTAATTTAATCAAATCTTTACAGTTCCTTTTAACAGGTAACATAATATACTCATAGATACTTGAGACAGTACATAACATCTTTAGGGACAGGGGGTCGTTGTTCATTCTACCACAGGTAGATACTATCTACGCATTCTGCAGATGAGAAACATATGTAATAATTATTAACCTTATTCATAAATTGAGAGAACAAATTTAGAGAAGCTGAATAACTTACTAAAACTCATAAAACCAAAAAATGGGCATCAACATACCAATATAGGTTCTTCTGACCCTAATGCTATTTCTACTACATAATTCTGCCCTCAAAGTAGGGAAAAGATCAAGAAAAGATTCACTCTTTAAGAATAGATTTTTAAATTTTCTTTGAGTTAAAATATTTATTAAATATTTTTATTGAATGGCTACTATATGTAAGAAATATGAATAAGACCCACTCAGTCCCTAAGTAATCCCCTATCTTCCCATGTATTTTGATGTCTATAACTCCTAAATCCATATCTATAGTCTTGACCAAATTCAGCAATCTAATTGACAACTCCAGTTTCATGGTCTATAAGCTTTTTCAATTTGCCATGTCTGGAATTGAACTTTCCACTTTTTCCTACAAATGTCCATCTCAGGACACAGTACCGCCATACTCCTGTCCCTCATCACCCACAGCTAATCAATAATCAAATCTCTTAAAGTTGTCTCAAAAACGTATCTTAATTCCATTTATGTCTCCTCATTCTAATTAGCCCCAGACTTCTAACTGTTATCTTCATTTGGGTTCTTACAATGCCTCAATCTATTTTCCACACATAAATTGGATTGTGTCACTTTTATGGTAAAATACTTCAATAACTACCTACTGCATTTACAATAAAATCCAAACTTTTCAGGCTACACAGGGTTACTACATGCCTTGCTCTTTTTAGGATCTTTGTGTGCCTGTTGCCCTAGACTAACTAGGAATAGAGCCTCTTTTCACTTCTGAAATTGTTTCATTTAGATGATAAATTACATAGTCACCATATTTATAGGGCTTCACCTAATCCTTCCTCTGCTTCAATTTTCTTCTAAAAGCCAAGGTCTTATCCCTTAAGACTCACTGAGGTCTGCCCTGAAATCCCCCTCATAATTATTTTTCTTCAAAATCTGAACCACAGTGTTTAATCCTATATTTAATTGCTTTGTTTGTTGAATGTCTGTTTATGCTGTTAGGGTATACATAGAGAAGCAGGCCCATGCTCATGTTGTTTACCCCTAGACACCCCAGTCGGCACAGTATCTGACACATGCAGTAGAAGTCTACAAATGTGTTTTGAAGGATTAAAGATTAAATAAACTTGCCATGTAGTCAGAGAGTTATATAAACACATAGAATAACATTTAAATAATAAAAATATGTTCAAGATACCAATAACCAAAACTACCACAGAAAAGGAAAAATTACTTCTGTTTAAAGAGAAAGAGGTTGACTAGGGAGGGCTACATAAAGGGACCCCAATCAGTGTTCATGTTATGTGAATCAAGAAGCTCTGGGAAAAAATTTCTAAGCAGAAGAGATGACATTTGCAAAGGCAAAAAGGTTTAAAACAGTATGATTATTCAGGGAACTCAAAGTATTTTCTATTATTAGAGTGTATAGTCTTGCATAAATGATATATCCCTAAGGACAAAACTTAAATTATGGAGAATACTGCAGAAAATATAGAGAAGAGCTAAGAAATTTGAAACAGTTTTGTTTTCATTTATGCTAGGATGATTTAAGAATTCCTACTGCATATTTAGCTCACCTTATAAATTATAGAAGTTCTTAAATAAATAAATCGCTTTTTGAAGGGTTATATTTGAAACTTCATTACCATAACGAATCCTCTCAGTTGTGAGTTTATCGTGTACTATTCACAAAATTGTAATACATGGTCCATTAGAAACTATATTGAGATTTATGGTATATAAAACTAAAATCAGCATTTCCTTCGAATTTTGGGGAGGGGGTTACATTTTAAAAATTATCTCAAATTTCTGCTTTGGGTAATGTATATTTATTCATTCTTAGATTATAAAAAGAAACAGTCTAAAACCACTAAATTAACATTTTGGCATTTATATTAAATGCAAAGATGAACAAACCTGCAGAATTTATAGAATACCGGGTCATATTTTAACATACCCAAGAGTTGAAATAGTGAAATAAAACTCATCTCAGCTCTATTTATCTAGAATGAAAAAAAATTTCAAGGAATATCCTTGTTATAGATAATCATAAATGGTTTCTTGAACATCAAAAACAAACACCAGAAATTGCACCCCAGTGGATTGCAGGACGTGAATGCTCGGTTTGGCTCCCAGATCAGTTCAAAGTTTCAGCCAAGATTTAAATTTGGAGAAGT